>NC_064599.1:24935166-25567333 GCF_943734845.2 Anopheles funestus | reverse complement strand
AAAAATGAGGAAAATTTTACATTTTCTCAAACAGGGTAAGGAACTTGTTTCCTCGCATAACTTCTGGCCCAGACATCTGAGGGCATGGCCGTCCAAGAAGAAAATGTAGCCATTGATGCCATCTATCGACCACAGTTCAAAGATTGGCGATCCGTTGGATACCGACCGACTTATAGCCAAAACTTGGCGCAAAAATGAGCCTTATGCAATTTTCTAATTTTTAATTTTTTTTATTTTTTTATAATTTTTTATTCTGTTTCTTATTTAAAGCATTATTTGAGTGAAAACAAACGTTTTTGAACCAATTGGCATTAAAATAAATCAATTTTATTTTTTTGCAAAATTTCTCAAAAAAAACGTAAGGGGTAAGCCTTATGAAATTTTCGAGTGGAAAATGTTTTTTAAATTTTTTTCTGATTTTTTATTTTTTTTTTAATTTAAAGCATTATTTGAGTGAAAACAAACTTATTGCAACAAATTCGCAATAAAATAAATCACATTTAAAATTTTTGCTGAATTGCAGAAAAATGAGGAAAATTTTACATTTTCTCAAACAGGGTAAGGAACTTGTTTCCTCGCATAACTTCTGGCACAGACATCTGAGGGCATGGCCGTCCAAGAAGAAAATGTAGCCATTGGTGCCATCTATCGACCACAGGTCAAAGGTTGGCGATCCGTTGGATACCGACCGACTTATAGCCAAAACTTGGCGCAAAAATGAGCCTTATGCAATTTTCTAATTTTTAATTTTTTTTTTTTTATAATTTTTTATTCTGTTTCTTATTTAAAGCATTATTTGAGTGAAAACAAACGTTTTTGAACCAATTCGCATTAAAATAAATTAATTTATAAAATTTTGCTAAATTTCCCAACAAAAGCTAAGCTTATCGCCTTAGGAAATTTTCAATTTTGTTTTGGGAAAAGTCCACGAGATGAGATTTTGTTTTCGAATTAACAGCCGTTCTTATGTTTTAAAAATAGTATTTACATTCACAATAATTATATACAACATGTACGTACTTTAAAAATATAAATAGCACTCGATTTTTTTTAAATTTTACAATATTCAATGACACTCAACCGATTTAATGTTTGAATTTGTATTTGTTATTGGCATGCTTACCTTGTTACAGAAATGGCGTCAAGTCGCGCTTGCAATACACGCAAATACACGTATTGCGACTTTTCGCAGTTTTTTATATAGAGTTTCCCAAAAATGTTATGAATTGCGTTCGCAAACGCGACAATTGCTAAGCGTTTAGTGACGGGGTGTCCCCAGCCGTTTTGAAAAAGGCGAAAATTGACTCCAATTCCTTGAGACATTTTAAAATCGCACGTTAACGCGGTTTACGTTTCTCTTCAGATAATAAAACTTACTGCATTACATTATTAAGGAAACATAAAATTAATGTATTTTTGAGAAAAAAAAAATTAAACAAATGCAGACCCTTCACTTTTAAACAGACAATCTTCGGACACGGCTTTGCTGCAGGCGATAAGTATTCAGCTCTTCCTCATATGCCTTCAGTTTCTTTTCATAATCATCCTGCTCGTCTTCCATTTCCATGATCGTTTGCTCTTTCGATTTGAGCTTTTTATCCAGCACAGCCAACTGGAAATCCAACAACAAAGCAACGTAACCGCCATTAACACCCATTTCACGTGTTGTCTTATGAAGGCACATTCTACAATACATTACCTGATGTTTGAAAGGTAGTATGGCTAGTTCTTGTGCACTTTGAATACGCAGCTGGTACGACTCTTCCATCTTAGTAAAATGCTGTTGAAAATTATCCGTCAGCTCGTTCCGAAGTTGGTACTCCTGTATTGCCAGCTTCTTCTTCAGACATACAATCTCGGCATTTTTTTGTTCCGCTTCAGCAATCAGGCGATCATTTTCGTGTTTCAAACTATCGCAAAAAAGAAGATACAAAACGAATGTTCAAAAATATCTCTGTAATACCTGTAAACCTTATTGCAAAGAGCTCACTTACCTCTCATACTCCAACAGCAGCTGATTTGTATCTATCTTTGACGATGGGCTGCTGATTGCCTGTGATAGGAAAAACGAATACCGTGTGCTATGCGGTGCTTTCATTATTTTCGGTTCCTTGCTAATAACGATCTGCTTAGCGATCGAGGAAAAGTTCAACACATTCAAATTTTCATCGTAAAACTCTTCTGTCGGATATACGTTCACAATCATCGTCATCGGTTCTTTGCCGAGTAGTGCAGATTGAATGATCATGGTTAGCTTTGAATCACGTACCGGTACCAGATCGTGAATTTTCTTCGTTTTCTGATTCTTGTGAACGGTCTCCAGGCAGCGACCGAGCACTAGCAGCGAGGTATTGATTTTCTGTGCCTCCTTCAAACGATCACCCGTGGTTCCGGTTTTCTTCAGCCGCTCGGATCCGGCAAGATCACAAAACTTGTAAACCGATTGTGAAATTCGTTGCGTTGATACCGAGTGCGTGATGACAGTTACCGTAAAGATGCTATGCGATCGGCTGGAATTACTGTTCACATCCGTAGCACCGTATGTAGCACTTTGCAAACCGTACTGCAGCAAATTGTACGCATCTTCCTTCGTTCCAGCGTACAGTGTGGACAGACCTTTGATGTAGGCATTGCCATCGTTCGAAAGCACCTTCATCGGCTTGCGCTTCCCATAGTCACCATCCACGGTTAGCAGATCATACACATTTTCGTTATAGATTTCTACAAACGATATCCAAATGAATACCCGCTTGTCTCCCATCTCTAGCGGCTGAAACTGGTGTTGGCTCTGGATGATTTCGCTGATTATTGTGGTGCTTTCCTCGCAACCTTGCAAACGCGATTTGATCGTACGCAGCTTCCGCAATTCATCCAGTACCGATTCATCACTCAGCGGTATGGGCTTCATACATTCCATCTTTAGGCTAGGCTCAGTCGATATGTTATCATACAATTCCTCGTAAATCTGTTCAATCGAACGTGGCACAATGCCGGGCTGCTCTTCGGTTCCCAGCAAAGTGTACGTCTTACCGGAACCTGATGTTCCATAAGTCAGGTAGGTTGCACCTGGTTCTCCAATTGTAGGACGGATTGTGGGACGAATGCAGCAATCGTACACTTCAGCCTGAGACACATTGTCCTCAAACACGTTGCTGAATGTGTAGTGCTTTTCCGACGAGGATTGATTTTCACCCTGGCAACGGGCAATCAATGTATTTTCCTTGATTTTGAATGTGATCTTTGTATAGGGACGTAGGCGCAGACACACCTTGACCGTTTCCTCTTCCTTCAACTCGTTACCAGCGAACCCATCCTGTTCGTACTGTTCCTCTAGCACTTCGTCCAATTCTTCGGAAAGTGGCATCGCTGATCCCTTGGGCAAAGACACACACGATTGACGATCATCAGCCAGCAATGTTTCCAACCTAATGCGACTGATCGGACGAGGACGCCGGCGGCGGTCAACGCTGTTTTCGATCGCATTCAAAAACGAAGGTTGTGCCCGTTTCATTTCTCCGAACGTATACAAATGGCACTAGAAAAAGGCATAATCATTATTTGGTCAACGATTGATTCACCCTCTGCCGTTTAGCAGTAAACAACATAAACCAAGCCTTTGAAGATACAGAAATTATTTTAGTATGTTATAGACTATTTAGCAGGCTATTGGGCAATGGCATAATGGTACTGGTGGCAAATAACTATCTTCTTCTTTGTGGCCATGCAACCTCGGAGGTATTGGTTTAACATTTCTGGCTTTCTATGACCTGTAGCCAAAATAGCCAGCTCCTTGTACAGCAAAGCGTTCCGGATAGGATTTCATATTGGTCCAGTCTTGTGGAAACTCCTTTGCTATAACTATAGATACCGTCACGAAAACAGCATACCCGGATAGCTTTATTCTATTCCCGATTGCAAATGGAGGCAATGTTTTACTTATCAACCATGTTTAACATTCCCTTTTATTTGTAAAACCGGTGGCAGAAGAGCATTTCTCCCTCTTTCAATCATACTTACCAGGTTATTATCAATATTATCCTGCAAAGCGTAATAAATTTCTTCCAGTTCTGGTAAACGGTGCATACACCGAATGCTGCTCCGTCGTTGCTGCTTGTTTTGACGGCAGTTGAAGTTTTTTGTTCAAATTAATGACAGCCACCGTCAAACAACCCGCACAATTTTGACAACTGCCGTCGCTTGGCTTGTGCATAATTTCGCTTCAGTTTTCGCTTCTCCATCGCTTCATTTCCTAGCAGTGAATTTTAACATCAGTTTGAGCAACATTTCGTGAACCGAACGTACGAACATGCAATCAGAATAATGACGACAGATGTAGTGAAAATAGAACGTACAAGCCTGCCCATGGCCGTGGATGAAATAACGAACGATGCGAGCGGTGCCAGCTGCAACAGCGTCACTGGACCGACCGGTGTTGGTAGCGGGAATGTCGCCGGAAACGTTGCCGGAACACCGAAAGAATCTGCAAAATCACAAAATTTACGGCGGACCATTGCTAAGCCAACGTTCGAAAAGGATAAGTGCAGCTTTCTGAACGATCTGCACATGTTCCACGAAAAGCATGGGTAAGCAAACACAGTGCTTCCGCAATGTTTACATGCGAGCGACACACTTACACGGCGTCCTGTTTTTCTTCCACGCAGTACACCGTACTTGAAGCTTCCCAAGATCAGTGGAAAGGATGTCGATCTTCACAAGCTCTACTCGATCGTTATCGGCCGAGGCGGATGGATGAAGGTGAGAAATGGGATTGTTCATGGAATTCAGTTTTACATATTAAAACATACACACACACACACACACGCATGCCAATATTTCATTCCGCAGGTGAATGCACGAGAGGACTGGGATGAAGTAATTGAGGAGTTGGACCTTCCAACCCGATGTGTGAATAATGAGATCGCTCTCAAACAAATATACATCCGCTACTTGGATCGATACGAGCGCGTTAACTTTCACGGAGAGGATAAGGATCCGATAGAAGACGACGATGACGAAAAGCGCCTTCACAGACGATGGTCCGTTCGTATGCTACACTCCACACCGTCCGTGTACAACCATCATCAACACAATGTAGCGGAAGGATTACGTTCCTCGTTGAAGCTTTCCGACGATCTGTATCGTGCATCCGAGTATGATAAGCTGATCCTGTCACTGTTGTCCCCGTTGCCGAATGAGCAGGATTTTGCTATTAATGTATGCACGCTGATGTCCAACGAAAACAAGCACACACTAAAAGTTGACAAGTGTCCGCGACTGGTGTACGCATTGCTGGCCCATGCTGGAGTTTTCAATCACTTTTCGCTACGGGACACGTTCGACGAATACTATTCGAACATTAGGAAGAATTCGCTGCAGCGGTTCTGGAAAGAATGTCTTTTTGAAAAGCCACAAGTGTTGGAATTGTCGCTGGAAGACTGCTTCGCGAAGATGGGTACCGATCCTAGCGCACTGATAGCATCAATTTATCCAGAAGAGCCGGAAGAGATGGACACTAAAGCTGGCAACGAGAATGAAGATGAAAACGAAAGCGATTTTGAGATCATGAACGGACGATTAAACACGGCAACGCTTCGTTCCTTTCTCAGTCTAGGGACGGGTCTCGGAACGAACGACTATATTGGTCAGCGTGTGTTGCAAATCGCTTCCATATTTCGCAATCTAAGCTTCAACGAGGAAAATCTGCACGTCCTGGGTCGCAACCGTACCTTCATTCGCTTTCTTATTATGTGCGCTAATTCGCGATGGAACAATCTGCACCACCTTGGGCTGGACATGCTCGGCAACATTGCGAACGAGATCGACATTAACGATCCGCAGTCGGATGAAGTGACACGGTGCCTTGTGTCAACGCTTTCCGAAGGTTTGGAGGGTGCCGATCGCGGTGTCATCATTAGCTGCATGGAGGTGCTTAGCAAAATTGCCCAAAAGGAATCGAATGAGGAAAATTTGAACCGTTGCCTCAACCAGCAACTGTACGATCAGATTAGTCTGTTTCTATGTTTGAACGACATCATGCTGCTGCTGTACACATTGGAATGCATATACTCTCTCACATCGATGGGAGAGAAACCCTGCAATGCGATCATGCACATCCGAGGCGTGATCGATACGCTTGTGTCGTTGGTGACGGTTGAAGCACAAAGTTATGGGCCGGATGCGTGCATTCTGATGCGTGTAGTTGAAACCATTCCTGGAAATATGGCCACACATCATGCCCAAGGCACATACTACCAAAATGCGACTGGTCAGGTGGGACAACCTAATCCTCCACCAACGATGACACAGCTGACGGTTCACAAAGACGGTGGCCAGTCGATGGGTGCTGGTGGTCAGCAGAACAGCAATACACACGTCGTGTATCCAACACCCGAGGTACCAAAGCTTCCTTCATTGACTATTACCAGCAAACCAGTGCCATCTCCACCAGTTGTACAACAACAGCAGCAGCAAGCCCAACCCCAACAGCATATGGTGCAACCTGCACCTCAAACAGTGCCACCGAACCAAATTGCTGCCAACAATGCGACAATTGTAAGCGTCACTCGTCCACCGGCAGCCGATTCACCTCAGATTCCTGTAAACGTAATTGCCCGTACGGATCCAGCATTGGCTGTTGCGCACGGTACGGTACCAAATCAGCAGACGGCAACTACCACAAACGTACAACAAACGAATCAAGGATCGCATCAACAAACCGTGACGGCTGGCGGCGCCGTTATTCAAAGTCCTTCCGCTGCCCCGACATCGATCGCTGCCAAACACATCCAGCAGCAACAGGCGCAGGAAAGTGAACAGTTTGCCTATGCCTGGCTGAGGGCATCGTTTGAAGCTGCTCCGGCCGTTCGAATGGAACAGCAGGAGCTGTACAAACTGTACCTGGCCACGAATGGAAAGCTCGGACGAAAAGTGATTGTTCCGTTGTCTCACTTTCCGCGCTGTGTTCGTGCCGTGTTTGGTGGAACGGTGGGTCCAGTACAGCTGAAAATGGAACAGAATGGCGTTGAAACGATTGGATACTACTACGAGGGTTTGCGGCTTCGCTCCAAACCGTTACCGATCGTGCATAAAGGAACAGTGCTGGTGAGTATTGATACGAGCGGGAATGCAACAAACTGCTAATCCAGTTTTGTTACAAAAAAATACAGTCGGATAAAGGGTATGATAAGCCAAGTAGGACGATTTTGATTTGCTTTCGAGAAGGTGTAAAAAAAACTCATCGTACAATAATGTTCTTTAACTTCCAGTTCCTAAAAAAAAGTTACTGACGGACTGATGCTTCCATTGGTCATTAACATTGCATATTTCCATTGTGCACAATCTCTGCAACTGTGGATTCCCTATTGAATGCTAACAATTTTTCCTAAAATTCTATTTTTGCTCACTCGCTCTCTGGCATCTCGTAGACAACTGCTGTAGACTGTACTTCGTCGATTGGTACTAGCACTAATAGTAGCTCCATCACATTGACAAAAGCCGACGAACAAAATCATAGTAAAATATCCACTATTAGTTGTACTACTGCAAACACCACCGTTACGACACAAAATTCAACCGTCGGGCGAGAGACGAGTTCCGGCACAGCAATCACTACGAATGCAATCGCAAAACCTGCAAACACTGGCATAAGTAACGCTGCAGCTACCGGGCGATCTACCACAGGTTCTACTGCTCCCACCGGCCAAGAATGTCGATTGGTTGATGTTACCCCAGCGCAAGGAACGCTCCGTTCCTCATCCGTTATAGCAATGGCACCACCAAGTAGTAATCCATCACCACCGGCACTAAAGACGCAGCAATCATCGCAATCCGTATCGGTGCTGCACAAAGCGTTACCCCTACAGACGGTCAAATCTTCGCAACACCAAGTACAACCTAAAGCAATCATGCATTTTACCCAGGCCCAATCGGTAAAACCCTTCGATCCTAACAATGCTGGCAGCACATCGTCTTCAGCAGGCTCGGGAGGAGGATCGACGACGATCGGCAAACAGATCATTGTCACCCAAGTCGGTGGCAAAAGTGTCGTAATCAATAAGACTACGTCCGGCGTAAGATGATGATGCCTTTCATTCCGTTTGATGTAGTTTATCGCTTGTGCAGATTTTGTTTCACTTTTTTCGTTTCTACATTCCACCATACCGTGCGTACTTGCTTTTTCTCTTCATTTAGTTTTGGTATTTGGTGTGCTTTTTGCGGCTCTTTCTCGTACCTTTTTGTTGCGTTACGTTTTTAATGTTGTGCTCATGCAGTATATCAGTTTCATTTTTTTCCTGTTGCTTTTTTGCCCTCTTCGATGCATTGCAACTATCCATCATACAAACGATTGATCTGATCGATCGTGTGATATTGGTAATCGCTTGCAGACACTTACTTATCTTTGTTGTTTTGTGTTTTTCGTTTATTTATCTGATCTTGTAGCAACAACACCAGTACATACCGTCGACACCTTCGTCGCCTTTGCTCCAGCAAGTTCTTAGCGGCGATCAGAAGAACAATGTAATTGTGGTAAATCAGACGACCATCTCGCCACAGCTAGCTGGCACCGGCCACAACAATCCGGGACCAAGTGCGCATTTACAAACCGGCACCGGTACGACGACGATCATGAACCAGTCGGGCACAATCAGCTCCACGACGACGAACCCGTCCGCGCTGATCAAGAGCCTGCTGGCGAACAAGGTAACGACAGCGGTCACCGATAGTACGCTCTCCGCTGCTACCGTTGGCTCTGCCGCCGCTGCTGCTGCTGCTGCCGCTGCTGCTCCTTACTCCAGTAGTTTGTCCACTACTACCATCACCAACTCTCCTACTACCAATTGTTTGATTGCACCGAATGTTAACGTGCATCAGGTAACAGTAACAAATAGCGTTTAACATCGTAGTTCCAAGAGAGACTGCTTGAATGTGTGCGAAGAACAAATGGTAAAGATTAATTGCGTGTACAAATTCTTCAAAAATAAGTAAATTATTACACTAAATTACTCTCTGCCATGTTTCGCTGTAAGTTTGAGTGTGCATGTTAACCTTCAATTACAGTACAAGAGTCGTTTGCTTGCGTTTTCATTAAAATTACTTAAGCATAATGTAACGTTTTTAAAAAGCAAGCATGTTTTATTTGCAACTAACATTACAGTGTTTTACGTTAATTGAAATATTGATTACTTATAAGTAAAGTTATTGTTATTGCAAAGTTTCTCTAACGATTTGATCGATATTTTTGTGTGAGTGTGATTATGAATGTGTGTTTGCTGTGTAAAAAGGAGAATAACGACAATAATCTGTAGAGAACTAATAATTAACTAGATGAAACATTTTATTTTACATTTTTTCCTACTTGCTCCAACATTGTATAGGTGGCACAAAGGCAACAAATGCAGAAACAGAAGCAAATGATCGAACAAAAGCTTCTCCCCAACAGCTCCATCAATCCATCTGTTGTCGTAACGTCGAACAATCCGAATAATCTGACCAACATTAAGGTGGGCAATTCGACCATATCCATCAAACCGGGCACACTGCCCACAAACACGGTCATAACGGCGACAAATCCGCACGAAACGTCCTTTAACGCGCCACCGCCGCTAGCACCGCTTAGTCAACCGGGCATACAGCAGGGTACGATCATCAAAACGATCGCTGCCCCTCACGATCCGAATCAGCATCATACAGCAACCACGGGTAAATTGTTACCAAACAAGGTACTTTCCGAATTGCTGGAAAAGAAACCGGGTGAAATGATCATCGCCGGTGAGACGACGATCAAGCGAAAATTCGAACTGGCCGACACATCGATGGAACCTCCAATGAAGCGAATGGAAGGGGCGACAAAGACGGCCGATCTGTACGCCGAATTGGCCGGTTCGATAACGGAGGGTGAGGACGTGGAAGATGCCGATATTAAAGCTGCCCAAGATGCCGAACAGCAGCTTGCTGGTAAGGTGAAGCTGCAGCAAATAACGCACCACCAGCACCAACAGCAACAACAGCAACAACAGCAGCAGCATCAACAACAACAGCAGCAGCAGCAACAACAAATGATTTCAATGCCCGTATCGATGCAGCGACAATTAATCGTCACACCAAACAGTGCCCAGCCAATGATCATTTCAACACCGGCAGCAAATGTCACAAACAATCCAACGCCACAGCAATTAACATCGCAAACGACGGCCACAATTAAAACGGAGAGTGGATTCCAAACGGTACCGATCATACTGCAGCACAACGCAATCGGTGGTGGCACCTTGCAGCTGCAAAAGGCAACAGCGCCGGGTGGTGCGATTATGCAACCGTCTGTCCTAGCGACCCAGCACCAGCAACCGACCCAGTACATCCTTGCCACCAACCCGCAGGGACAAACGTATGTGATGGCACAGCAGCCCCAACCACAGCCGCAACTGCAGCAAACGGTACTGCTTGCGCAAGGGCAACAGCACGGTGGCAGTGGGCAGAAAACGTTTATCATCGTACAGCAGCAGCAACCAGCGGCCGCATCGCCTATGCCGCAAATGACGATGCAGGGCGCGATGGCACAGAATCAAGGTCAAACGCAAAAGATTTTTCTCAATCAACAGGGTCAGCAGATTCTGATGACACAGCTACCGCGACAGGTGATCGTTAGCCATGGGGGACCGTCCGTGTCGGGTGGCACAACGATCCACACGTCCAGCGCACCGTCGGTCATGCCGGCGAGTGGCACCACAATGATCGCAACGGCTGGTGGTAGTGGTGGGACGATTATCGAAAAGAAACCGATCTACATCACGACGAACGCACAGGGTAATACGATCAGCTTCGAGGGACCACCGCAACAGCTGCAAGTGCAGGCGATGCAATCGGGCAGTGCGAGCGGTACGTTCCAGATCAAACCGTACGGTAATGTGGGAGTTCACGGACAGCAGCAGCACATTATACAGCAGGCGAACCTATCGACCGGTGGATCAGTTGGGCAGCCAACGATTCAATTCATCCAGCATCAGGGTGGTGGTACATTGGTGCAGGCACAAGGACAACTACCGTCGACAACGCAAAGCATGCAACCCACGCAACAGATCGTTTTCCATGGCACGCACAGCGGTGGCGCGGTTGGGCCGCAGATCATACAACAGCAAATTATTCAATCGGCAGCTGGTTCACAACATGGTCAGCATATCGTTCAGAAGGTTTTGCATCAGCAACCTCAACAGCAGCAGCAGCAGCAGCAACAACTGCAGCACCAACCCCAACAGCAACATATGATACATGCAGCAATAAAGCAGAATCCTTCGCAAATCATTACAGTGCAACAGCAGAAGCAACCGGTTGCAACCATTACCACGCAACAACCGCAACACACGCCACAGTTGCCACCGAGCTTATCGATTCAACGCCAAGCAGGATCATCATCGCAATCGAGCATTTCCTCTAAACCTGTGTCCGTGGCAAATGTGATCCCTCCGGTGGTTCAGGCACCGGTGGTTGCACCTACGCCGGGATTACCGGGCGGCAAACCACAAATCATTCAGGTCGTGCAGCAAAAGTTAACGACAGCATCAGGCAATCAAACGCAAGCCGTTGCGGCTGCCGTTGGTCAACAGCATATTCGACCAACAGGGCCAAACGTACCACCACCAATGGTGGCCTCGTCCTCGGTTGCTTCCCAAGGTACGGTGGCGATGGTTCAAACGAACGTCACACAAACGATCGTAACAAGTCAACCTGCAGCTGCATCCCACACCTCACCGATGCCGGCATCCGTCACGATGACATCGATTTCTACGCAACCCAGCGGTAGTGGGAATGTTCCAACAGCTACCGTTACTAGCGCGACGGCAAACATTCAGGCTACGGTAAATGCTGCCCAAACGCCATCGGTCGCAACCGCAACGGCTCCAGCAGCATCCGGACCAATCACCAACACGATCACTATTCCGATATCCGTTGCAACCGGGAGTGGTAGCACGACCACCTCCATCCAAATGATTCCGGCAATGGATCCGCAAAAGATCGTGGAAGAGGATGTCGATCCGAGCTGGCCGTGGGTTTGCGATTGGCGCGGCTGCCCGAGGAAAAAGTTCCAATCGGCTACGGAGGTGTTTCGGCATGCCTGTACCGTCCACTGTCCCGACACGGTGGATGTAAGCGCGGACATTTACTGCCAGTGGGGTCTTGGGCCAAATCTTTGTGACAATTTGCCCCGCAAACGGTTCTCGCTGATGACGCACATACTCGATCGGCACTGTACGGTGGATGTGAGTAGCCGGCGATTGTGACTTCCTCTATGGTACATATGATTTAAATCTTCTTCTCATTTGCGCCTTTCTTTCCAGTCTTTCAAAGCGGCCGTCCAAAGGCGACTTACCGGTGGGCCACAGCAACCCGTACAACCGTATCCGGTGACACTGGTGCGCCAATCGGGACCGGGCAATGGATGCGTAGCGGTTGCAAACGGTACAGCTACTGGTGGTGCGTCGGGTGAAAGAGGATCTCCAACGCCGGCCTCCTGTACGAAGGTCGATACCGGAAGTACGGAGGGCAGCAGCAATTCAAACACAAACGGACCGGGCCAACTGTCCGCAGCAGGACCGGCCGCAATGCATGCAATTAAGCGTTATTCTATGGATTACGTTAACTCGAAAGAATTCCAGGTAAACTTCAGTTCTACTGCTGGAGCTGAATCGTACAGTTTGAAAAGAAAATTTCCTAAAACCAATCCTATTTCCGCAGGACGAAATGGAAGGTCCTGTAACGAAAAGTATTCGCCTTACATCCGCCCTTATCTTAAGGAATCTGGTTGTTTATACAAATTCAGCTAAAAGGTAAGATAAGAACGCAATGTGAATGAATCTAGAAATGTAGAATGTGAATTAATCATCTTTCTCTTTATCCATTTGAATGTGACCATGCTTTTACAGAAGCCTGCGCATGTACGAGGCACACCTGGCCGGTGTAGCGCTTAGTAATGTCGAATCGAGCCGTACCGTAGCGCAGCTGTTGTTCGAAATGAACGACACAGGGCCAAATTACTAAAGGGTATGCCGTGATGCATTGTTTTATGGTTTACATGTGCATTTTATCTTATTCTTAATCGTGTTACCACACACGACAAACAACAGAGAACGCCTTATTAACACAGTTTTGTCCTTTAACACCGTATAGTGGTTGTATTATTTACCTTTAAATTGCACATTTTGCTACGATGCTACGGAAGCCGGAAGTGTGCTACGGAAAGCCGGTAGTAGTAGTAGTAGTAATAATAGTGGCAGTAGTAGTAGTACATCGAATCAAAGAAAAGGAAATAAAAAAATGGGTTGACAAATGATTGAAAGCTACAGGAAGATGGACTGGTGCGTCACTGATTAATTTCCCCGTTTAGTTCTGAGAAATTGTGACCCCATTGCCGGTCAGCAGACAACGTAGGTAATGCTGCGCTCCGCTTTTGATTCTAATTTTATTTTGATAGCTTGTTTTCTTTTCCGTTCGCCCGCAACTCTTGATGTCAACACACACGCTAAAGAAACACATTTTCTAGTCACGTTTAGTTTATCGTACGCATTATCAATTTTTTCGTAATCAACTACCAACATCAACTGTCTTCAACTGGTGTCCCAGCAGTTCAAATACAGAATTCCCATTAGTTCCAATTATTTGTTTTAGGTATCCAGACACACACACACACACACAAACAAACAAGCGTTCGAACACTGTATCGGTTTCGATGTACATCGATCGGTTATTTACAATCGACGTTACTCTACAGCGGGGGCAATATTTTTAATTGAAAAAGCCCGTCAGCTTGCCGTTATCGTTTCGAAACGCAGTAGCCATTGATGCAATGGCGTGTTACTAGCTATGCTGAACAGTGTATGCAAACACGAATCATTTCTTTCTACGGATCATTCATCGTGAAGAAAAAATCGAACATTTAAAATTTGGCACTCTAATCTACAGCCTTTATTATTGCCGGGATGTCGGTACGTTTGCAAACAGAGATGGAATGGTGTCTCGAAAGTCGAATTTCCAATTACTGGAGAGAAGCGTTTAAGCGAAGGGGGAAGAAAGGATAACCAACTCTACATACTAACGCGGTCGGACATTTTAGTATTGTACTCTCCTTGGCCGTATGGTTTACACACGGCTCGGGGGCTTGCACGTTGGAGTCCATTCCCAGTCGAACCAGTTGATGCAGGTACGGGTAGCGCTATCGAACATGCCTTCGGTCGGGCAACGGCGAGCGGCAGCCGGTGCGTTGGCAGTCACACACTCCCAGTAGGCGGTGGGATCCCAGTTGTTACGCCACAGAGGGGTCGTCATTTCCTGGGCATTGCAGAGCGGCTGTCCATCGGTGTCGTCACGGACACAGCCATTCTGACCGTAGGCCAAAGCAACGAATAGTGCGACAACGGCGAGAAATAGAACGGCTGCATAGAAGTGAAAGACAACAAAGTGTACGAAAACCTTCAATGCCGCGTCCGGAATTAGGATGAAAGAGAATTACTACATACCCTTCATGTTGGTAATAACTTTCGACTGGTACTGGTACTGCTAGATGCTTTGGACCTGTTTGTGGTGCTTCTAGAAACGGGCCAAAGAACGATACTGAGTAGTAGCACCGATCTGGCGCAGCTATATATTGCAGAAGGAAGATACTACCACCAACTGGAACCAACCTCACCAGGTGAATGTTCAAAAAACCCTCAAAAAATAGGATAACGAAACTAAAAAAAACAAAACTTTCGGAACATCTCGATAAGATAGCGAACGCCACCACGATCAGATAAGATCAGACGCGGACCGATGATAGTAGTCAGCGCGACAGTCAGACACAAGTGTAGGTTAGTTCCCCGATCTTCTACTTCTATCGCACTCATCACTCCTGCGCTGCGAGAAAGTTCGTGCGCTAGCGATAAGTTAGTATCATTCTTCCTTTGTGTTTTTTGGTCTTCAGCATACTGACCTTCATCTGCTAGGCATGAGCTGTCGGATCCGATCGTGTCTTTGATGAGAACACGCCGGAAATGCTGTACCGCCGTATCGGTGGGATCGATGTTCCGTCGATACTGTCTCGGTGGAATTTACATGCCGGCGGGATGTTATTTTTGCATAGTGACGAACTCTGGTAGCAAAGTTTGTAGGCTTGACACATGCTCGTCTAGAGGAAGTGCACTTGATATGGAGCGTAAATTCTCAAAACAATGACGTAAGGCTTGTGTGGGCAGTACAAATTATCACGTTTTAACCACGCAGTAAGTGCAGGAAATATTACAATGCAGTATTATTGCTTAGAACGAAGATACTCTTGGGAATTGATGTGGCCTGAATGCAATAAACAATGAGAAATATTTCTCAAAATGTGCCCGTAGTAGCTGGATAGCTTAGCTCACGTTCTTATGACATTTCCACTGCATGCTAGATTGAGGTTTGGATCTTCCGATTTCTATTCTATTGCCCGACAGTCGATGCGTTTACTAAGATACTAAGATTGTACTACGTCTCGAAATTCAAATTCCAACATGCATTTCAAGAACATTACAAATGTTTGTGCAGAGTGGTGTATTATAGAAATTGAGGGAAAAAAGTTTAACAAATTTCTACATGCCAACTCGCCATTATTCGTTGTTGTGCGATACACTGCGCCTTAAACGCGGCTCGGGGTCTTACACGGTTGAGTTCATGGCCAGTCAAATCAGTTGATGCAGGTACTGGTAGCGCTATAGAACATGCCTTCGATCGGGGCAACGAGGGCTTAAAATACATCTGGGCGGTGCTCCGTCTTAAAATACGAGGGCTTAAAGCACTTGTGGGCGGGGCTACAACGCGCGAGGGCTTGGCCAAAATTCTTGTGGGCGGGGCTACGAGTGCTTAAACACGTGTCAAAACACTTGTGGGCGGGAAAAAATCACGTGCGGGCGTGGCTTCTTCTTTTTTCTTCTTCTTTTCTGGCCTGCTCACGGTTGAGCACGTCGCGTAGACATGGTCTGCTCGCCTAACCGTTTCCAGGAAACTCGGTCCAGTGCTGCAGTCCTCCATCCACGGCTGCATCCGATCTCCGTCAGGTTTGACTCCACCTGATATGTGGGCGTGGTTACTCGAGATTAATGCACTTGTGGGCGGAATTACGAAGGCTTAACGCACTTGTGGGCGGGACTACGAGGGCTTAAAGCACTTGCGGGGCTATAACGCATGCGGGATTGGCCAAAATTCTTGTGGGCGGGGCTAACACATTTGTGGGCGGGGCTACGAGTGCTTAAACACGTGTCAAAACACTTGTAAACGGGAAAAAATCACGTGTGGGCGTGGCTACGAGAAATTAATGCACTTGTGGACGGAACTACGAGGGCTGAACACTTGTGGGCGGGGGTAGAATAGCTAAAACACTTTTGGGCGAGGCTAGGAGGGCTTAAATTACTTATGGGCGGGGCTAAAACGCATCTGGGATTGTCCAAAACATTTGTGGGCGGGACTACGATTGCTTAAAGCACGTGTGGGTGGGGCTACGAGTGCTTAAACAAATGTGGGCGGGGCTATGGACTTAAAGCACTTGAGTTGTTAAAATATACGATGTAGAACTAGCCAGTTCGTTGCCTGGATCAAGTGAACTAGAACATTCCGAAAATGTCGGCGGTGATTAAGAAAGGATCAATAGGATCTATGATTAGTAAGCGACATTTACATTTACATTTCTTTCTAAATGATCAATACACGCACATCGAAGTATACTTTAGAACAGTGTAATTTTATTTTTACACAATAAATATTTCATTTGTAGCTAAATATTAAACATTTTACACAATAGTTGCGTGTTCGCTTTTGTCTCTTAAGAACACGAACCGCATTAGCCTGATCGTGAGTGCTCTGTGTTCAGTGACCCGGTATATTGCTGAAACAGGCTACATATATTGTATTACCACCATTTGTAATACTTTTCTATTCTGCTCTAGCACAGTACAGTTTACTAAAGTAAAAAGCACAGCTCAAGTTTTATTGTGCACCATCAACATTTTTGGTGTTTCGTTCCGATGCAATAAAGCATAGTTTGCTAAAAAAAACTCTCTCTTTCGTTCTGTCTTAATGGGTTGCGTTCTATTGCAAGATTGCGTGTAAAGTTACGCACTACGTGTAATGTAGTGCTTCAGAAATAGCTGCTCACCTTATGCTCTCTTTTCACCTCACAAAACTAACATTCCTACGGTTTGTGCTTTACTTGAGCTTGGGAGTTCCCCATTTTATCACACTGTCATACTGTATCAACCTGTCCCTTTAAACACATATTGCACAGAATAAATTTACAAGCGCAAAAAACTTAACAGGTATTAACGAAACTGTAATAAATAAGACAAAATAAAAGCTCTCTCACATGTAAAAACCACCCTTCGCGGGGGGTTGTATATTTTGGCAAAACTATCTCCACCCTTTTTTATCTTCATGATAGCTTATCGCCGCTGAGAAGAAGAAGAAGAAAAAACACCGACCAACACATTCCTTTCTGTTATCGCATTGGGTGGGAAATAAGAAAGCTTGCCCAATGCAAGATAGATAATACTATCCCGCTTTTGTCCGATCCCTCTATCACCCACCCTTTTTGGCGACATTGGCTGCACAGTGCGGGAATGATGTATTGGTGTTTTTGTTTGTTTCCTTTAATTTGCTTGCTAATAGTCTTCCGCATTTTACAGCCGTTCACAGAACGTGTAGAGGAGATTACGATCGTGAAAGTGGTATACGTTATTGATGTGCCGCAGGACGCGTCCGTCAATCAGCCGGCGTGCATAGTGCGTTGCATCAGTTCGATCCTTAGCCAGACCCACCTCCAGCAGCCAATCGACAAAAACGCTACCATAGAACACTCGTCGATATACTTTGATACGCCAGCTAAAAAGGAAATAAAATATATATAAATATCTCACAACAGTAAATTCCTCCACAATGTGGACGTACCGTATGTCCTTTGCAATCGCCTTTCGACAGATCTCCAAATGGTGCGTTGTAAACTGATCGCAAATGTGGCGCGTTTCCGTACTAAGATCGCTCCAGATCGGTAGCTGTAGCAAGTTTGCACCGTACCAAACCTTGCGCCAAAACTTCATCATCGGCAACAGCAACTCCCCGGTGTCGGTAATAAACACAGCCAACACAATAATACTTTGTCCGAAGTTAAGGAACGCATCAAGAAACGTTAGCTCCACGTAGATGCCGGACATACCCTCCATTATAAGCGTCCACACCGAAAGCGAGAGACCGACGAACATTGAGCACAGCAAGAGGATCAGTAGCACCATGTGCCGTAGTATCTGTTGCTGATCACCCGTCTTGTCATACTCGACTGGTTCCAAACCATCGTTGGCCTGTTCCCGGTAGCGATCGATCAACGATTGGCACTGCTGCTTGCCAGCCGCCGGACAGTTAAACTGTGCCGAACACATTCCATTCGATTGGGTCGTCGGGGAACCGGGCTCGTCTACATCGTTATTAATACTGGCACCGATCGCGAGATCTTCAATGTCAACCACGGTGCGTATCGTGCCGGATGAACTACTGCAGCAGCCTCCACCTTTCGCATCGTTGCATCCACCATTTCCTACTGTCGGCGACACACATCCGGTAGCTACTGCAGCGGGCAGGATTTCATCGTCACTCGACGTCACCGACCGGCGTCTTCGCTGATGGATTGTAGAGTTTCCACCACCAGCCAGAAGATTCACCACCGAGCTAGTCGTAACGGGGCTAGTATCTGTGTCCGGTGATGACACTTCGCGTGAAAGCGTAAGGTAGCGTTCGTGTCGTTTCTTAAACCGCTGATGCAATATCAAACAGCCGACCGTCACGATGAAGCACATTACCAACAGAAACACGGCAATGGCGGCTTGGGCATTTCCGTACTGAAAGCTTGGATTCCGTTTTTCCGTCGGCAGAATGTTTTTGTTGTCCAGAAATAGAAGTAACGACACTATTAACGTTGGTAGACCCCAAGCGGCAGCAATCTGTGAATGATTTTGAGTATATCAATATCGGAATGAAACATTTTCGCAGCAAGCAAACTTACAAACACTGGCCAAAGCTTCAACACAAAGCAAAGGCTACGACACTGCAGGAACAGTATTGTAATCGCAAGAAATGCCGTCCAAAGCCGGCTGCTGTAACAACCGATGGTGAAGAAGTAAAACTGTAGATACATCTTCCAGCGGCTGTTTTGTTCGAGCGTTGACCATAGTATGACGCCCACGTTGCAGATCAGCTGCGACACGAGCAAACAGCACGTGATGCGATGTGGCATCCGTTTGACCTTGCGGGTAAGTGCGAACAGTAGCAACGTCCACACACCGGCAATAATCGCTACGATGCTGATATCGAACGAGAACTTGTCCAGCTCGTTTAGATAGTCGGCCGGCGTGAGGTTGGTGATTGTGATCATTTTAGCCGAGATGAACATTAACGGTGCACTGATAAATGTCGATGCCACCATGCTGCTTGCAATCTGGAAAGAAAACAGACCGTAAACATTGGAGAGAAAAAAAACGGGATGCAACAAACAAAACACTACAAACTGTTCACCTACCAAGTCCACATCTCGATTGTATTGCGAAGCAATCACGAATACGCCCGGTGCTGCCGGAAACGTACCGTACAGGAACCCGAACGTACTCAGATCTGTCGTTTCACTAAAGTTGGCACCAGCATTCATAATGTTTACCGTTTGCCTTGTGACGAGCGGAAACACGAGCAACTTTACGAGGATCAGTATCCCGGGCAGAATCAAACCCGGACCCTGAAGCGTCGAAGCCTTACCGACCATTCGCAATCCGAGCAGAAATAGGGCGGTGGCCGAGAAAGAGTTGCCCAACGAGCGCAAAACGCTCGACAGATAAACTGGTAAACCGTTGGGAAAGATTTGACCACCGATCACACCGAGCAGCGTCATGAGCAGGATCGGATTGAAGAAGATCGATTCGACCGTCTTGATCACGACGAGTGCCTTTCCTTTCCAAATTTTTCGTCGATTCTGGGCTGCTAATTCTGGACATGTTGTAGGTGGAGGATTGGTATCTTCATCCGTTGATGCCTGTAATAAAAGAAAAGGTGAATGTTTAGTGCTAAAATTTCCAAACAATGTGCACAGATGGAAGAGGAAAAACAAACGATAAACACATATGCGATTGTGGGACAATGTCACCTTCCGTTTTTACATTTACAGCAGCTGGAACTATAATCGGTTCGCTGATAGGAAAAAAAAACGCAAAATTTGCATAATGTCAACAATAACAAAAAATACGGCAATAATGTTTCCCACCAATTCAATAACACAATGGAATCATTCGATGTGAAATAGTTGTAGAATTTTCCTCAACCATCCGATACTTACATTATTTTCTGCATTCTTGTCCTTAATTTTAGAGATCTCCATCAGTACGTATCCGATGGGGTTTAGGATGGCCAGGGAAATCGGAGCAAGCAAATAGATGTATGAAGCATATTCGGGATGAATTTTTGAGTATAGCGCCGAAACTGTAATAAATTGTACGATAATGTAAGATAACATTTTTCAAAAGCTTGAGCCGTATATTCCTTACCAATTGGATATCCGATGGCAAAATCGTTGCTCTGCGTGCAGAAGATTGCCAGCAGTCCTGCCCGGCCATAGTTGATGGGTCGTGCCACCAGTAGCGAAATGATCGCCACCGAACCGAACACGATCGTCTTTGCGATCAGTATCGAGAGCAGAAAATTCCAGTTGACCGTACTCCAGTTTAGTTCCGCCAAGGAAAGGAAAATGACCGACGGAAGTGCAAACGTACCGACGAATGTGTTGAGACCTTTCGCTTCAAAGTTACTGATGATGTTCAACCGTCCCGCGAGATATCTGAAATAGTATCAAGAACGTATTACATTAGTTTTAAGTTAACAAACTAAGCGCTTTGTAGAGCTGTTTGAAAAATCAGTTTAATGTCTTTAACCTTTCATCCCTTCTTCCCTCGGAAGCTAATCATCAGGGCACATTATGAATCATGAACAATCTGCTTCATTGCCATTGCTGTCCATCTGTGTGTCTTTGGGGCGCTTCCGTCAAAAACAACGGTATTCATAGCACACAAGCAAGGGCGGGCAAAACACACGGAAAACGGAGTGAACGAGATGAAACCCGGCGTGTTGACAGGGTAAATTGATTGCCCTAATTGAAACCGCATGTCCTCGGGGTTTTGTATGGCCAATCAGACCGACTATCCGTCGGTGCTGAGTCAACCTAAGAAGCTTTAGCTGGGTACAGAAAGGATCCATCATATTCCGGTAGCCAGTCAAGGCTTTGCTCTGTCCTGTACCCGCGGGGTGGGAGGTCAATGATTGGTGAAGGTATCCGACCTTGGACGAAACATGACTAAAATGGGGCTTTTCGGTGGTTTTTGGTTGGAATTCCCATTTTGCTAGCTCTGCTCTGTTGGCTAGCGGGATGTTTTTGTAAGGAGATTCAAAGCTTAAAAAAACTTATTTTAGAGTGTAAAAAAGTAATTTAATTACGAATTGAAATTATTGCTTTATTTATCGCGACTAACCGCAACAAAACCTTGAGAAGATGTTAATCTTATGCTAATGCGGAAGCATGATCTTACTGCAAAAAAAAAACTTTAGGGAAAGTTCACAATACAATTATTCCATTTGTTTCAAATCGACAACGTTAGCAAGACCCTAAGACACTGCAAGTTGATCATACACGTTTAAATGGCCCATAAACTCACGCACTTAATATGACATCCACCAGCATTCAGGTCGGATTTTTGCATTCGCCTCTTTGTATTTCGCAACGATCGGAAATGCTTCTCGGTTGTCATTCGCCACAACCTTCTAGACGAGTCTGAATAGTTTCGGAAGCTTTTTACCTTTAAAAAAAAGCCATAATTGAAGGGTTTCTAAAAGAAAAAAAAAATAATTTGCTGACATTGTCCGATGTTTCGTAGAGCAATAAACAAAAAAAAATGCAATCTTCCATTCTATAGCAGGTGCACTTGAAAGTTGCAAAGATCAACAATAATGTGCGCCATGCAGTTCGCGCTGTACATTAAACAACACGGTGACAAACAGTTCTTATCGACGTGGTTGTTTCCGCTAATGCTTTCCAATCCTACGGGGCCAAGTGTGATGATGAAAATCCCCAACGTTTTTATCGCACTTGGGCACACAGTAATGCCACCGAATGGAGGAAGGAAAACCGCAGGGTGAGGGAAATATTTTCCTCGGATTTCGTGCAGGAATGCAGTAGAAATACACCACCTCCATCCCATGAAGGTTTCCTTCCTCTGTGCTGGTTTGAATTTTCATCATCTGTGCGTCATTCGCAGTCGTGGGAGGAAAATCGACATTCCTGGAGCCACATTGACGCGGGCACAGGAAAATCGATCCATTTCGTCTCCTTTTCCACTTTTACCTTCCTTCTCTCGTTCCTATACTCACCCACAAATTATGATGGCGAAACACTGTATGAGCGCTGGATAGAGATTGTCCATCGAGATCGTAGGCGTACCGTCGTCGTCGGTGTCGTCCTGCAGGTTAATGAAGCCACCATCCGTACTGTCGTTGCGAAAGGGTACCGTCGTTTCGAGTAGTGCTGGCAGCCCTACGATGGTGGCAATCGGTGGATGGTGGTAGTGTTGTCCACTACCACCGCTACCATTATTACCCATGGTCGTGAGTGTGGCATTAAGGTGTCGCATTGCCTGTGCCATCGTAGCCAACAGGCTGACGTTGCTGCTGCCCGCCGAATAGTGTTGGTCCATCCGTGTTTTGTTTGGGTTACCGTGACGCAAAAGGAGCCGGACTGACGGGTACCGCAAGGGTTGGAACCGGGGCGGATCACAGAAGCAAGGGTGCTATTTGATTTTGCTGTTAGACGAGCTGACTGACTTCCTTCAGACGGGCGACATCGTTCCCAAAAACAAGGCAAAAATCGTGAACGTTCGTTCCACAAGTCATTTAGCGATCTTCGCTAGGGTTGTTGCACATTATTTCTTTCCATAACATTTGTCACACATAGTGTTTATTCTGCAAATCGACATGTGAGATGCCGTTGCGTGCCGATAATGCCAGGTTATGCTCACGTTAAGACGCCACACGCACAGTCTATAACAACGTGCATTGTGTCGCACCGGCGGTGTTCACTATTCGTTATGCTTCACGTTCACTGTAGAGGAGAAAGAGAAACATTTAACCACGATCACAATAACACGATTGAAGGATTAAAATTCACTTTTCTTTTCAAATCCCACCAAAAAAGAGAATGTTTTGCAACAGAAAAATCCGTCCGAAATTAGGTTCTTCTGCTACTAAGCACAAACCGTCGGGTA
The DNA here is from genome assembly GCF_943734845.2 of Anopheles funestus. Classification (NCBI taxonomy): domain Eukaryota; kingdom Metazoa; phylum Arthropoda; class Insecta; order Diptera; family Culicidae; genus Anopheles; species Anopheles funestus. The sequence goes on along the minus strand of NC_064599.1, from coordinate 25,544,003 downwards.
GCGTATGCTACAGCCTACTACCATGCTACGTGGAAACCGTTCTACAACTGTTTGGTTATTCATGCCAATATTTATCTTCCACTGCGCCGAACACATCATTTCGAATGTTCCAGTCCACGAATCTTATGTTAGAAAAAGGGTACAAGTGTCACAAAGAAGAAGGCACGGAAGATCGGTTTGTCGCCTTGCTTTCATTGAATTAAATAATCAACGCGTACACAACACTATCAGCATATTTGAAGCCTGACGAGCGAGTGACACATAATTTGTTGCCCTACCAAATCGTGCGTGAAAACGCTATTGATAAAGGTTAGCGCAGGGGGGAGAACTGGGGGTTGTTGAACTGAGGGCATGCACTACCGGCATCCAAGAAACGATGTACCTATGTCTATTTGCACTCACTCAAGTAACCCTTGGAGTAATCACTTTCAAGCTAATCTAGTTGCCTGCTTTGCCTTACTCCACACACAGCGTGACCTTTAGCCCGAACCAGAAATCGATCCGTAAACGAACGACACCGTTTTTGCAAACCCATTAGGAGTGCCGTGGCTTTGGTTTGTGCTCTCGGAAAGGATTATCGCGAAATCTTCACGCCACCGACCTTGAACGAATGTTTGGCTTTGCGAAAAGGTTAGAGGGAACTGCGTACCAGCTGTGGAGCAGGCGACACACGTTGCCCTGGGACGTGAGGTAAACCTTCGCTGTTCTACCCAGACCAGACTGAGCCGTGTGGTACACATTTGCACCACATGAAACACAAACAATAATAACCTTTTGCAGTGAAAACGAATGTTGCTTACATTTTGCTTCTTCATAGCAACCGATGTTCACTAAAAATAAATCACTACTGCACGGGAAAAACAAACTGCCACCCTCCCATCAGCAGAATCCCACTCACTTTCAACGCATGCACGACATACGAACAGCTGATTTGGTGGTGCCCTTTTCCACTATCGAGCGAACCTTTTCCCCACACGAGATGGAGTTGATTCCGCAGAAAATGAACGTATGGAACAATTAGTTTATGTTCCAGACAAGTGATTCGCCAAACTAATTGGTGTCTGCTTTGCTACAGACTGCGCGAGATGAAAATGTACAAATTGCACAACGCTGTGTATTTGCAACACGCCAATGTGTGCCTGTGTTTTGCCAAACACGCGATTTGACGTTTGTTCCACGAACTTATCGAAGCCCCGTATGACAGGGACTGTTATACAGGTCGTTATTTGACTACATTCGGGATGGTTTAATTTTATAAATGTTTCCTATAAATATATTTAACTTTAATTGTATTAAATATGCTATGTGTAAGCCATACAATCAGCATAATTTTTATAAATAGATAATACAAAACAAGACCGGTTACAACTCCAGCCAACAGAGTTATAAACGCATCACAGCTGTGAGTGCGTGGGTTGTGTGTTTGTGTTAGTTTTGTTGTGGTTTTGCTATTCGCTGTTTGATGTTCAGTGCAGTTGCGTACAACCAGCAGAGTGAAAACATAATAAGCGTATAACCGTTTGGAGCGAAATCAGCAGTAGTTGGCCCATTACATAGGGTCCCCACAAAACCATGAAGGCACGACAGATTGCCCGCAGCAGAATTCGGGAGCAGGAGCTAAATCCAGTTTTTCACTTTCAAGACAAACAGGAAGACAACCAAATACTTACGCGCGCCAGAATAAAGCAAGCATTGAAGAGCGGAGTGTTGAATCTGTCTGGCAAAGGACTGGCGACAGGTACGTACAGTTGGAAGCAAATGTCCGAGGTCCTCTGCACATTGCCACACCAAGGTTAAATAATCCGTCAATGCAATAACCATTTCATGGCTCGTCGAAGCATGAGTTGCATCATCGTTGGTGAGCGATCGATGACAAAACATGGTTCAGCTGTGGCGCACCAACCGAAACCACTTACGTTCCGGATGATGGGTTTTTGGCGTGGTATACATTGCGCGCCATTCCGGGGCCAACAAATTACTCTGGGCAGCAGTTAGCTTCTCGCGCACAATCGGGAAGATATCGTTTACAGCGACTGGAACACTTCCACAGCTTCCTTGGATGTGACCTTCGATTCATTCCTACTGCCGATCGAAGGTAACCCCTCAAATAGTGATTTCACGTTTCACTGATTCAGAACACACACTCGACTAACGAGCTGATGGTATCGTTGGCGTACACTTGCAAACGTCCACCAGTCCACTGACACCCTCGGAACGGAAACCAACGGTTTATCGTCGCGTTCCAAGACATATTTTTGATTGGCGACGTTTAATTCATTTGTTCCGTTCGAAAGAATCGGCCACCGACAGCTTAGCGGATACTGCTGCAGAGATCGATAGCAGAGAAGCACATCTAACAAGTTAGTACAGCACAGTGCTCGGTGGCAATGAGACGAACGAGATCACACATTCCCTATCCTAAGCGCCGCTATCGGAAAATTCGTGGTAACAATGTGAAATGTGCCTTTTGTGTGGTTTTAGTTTCAGAAACAGTTTTGTGCACATTCAACACTCGTCGGGTTGTAAAATGTCCTAATAAAATGAGGGAATTTCTTTTTCTTTTGCTCTCCCATATAAACAGTGCCCGAGAAAGTGTGGAATCTGAGTGATTCGGATGAAAATGAGAAGGAAGTACGGTACGATCTGGATCGCTCGAACGAAGCGGAAAGCTGGTGGAACCAAAAGTCACTCACAACGTTGGATTTAAGCTCCAACACGCTGACTACGATCAGTGAAAATATACAGAATCTTGCCGATCTGACCGTGCTGAATGTAAGCGCATCGTTTCTCTCTTTTGCTTATCAATTAACGAATGTAACACACCGTCAACATTATTTCCATTCCCATCCCTAAAACAACAGCTTCAAGATAATGCATTAACAAGCCTGCCGAACGGTATCGGGGCGCTAACCAAGCTAACGAAGCTCAGCGTCAGCCGCAACAAGCTGACCGAGCTGCCGGAAAGCTTCTTTCAGCTGAAGGAGCTAAAGCATCTAAATCTTTCGCACAATGAATTTCCGGAGATGAATCCGAACATAAGTGATCTAATCATGCTTGAAATGTTGGTAAGCTTCATTAGAGATTAAAAAAAAAAATACGCCCCTAATTTTGTACGCTTTAAAACGTAATCGCTTTTGTAGGATGTTTCCTTCAATAGCATTAACGCTTTACCGGGTGGCGTTGGGTTTCTCGTAAGGATGCAGCAATTAACGTTGAATAATAATCACCTAACGGAACTACCGAACGATATCGTCAATTTACGCAGTAAGTAATATAAAACCCCGCCCTTCGGGGGGGGGGGGGCAATTGTACCAAAATCTCTAACACTCCTTCATTCTGCATTGCCAGAACTCCAGAAGCTCGATCTTGCCAAGAACGATCTGAAGAAGCTGCCCCCGGTAATGGGTGAACTGCGCCGACTGGAATGTTTGTACGTGCAGCACAACGACATCGATGAGTTGCCCGATTTTACCGGCTGCGAAGCACTGAAAGAGTTGCACATTTCGAACAACTTCATTAAAACATTGCCGGCCGATTTTTGCGAAAATCTCCCACAGCTGAAAGTGCTCGATTTGCGTGACAACAAGATCGAACGTTTGCCGGACGAAATCGCGCTGCTTGCCAGCTTGACGCGGCTGGATCTGTCCAACAATACGATCAGCAGTTTGCCCTCGTGTCTGTCCACGCTGGCCCATCTCGTTAGTCTACAGGTGGAGGGCAATCCAATCCGTTCGATTCGCCGTGACGTTATCCAGTGCGGTACGCAGCGCATTCTTAAAACGCTCCGCGAGCGGGATGGAACGAAAGGAAAGGCGGAAGGGAAACCGGGACCGACGGTGACGGTGAAAAATAGCTTGTTCACGGAGAATAGTACCTTTCCGGATGTGTACCAGATGCGAAAGGGTCGCGCGCTGATCGTCTGCTCGAAGGGATTGATCGACATACCGGAAGCGGTGTTTCTTGATGCGCTTGAAGCTTCCGTGTACAATGTAGACATAAGCAAGAACAAGCTAACATCTGTACCGTCGGGGTGAGATACCGTCTCCGTATATGCGAATGAATCAAGCTAATCTGTTTCCCACCTCTATTCGTGTGTTCTCTTCTAGCGTTACTCATTTATCCTCTCTGCTAACTGAGCTTAATGTTAGCTTTAACTTACTGCAGACCGTGCCGCCCTTTTTCTCGCAATTCGAAAAGATTAGCTATCTTAACCTGTCGAACAACCAGATGACCGATTTGCCGGAAGTGGTTGGACTGCTTGTGACATTGCGCGAGCTCAATGTCGTCAGCAACCAGCTCAAGCGCATACCGGACTGTGTGTATGAACTGCGAGGATTGGAAATTTTTCTTGCCAATGGTAATCAAATCGAGGAAATAGACGCATCGGAGAATGGGCTCGGAGCACTCAAGCGGTTAGCTACACTGGATTTGGCTAACAACAACATCAAGCATGTACCTCCAATTCTGGGCACGCTGAAGAATATCACGTAAATATAGCAGCAAATTCCTTAGGGCGATGGAACATTTTTCTAATCCTTCGTTCCTTCCTTCCTTTCAGCACTCTGGAATTGATTGGCAACAGTTTCCGACAGCCACGGCATCAAATTTTGGAAAAGGGAACGGAATCGATCATGTCCTACCTGAGGGATCGTATCCCTCAGTAAGGACGACATTGGTGGAGCACAAATTGGGTTGATTTTACAAAGCGCTAAGCGCCATATTTGCGACATTATTCTTGCAGCTTTTTACGCGATACTAGTAGTGCTTACACGATTGCACGCATTTATAGGCCATACTCGGGAGATACAATATAAGATTGTGTAACGAATACCAAAAAAGAAGTTAATAAAAATAATTGTTTTACACTACACCTAGGAACAAGTACAAGCTACAGTTATGCAAGTATTGCTAATATTGCTTCCATGAATTTATTGCCCTATTTTGATCCGTTTCAACAACTTCGAACACCATTATTTACCTGATTCGAACGGTGGCAGACGTTAACAGTAGCAACAGTTTGTTATAAATATAAAATAGTGAACGCAATACATTCATCATGGAACATTTAGCGCGTCCGTTTGTGTCGAAACAAAAGCGTAACATAAATAGTGAGTAAAACCAGATTATAAACGAGAAACCAACTGTCTACCGAATTTGTATGAAACATTTAAAGGAAAATAGAAGAGACGGGGAGTGTAAGGAGAGGAGTACGTCGAGATCGATCTGTTTTTTTTGTTCACACCAAGCTAAAGCCTTGCGTTTGTTGGATTGCCTGTTGCAATTTGTACTTGAGCTTCTCCTTCGTTTGGTACTGAGGTAGATCGAGCAGATTAAAGCAGGTGTGTGCCACCGGTAGAAATTTGTCGTCCGGTGTCGGTTGAATGTATATCTGCACGAAAAGAAAAGGAAAGAGCGATGAAGATTCGAAAATCGCCAAGTTCTGTTCCATTCTAAGCACCGCCCCTCTCACTTACCTTGATCGCCTTCATACCCATGATCGGAATACGGTCACAACCGGTAAGGAAAAGCAGAAACTTTTTCTTCTCTTCCAATGGTAACTCGTGAAACACCTCCCAAAACCATCGTATCTGAAGAAGGGTGAAAAAAAACGAAATTTTTAGTAGTTGATCGTAGATCTGCGTAAATCACAGGGATCACGTGTTCTTACCGTCTGATCACTGCACTTGTAACCGTTCTTGTATTCGGCATTTTCCTCTAGCGCTAGCCAATCATACTCCTCATTACCCACCACCACAGACATAAGCTCGTGCGCTTTGAACAGCTTCAGCACGCGACCACCGCAGACACGCATAAAGCCAGCGTGAAACTGTCGGAATGACCTCTCAACGGATTTGTTAAACACGTAGTCTATATAGAGTTGGACAAACTCTTGCCTAAACAAAACGAAACAAAACGTTAGAAAGCATCCAAAAAACACAATCCCCCATGACTCCTGGACTTACTTGTTCGATTGCGTTAATCGAATGTTTTCACCGTCCTGCTTTAGCGGAATGGTTTGTATCTCCCCGAAATAGTCCCTGGTGATGGTGAAGGACAAATCGAACACATCCTCCAGATCCGCCCCATCATAGTCCAGTATGCTTTGCATCGAGTTTGCCACCATCGGTGCTAAATCTTTAAGATCCTTCATGTCGACCTCCTCACCCAACAGCTTCTTGTACAGTGCGAGCGGAAACGGTAGGGCGATGATCGTGAAGTTATAGATCGCCAGCCCACACAATATACCGATCAACGCGAACATACTATCGTCACTGTCGAAGTAATCCTCGGTAAACCAGATCGCACATGAATCGTCGAACGATTTAAACATACCGTACTTCGGATCGAGAATATCACGCAACAGCAACATAAAGAACTCCTTCCGCACACCACCCGCATCTTCCGCTTCCTCACCGCAGAACTTGATCTTGATCGGTTTCTTCAGATCGCTCGCCGCATAGTGCGACAGCTCACGGATCGTATCCTGCACAATGTTTTCACGCGTCACATTCAGCACTATATACTGCGAGGCGGCACTTGGCATTGGGGAACACAACATCGACAGCAGATTAACAGTCGCCGCACTCTGCATCGCTTGGTACATTTGCAACATTTGATCAGTCTGTAGCAACAGCATCTTGGCAGCGGCATTGAAAATGAACGGATAGTTACAGAGCGAAAACGTTACCCCGTTTGTATCCGTCGTCCATCGCATGTAATCCTGCCGGATGTCGACCAGATCGTCAATCTCGTTGATGTGGAACTGTTCGTACGGTAACTTCTCCGTTCGCTTCTGATGATTGATCCAGTACAGGACCGCTATGATGTCCAGCATCGCGGCAAGATGTGGATCGTACCGAACCTCCTGCTTGTTCGTTGAACCTACCACACGCGGCTGCTTAAAGTTGATGATGTACAGTATGACGCTCTTAAAGTTTTCCACCATACATTCGAAATATTCCTTCGATTGGCTGGCCCACCAGTTTACCACGATTTCGTACGCATTTTTGGCTAGCTTCAGTACCGATTGGCTGAACGGCGAGTGTAGCTTTTGGTAGTGTTTTGGATTAATAAATTCATGGTACAGCGGCAGCAGTAGATAAATCCGAAGCGTCTCTACATCGGCCGGCGAAGGCATTAAGGCACCGAGCAGTTCCGATTCGATCGAATCGCGGATCAGTTGTCGGATTGATTCACGCTCTATCTTGCGTATGTGATCGAACGTTTCCTCTGCCGCCACCATGTCCAAGCCCGGGTGTTTCGAGGTGCAGCAGAAATGTTCATCGTTTGGCAGCAGTAGCGAACCGTTCATACACGCTAACGATTTGAAGATCGTTTCCACCGACGACATCAGATCGAGCTCGATCGTTTGATCTGGTTCTATTTTCGCTAATTCCTTTCCCATTTCTGGCGAAAGGGATAGAATCTGCGTGCTATTGCTGTTTTGCGAAAGCGATAGAAGAGATACAGGGTAAGAAAGCAACGAACAAAAGTTTAAAACCGAGCGCATCGAAATACTCACTCATAGACACGGAAATCGGCAGAATCTTCGTTTCCTAACACCGAAACAAAGCACTGATCTCCACCGGAAAATATGCGACTCACAGTTATTTGCGTTTCATCACAGCCTGACGGTTCAAAGTCTGTTTTGAACTGAAAGAGAAAATGAATAGAGCAAGGCTTCTCATGGAATGAAACTACTCGCCAATGTATAGCACTTACCCATGGTCCACGAACAATCTGTGGAGTGTTAAAGTTGCCTAGTATACCGGTCCCTAGCTGACCGACACCGCTAAGTCCGAACCCGTATATCTTCCCACGAGAAGGCACAAACGCTAGCGTATGACGCCGGCCGCATGCAATTTGCGTTATTTTGCTTCCCATCAGTTCGAACACCTTCCGTGGTAATATCTCGTTGCTGCAGCTACCGTGCCCTAGCTGACCGAACGTACCGGCACCACACGTAAACACGCCACCTTCGTTGGTGAGAAAGACGGAAAAATCATCCCCACAGCTGATGTACCGGACGCCCAAACTGCGAAGGGTGCGCAACTGTGTCGGATAGCAGCGCGAATTAAGATCGTTCAGTCCGAGCTGGCCGAAAGTGTTTTTACCCCAGCCAAAAATTGCACCAGATCTACAAAGAAGAGAAAAAAATAACGAAATATTACTTTAATATTGCTATGGGAACCGACCACAAACGTGACTTAATGCTACACTTACTTGGATACAGCAAAACTATGATTTCCACCACAGGCGATAAAAGCAATCGGTACACCGGCCAACGATTGTACCAGCGTTGGTATTGCCAGCTTCTCATTTGTCGTACCAATGCCAAGCTGCCCGTAGGAGTTCGAACCCCAAGCGTACAGTTCGCCGTTGTTTGTTAGCGCCAGGCAATGGTATTGACCGGATGCGATCTGTACGACGTGTTTTGCACCGATCGCCTTTATCATGCGTGGTATCGGCTGGCGCCCATTTTCCGTATCGTGACCCAGCTGACCGACGGCGTTCGAGCCCCAGCTAAACAGCTGCCCCCAGTTTGTTAGGGCTAGTGAGTGTGCTATGCCACAGCTGACATGCGTTATGATGTAGTTTTCTAGCGATGTCAAAAGTTCTGAAACGGATGACGAATATGTAGGTTAGCATCCTTTCTTGCTCCCAGTAAACGTTTAATGTGTAACGAAAAGAAAAGGAAATGATGATTCGTACGTAAAACAGTACCCCTTGTCCCAAAAACAATAGTGCAATCGAACAAATGATCGGTACAGAAAATTGGGATGATGAAATCGGTGGTAGAATAGTTACATACTAAATCTGGACATACGTGGCCTTTTGTTTGGTAGCGTGTCTGTATCGTGGCCAAGCTGACCGTGATCGTTGTTCCCGCAGGCGTACATTTTGCCCTCTTTCGTGAGGAACAGCGTGTGAGTGGTTCCACAAGCCGCTTGCGCCACATCTTCCGCATGCGACCACTCCATCTTACGTGGAACTATTACCTAAACAAAAAAAACCAAAACAAGGTTAGCTATCACCTCTCAATCGATATACGATCAATAATGACGTTGGTAGCCCTGGTTGGTAGTAGGCATTCTTACTCACCTGTTCCTCTTCAATCCCACCGAGACCGAGCTCACCGTGGGCCGTATTTCCCCAGCAATAGACAGCCATGTTGGTGTGCTGTTAGTAGAGTAATCCAACCTACGGAAGGAGGAGAAAGTATAATTAACATTTGCAACGGTTCCATCATCATCGTCACCATCATACAATTTTTAACAAGATTTTGTAGACAATAAACTTTAATGCCGTACATTTCATATGAAACAATTATTAAGTTCTTAATGAAACTTCATACTGCAATCAACACAGGCAACAATTTTAGTGTATTGCAATGGCACATTCTGCGGTCTCGCTGATTGCGACTAATTTCGTGTGCAACCGTGAACCGAAACGTCTAGAACAATCGAAAGATAAACACAACCACGATGACTTTACGCTAATTACCCACAACAGATAGTGCTTTTAACACACAAAAAAACAGCAATTGCACTTTAAAACCATGCTAGCAGGCCCGATGGATGATGTGTTGCACTAACGTATACACTTTTACGAATAAAAAACACAGTTCAACCCAATTTCACTCACCTTCCAGCAAGCAGGACAAGGGTTTTTCCCCCGTGCACTGCTTTTCACATGTAATTTCTATTGGACGATGTTCGAACTTATCATGGGATGCGTTTATTTAGCAAACACCTAGCAGTTGAATATGCTGCGTAAACATAAAAATACATTTACAGCTAATTTGGAAAGCGATTTCGATTAGTTTTCGGACCGACAACAATAACGCACTTTTTCCTCGGATGGTATTGCATATGGTTTGCTGCTGTTGCGGTGTCTATGTGTGCGCAAATGAGACGGTGGTCTAGAAACGATCAGAACAAATGTCAAATCGTACGTCAAATAGTTTTACCGATTGCAATTAGCTAGTCGTTTTGTTTTATTTTAAATTAGTGCCACTATCCATACATGGCGTTAATTTAAATCTATCCTAATCCACTATTTCCGGAGTTATTTCATTTAATTTTGTGCTTTTCTCCATTTCTTGTAAATAAGTGAACACGCGGTGATAAACGGAGCGCGCGCTTTCCGTATCCGATCGACGATTTTTTCCCTGTGCTTCATCGATTGTTGTGCTGTAGAATGTTGTTTACATTTCGTTCGCTCGAAATACCGCCAAAACTGGTAAATCGATCAACCGTACCACACAGCCGCGCAGGTGTTTCTTTCAAAATTGAATGAAAACGGTTAAATCGAGGGCATGTTTTTTTTCTTATCAATTTATATTACAAATTGATTATCTATTTAATAAGATGATGGTAATAAATCGACTTGTTCCCCCACGATAATCAATAATAACGTAGCATAAGCAACGACAAACCCAACAATATTATATGTGCTCGTGGATTATTAGGTTCGCTTTTAATCTTACAACAAAACAAGCAAACAAACAAAAGAAAAACATTCCCATATAAAGAAACAGCTCTATCTGTATCGTAACGCAACCGATTTTGATCGTAACGAATCACAGTCATATTCACTTCACTTTCATACTAATTTATGTTTGTTTTTGTTTAACTGATGCTGCTGCTGCTGTTGCGGGCCTCATCTGTTCGTTTCGTTGGACGGTTGTGTCTGTGTATCTGTAGTATTTTTTATGCCACATGGAATAAGAAGTACATAAATGAGGTGTAACAACATCGCGGAGTTTTACTTGCGCTCCAAAAAGGGCTCGCTCTACTAGCCATATATCGTCCTGTTAGGTGTGTGCGCGCGCTCTGTATGAAATCTCTACGTCTTTCACACATTTATCTACCGTCTTAGGTGCACCTGACTAGAGACCAGGCAATGAAAAGGGAAAGGGAAGAGTATAGAAAAATGAATTACAAACAACAAATCTAACCTACGGGTGTTGTATGATATCTTTGATGTAGAGGTATGTATTAGGACTTTACAGTACAAACTATCGCATTTGCATTTCAGTTTCAGCTTTCACGAATCGCAAGTGGGTTGTAATTAATCATGTTGAACTTTCAAATATTTACACGCGCACGGGACAAAGACCGTCTGGCAGGATTGATTGGTAACGGATCGCGACAAATGCACAGTGAAGCAGTTTTGCTTTTTACCTGGAACACGCGCTCGTGGGCGTGTTCGCGCGGCACAACCTTTTTAGACCGTTTCTCCGTTTGCCCATCACCTATCACCATCCGGCAGAACAACCTGATTCATTCACCATTCACCCTAAATCGGTGATTCGGTTCGCATCTATCGAAACTAACGTCTTACGGGCTAAGAATGTTCTGAGGATAATTCTGTGTGTCCTACTAGAAACGCATTGTAAACATTATCATCATATCATAATCCTGCCACCAGTGATCTATTAAATTGCTTAATTTGTCTATACGCTACGGAGTCGAATACTACTCTGCTCGGGTGAAATTCTAATCCACCGGTGTAACCACGGACATGGCGGTGACATTATGCAGCGTATATGTGGAACTTACGTGTACGTTTTTAAAATGGTCTACTATCATTCAAGTTTCAGTTTCACTCTACATTTGGTTTACTTTCCTAGTGTCCTATCGCCTCTTTCTCCCTCGCAATGGCAATGTATCGCTAAGTGGCTGGCATACATCCTCACCGAACTCATCCACTGTTTTGTTTGTTCCGTACTTACGGATCACTATTTATACTCTAAATACGCAGTAGCATCTACAAATTGGTTCATTGCTTATCGTTCCGTAATCGGCGTTCAGCTCCTATTCAGCTCATGTTTCAAGTGTATTTCGACCACATGCTTGTTTGATGCTGATATGAGTTTGTTCGAATTTCTAATTGATCGTGCAACTACTATTGTACATAAGTAGGTTAAGTTAACCTGAACCGTCTGCTTACAATCAAGAGAACAAAAAAAAAGGAACGTAGCTCACAACAAACGGCTTACGATACTGGCGCAACTGAAGATGTTTGTATGTTTGGATACCACCAATACCAGGTGGCGAACGTAATAAACTTTTGGCACGAATGTGTTTTTTCCTTATCCGGTTCTCTATTTCTTTCACTATCAACTATGCTATGGAATGCAAAAATTAGGTAAATCTAAATTCTACATCGATATCTTGTAAACAATACATCAACAAGCATCAAAACGCTCCACGTTACACACACAGCTAACAAAAATAATACAAAATTTCAACTCATCTGGGACGCTGTTCAAATGGAACAGTTGGTGAGAGTACCCGCTCACTCGAATGATATGGTAACGCGTAACATATAAAAGACGCACAACAAATGCACGGAAAGACGCACACCAGAAGAAGCGCAATGCTCTGCGCTGCACAATAATTGCACAAACATCCCCCCCCTCCCATCTGGGTCTACTTCGGTACCATCACTTTCGCTAGGCTGGGAAAGATTTCACCTTGAATCGGTCCACACTCGACCTTCTCGCCATCGACCGTCATGTGACCGTTGGTACCGGCCGGTTCGATCCGGAACGCCGAAACCGGCACCATCTGGATGTGTTCGTTCGGCTGCATTGGGAGGTGCGTACCGCTGCTTAGCCCGAGCAGGAACGACAGTAGCTGCGATCGTGAAACGCCCGCCCGGATGATCAGCAACCATATGATCCCATCGTTAAGGCGCGACTGGGGCGCAAAGTAACACTCCGTGCTGAGGTGCGACTGATACGCCGCGTGTACCATCACAAATTCGCCAGCAATCGTTTGCCAGGTGTCCGGCAGCGAGGCAGTTAGTGCGGGAAGTCTAGAGGGTGGTCCGTACATCACACCACCACCATTAGGGCCACCGTTCTGCGTAGGATCATCGTTGGAAGCTTTATCACTCTCGTACACACTGTCCACCGTCGAGAAGTAGGTGCTTTTGCGCGAGGTGGCCGAATACCAGCTATCGATACGTGGCCGGAACGAGTCCAAATTGGTACCGGTTTCCAGCGACAGCACATCGCTAAAGTTTGTATCACAGGCATCGCAGCTACCGACGGTACCACCACAACCACCGTCCTGCCCCATCAGTCCCCGGCAGTCGCGACAGTTTAGTGTCGTGTTGTAACTAACACTGTGCTTCAGTGTGCCGATGCCACCACCGTTCGGGTGCGTGAGGTTCCCATCGCCAACGCCATTCGTTTGACTAACTAAAGCCGGAAGATAGTACACCTTGCCTTGGTAGGTGCGCAAGCTGATTAACCGATGGACGGACCACACGGTGAACCGTTGGCCACCGATCGCACGCAACCGTTCGCTCTCGATGTCAATGTCCGAGATGAGTCCCCAGCCGACCGACAAAAACGAGAACATAATCTGCGAAAGATAAAGCACCCGTTTTTAGCGACAAAGGGTTTGTTTGGATATATTTGACAAATGTTGAAATACTTACATTGGAACGTGTTTCGACTCTAACTACGTCTAACATGGAATGTTTTCCCTTAACTACCATTAAAGCTGACGCCAGTACAGGTTTCGTGTCGAACGGTTCTCTGAAATAAAGGAAAAGCAACAAAAAAAACGACAAAAATCCATGAATTCACTTAGTGATAATATCGAAACACCTGTTTATATGATACATATCAACAAACGAAATCCACACACGTGTGTACTGATTGTACAACGTTTGATAAGCAATTTGTTGTTTACCTTCAAAAAAGAGGATTATTTCATAATTTTCATCGATTAGATTATGCAATGTTAACACATATTTTCAGGTAAGAAGTTTTCCCCTCCACTTAAAGCCACACTGTGCACGTGCAAGTTTGTCTTGTTTGTCCCATTTGCAGTGATGTCTTTAAAGCTTTCCTATCAACGAAGTACACGGGCATTACTCAATCTTCAAATTTAGTTTGCCGCCTCGCCTCGTTTGGTTTACCGATTTATCATTAAATGTGGATTACTCTTAACGACGTGATTACGGTTGGATGTGTTCGGGGTTTAGGCAAAGCACGATAACAGAACCGTTTTTTACGGATATCCGTAAGTAAATCAAATCTGTTCTAAAACGATTAAATGAGGACGGTGGTAGCTTTCATTTCCAGCAATAACTTCAAACAGTTCCATAAAAGGACGTCACAGCTCTCACATGATCATACTCATTCCCTTGGTAAGATGGTAAAACATCAATTGGTCTATTTTGCAGTGAGGGCATTGTGGTGTATTTGGAAGGGCTATTTGCGAGAAAAGCAACAGCCTGCAGTGCCGCTCGTAATCGTACACTTGAGGACAGCAACTACGACACCTCTGTCTGTCCTCATTGATTAGGAGTATCTTATCAAAACAGCAAATCGACCATAGCTTTCGCCCCATTCGTTGTCGAATGGTGCCGCGATGGTGACGATTGGATATGTCACGCTAAAAGGCACGCAAACCCGAAAAAAAAGCTGTTGCATTCGACCTGTGGACGTTACCTGTACTGGAAAATCCGGCGCTCAAAACGACAAGTACAAAATGATGTTTAGCAAAACTTTGTCCAACAACCCCCGGTGGTATAGGGGGAGAGGGTGTGGGTTTCAAAAATAGCGACAGCTTCAAAATGCCGGTTTGTCAAGTTTTGTCAGCACTAATGCCTGACTGTGCCGCGCGGTACAAGTTTCTTTAAGTGGTACAATTTTTTGTTGTTGTTTCTCTCGATCGTCCCCAAATGTATACCTCGCCCCGAGCAGCAATAGGTAATATGCTGGAGCATGGGACAAGAAGAAACAAACTATCGCAACCCATCGCGTTCGTCATGTGCCTTGGTGTCATCGGAGGCACTACACTCTCGGTTTTGGCTCGATGCCAGAGAACTGTTAAAGCATTATGTAATCCGCCTCGTTTGAACCAAATCGATCAAACACACACACACACACACACACACCAGACACCCTTTTGCCGTACCCGAAGGGTGGGGTTTTTTTCTGCCATTCTGTTGAGTTCTTCCAAAGGGCGTCTACAGCGAGGCCCAAGCGAGACGGTTTGGGTAATTGTTGTGGCCGAGTGGGTTACCTCTTGAAATGAAAATGGCCAATCACCGGCACACATTTGTGCGGAGTGCCTTTTATTGCCTCCGTACACCCTTTTTTTTGGAGTGTGAGTCGTGGAGTCGTGTCAATAAATGTTCTCATCCAACGGTCGCTGAAGTATGGATGAAGCGGTGAAGCAGAAGATCCCGCAGAAATTTTTGCGGTCAAATTTTGGCTCCGTTCCGGTATTGCAACACACCGATGATTCTGAGGCATAATCAATAAAACGGACCAAATTCTCCAACGTCCAACCGAACCGTTCTTCATCACCCATTTCTAATGGAAACGTTTATGAGCCTTACTGTTTTAGCCACATAATCACAAATCTAGGCCACATAAGCACCTTGGAGAGTTACCTCCACAAAAAACCTCCCCCCATTAGCATCGGGCGTAATGAATCGGGCGGTTTCAACGAGAATTAGGTTCCTTCTTTTTTCCGACACCACTAAATTCGATTTTATTTGCCAACTTCTGCTTTCAATCTCGTTAGCTGTTTGTGCTATAGTTCGGCAAATGGTGTGAACATTATCTCATCGACACGCGAACAAATCATATTTTCGCTTTGCTTCCACATCGGCATAAAATTTCGACGCCATCAGAACAGGAACAATACAGAGCAAACTGAGATGCCACTTGTCGTCCTGATCGAGAGGATGAAGTTCGACCCGAATCGGATGGGATGGGATGGAAGTTGTTGTGACGAAATATGCTTGATCATCGCAACGGACCGCCGTACTCTCCAGGGTGTCGTCGGGCAACCATCTGCGTCGGAAATATGCCTTGACGCAAATGACGTGAATTGTGTTTGCATTCGGATCAACCATCGGATTTATTTACCCTTCGGCAAAGCTTTATTTCACTGATTGTATTTTGTACGTTCTTCCGGGGTTTTTTTTCCTCGCGCAATATCATCTATAAATGATTGTGTATGTTTGCTTATGGAGAAGCCTTCCAGTGCTAAAATAAAGAGAAAATTATTATCAACAATGTTTGTCATGATGATGTAAAACGTGACCCATTAGAAAGGGCATGTCTCGGGCCAGAATTAGAACGTTTTTATACTTTTATAAACGTTCGCTTTTTTTGCTTGCTAAGAAAACAAATAACAAACAGCACAGTCACGATTCTGCTGTATGTAAATATTCGCCTTCATCTGTGTGAATATTTTAAATGATATTACGCTTCTTCCACGTAAAAGCACCTTGCTATTTATACCTATATAGTACCTCATTACGGGTGTGTACTGCGCGTAAACACACAATACTAAATATTAAGCAACAAAGGGTAGATTACGATCATCCTTGAACGTGACTATTCTTGGCTATATGGCTGATCTCGAACCATTGCTTTTCTTCTTTTAGCTTCCATAAAGTGAGCAGACCTATTACGCTTATTGGCAAACCGCGACAAGGTGAAGTTCATAGCACAGATATAATGCCACCACTATGAGGATCCTGGCTGCTGTGCTTTGGACATACCATCAGCTCAACAAACAGCCAGTTGAGCACCGTGGATTGGGTGAAAGAAACAAGCAAAAGCAAGTATTCATCTTTTGGCTTGTGGAGAGAAAAAACAAACACACAAAGCACCGTTGTGGATTGATCTGAACTTCCTCCCCACCGGGGTCTTGGTAAACGTTTCAAGGTGACCAAAGGCCTCCCTTTTGCCGCGACTGGTTAGTGGATTTATCGCTTCAGCATCGTGTCGTTAAAACGCAATAATTCTCCCAACAAAAACGCCAAACCATTCAAATGCAGGCAGGCAGAAATAAAACCCCGTTCAATATCTCCATCCTCGCTGTATGTCTCTGTGTGTAGTACATGTGTTGTTACGTACGTTTAAAAGCAGTCTTATCTCGGCCACAAAAGTGACATTGCAATAACAACGATGGTACTCCGTGCCGTATAGTTGCGGCTTGACAAACAATCCTCCTTCTCCCGGTCGAGTTCTCTAGTTGCCGTGAGGCAACAGATTGATAGATCGATGATAAAACCCCTGTTTTCCTCCCAAAAACTACTATCAATCCCTTGTGTGTCCTCATTTTTATCTATGCAAAGCAAAAAAAATCCCGCTTTACATGCCGGAAGTCGGATTGACGATAATGCTAAAGCAATTTTGCATCTGTCCGTCCGTTGTTTGTGGCCAATAAAACGTTCCCCACATCAAAAGGGTGGGGAGAAATTATTCTTTTTGCGTGCAGCGGATGCCAATAACGAGATTTTGATCAAAACATATGAATAATGCACATGCACATAGTGTGGGGCGCGTGAATTATTATTCAAATCTTGCGTATATGAAAAACGCTTCATTTTAATTGAAAAGAATCAACAAATAAAAAACAAGCGTTTAAATTTCCGGCCCGGTGTAAGATTATCATATTAGTATGTTAGTTTTTCTTTTATGAAAATATTTAAACCTTTCACCTTAAACCTTTTCATCGCGTTCTTGTGCGCTATTAGGTGTTGGGTGCTACTTCCGGCCAAGTAGCAAACGCAACCACCTCCTACCGAAGGCCTCACCAACAAGTTTAGGGCTGACATTGGAGTAAGGCCTTTTTTTCTGTGTGCTACGCTCTTAAGCACTTCCTGTAGGTGCAATTACTTAGTCGAATAATTATCCTCATTCGCCGACTTGCGCCTGGATCGCTGCAACATCCATTTGTACAGGTGTAAATTAAGTGTCCGGAATCGGGTATGGGTATAGGTTCATAAATCAATCCCTTGCGTGATTCTAATGCTATGTTTCAAACAGGATCTGGGAACATACGAAGAATGCATACGACTGGTGCATTATTACATTGCATGTGGTTCAAGCATATGTCCCCTTTGGCTGTGCTTTATGATCATACTCTGGGCGTATATTGCATGCTTCAGATACATTCATTTTTGGTGATCTTCAAGATATCTCTCTCCCTGATGGTAGTTATTTTTACTCAAATTTACAATACATCGAGATCTGGTACAAGGCACTCGTATGGCTGCAATCGCTCCTATCCTTGGGAAATAAAGTAAATTTACATCACAATGTACTAGTGAGAGACATGCTCTTTATGGAGGATATACACCCATATATGTTCCCTTAATTAATAACCAAACAAAATGGACATTGGAAAACACACACACACTGCAAACGTGTTGCAATGGTAAATCCCCCAAGGTTTGCCGTGAAAGATGTCGAATGACGTTTTTATACCACTCTGACCATGAAGTCATCTATATACGCGCCTTGGTGTGAAAAGATCATTCCATCATTCGGTATGGTATTAATTAATTTGCAACTTTAGCGTGTAGCCTGTGAACTAGAGATGAGAATAACAACTCTTTCTAGCGAATCAACTCAGAGTGAATGAGTCGTTATTAGGAGTCAGCTCGTTGAACGACTCATTTTGGAGTCATAAAAAAACCCGGCATAAATCTCCTAAGACTTTAGTTTTTTTTGAGTAATTTAGCAAAATTTTATAAATTGATTTTTTTTAATGCGAATTTGTTGAATTGAGTTTCTTTTCACTCAAATAATGCTTTAAATAAAAAAAGAATACAAAATAAATAAAAAAGTCTAAAAACATGAAAATTTCCTAAGGCTATAGGCTTAGTTTTTTTTGAGTAATTTAGCAAAATTTTATAAATTGATTTTTTTTATGCGAATTTGTTGAATTGAGTTTCTTTTCACTCAAATAATGCTTTAAATAAAAAAAATAAAAAAAATAATAAAAAAAATGCTAAAAATTTGCCAATCTCCTAAGCAGTGAGTAAATGAAAAAAGAGTCGCTAAAACTCCTCGTGGTGAGTGAACGAAACTCGTTCAATGCACCGTTTCAACTCACTATCTCACTCTTACTCACTTTGCCCATCCCTACTGTGAACTGGTCAGATTGATTCAATCTATAACCCCTTGGATTGACTTAAAATCTCGACTGGACACACCCCAATGGGTGTTGCATATAAATAACGAATAGCCATAGCAGAATAAATAATACAATAATGAAAAGCTTCTTTATACTTACTCATATAGGAAAGAGACCGTTTTCGCTAGTCCATTGCCCGATCCGCACGGGATGATTCCCATCGGCAGCTCGTCAATAGCCGTCTGCCAATCTTCCCGCTCGAACAGTCCATTCAACACCTCGAAGAAGATACCATCGCCACCCACGAGGACAATACCCCGCCACAGGTACACATCGCGCAACCGTACAAATTCACGCGCCCAATTGCTTTTCTTCGTGATGTGCAGATCGTACGGGATCTCGGCCTCGGCAAAGACCGGTGCAACACGCTGCTGAAACATTTCGCGCGCCTTTCCCGAACCCGACTTGGGATTCAGAATGATCAACATTTTGCGCGTGTCCCGCGGTTGATAGGTGAACTTCTGCACCGGTTCACCCGCCACCAGATGCTTGATGGAGGCACGCCACTTTTGTGCCTCCCGGTTATTATCTTCGTACCGGTCGAAGGAACGAAAGCGCAGCGTTATGGTGGTTCTCTCGCGGAATCCACCCCGCCGGTTACGCTTCAGGATGTAGGCGTAGATGTACAGATAAGCGCTAACGTCCGTTTCGTCCTGCTCGTCGGAGTTCTCCTCGACCACCTTCAGCTGGTGGGAGCTCGAGATGGAGGCACAGGTGCACGACGAACTGCCGCGGGATCTTCTTTTGCTGCGCAAACACCGACAGCCGATGATGTCCTTTAGCGGGATTGTTTGCTCCTTGGTCGAACCGTTCGATTGCTTCTTCAGGCAGAGACCCTTGTCTGTGAGCCGTACCTCAAACACGGTGTTCTTCTTGGAACTGATGTAGAACGTTTCCGTCAGGTAGACGGTCGCACCGCCAACCATGGTCTGCTGTGGTGGACCTTCCTCGGTGGCACTACGATCGGGCACCACAACCGCAATACCTTTGCCACCGAAATCATCTTCAATTTCGCGGCCATGTCGTTCGCCCAACGTATCGTTGGGATCTACCTTCGGTTTAAACGCGGCCAGATCCATTATGAACGGGTGTGGGGATTGTGCGTTTTCAACTTGACTCGACCTTTCCACACACTGTAAGCAAGGGACGCGCAGGGTTTAGGGCAGTGGCGCGATCTCGCGAAACCTCCGGCCTCCAGTTGCGCATCAGATCAGTTCCGTTTGCCGGTCCACTGGAGCATGGTGTTAGTGGCAGCAGATTGTTCACCTTTATATCTTGCGTAATGCTCCAGAGATCACTTCCTATTACACGTTTTGTTCGCTTCCTTTACATTAAACACATTCGGCTGTATTGGTCTGTGTGTGAGCTTTCTATTGCTATGGAATTAAATAAATTAAATATTTTATGAGTTTGCGTTAGCACCAGAAACAGACCCAGAGAGGTCATGAAAAAACAACTCCACACAAACGCCCTCGTTTCGATGCAGGGTGTAGTACAGAAAATCAACTATGGCCTTCAATCCGGTTCCAACTCAAGTATGAGTGGCCACCCAAAGGCATGCACTTATGATGGACTGGAAATCCGTTTTTCACGCTCGACTGGGCAACATAAATCGTGGAAAACAAAAACACACAATTTTTGGCTCAACCAAAATTATTTGGCCACCCGTAGTGGCCTTGAAACGACAATTCGCCGGACGGACTGTGCGGGTCAATACTTTGTCGTCACACACGTCACGGCTTCTCCCAAGGGGCTTCGATGGTGTAGTGGGCATTGAGGTGTTGGATTGGATTGGAGCTTACGGCAGAAAAAAGTTTATACGATGGCAACAAATCACCGTTGTACCATGACTTATGAACAATGACGTCTGTTATAAGGGCGCTTCGTCTACAGCAAAGCAAAATCGAATGTGAAATGTACAGCAACAATGCAACGTGACTTCATTCCCTGGGCGATGCGCTCTGGGATTTACCCGGCGGGGTGATAGAGTTGGGCTCCTAACAGTGGGAATATATTTTAGCAATCTGAGAAGGAAAACTCTCAATAAACAAAATGTTTTGAAGCTTTTGTAAAGTTGAGTTAAAAACATGCCTTGTCCTGTGTTACTTAAAATTTCCAGTTTGACCCAAGCTTATCAGCAACTTCAGTAATCCTTGTCCACGCTCAAGCCCATAGTGTGCTAGGCGGCGTTTAGCCGAATGGCGTGACCTAAAGTCATCAATGTAGGCTCTGAAGCAAGATTGCAACTTGTAGTAGGATGATATTTAGTTGAAAATCCGTTGTTTAGTGTGGAAGGCGGTATGGCTACAGGAAGGACCGTAAGTTCCGGTCGGTAAGTAACGCTAGGTCTCCCCCCAGGAGCAGGTGACTGTGGAAATGTGGTGAACCTTGCTTGGTGGATTTATTTTGGAGTAGATCTGAGTGCATTGATAGCGATTTTTGTGTTGTTTTCTTTTAAGGCACCTTTAACTTCGATAATAGTCGTTCCTCTCGCTTCGAACGTAAGCCGTTTGGAAGAATGTGGTGGTGGCTGGTTCTTCGTGCCACAGGTACAGGCATTAGGAAATATGGGTAGAATAAACCCACTTCGTGTGGAACAAACAATTTAAAAGTTGTCCTAAGCCACACCGGCTTCCCACGAGCAATACCAGGCTAGAAAACGGTGTCATTTCCTTCACACCATCAAACAACGCACGCACACACACACACCCGGTGTTATCCTAGCTCCTTAAGGTTCGTGGTACGACCGTCTTCATTTTCGTAAATGGAAATTAACACATGATGAGGTGTTTGAGTAGTGAAAACAGGTCAACTCGATGATAGTGGAAACGAATTATTGCGGAAGCTACTAATTCATCGTTAATGGTAATCAGTTACAAAGTTGTAACTATGACTATGTAACAGCACAGCATAGTATAGGAGAGGGTGGTCGTGTTCTAATTGGAAAATGGCTCAATAGTGTTGGACATTTACTTGTTCCGATTAAATGAATTCCGGGACCGGCAGCCCTGTGCTTAGGTAATATGAATGATTAAATGTTTAATATATCTCTGCTCATGTGGCATGCTGTAACCTTCGGCCAGGGACATTATCTTTGAATAAACACAGCTCGTAACATGCCATGCACAATCGTTCCTCAATACCTCGTCGGTAGTATGCAAACACACCGTGTTACATGCAGCATGGAGATTACGTAAAAAGTATGCTTTTTTTTGTTGAGCCGACAAGATGATCAAACAACAACACACGGAAACCAGCAGACAAAGTAGGCAACGTCATACTTTCACGTGCATGATACCTTTGGACCATTGTTCCATTTTGCAAAAAAAAAAACACTTTCTCATTCCTTCTTGGTTAGGATGCGAAGGAATGGGGCGAGATTCCCGTGTGTCCACCCTTAACCAGAACGCATTGTGGATAAGTGGTAAAGAATGCGATGTGTCGGGAAATCCACTTCACTCTTTGTGCTTCACCTAATGCACCACAATCAACTACTATTGTCGGATAAGGCGGTGGAATATAGATAACACCTATTTCCAGCACCTTATCTTTTATCAAGGAGATGTTTCATTAAACACACAGAATCCACTGCTTTTTTTTACGTACACAGCACTGCTCTGTTACTATTATTATTATTCGATCACACTTCCACTACACACTTCACTGGTATTCCATTATTTCTGCAACGCCACCGCTTGGCCACGATATTACGCTAATCTAGATGTTTGCAATGAAGGTTTTTGCAAAACTGGGATGATCGGAGCAAACGACGTTTCGGTAGAGGGAGGGTGCACACAAGCAGCAGCAACTGAAGAAAAAGAACCCACCGAAAAAGGTACCGACCCGGAGCGACGACCGAATGTTTCGCGCAACCACCGCACAACGCACGCAACCGCGAGACCGTCCTCTTTTCGGAGTTTGAATGAAATCGCGAACCGCGATTTTTCCCCGAAGACCTCCCGATTTTGTGTGCACAGCTATTGCACCGTGGGAATCGCGGTGGACGTTACAACTGACAGTGCTGAAGCGGCATTTCTATTCAACGCAAAACCACGCGAAACCGTCTGCCGCAAATGATGTTTTGTTTTTCATCATTTTTACATTTGCTTATACAATCAATTTTGTGTAAAATATTGGTAAGCGGCCCGATTATGGCTATAGCACCAAGTTAGGTCAATAGCGGTTTTAATATTTAATTTTATGCAATATCACTCTCCGAAAACGGAGCTATTTTTATCATCAAATAATAACATTACTTAATATTTTTGCTTCATTAATTCTTGGATGAACTCTTCCATTTGAGTACGTTTTTCATAAATAGAAAAGAAAAATGCATGAGTCGAAATATCAACGAAAGGGAATAAATTTTTCAGCTGACCCACTGTGCCGCTAGTATTGACAGTACGTCAAGGAGAAACGTCAAACCGAGGTGTTGTTCTTGCGCAAGAAAGTGAAAAATTTTCCTTGCTGCTCTGGGGTTGTCCGGTTTTTTCTGCATTTAACAAACCCCAAAAATCCGCGACTGGTAGACAAAATGTCGACGTACCTTGCTCTTCGAGCAATTCTGAGTCCGAGTAGGTGTTATCACAGCTACAAGAACTAATGTCGCTGGTTGTTTGCATTCGGCTTAGTGCTGGGATGTTTTCCTATGCGTAAAGTGAGGTTAATTTTGTAATCAATCTTTTGTTACTACACATTCCAGTCGCCCGTAAGACGGTCGCACAGTTTCTTTCTGCCGGCAATGGGTTGAACGTTGTGCGAAATGCATCACCGGCTATTCGTGCCGTACCGGTAAGGTTTTACGCCGAGAAGGAAGTCTTCAAGCGTGACAAACCGCACTGTAATGTCGGCACGATTGGGCACGTCGATCACGGCAAGACAACACTAACGGCAGCCATCACAAAGGTGCTGGCAGATAAGGATCTGGCCGAGAGCAAAAAGTATACCGATATCGATAATGCACCCGAAGAGAAAGCACGAGGTATTACGATCAATGTGGCTCACATCGAGTATCAAACGGAAAACCGTCACTACGGTCACACTGATTGTCCCGGACATGCCGATTACATTAAGAACATGATCACCGGTACGGCACAGATGGACGGTGCGATATTGGTAGTGGCCGCAACGGACGGTGCCATGCCGCAGACGCGAGAACATTTGCTGCTGGCGAAACAGATTGGCGTTAACCACATAGTGGTGTTTATCAACAAGGTTGATGCGGCCGATCAGGAAATGGTCGATCTGGTGGAGATGGAAATTCGTGAGCTTATGTCGGAGATGGGCTTCGATGGTGATAATGTTCCGGTTATTAAAGGATCGGCCCTTTGTGCACTGGAGGGACGCGAACCGGAAATGGGTGCTAATGCCGTAATGAAGCTGCTGGAGGAGGTAGACAAATACGTGCCGACACCGGTGCGGGAGCTGGACAAACCATTCCTGTTGCCGGTTGAATCGGTGCACAGCATTCCTGGCCGTGGTACGGTCGTAACGGGCCGTCTGGAGCGTGGTATGCTGAAGAAAGGTCAGGAGTGTGAATTTGTCGGCTACAACAAGGTAAGATTTGTTTGATGCTACATTGTTGCGGGGTTTGTAATGGTTTCGTTTCTTCTATCAGGTCATTAAGTCAACCATCACCGGTATTGAGATGTTCCACAAAATTCTCGAAGAGGCACACGCCGGCGATCAGCTCGGTGCCTTGGTGCGGGGCATTAAGCGTGATGACATCAAACGCGGCATGGTGATGTGCAAACCGGGCACCATGAAAGCAAACGATAACTTCGAGGCCCAGGTGTACATTCTCAGCAAGGACGAGGGCGGTCGGCACAAGCCGTTTACGAGCTTCATCCAGTTGCAGATGTTCTCGCGCACCTGGGATTGTGCAACGCAGGTCCAGATCCCCGGCAAGGACATGATTATGCCGGGCGAAGATGCCAAGCTGCAGCTACGATTGATGCGACCGATGGTGCTGGAACAGGGCCAACGGTTTACGTTGCGCGACGGACACATTACGCTGGGTACGGGTGTGGTAACGAAGCTGCTTGCACCGCTCACTGAAAAGGAGCGACTTGCCCTTACCGAGGGTAAGAAGGCACGTGAAAAAGCTGCCACTGGTAAGGCGTGAAAAGGGTTGGAGGCTGGTCAGGGAGGGAGTGTGTGTTAAGCTAAGGATCAAACAAGAAATGTAAGCTAGTTATCTAGACGGAAATACAATTGCGAAAGCCAATTGTGTTCTGCAATCGCTAAATTTGTCACATTCGAAAGTTTGGTGGACCACAACGAAAACATCACTAAACGTTTAAACAAAACAAAACCTTTGCGATCAACTTTATTTCACCTGAGTTATCGACTTTCCCAAAAAAGCCGGAAAGCACTAATGGAAATTTGCTTCCGCGTAAGTCTGGGCCGCACGCAACGCATTCTCTAGCGTTGCTTCGAAATGCATCATCTTTACCTTGCGCGCCTTCATGTTGCACACTTCGGCCGCATTCTGTCCCTTCGGTGCGGCCGTTTGTGCTTTGAACGTTTGCGCAACCACCGCTAGCCACCGTTCCGCATTGCACTGTTCGGTAACCATCGACGGCGGAACCGTTGCCCGTGCTTTCACCTGATTGTCCGTAATGCTTACAACCAAAATTGGACGATCCGTACAGTATCGGGTCGCTTTACTTAGCTGCACCTCCTCGAGAATGATGGAACACTCGAGAAAATGCACAATAAATCGATCATTCGCGGTCACTTTCTGTTCCATCAGATTGCGCATCTCAATGTCGATCAGCTCACGGAGCGATTCTCGTGATCGATCTTTCAACTTCTGGTACAGCGCATTGATCACGTTCAGGCACCGTTGCCGGACACAGTACGGCAGGTGAATGTTATTCTCCGTACCGGTGAGCAGAACATTTTTAAGCCGCTGCATTCGCGTTTCAATGATCGTAATGTCGCCCTGTCCTTTTTCATTTTGATCCGCATCCTGTTGCAGCTGGCTAACGTCGTTTTGAATTTGTGCGCCCAGGAAATGGACCTTCTTGGCCGCTGGTCCAGCAATCCCGTGAAACGTAAAGCATCCGTTCTTTGATTGCGTTACATTCGTTATGGCAAAATCGTGCAATTCTCCCGTATTGGCTGCGTGCGTTCCACAGCACAGTTCCCGCGATACATCACCGATCGATACCACTCGCAGACCCCGATCGGGATAGGTTTCACCCGGAACCGTTGTAATTGTCGCGAAATCGAGATCATTAGCATTGCACACTACCACACTGATCGGTTCATTGCGCTTGATTAACGATCGTATTTCAGTCTCGATCGTAGCTATTTGGTCTAGCGTTAGCTTTTCACCACTGATGGCAAGCTCCAGCCGGAAGCCCCGTTCGGAAACGGCACTGGAACGTTGACACATTGGCAGAGGAACGATTTTGCGTACAGCAGCGTTTAACAGATGAGTTGCTGTATGGTGAACAGTTAGTTGTGTCCGACGATTTGAATCCACCTGCAGAACAACTTGATCACCAATCGAAAGTGTTACGTTCGGTTGTTTCGCGATTGAATGTACGATAAACCCATTATGCTCGGAAACACCCACTACATCGAACGATTGTCCACCCTCAGAACTAGCTCCCACTGTCAACCGTCCCGTATCGCTCTGTTGACCTCCGGACTCACAGTAAAAATTGCTCTGATCCGTAACGATGTGCCACTGGTTACGGGAGTCATCTTCCAGAAGCAGGCTAACATGCGCTTTACATGGCGCTACCTCATAAATGCCCTTCTCTTGATTAAATGCATAATTGTACCTTCGTTCTGTTCTTGTTGGCTTTAAGCTAGTATTATCGATCGATTCCCTGAGGTTTTGATATGCGGAAAGACGAGTCTCGAGCTTGGTGGCTAGCTCATTTTTGAATCCATCCTTCAGCTTTGAAACGTAACACTCATAGTCCCGGAAGTCAAGGGAAAATTTCATCATTTGTCCCAACTTTATAAGCAATTCTTCATCCAACCCGTACGTGTCGTACATTTTGTGAATAACAGCACCATCCAGATGGTTTAGTTTGCTTAGCGAGAGCTCCTTAATGGCACCGGAAAGACCAGCGTGTTCCAGCACTTCCGACTCGTCCAGCTGGGGAAATTGTTTTAGCAGCGTATTCGTCTCGGTGGTTCGTTTAGAGCTTAGCTCGTTGTATGAGTGTTGTTCGTGTTCGATTATTTGTAGCACGCTGGGCAGATTGCGTCCCATTTCCGGATACACATCACCAAGAATTTCCACCACACTGGGGATAGTTTCGCGCAGCAGATCCGGACAGCCGAAGGTACGTTTAGCCAGGGCAAGCGATTTGCGAATAATACGCCGCAATTTGTGACTATAAAAATAGTTTAAATAAGCCTTTGGAATGTTACGGTTTGCCGGATTTACTTACTTCTGGGAGGGAAACATTCCGTCAGCCAAACAAGCCGTTATCATTCGACTATGATCAGCCATAATTCGGTAAGCGGTATCTAGTTCGTAGTGGTTATCGCCACGCAGGAAGCTTCCACTGTATGGTTCAAGTTTTGTAACCTACCGAAGCGGATCATAAAGGTGTTTCAGTTAGTATTAATTGTTTAAATATTCATCCTACATTGTACTTTACCTTCTGTATACGGCTGAAGATCGGTTCGAATAGATCCGTATCATAATTACTTAACTTTCCCTGCAGATGGGCAACCACCCTTTCCAAACCCATCCCCGTATCCACATGACAATGAGGCAGATTTCGTATCACTCCGTCCTCGAGCGAACGGTTGTACTGTATGAAAACAATATTCCAAATCTCGGTAAGATCTGGCACACCGGCGTTTACCAATTGGTATCTCGCCTTTGTATTCTTATACTCGTCTGAAAGATCCAAGTGTATTTCAGTGCATGGACCACACGGGCCTGAATTTCCCATCTCCCAGAAGTTGTCCCTTGCACCGAAAGGAAGCACACGATCTGCAGATATTCTAATTTAAAAATAAATTAATTTTAAAATTTATTTAACAAACTTTTAAAGATGGTGATGAAATTAGCTTACCCTAAGCTCAGCCAAATTTCTCGACATTCTTCATCCGCTGGCAGGTTCAGACTTTCATCTCCTCCGAAGTATGTAACGTACACACGGTCCATATCAATGTAGTACACATTCTTAAGCAAATCCCAAGCCATTTCGCATGCTTCACGCTTAAAATAATCCCCAAACGACCAATTGCCCAGCATCTCGAAAAACGTATGATGATAGCTATCTGTACCAACGACGGACAGATCGTTATGTTTGCCACCCACTCGCACACATTTCTGCGAATTGACCGCCCGTTGGCAGGGCCGATCAGCGGTTCCTAGGAAGACATTTTTAAACTGATTCATGCCGGCGTTCACAAATGCAATCGTACTATCGTTGAAGGGTATCAAAGAGCTCGATCGTATCAGCTGATGGTTGTGTTTGACGGTGAAGTAGTCTATAAACTGGCGCCGAATCTCTTTCGAACCGGTTCCTGTGCTGTTAACGGACACATAGCGCACCTGACCAGTCGGATAGCGGATGAAATAGTTTCGGAACAGTAGTTTAGAGCGAAAACACAATCGGAGAGCCATTGTTTTGAATGTGTCCTAGGTGGATATTATACAACACCGGTTCGACGGGCTGTGGAACCGAGTGACACATTTGCAGGTTATGATTGTTTGTTTACATATCTGTCAGAGCAGCACGGTGGGTTTGGGTTGGAAAACGGATATATACAATAAAAAAAATTTAACAATTCTTGTCTAAACACTTCAATTAAACTAAACAAAAATCAAATAAAAATATTGTCTTAATATTTTTATGTTTGCCACAACAAATGCTATTTACTTGTATATTTTCCAATTGAAAATTAGAAATTCTTTGCTGCATGGGCACAGCTTTGCTAGCTGGTCGCCATGACACCAACCAATCAAAAATAAACAGCAAGCCATGACATATTGTGATGCTCAAAAGGAAAAGTAGACGCTAACTCTCGGTAGTCTTGGAAAAATTGCAAAAATTCAATTGTAGTTCCACTGTGGGACAGCGTGGAAGTCTAATTCAAGTTAGAAGTGTTCGGTGGTAGAATTTGATACGAAAGAGCAGTAATAAACGGATCACAAAATGCATCGTCGGGGTGGAAAAAGAATTCGTATGAACGATCCTCCTGTAGAGTATGAGGAACCGGAGCAGATGTATCACCAGTAAGTTTTATTGACAAATGTATCCAGTTATTTGTTATCTTAACATTAGTTATTTCAATTTCGTTCTATAAGTGAGCCGCTCAATGAAAGCTGGTCATCGGGAGGCCACGATGAGGGCGCACATCCGGAAGAATCGGGTGAACCGTCCCGTGGCAGAATGACGCGACTACGTGCGCGGGGAGGAGTTCCACTCAAAGCACCCATCATCGAGGACGATGATGATGATGATTTTTTCGCCAAGGATGCTCCACAGAAAAAGAGGAAAGCTCCACGTAAACCGCGTGAAACGGCCCCGAAGGAACACCATGAAAAACCGCCCCGTGTGTACCGTGAGCGTGAGGAGCGTGAGGAACGCGTCGTGGTAACGGATCGTGAAATAACGACCGACGAAACGAGTTTGTATTACATCTTGCGTAATTCCAAGTTTCCCATTACCACGATTGTGGATGACTGGATTACGCGGTACAAGCTGGAGAAGAATTTGGCCCTGATTGCTTTGATGAATTTTTTCGTTCATGCAAGCGGCTGCAAGGGCAAAATTACGCACGAGATGCAAAAGCACATGGAACATACGGCTATCATTCGTAAAATGACGGAAGAGTTCGACGAAGACAGCCATGAGTATCCGCTGATGATGTCGGGACAGCAGTGGAAGAAGTTCAAGATGAACTTTTGCGACTTTGTGCAGACGCTTGTTAAGCAGTGTCAGTATTCCATCATCTACGATCAGTTTCTGATGGATAATGTAATTTCGCTGCTGACTGGACTTTCCGATTCGCAAGTGCGTGCGTTCCGCCACACGGCTACGTTGGCCGCCATGAAGCTTATGACTGCGCTGGTAGATGTAGCGCTGCTGGTTTCCGTACAGTTCGATATGGCGGCCCGACAGTACGAAACGGAACGTACGAAGCCCCGTGAAAAGCGGGCAACCGATCGTCTGGACTCGCTGATTGCTCGTCGGACCGAATTGGAGGAAAACATGGATGAGATAAAGAACATGCTGACGTACATGTTCAAGTCCGTGTTTGTCCATCGGTACCGCGACACGCTGCCCGATATCCGAGCCATCTGTATGTCCGAGATTGGCATTTGGATGATGAAGTTTTCGTCCAACTTTTTGGATGATTCATATCTGAAGTACATCGGTTGGACACTGCACGATAAGGTGGGTGATGTGCGACTAAAGTGTCTCCAGGCTTTACTACCTTTGTACGAGAACGAGGAGCTTAAGGTGAAGCTTGAGCTATTCACGTCGAAATTCAAAGATCGCATTGTAGCAATGACGCTGGACAAGGAGTACGAAGCAGCAGTACATGCGGTAAAGCTGGTTATCAACATTCTCAAGTAAGGATAACTTCTAATGGCATAATGAGGCGGTTTCATGCCAGGAGTACTAATGATTCCATTTTTTGTTGTTCGCAGGAGTCATCAAGAAATTTTGACCGATAAGGATAGTGAAATCGTGTACGAGTTGGTGTACTCTTCGCACCGTGGAGTCGCACAAGCGGCGGCCGAATTTTTAAACGTACGTCTATTCCGTCAGGATGCCAATGCACCGGCTATGTACACAAGGCGGGGCAAGATGCGCCTGCCTAATACGCCCCTCATTCGTGATTTGGTTCAGTTCTTTATTGAATCGGAATTGCACGAGCACGGAGCGTATTTGGTTGATTCTTTCATCGATAACAATCCGATGCTAAAAGATTGGGAATGCTACACGGATCTGCTGCTAGAGGAACCGGGACAGTTTGAAGAAATGCTGGACAACAAGCAAGAATCTACGCTGATCGAAATTATGGTCAGTGCTGTACGTCAATCGGCAACGGGAGAACCACCGGTTGGACGTGGCAGCAGCCGTAAAATGACGCTGAGCGCAAAGGAAATCAAGCAGGTGCAGGATGATAAGCAACGCTTGACGGAACATTTCATTCAAACGTTGCCACTGCTGCTGCACAAGTACAGCGCCGATGGAGAGAAGTTAACGAATTTGCTGGCCATTCCGCAGTACTTTGATATAGAGCTTTTTACCACCACCCGGCAGGAGTCGAATTTGCAGGCCCTGCTTGATAAAATGACGCACGTCATGTCGTCGCACGTTGATCGTGAGGTGTTGGAGACGTGTGCAAAAACGCTTGAATTTCTGTGCACGGAAGGCAGTGCTATTTACACCCGTTGCGATGTAGTGCGGTCGAACGTGATCGAAGAATGTGTCACTAAGTACAGGGAAGCGATTGACGATTATCGTACACTGATTGCGGGCGATGAGATACCGAATGAAGATGAAGTCTACAATGTAAACATTTCGCTGAAGAAGGTTTCGACGCTGTACGCGAGCCATAATCTCAATCCGTGGAATTTGTTCGATTCGCTGTACCAAGACATCGAGGAGCGAATCGGCGGCAAGTCTCCGGAGACGGGTATTCCGAAAGATGCGCTCGTGTACTGCATCGAGGCATGCTTTTTCTCCATCAACTGGGGCTTAAATCATCTGGATACGACGAGAGATCGATCGCAGGTGCCGCAGGAAGCACACGAGCTGGGGAGAAATCTACACAAATATCTGAACGCCTGTAACCATCTCGTCCGCTATGATCGTGAATCGTCCGTCCAGGAGGCAGCATTTATGTCGATCTGCGATCTGTTGGTTGTATTTTCGGACCAGCTGCAAAGTAACGCGGACGAGAACATACAATCACTGGTTCATTCGCCAAACGAGGAGCAACAGCAGCTGCTAAACCAATTTGTACAGACGACGGTATTTTCCACCGAGCAGGAGGAGGGTCATGATGAGACACGCATCGAGGAGCTGCACAAACGTCGAAGCTTTCTCGCGGCCTACTGCAAACTGATCGTGTACAATATTCTTCCCATTAAGGCAGCGGCAGACATTTTTAAACACTATCTCCGGGTAAGTTAATGTTTTATTACAGATTATTTTTTATGCATGCAAGATATATTTTAATGGAGTTTTAAATTACAGCACTACGATGAGTATGGTGATATCATCAAAACAACGCTGGGAAAAACGCGCGAAATCAACAAAGTTAACTGCTCAATGACTATGT
Source organism: Anopheles funestus (assembly GCF_943734845.2). Classification (NCBI taxonomy): domain Eukaryota; kingdom Metazoa; phylum Arthropoda; class Insecta; order Diptera; family Culicidae; genus Anopheles; species Anopheles funestus. Next base: position 25,511,742 of record NC_064599.1, on the reverse strand, counting down.
GTTTGAGTCTGGTAACAATATTCAAGGAACTGCAGGAACTGTCGCCAGATGGACGCGTTTTGCGAACGTCACAAGAATTCCAAGACTTGAAGGAGTTAGCGAAACGGTTCGCCCTATCGTTTGGGTTGGACGCAGTGAAGAACAGGGAAGCTATTACCGTATTCCACCGCGCGGGCATTCATTTTGCCGTAACGTCTTCCAACGAAGAGCAGGACGACCCGTCAGCGGCACCGCCATGCATCGCGTTTCTGGAAGTGTTATCCGAGCTGACAAACAAATTGATCAAGCAGGACAAGAAACTGATGTACGTATTGCGCTATGGCATTAGGTGGAGTACTAGAAAGTTTGGATATATTTTATACATTGCTTCTTTCTCCTGTTTCAGTTTGACCTTTTTAGACCGTCGTCTAAAAGCAGGTATTCCTTCGAGTCGCTCTGAGGATTGGCAACCGCTGGTAACCTATCGCAATTCGTTACTGCACGGAGAAACTGATCAACTTCCTGTTACCTCCAAGCGTGCGTACACAAGAAAGAAGAAGGATGCCGAACATGATGATGAAGACGAACACGAAGATGATGATGAGGATTACGTCGGTTAGAAAAATAGCATGATAAACATATTTATTTAATTTTCTTCACCATTTCTAATTATTAATTCGGTTAATTCTTAATTAATAATAAAGCGGTTAATTCAACTAGACATGTACTATCTTTCAAATAAATTTACACTTCCCATCACTTATGCGTTGTAAACATTTAATGATTTCGATCTCCTGCAGGAGTCTTCTAAACCTCTTTAGGTCAATCGGTTGTATCGGGCTTTTTCGAAACAAAAGTAGGCAAGTAGCTTTAAACTTACCCCCAAATAGTCTGCTTCATAGGACATCCTTAAACCAATGATGCCAGGATTTGAATTGATCAGAAGATCCTAGTTTCTCTGTGTAGTCCCAAAAAAAAAACAATCCCTAAAATTAGGAAGTATTCTAGCTGTCGTCCACAGCGGTTACATCGCAGTGATGATATTTGGTTAATCTGTTAAGCAAGTTTTAAGAATGTATGCAGCTATCTCAACAATTGAAAACCCATCACTGAAAACAAAACAGATTAGATGAAACTATTTTGATACTCGTCCTGACTAATCACCAAAAGTGGGTTGAATTTCATCTCTCATGTTAAATATCCTTTGATTTATCTAAACGATGTGCTAGACTAGTTCAGGACACGCATACGCTCCATATTCATCGCCCTGAGGGAATACTCCAAACTCTAATCCAATTGTCCGTTTGTATTTGCGCCGTAGCAAACGTGTTCAGCATGGTTCTGCGGTTGACAAGAAAAAGAAGCCATTTTCCCCGGTCATTTCTTTTCATCTCACAAAAAAGGTAACGGGTGTGTTCAAGTGAACCTCACCAGAAAAAAAAGGTTTATTATAGTTTGGAAAGTAAGCACGTGCCAATGTTTTTCTTGGTACGCATTGCTGTAAATAGTTTAGCCAACCTTCACTCACACGCAGCGTGCATGTGCGATGATGAAGAAAGAAGCTTGTTGAATTTATCATAAAGCGGATAGATCATCGTCCAATCGTTATGAGTAATTCCTTTCTCGGCAAAGGGAGCTTCTGTAATGGTGATGGTAAATAATAAATTTCGTAGAAGTAATTAACTTTAATCTTCATTGTCATAAGAGCAAATTATATCTCTATCCGATGGACGGACTGGGTTTGAAAAGACAGAATCGTTATCCAGCCTAGGGGGATGAGCCTGGGCTTACCCTTGACCTAATAAATTATGGACACTGATCGAAGCTGTTGATTATGCCAGAATTATTGGACAAGAAAATATAACGGTGGCCGGCTGTGCTTCAAGTCAGGTCCGATTTCTTCATCCTTCATTAGCATATCTGTAGGCAGTGTTAGGGTTTCTCAAATCTTTCCTAAGATGTAAGTTTAAATTACAACTTCTGTTAAATGTAACAGATGGTCAGAAACCGAAACAGTCCCATTGGTTACTTAAAGTTTGACCAGTTGATAGAAAACTTTTTCTAACAGTCTGTCGCACTATCGCCCCATACCAAAATGGAAAGGCTGAAGAAATAGACTCTTCAAGAAATTATACACTCACCCAGAAAAAAGGAAAGCAAACGAAATCGAAAGAATTAATGCAGTTGGAGGATAGTGTGTAAAGATTGTTACAATTTTAGGAAAGATAGAGACTAAGCTACAGAATGTTCTTTGCCAAGGAGTTTACGGCACCGTTAACACAATTACCATATCCCAACGGAGCGCAAAACCAACCACACAAACCATTCCGATCTCATTTTAAACTTCTTTAAAGATAAATAACGTAGTTGGTGAAAGCTAAAACCCAACCAAAAAAAAAGAAACCAAAACTAACCATTTCGTTTCGAGCCTAAGATCGTTATCCTGTGGACGTTTGTTCCAAAAAATCGTACACACAGTGTTTCCGCTTTGGTGGAAAAATTGTTTGTTTTGTCTTCATCATCTCTGTTCGCTGATGAGAAGCAGAGTATCAGTATAATCTCACCATGGAATTGTTTCTCCCTCCCTTTAATCGCTCTCGAACGAACGATTCTCTATTCGATGAGAAAATTCTCTCACCGCTCATCGAAGCTCACGAAACCGATTGCTTGGACCTCGACTAACAGTCGCACGGTCGAAAGCTCTCAGATTTGTAGCGGTTTGCGTCGAGGAACGTTGTCCGTCGAGCCGTGTGCCGGTTACCGTGGCGAAGGTTTGCTTTACTAACCGGTGTTTGTGTTGTATGAAACGGTGTACAAAAAGGGTAGAAGCCGGTGCATCGTCCGGCAAAGTGCAAAGGTGCCATTTGGAATTGAATAGAATATTATGTAAAATCCGTTGATCCGTTTACGACAAGCGCAAGTGGAATACATAGGTTTAGAGATTAGAAACACGTGGTCATGGAAGAGCAAGTGGAAATCTTTTAGTTGTAAAACAAAAAGAAAATTCAAAAACTGGGAAAACTTTCACGATCCGGTTAAGGTAAGTAATTTAATTTTTTTTAAATATATTAACAACTCCTGTCTCAAAAATAATTATTCTTCAAATGAGTATTCTTCAAAAGGATTTTTATTACCTGATTTTTTGAAAATATTTTTTTTCGTTTGATTTGAATATCCCTTTCTGTTTGTTCTTTTGAATTCAAATAGAACAACATGTTTTGGACGGTGTGTTTCTCAACCCAACCGAGACAACGTGTCGAACCTATCTGTATCGTATCAGTTACAGGAGACGGATTGTGCAATGATTGGAATTTTCTATTTCTGCCTGATCTGCATACAACTCCGTGTCGGTTCTGATAGACGTGCGTTTCTTCACAACGCACGGCTATCATTGTGCTGCTGCTTTCGTCTTTTGCTGTATATCTTTGAACTCGGGCTAGAAATCCGATATATCAAAATATAAAGTGAGAGAACCAAAAAAAAACACAAACATACAGGAAATCCTTTCCTTTTCCCAATTAAAGAATCTTGCTTGAAGGGATAGTCTTTTACTCGACGATGTTGATGTCGGTATGTTGATACTGATCAATGCTCGAATTGCTCAGCGTTATCACATTTCATGCATTTCATCCCGGCTGACAGACAGAACTTTCGCAAGTGCGTTCGATCGTTTCCTTGTCCGTGGTGAGTTTCTTGTTTTTTTTTTTATGCTGCCTGATAACGTTCGATGGATTGATGGAACGTTCCCAGAGTAGGTAGGTGACAGGCAATGGTAATGGCAAAAATCGACACGCTTTTAAACTGAGATCTAACAATAGCAACGAGCATGAAGGGGAATGATGATGCTGTGCCATTATGCAACGGTTTGCAAGAAAATGGTCCATTTGCTTCACCCTTCGCACACACACACACAGGACGTGACTGAAATGTGTAACGAAGGTTTTCTTTTTTTTTTGTGTGTGATCGAAACAGATCGATCCCCACTGCCGTGTGCACGTTGTAAACATCATCGGTAAAGGATTGTGGCTAAATGGTGTGTGTGTGTGTGTGTGTGGGTTTTGTACGTGAGATGTAACCGGCCCGTTAGAGGGTGGATATTATAAAGAAAAAAAGCCAATAAACCAGCAAAACATGTTTTGTCGCTTGGTTTAAAATTAGAAAATTGAATTTATGGTTACCGGGTACGATTGTCCGGTAATCGTCCAATTTGGATTGTTTCTCTTTCTCTCACGCAGTGTCAACTTACAAACCCGATCGAATAAATAACAACAAAAAAAAACACCCTTTAAAGCCACAGCTGGATGCTTGATTCTTTATATATTAGCGCGTCAACGAAAGGACAGGATGAAATTTATCATCCCCTGTACCCGACGACACGAAGACACGGCGAGCGAACATAATAACTCGTGCGCACCAATTATAAAGCTAACTGGATACTTTTCCCTACCCTTCCCAAAAACCGTCGTGTGATAAACGTGAGAGGCGATGAAACTGGACCACATTGACCGGTAACAAACAGGGAGGGGTTTTACACTATTCCGTGTGTACACGTGTTGGATCTATCTCCCCCTAGGGGAACGGTTCAACGGTTGGCCGATATTTAGCTGCAAAACGCTACAAATAGCTTGTTAAGAAACCGAACCGTATCCGGTGATGGTAACCGGCCATTGAAAGTTACCCCTTTTTAAAGGACATTCCGGGTTTGTACAGACAGTGACAACAGAACAACGCTACGGACAGCTGTCCCGGTTTTTGTGGGCGGCTGCTGTTTATTAGAAATCCTTTCTTCCCCCCTTCTTTTACAAATTCTGGATGGTATGACGCCGAGAAGTGTAGCTTTTGTTCGGTCATGTAAGGTGAATGTTTCAACTCAACAACACTAAGCCCAACCCCTTGGCGCCTTGGCAAAATCATTTCTTTTCAAGCGCATGAATGTATTTTCACGCAATAGAATGGAAGGTGCATAATGAGGGGAGGGGTGGGGGAAGAATGCATAAAGGTGAAAGCGGAACATGAAGATAAGAAAGTTTAGTATTCAGAACATCCTGTAGGAACGAACAACCATGAACCAATGGAGACGCCTGGTACCTCACCAAGCAATGGAGACGCCTGGTGCCTCTCGAAGCAATGGAGACGCCTGGTACTTGGTACGGTTTTTGGTTGAATTATTGTCGCTTATCTTTACCTTCTAATCTCTGTCCTATTGGGCGTTTGGGAAGTGTGCAAGCTGTGTGCAAGATAGTTTGCACAAGACCGTGTGCTGACTGTGGAATGTCACGAAGGTATGCGGGAATGTGTACCGAGCAGGAATTTTTAACCACTCCAGTAAGACAACCGATTAATGTATGCAAAGATGAACAAGACAGCACATCATAACGCAGCGGTGCGCTAGTAGCTGCATCACATGAATGAATACAGCGACCACCGAAGGTCAACACTTTCGTATGAAAGGTTTCCCCCCGGAAAGCTAAAGGATAAGATAAATTATGTATCACGCAAAAAGGGCCTTTTGTTGTTTGCGTTTTTACATTAGGTGCGCAGCGAATGGTGCAAATGGTTGTTGCTTCGTAAGCAGTCGTCTGTCTTTTTTTTTTGTTTTTGCCTGTATGATGTTAACCGTACGCATACACCATCTTAACGAACCTTTGGCCGTGCCGTGCCGCTCAGTTTTCCCTTTTCTGCTTTTTTACCTGAGACGAAAATCTAAGTAATTGTTTTCGCCTTTATGTTGTGGGGTCTCTTCCCCCTTTTACGCGCCATTGCTGTGGGGTGTAGTACTGTACATCTCGATGTTGTCATCTTTACAAATACTTGGCTCTTGCAGTGGTCCTTCCTTCGGGCTGAAACATTCGTACCAACCAACCAAAAAAACAAAAAGGGGAGAAGTGATTGTCCCGATGCTTGATTCTCGATTGGGTTATATTTTTGCTGGAAGGCATTTGGCATGAGAATCGTATGAGTTGTACATCCCTATTGCTAGAATGAAGCATACTATTGAAGTACTATTTGACTGACTTTTTTCCTTCACACATAATCCCCCAAAAAAAGTGAAATGATGGAAGAAAGCAAAAAAACAAAAAAAAGTCAACAGTACCAGACTTAAATTAAGTTACCAGCATACGGCAATATCCGGTAACAATTCGTTTCCTATACATTTTCGATGTGATTTTTACTTTCTCTCTCTCAAACGCCGTATGTATGTTTTGCCATTTCAACAAGAACTCGTTAGGAAAAAATAAAAAAACAATAGAAAAAACTCCGGACAAATCCTCGGGTCGTGTGCTACGAAAGGGGGCGGTAACACGTTTTGACAAGGGAAAGTGAAAAAGGGTTTTCTATCCCTTGTGGTGTGGCTTGTTGTGACTTGTTGGGTCCCCCGTTTTGGGGCCGTGTTTCGTGGCTTTTCATGAACGGTCGAATGATTCTCGGAATCACTCGTTGTTCAATTTTCGGCCCGGGTTTGGTTGTGCATGATGGCCGGCGGTGCATTTTTATTTTCTCGGCTCATATTCAGTTCTAAAGCGTTTAGCGTGACGCCCGATTTAGGATATTCGTTCCGGGCTGGTTGGTATGCTAATTTCCAATGCTTTCTAGATCTATCCACATTTTGGAGCCACTTTAAACCGCACGAGAATAAAACTTTACCAGAACTATAAAGGACTAGCAAGGATTTATGGACCGCGGCATTGTGTAGTCGGACGGCCTGACATGACATTGTTTAATAATTTAACACACTCAAACGGTTAGCTGAGGGATAACCATTCCGTCCATGATACCAGTGAGCAGGGTCACACTAGTCTTTGGGTGCAATTGGATGAATTATTTACATCTCGCGTTAAGTTTTGTTTGCCAGTGTGTAGAAAACAATAGCACTTTCCCGGGCAAGCAATTCGGAAAACATGGGAAGAGATTAATAATTTAAATTCACACCGCTACGATTCTCAATTTAAATTCTATGCATGACCAACACACAACACACTACACGCCGGTCACATTCCTTTGGTCTGGCAGCATGCTCTGTATGGCAATGTTTAGAAGATTTAATGGTTCCCCCCGGTTGGGCATTATCAAGTTTTTACTGCTTCCCGAATTGGCGACAAACGAAGCCAGCGAAGGGGGTAAGATGTAGAACAAAAACACAATTTAATTTAGTTTCCTGTTGAAAAATTCCCAGCACCACTTTTCGATATTGCTTTTATTTCACGTAAGATGCGCTAGAGCGAGAGATTGGAAGCGGAAAGTAGCTGACAAACAAACAAGCAGACAAAACAAAAAAAAGGTACTGTTCATTGATCTTTGACAGTTTGTTTGTCGTATGCCAAGTGACTTATAATTTTGTTCGCCACCACCTGAAAAAAACACTAAAGTGCATCTAGAGTACGATGTGGATGTTGCCACGTGATCCGTGGCGAAACGAAAAGTATCAATTTGATGCTGGAAAAGGCCACGCACTCGGGGTGTGTATGTGGGAAAAACACCGGTCTCAAAAAGAGATCAGAAAACTACCCTACTTTGGGAAAAGTTTTCCATTAGACATGGATGCAAAGAAGGGGAGGGGGAACAAAAATAAAATTAAAGCGAATACACAATTGTAACGGGTGGATAACACAGAACCGAAAGCTTTATGAAAGCATGCAAAAAGTGGGAAGAAATACCAGAGACCAGGCGTCTCCATCGTTTCGATATGCCCCCGGTTGTTGAACAATCGAACGGAAGATAGCAAGAAAAAAAACACACACAAATACTCTGCACACGCACAAACAATCAGTGAAAGTTTCACACCTTTTGGTTTCCCTTAAAAAAGGGTTGAACAAGATTAAATGAGAAAAAAGGGAAGGAGAGAGAAAAGTGAAAAAACCAGTCCCAAACTTACCTCCAAACAGTAGTCAATTTTTGGTGCGAAATTGTATGTTTTTTTTTCTTGTTTTGTTTGAACCAATATTATCGGCATGAACACTTGTACGAAATGTGCCACAAAGTTAAATGCTGTGTAAAATTTTAATTTCAATTTATGGTATCCAAACTTTTCGCATACACAATCCCTCTCTCTCTCTCTCTCTTTCGCACGATGTTGCAGCGAAGTTGATTATGAAGCGTGTGCTGCAAATTGTTGCTACACTAATACTATTGGGCTTGTTGTCGCCCATCAACCACGGAATAGAAGAGAGAAAGTTTTGGGTTGCAAACGGATGTAGCCTTGGTAACGATCAACGACGTCGGCCAAAGCGCACGTGTAGCAAATGAGTAAATCGAGTGTTAAGTGCTACTAAACGTAAAAGGGTGGAAGTTCCACTTGGAGGGAGGTTAGAGGAAGAGCAAGGGGAAGGGAGTTGTATTTTCACCCAAATAGTATATCCCTTTTTTCATCCCCTCACTTACACTCTCCCTAAAAATGGCATCATTTCATCGAGGGGTGAACTGTAGATTAACTCCTCAAATCCAAGCAAGCGAAGGTGAGAAGAGGTGAGAAAAATCCGTCTCATAACCATGAAGAGGGTGAGTGAAGAGCTTTACTGTTCACTTCATTGCTGCTGCATTGCTGCTCTCACCTCTCTCTCTCTCTCCCCCTCGCCCAGGGTTGATTGTTAATCGCTTCAAACGGCGCCCAATCGCACGTCAATTAACAATCTAACTTAGCTCGTTCATAAGCGTACAAAATGGGGCACACCGGTTAAGGGTTGGAATAGGGCCATATTTTTTTTCTACTCCCTTGTGAAGCCAATATTGGCACTTGGCAAATGACGTGTTCCAGCAATCGAGCAATCAAGTAGCGGTAATATGGCCGTTGTATGGAAATGCTTAAATTTTTGCTACGCTAAATCGCACTCAGCGTCAAATTTCTTCATAATTGGGTCGATATGTGCGATGGGGTGCGAAAATAGCGTTTTGTGATGTGCGTTTTTCTTCTTCCCGTTTGTTTGTGTTATTTGCGTATATTTGACGCAACATTTACGCTGTTTGTCGTCGTGTTTTTTTGTTATGTTTGCCTATCGGAGCAACGGGTTTTGTTTGATCTTTTTGATCTGTGTAAAAGTGCGCTCGGTGCGATGGTTTTTGGGAGGAAATAATACGTCCATCGATCGATTTTGTCATCCCAAGCCAAACGAACAACAACAAAAAAAGTCTCATCTGCTCTAGCAACATTTTTCATCTTTTTACTCGAGTTATTCAGTTTGTTTCCTATTTTTTTTCGTTGCTTCTTTGTAGTAGACATTCCATGTTATCTATTGTTGTGTATTTTTGGGTTGCTGTTTTTTCCTTTTTTTTCGTCACAGTCACTAATATGCTCCCGTTCTTTGCTTATTGTTCTATGCTCTCTCTTATGCCCATCGTTCGAAGGCTTATTTTTTTTGCTGAAAAAAAGGTTGATCAATTTAAAATGTTTGTTGATCCCTTTTTATTCGTGGAAGGACCTCAACACCCTTCTTTTCCTCAGGAACAAAACAAACTCTTTTCCACATTCATTGTTTTGTTTTGTTATTTCGCATCCAATTCCAGAGAGCCGTGGAACAAACAACGCAAAAGGAATTCAATCACCATCCGGATCAGTGGATCGAACGCAGTTTTCCGGGGATCAATGGATCGGACCAATCAACCAAACAACCCCTAAAAGGAAAGGAAACAACAACCCGAACGGACCCGAAGTGGCACGTGTATGCGTGTGTGTGTGATCTTGTGGACCGAATTTCCAAAGCGACAACGCTACACGCGGATTGTTTTCCCTTTCCCCGAGGTTTGGAAGCAATTTCTCCGCATTGAACGAGCATAATTATGTACGCCGGAATGGGAGGGACGGATGGGTAATAAAATGTTTCACATTATGACACGCGGTACCACCATCGTCGTGACCCGGGCAAGTGGACGTGTGCGTTTGACTAATGAAACATAAATTTTCCGCACAAAACGAGCCCTTTTTTGGGGACCTACCTCCCCCGTCCCCCCTCCTCGCGTGTGTGTACTATTGTTAACAATTTTCATTACGTCGGAATTGTGCGTACGTGTGTATGTATGCGTGTGTGTGTGTAGTGATTCGGTAAAAGGTGCGTGACGGAAAAGTCTTCCCAGTTTGTGTCATCGTTCTGAGTTTTATTCCACCAACGCAAGGTGTAGTTGGGTTTTATCATAAAATGACCATCGAATGTGTTGTGGTGTGTGAATCGCGCTTGTCAATGTTACCCCAATCCGGAGTAGTGGTGTTATAAAAAAATAATCATAACGAAGCATACCAAACCATTTCAAGCCAAAAAAAAAGGCTCACCAGTCGCGTTAATCCGGTGTCGATAATCTGTACTGCTGCAGACGTGGACAAGTGGTTCATTACAGCCGCACGTCAAACAGGATAAACGAAGCGGCACAATAAAATGGACCAAGCGGACGGAAAGTAAAAAGGCGGCCGTCAACATCTTTTCGGCGAAAGGCGAAAGTTTCAACGCTCACGGTGCGGAACTGGATGGAAAAGTTTTCGCGTTAAGAAAAGAATACAACCAAAAAAAACCACGCGGTACACAGTGAGAAAAACAGATCCAAGGCCATCCGGGAAAGCGAAAGATTTTACCGCCCCGGAAGGAAGGAAGGCGAAGGCAGGGAGCGAGGCAAGAACAATAGTGTGATAGGAGGGCATCGGGGAGACACCCGGGAGACCGAACCACAGCCAACGACGCGCACACCATGGACGGTAGAAACCGACGGCGTCAATTTGGCGGCCCATGCTACTGTCTCCGGCCACTGATACGGCTCTGGGGCGTCGTGACAGCGATTGGTAAGTTGTTGGTTAGTTTAGTTGCACCGTACGGTGAAAGCTCCACACAAAGGGGGGGGGGGGGGGATGGTGGGGGAAGCTTTGGGGCTGCCACTCTAGTGATTTTGTTTTCGCAGTTCTCTGCACCAGGTCAGAACTAGGGATTTTGGGGTGTAATCGAGAGCTTACAATCTGATGTAATGACACCAGCGGTTCCATTGGGACACACGCCACCGTACACCGTTTTGTCGTTGGGCGGAAAGGAAAGCTTCGAAACGTAAAATAAATTAACGTTTAATATTCATAGCGTTTTGTGTTAGGTGAGTGACGGACCTAGGATGCCCATTGGATTTCTTGTGCATGGTACAGATCTGGTTTTGCTTCGATTTCTATGATATTTTTAATTCATCAAACGAGCTTAAACGAAGCATATTTTGCGAGCTTTGGTTGTTTGGGGGCCGCACAACCGACAAAAGAAAATAAGTAAAGTGTTCCAATATAGTACGACATGCATATTGAACTCTACAAACGCCACAAATGTATAAATTTTGCTAAATTAATCGTAAAAATGCTAAAGCCTTAGGAAATTTTCAATTTTTTTATTTTTTTATTTTTTTATTTTTTTTTTTTTTCATTTAAAGCATTATTTGAGTGAAAGAAACGTATTTAAACAAATTGGTATTAAAATAAATCAATTTATAAAATTTTGCCAAATTTTCCAAAAGAAAGCTAAGGCTTAGGAAATTTTCAATTTTTTTAAATTTTTTTTATTTTTATTCTATTTTTTTCATTTACAGCATAACTTGAGTGAAAGAAACGTATTTCAACAAATTGGCATTAAAATAAATCAATTTATAAAATTTTGCAAAATTACCCAAAAAAAGCTAAGACTATAGCCTTAAGAAATTTTCAAATTTATACAATTTTTTTATTTTTGTATTATTTTTTATTCTTTGTTTTATTTACCATTAAGGGGGGGGCTAGCCATTTTTGGAGGCCCTAACTGAGAATCCTCAGTGCCCCTAAAACTCTGGTTGCGATGACGGGATGGTTGTTTGGGGGCCTCACAACCGACGAAAGAAAATAAGTAATGTGTTACAATATTGTAAAACATGGATATTGAACTCTACAAGCGCCAAAAATTTGAGGGCCCCACGCGGCCGCTTAGTTGGCGCAGCGGATGATCCGCCTGTGCTCTTGACTAGTGTTGGATAAATCTGATTCAGATTCATGAATCTGAATGACTCTGAATCGCTATTCAACAGATTCATAAATCCTCAAATATTCATGATTCCTCAACCCGGTGTTGTATGTGGAAGCGACAAACAAGAACTAAAACAGGTATCAAATCCCATTCGAATATTTGATGATTCGTTAATCTTTGAGGATGCATCAATCTTTTGGGAGTTGCGACTCATGATTCAAATGATTCTTTACTGAACATTCATATGAATGATTTTCTTCCTAAGATTCATTAAGCACAACACTACTCTTGACGACTCGATGGTCTTGTCCCTTAAAGTAGGGTCAAAGTACACCGAAGGCTGTAGAATCTTATCGGAATTCTGGGCCTCCTTCTTCTATAAAGGACTTTACTTGATGACTGTCTTGGGAGAGATATTGAAACAGATCATATATAAAATGTTGTCTTTTTGAGCATTTCTTCTCTCACTAGAGAACGAGCATACAAGGAGCCGGTCGGTTGTTGCAGGTGTCAATACAGGGGTTTTGAGGGTATATAGTTGACTATTTTCAGCTAGTAAATTGTACAAAACATGGCGATGTAGTGACGAACTACATCGAACTACATTTTCACTTCTGAATTATCCCTCCCATACGATGAACTTTACTATCCAATTAGGAGCTGTTAGTAAGGTTATAGAAAGTCTTCTTTTAATATACTACACATAATACTTTTTCAAAAAAATTTAAAAACACATTTCTCGCTAAATAATCCACAGCATGATGTCCATTTTATTCGAACTGGAACAAGAGCAACGTACTGGAAAACGGTTAATGCTTCAAAAGTTCCCATACGTACAGAAACTGTGCTGAAGCCAAAAGGCAGTAGCATAAAGCATCGCTCGTTTGCCGTTTGTTTTACAGCAGCAAGTTGTGTTGGCCGTGTGTGTTACTCAGTTGCAAAACTTTTAACGAACTTCAATTGTAATATCCGGGAGAAAAAGGTATGGCAACCATTTATTGTACGAGTAGTGTTCCATCATGGAATGTAACTTTTTGTGCTTCCCGTCCAAACGCCTGATCCTGATACAGCTGCTCGTAGATTGCTGCATAGACTGCAAAGTGGAATGCAAACACGGTACGGTATAGGGACGTATTGACCAACATTCGTATGTGTTTATGGTGAAGAACATCAAGCCAACCTAACTAACGCGGATCATTCACCAAGTGATTTTCGCGTATTCTATTTACCTGCTGTTTTTTTATCTCTTCAGACTTTTAGACACACACCGTCCACCTTCTCTTTCGCCCGCAACAAGAAATGTCACATAAATTTATGGTACGCTTGACGCAGTGGTTTTGTATATTCTTTTTGCTTGGCAGCAATGTTTTCCGTATCATGTCCAGTTCTGTCCGGTGCACGAAAAGTTTTTGGCTATTTGAAGAAGCATTAAAATGTTGCCGGCATCGTCTGATAATGTACTCGGTTTCAGTGTTACCGTGTTCATTAGACGGTAAAATATGACCCTGCAATAAAAGCGGGGAGGAAGTGGGCGAGAAACCGATAGGGAAAACAAAAGCCTATCCTCAACAAAAAAAAAATGGCCACCATACCAAAGATCAGCGTGCGCATTGTGAGGGTTTCCCTAGGCGTACATGTCACCCGGTTGGTCATCAAAGTTATTTATCGTTTTTAAGCAAAACTTCTAATTCAACCTGGCTGGATGGAGGACGGTATACAAGCCGACGGGATTTTTGACTGCCACTAGAAAATGTTCCCAGGCTTCCCTTTTCTCGGAAGCGACGAGATACGAGATGAACTTTTTCATTGGGATTTTCATTCAGGCGCTTTTATGATCAAAAATACTACCAATTGGCTGAACGATGGCTTCAGCTGTACTTGACAGCTCTATATGTGATTTGGCTCACATTCGTGCTGGACGACGTTTGTAATCCAGCGAACTGTTGAATAAATGGGGCGAAAGCTCTTCAAACAATTTCTTCAAAGAAACTTACCCGTACCTCCGTGTTGCTTAAAGTTGAGATAGTGGTTTTGTCAGTATTCCGAATCGTAATCGCAATTCCTGTCAAAAGCGATTTTAATATAACGCCATACACGCGTGGTTCAAAGGGTGATCATTATTAGAATGCGTCTTTCCACTTTCCACAACCATCAGTATCCAGTGTCGTACATGCATCATGTACGGCGTTGTACTGATTGATAGCTCACGCCATGCTTCCAATCGTCGATTTGTCCAACATCAAAAGGACATGTTCACATTCGGTGCACACAGCCATCAGCAGCAGCAGCAGCAGCAGCCAACATCATGTTTTTGGTGGAGACACTTTCATGTGAAGTAAACAGTCCTTTGTATCTCGTTGAATATTAATTCCAAACACCACAAAGAGCAACGGTAACAACGTCAAACCAGACAATATTCGATTGAAACTCGGTCTCGGCCGGATGAAGAACCGAAGGCATATCCGGGTGTTCATATTATCCGCTTTATGCTACGATGATTTCGAGTACGTTCGAGAATGAGAGGAGAACAAATGAGCGGCTGATGCTTATGCTTTTGCGGGGCTTAGAATGGCCTTACGTTGGGCCTCTACTCTAATGCTAATGCGGTGGAATGGTGAAAATATTAAAGCATAACATGCCTGTACAATATCCTTTCACCAGCACAACCGTGAAAGTTTCATACACAGACTACAAATTAAGATGCCGCTGCTTTGTAGGAACAGAACTTTAGGAACGAATTGTTCTTCTTTCTGGTTTAAAAAGAATTCTTTTCTCCTCTCGCTGTCTCAGTTCCCAACCTTTAAAGGTGAAGGCAAACATTCCTACCGCATCGTGAAAAGTGCACCAAGGCGTAAGATACGATTTTCCTACGCCGTTGCGTTTCTTCTGCCGTCCAAAAGCTGCTTCTATACGCTTCTACACACACGCTTCGTTTCACGAGACGCATTTTTCAATTATTTTGGCACTGGCGAAAACTGGCAAACGAACTGAAACGTGAAGCATGAAGTTAATCGACTTTCGGCCTTTTCGGGGTGGCTTTTTTTTTGGGGGTAGCCAAACTGTAAGCCAAAAACATTGGCTCCCGGTGTAAGAAAGTTGCCCTTTACGGAGTTGCATTCGGCAAATGGTTGGTTGGGTGCTTTTCTTCTTTTATTTAATCTCTTTGTTTTATTATCCCAAAAAAAAACGTTGGGATATTCTGATTCCCTGCCGAGCACATAAATTACTACATTATTTACGATCGCAATAGCGTGCCGACGCAGTTTTTGGGACTGGATTTTTTTTTTTTTGGTAATCGAGGTCGAAGAGGTCACTGGGGGTTTTCCAGAGGGTGGTGGTTGGTGCAGGACCACCAACTGTCATGTTTAAAGCGTGTATGAAACCATGAATATGTGGTGGTAAAGTTTATCAAATTAATAGCCTCAATTCTCATGGCTAATTCTCTAGGCGTGCGAGGTGCGAGAATGTTAGATTAATAACATTTGTTTGCCTTTTTTTCTGTGCATCGCGAATAAAACATGTGCAATAAATAAATCGTACTTTCTATATCCATTGGTTCTATTCAGCCGGGAGCCATAAATTGCTGCTGTTGTTTAGCTGCAGCAATGCCAAAAGGTTGATTGATGGTTTTGAATACTATTCTAAAGATCAAGCAAAAAAACACTTCCCAGTAAGCTGCGGAATAGCGAATGAGTCGACAGCTCATACTTGTCGCATATTAAAGCTCGGAAACGGACGGCATTGACCCTAGTGACTTATGTACCTTTGCACCTGTTTGCAGTACGCAGTACGATCTTACCCCCGTTCTACAGCTTCCTATCGGCCGACGGCTTTAGACGCGATCAATTAACGGGTAAATAATATGCAGTCACAAACCAATTATATGCCCGACAACGGCAACACAACCGCAGACAATGAAGTTGTTGGTTCTAGTAATGAGATATTACAACGCATCGTTTTATAAGAATTTATCGCTTTTCAAATACCGTGACCCAAAGGCAAGGCACTCGGAGCGGTTCCGCGATCAACCTTGAGCGTTCCGATACTCACCGTTGTTTGCTCAATGTCCCCACTGGAGGTGTGTCGGGCGTATCCTATCAGAAGAATTGATGGAGACACCGAAACGAATGCGCTCCAAGGCGGACGGAAGGCCAATCGGCAAAACGGATGATATTTGTCAAGTAAATGACATCCGTTGCTGATGAAATATTGGACATACATACTACCGGCATTGATGCCGGTTGTGCGTTTGCCGTGAGGGCACGGACATTGGCCTTTCGGAGATGCTACAATACAGCAAAAGTGCAAAACGAAGTAAATTGCTGCAATTTTGTACGACATTTGCCATCCGGTAAAGCTGTGCCGGGGCCGATTGCGCGCGCCCGTGCGGCATTCGTTTCCTTCGGCACTACGAAACGGATGGGAAAATGGTGCAGCCAATAACGTTATCTGCTGTATACTCCCCATCCGTTTATGGTTTGTGGCTATTCCACCCGAGACCAAAAGATCTGTCTCGAAATAAGGTAAAAAAAATATGAAAAAAATGTAATAGAACCGAAAATTCTGAAACGTTGGAGACGATATGATGATGATGGTTGGTGGTAGAAAGAAAGATACCATTTCTCTAACAAACACTCGACTGGTACTGGCTGCAAAACCGAGATATGTTTCATCTATCTATGTTGTTTAATAGGCCATTAAATAGTACAAGTTGTCGGCAAAACAGCTTTCCGGATGCGTCACTCACGGTAACTATAGACAAGATTATACGCTGAAAGCTCTTGCAAAACTTTCGCGAGAGAAAACATCCTTTTGCTGTCGTCTAAATCGTGATGCAGCTAAAGTCGTTACAATTAATATGATTTACCCAAAAGTTGCAAACATCCATTCCACACTGCATCCATTCCAGAAACATAACAGGGAGAATCGAAAGAGACATTTCATTCCCGATTCCTGGCTGTTTCTGCTAGTGATAGCAGCAGCAGCAGCAGCACCACCAACAGCATGGGTTCACCGTGGCTCAAAAAGTCGTAAGAAAATGGTTTCAAAATACGACCGAAAGTCTGTGCAACCCCCCCCCGGGAGGGACATAAATTTGAAACTTGAAGTGGGTGGCTTTCCGACCCACCGGCTAGTGGTTCTCGCCCGCTAGTCGATCGAAACAAATGAAATTAGTCCGTAAGGAAAAACGGAAAACAGAATGGAATGGAACCCCAGGCCGAGAATAGTAGCGAAGAACCGTTGAAAGCGTCGTGTGCGGTAAATTACAAATTGTAGAGACACATGGTGTGAAGGAAAATCTGGCGAAAGTTTTCCGCAGCAGAGCAGACTAGTTTTGTCGTCCGGGTTGGAGAACATGCAGGCGGGGTTTTTTGGCAAAAGTTAATCAATCACTCGATGGTGTGAAACGTTGTTAATAAACCACGGTATCTAATTTTTGTGTGTCACAGCTACCGAAAGGTTACGGAGGACGGTGGTCGCGGGTGAGAAAATTCGGAGTAAAGTTTTTCATTGCTGAAGCATACCCTGAAACAGGGACAGATGATAATGAATACCGCAGCATGCCGTAAATATGGAGAATGAGGGGAATTGGATGGTCGTTACAACAGGTGACAAAGGAACGAAGATAAGCTTCACGAAAGAGTTGGAAGGCGATTGTACGGTTTAGAATTGAATTACATGCCCCGGTGTGACGGAGAGTGGACTGTAAAAGTGAATGCATTTCTCGTTAACAAAGTTTACATACAGTCCCTTGCAAAACAGGAGCATCACAGAATACTTAAAAACTTAGCGAATATAGTTGGGATGTAAAGATCTTATAATCAGAGAACGACATCGGGGTCTGAGGACTCTCTGAGGTCAAAGGGAAGGACTCTTCTGTTTGCTGTTGAACGTCAGTCTGGAATGTGTCATGCGAATGGCGGGTTTCGTTCGCTCCAATTTCTTGATTTCGTGGATGACATCGATATGATCGGACGGATATCTGCGGCGGTGTACGATGAGTACACCGGACTGAAACCCGAGACCGATAGGATTGAATTGAGGATCAATGCAACCGTGATAGAGCCCGACACGGAAGCAGAGTATCAGACAGCGACGATCTCGAGGTGGTAGATGAGTTCTGCTACCTTGGTACGATCGTAACTTCGGACAACAACATGAGCAGCGAAATCCGAAGGCGCATTGTTCAGGGAAATCGTGCCTACTACGAGCTCTACAAGCTCCAGCGATCCAGAAGACTCCGGTAACGCACGAAATGCACGTTAGATCGCACACTGATACATACGTACGATAGTCTTCTACGAGTATGAGTCCCGAACTATGCTAACGGAGAACGCCAATGCAATCGGTATTTTCGAAGGTTCTGAGGACTAAGGCCTGCGAGTAGAGCTTGTGGAGGTGGAGAATGAACCACGAGTTAGCTGAGCTGATTGTCAAAGATTGGCTGGGATACGTGATAAGGATGCCCCACCAGCAAGGTACTCGTCAGCGACCAGTTCGGCACGAGACGTAGAGGAACACAGAGAGCTCGATGGTGGAATCAGGATTCCACTCAAGTGGAATCGAACCTGTCGGGGTTCGAATGCAACCGTCGATGGAGAACTGTAGCCCTTTTTCTTCTTCTTCTTCTTCTTCTTCTTCTTCTTCTTCTTCTTCTTCTTCTTCTTCTTCTTCTTCTTCTTCTTCTTCTTCTTCTTCTTCTTCTTCTTCTTCTTCTTCTTCCTCTTCTTCTTCTTTTCGTTGAGTGGGGCACTACCCTTTATGGAACTAAGAAGTTACCTCCTCCGCCATATTCAAGGCTACAACCACTCCTGTAGGGTTTTCGACTAATAGAGCCCTTAACTGCAGCCACTTATTAAAGATAAGCACAAACATTCATCAAAAATATTAATTTTAATTTTGTGCATAATTTTTGGACTGACAAAAAAGTAACAAGATAAAAGCTGGTTGGGGCGGCCCGGTGGTGCATGTGATAAACGGCGCCCATCCACACGTCAGGACCGGGTTCAAGTCCCATTCGGACCGTCGCCCCCGTAGCATGGAATGACTATCTTGCTACGTGGAAAAATGAGTCTTCATAGAGCCAGGCCGTTCTAACCGAGCAAAAAATAAATAAATAAATAAAAGCTGGTTGTTTACTTTTGTCAAGGACTGTAGTAACACCATTCGAAACATCGAAAGGAAAGCATATTTTTTGGTGGTTTCCCCGCAGGAGGAAGGTTGATGCTTCGGTGTCAGTATGCATGTTCCTTTACATGAGCTGGGTATGATGGTAAAACTTTTCCACTAAAGCAACAACTCAAAGCTTAACTCGTTTGGCGTGATAAAATAATTAACGCCCTTTTTGACTATGGCTGATGTACGAACTTTTCCTGTGAATAGAAAACAACACAATCTAATCCGGTTCCATACCAATCCAGATTTACATACATTCCTTTCCGTGCAGCACGTCAAACATACGAAATATAAACCTATTTAGTAAAACGATCAGTGTAACACTTTGCAAAGATTGTGTAAAGCACAAATGTGGCCATCCTATGGAACGGTTCTATACGAAAATGCTAACATACTCTGTTCGAATGTAATCTTTGCGATGTTTCAACGCGATGTGCAACGCCATGGACAGGATGTTGCAAAACCTTGGTTGCTCACTACCTTTCATCTTCCGTACGAATATTTTAAGCAAAAGCTTTTCACTTACCAACGATCTAGGGAAGCACGCTAGTAGAAATGCCGGTTTGGTTGTGTTGCGCATCTCAAGTGCAGGCAAAACCATAAGTACATTCCCACAAACAAACGACGACAGAGGACTTCACAGGGCTGGGACCAGGCATCAGGCATCCAACGAAGTCAAACAGATCTAAAAAAAAAAGAGTTCCTAAGAAGCGAAAGCTTAATGCCCCATGGAGAAAAGGAAAAGGAACGGGTAATGCTTCCTGCCTTGGAGTCCTGCCTTGGGGGGCGTGAATGGCACGCGACGACCGTGATGGAAATTATGTATGCACTTCAAAATTAAAAATGTATGCCACAAAAAAAGGACACGACGAACGACAGTGGCATACAACCGGCGAGAAAATCACACCACTAGAGCTGAACTAGGAAGACGGTGTTTGGTGGCCATGTGGACTATGGTTTGCTGTTTCTACTTCCCTTTTTTTCAGCGACAGAAGGCTAAGGTATTTAACCCCCTGTTTTTGTCATGTAAAAGTCCCATGAGGTGAAAAGATTGTACCCCGTGCCCCATTTGGCGGGGGGAGAACACGCTGAGTGATTCTAATTTTTGTTTACTTTTTTCCCTTACCTTAATAAATGCTTGCGTGTGCTTGTTGGCTTACCCCGGTTGGCTTTGTAGTGTGCTGGGGATGCCCTTTACCATAATCGTAACGTAGGCCGTCATTCAGATTCATCATTAGAACGAGAGTGAATGGCAGAAGCAGAAGAAGAAGCAGTGTTCCTTTCACCCATTCAGCACTTTAGGTTTTTCTTTGGAGCGTTACACCGGGGGCAGCGTTACCCACGGGTAGGACGCTAGTTTTTGAGGAGTAAATTGTGTTTTAACGATGGTAGACCGTTTTAATTAGGATTGCGTCTTTTTACGACTGTGTTCTCTAGAAAGGGCGTTGGGGATGGAGTTTACATGTGTTTTGCAAATTGTGCATAATGATGTAGCATGGAAAGAAGTTAAAGCTCGTACAGGACAGTAACTTAACGAAGGGTGGAAGTTGTAATGTACTGCGCTTTTCTTACACACATAATGCAAGCCTTTTTTTCTTCCGCACGTAATGATGTTGTATGGTTAATTATTGTACGGAGTATATGGTTTCAAAATTAAAATAATTATGTCCTGCTGGTAGCTATTGTTAATTATTCCTAAAAAAGATTCAGTACCAATTTAGTTTTTGATACATTTTGGAATGTTGGAAATTTGGACAAAAATGGATAGATTTTTATTTTTTTAATTTGCTGACATTTGTATACGGCTAAATGAGAATTCGATTCAATTATCGTAACGAGCTCTGGGGTCTTTTACCGAGCCCAAAGCAAGAGTTAAGGATTTTAAAGTTGACTACTTAGAAATAGATTTAGTTAAATTTCTAAACTTCATTGATGTCACTTTTGTCAACACTTGTCTAAATTAGTTCAGAATTAGTGCAACTTCAACTTCAAGGGTCCGATGGAGTATGTAATAATCGGCGCTAGTTCCACACGACAGGACCGGGTATGAAATCCCATCCGGACCGTGTCTCCCCATAGCAAGGAATCTACTAAGCCAAAAATGGCCGGCACGACTTCTAAGGTGATTAAGCCTACAAGGAGGTAAAGGGATAGACGACTAGGCGACAATCTACTGTAGTCTTTTTCTTATGAGGCATTAAAACCTTCAAGAGAGGTCTTGGCAAACGAAATTTTTGGCTTTCTTTGTTTCGATTTAGCCCTAACAGGATACTCAGTCCTCGCAAAACTCGCAGGACTCCGCATAGGATTTGATACCAGTTCCTGTCGTGTTGAGACATTTTCCAATAATTTATAACTCATCTTAAATCGCATCTAATTTTAGATAGTTTTCCTTCACGAAAGCATCTCATAATCTTCCTGCAGGCAAGTCATAATAGAAACGATATTCTCGAGTTCTGTTATCATTTTTACAGTCTTGCCCTTTTTCTCATCGGTCGTAGCCTTAAAGAAGTAACAGTAAGCATGCAATGAGTGTTCAATCGTTTGGAATAAACCGTGCCAACGGCATAACAACTGGTTGTCGCTCGGTCGGTCGGTCGGTTGCACTAGACCACCCTCTCTCTCGTGTCTCTGCTTTCCACACCATGTCGCCTCACAAAACACGCTATTGATTTATCGAACAAATGTGTACCCAAACGCGGGTGCCACGGGTTCGGTGAAGCTATCTTCGCTCCTAGGTGACTTCGGAGCTTCAGCGCCGTAGTGTCATTATTTATGTGCCAACACCGTGTGTCACCTGCAGTGGACGGCTATCTGCAGAAACGCGCCCCAAATGTGTATTCATCCCGTCCGAATAACGCGCGGGTGGGGTTGCGTTTATTAACAATTGCACACGGAGCACACGAGCTGCAACGGTGCGGCAACGCAGAGACATCTAAAGGATGATGCATTTCTATGCCTTATTTTGCCACCTCCCACCAGTTCCTTGCTGGCTGTGGGAAAATAACCATTGTGCATTGCATGCATGCGTTGAAACGGAAGGAGGCGGAACTGTGACATCAAAAGCTCTGTCTAGTATTTAAACATTTACTGTCGCCTTTGTCGACACGTCCACCGTACCGTGTTTCAGGGCTACAGCATCCCCCTCTTCCCGGAACAGAGGTTGGTTGATAGGTGCAGAGATTGTTCATAAATAAAATATCGCCACCATGATCCTATTTTGTCCCCTTTTTAGTATTGTCATCTATATTCTATTTTTTTTCCCTCCGAGTCCCTTTTTCCACAAAGGGAGCAAAAGAATAAAAATAGCTTACCCGTTTTATGTGTGCCCCTGGGAGTGTTTTTTTTTGCACTACAAAAATTTAGTATAACAAATCCGATGATTTATGGTTTCGTTACGTTTCGGATGAAAGCTAGCTTTTGCTGATCGCGATTCGGGTAATGTGTTGGTAACATAAAATCCTGTTCCTAAGCTTTTCGTTCGTTTCGAACGCTGTTTGTTCCCGTTTTTTTTTCGTGGCTCATGGTCTCCGAACATGAATGTTCCCACCAAAAAATATCAACCCCTAAGGCCTATCATGATCCCGACTTTTTTTTCTTTTTCGTTTGATACTTAGAGTACACGCACGCTTCGAGTGAATGCCGCGTTCCATTTGACTTTTCCCAGTTCACGGCGCTAAATGGCGCTCTTTTTTGGGGGTTCGTTGTTTGATGACACACTGCCATCGTGGTAGTAGCGTGTGTTTAAGTGATTTTGATTTAAGTGATACGTTGACATGTGACAGTAGGAGGGTTCGTGCCTGCACACATCAACGACGCCAACGACGTGCATGATGAGATAACGCATCACGGAGCCTTCTTGAATCCC
Source organism: Anopheles funestus (assembly GCF_943734845.2). Lineage (NCBI taxonomy): Eukaryota > Metazoa > Arthropoda > Insecta > Diptera > Culicidae > Anopheles > Anopheles funestus. The sequence goes on along the minus strand of NC_064599.1, from coordinate 25,488,777 downwards.
CCCCCGGGGGGATATGACACTGACACACTGATTCTCTTCCGCATGCCACGAAACAAATAAAACGTGTCTGGTGATATTTAAGGCAACTATTAATACCCTTTAGACCAGTAAGTTGAGTTTTGTGGGTGAAGTTTATAACTTTTCTTTTTAAAGTTATAAAACGATATGTTAATATTCTGTTTGAAATTAACACTACTCAACGATTTCCTTCATTTAACACGCTGGATCGGTGCCAGGGTAGTTCACGCTTATATTCTAGAACTCCAAAATGAAATATTTGTAGAATACAATTCCCCTGTCATTTTCCCCTTTGCTCATAAAAGCATTTATTCCAAAGGTGGGATGGTGTCATAATGTGTTCCGTACAGCAGTGCAAATCCTGTCCAAAGATACGGAGATCGTATCAAAAAAAAAAACGGGACAGAGCGGAACCAACATTCACAGATAACGAATTCACAACGATCAAACGAAACTGCACGATTCAGTGCACCCGACGAGACCTGAAACGACATTTAACATTCGGTGCAAAGGCAAGTGCACGGAATTGTTTAAGCTTTTTCGTATCATCCGTCCAAACCTTCGGCAAGATCTCAACGGCAACGGCTGGTTGAAATTGTTTCGCAAAACGCATTGTTTCGCATCTCTGCTGACAGTGAGCGGAGCTGCCCAGGCAGGGCCAAGTGGTAAAGGATGCTGCCGGCAGCAGGATGCACAACGGAAGGAGCGTTAATTTCTATTTCTCCAGCAAATGGAAATAATGTTGAAAATCTGGTTCAAATTGCATCGTGTCAAAACTTAATTACGATGACGCTATGGTGGGTGAAGGAGAACCCCAAAAAGGTGGGTAGGAAAACGGAATATTGAAACAGTGTATACCCATTTCGCACGGGATTGCTACTGATACTTTTAGTACTTCATTCTGCAGTTGTCAGTTGGTGCAAAATGTGAGCAGCGCAAAAACAAACAACAACAAACAAATCACTATTTGTAAACAGTTGCATCTGACAGCGTGCTTGACAGGTGAATTAAGTATAGTGCTGAATAGTGAGTTGGATTCTTAAGTCAATAGAAAAAGAAAAAGATTTCAATTTCATCAAGGTGTTAGTTGTTTGCTGCCCCACTAAAGAAAACACATTTCTAAGATACCTTTTTTGTTTTATTTAACATCTCTCCCCTTAAAACTCCTTTCCATCCTTCCCGCCTTTTGCTAAACAATGCTTTTTTTCTCTCTGAGCTTTTCTCCATGCTTTTAAAAGACTTCACTTTCGAAAAGTAACCAATAACATCCATTAAGGGGGTTTATTTGCTTGCCAAAACTAAATCCATTTCCACTGATGACTGGAGTGTGGTGGGAACTGGGAACTGTACCGGCAGTTGTAGTCGTTGTAAAAATATCGTATTGAGTACAACGGAGGAGAGTAAAGGAAAGCACACAAAACGGCGGAACCCGTCTGCACCGGATGTGGTACACTCAACAATAACACATACACATCGCTAGGGGTGGAAAAACCAAAAAAGCGGACGATCAATTTGTAGCAATGAAAAGTTCCAATTACGTCTACGTGCTAATGCCGGCCAACGGAAACTGATGTGGGTTTGTTCCTTTGCTTTCTTACTTTTACTACACTACTTGCAAAGACCTTTTTCACTTACTCCTGGACAAGTTTTTTTTTGGGGGGGGAAGTTGCTTGTATGTACGTGTAAGTTGATTTGCTATTCATTTCCCAACACTAACCGGATACGGCGTGATGTGGCGTGAAGATCGTTAGTGTAGGCGTTGAAAGAATTGGAAGTTCCCATCAAGCCACTATCAAAACGGTGCGTTGATTGTGCGTGTTATGGGGCAATGAAACGATTAAGACAAACTGTAACAGCTTTATTTCATTTAAATAAAAAAGATACTCTTGTTTACTGAACAATTATGAGAATTAAAAGTTTTGATATGCAACACCGTTTGTTGGCATTCGGAAGTATGTGTAGTGCATTTCTTAATGAAACGATAACTTTCCCTGGTTGCAGATGTGTACCAGAGGATGTACTGAGCTGATACCAGCCCTGTACCCATTGTATATACTGTTATACCATAACTGAATGTTTTTCTTTTTCACTTTTCTTCTCTCTTTCCCCCTTTTCCTTTCCAGTGGTCAGTGGCGTCGGGATAGACATAATGGTTCACGGTTACACTGCAGGTGTTTATATTATGTAAGTTGCTGCTTCATTTCCTTCCTGGTCCTAGGCACATCCGGCAAAATAGAAAAAGGGAAAAATGAGAACAAAAAACTCCTCCCTGTCCACCCCGTTTAATGCGCAGCTGGTGTGCACATGGCTCACATGTATGTTTACTCCCCTGAACAGGATCAGCACCATTGGGATAGCCGATTGTTAAGTTTATCTTTCAAAGATACGCCGGTCTCTCGTATTCATAGTTTGGATACATGAACAGCGTTCCATACAATTACCGGGCCCTTTCTGCATCGAAATGATGCAAGTTTTTCGAACCATACCCTCTTCCTCTTTTCCTGTTCCTCTCGGTTCTATTGATGCTCCCCTCGCCCCCCCGCGTTTCTGCCTTTTTGGTAGCTTTTGGTCAACACTGTAATTGCTTTCCGACCGACCTGGGTGGTACTTGCAACATTCCCTAAAACTTCCACTCTCTCCCACGACCACGACTAGTAATTGTTTTCCCCATCAGCTCGTACCATCATCTCGATCGGTTTTGGGTTAATCCTGGAATGTTTGGAAATTCCTGGTGCAACTTCACGATGAGTTCGTAACTTTCCGACGCGGCCGACTATGGACCGAGAGGAATGTCCCGTCCGTTAATCTGCTGCTCGGTGTACTCGGCACTCCGACCGTACATCGGCACGGCAAAGGAATTAGAAAACCACGCTTGTATCGAGTTCCAGGTAAAATGGTACTGATCACCGTCGGTTTTTGTTGTTAAGCCGTTTCGCACGTTTGGCGATAAGAGGGTTCTAATGTAGGCCCAACCGTTTTTGGGAGCATATTTTAATGCTCTTCCGATTGGGGAGATATCCTTTTTGGTGGGAGCAACATTTCCTCCAAAAATGTTCACCAACTTCAGAGATTCATCATTAGTTTATTAAATCTTTTAAATCTTGGTTTTTAAGTTCGAATATCTTAGGCCTTCCTCAACAAATTGATTAAATAATTAAGTTTACAATATTTTGAAATTCCTGTTCTATTGAGAAGAAGAACACTATTATCCGACAGTAGAAAACCTTCGGACAGTCAGACTTTCTCATACGATAAGCACTTTATATGCATCGTTTGCTGCATCTTTGATGCATCATTAATTAATTATCTAAGCCAGACACTAAGCACGTGCATTTATACGTGCCTCTTCATCCATTCTCTGTTGGTCATGCTTTTCTGTGTTGCTCCCTTTTTCACCACTTCCTGCCGCTTCCCTTGCCTTGTGAAGCGTTTGAAGGGAATATCGCTTAATTACACTACCACACCTTAGGGAGATGCCCTTTCATCGGACCTGACTGAACGGTGGGATTTTCCGTCGTAGCTCGCGTAGGAAAAAGCTTCCCCGAGGAACACTACGCGCCACCGTATAATCATCGTAATGAAATTGACCTTAAGTAAAAAATTCTCTCATTTTGTGGGAGATGGAAGTTTTTGCTGAGCTCGATGTACGCCTCTTCGGCAAACTGCAATTCATCATTGCATCGTGCGTCCCTTTTGCAGGTTGCGTCAAGGAAGGACAGAACCCTCCCAGGCGGCTTTCTAAGCCCCATTTTCATTTTGCAATGGTTTTTTCCGAAAGCTTCCCCCCCCCTCCAACCCCTTCAGACCCTTTTGCAGGCCCTCGCTATAACAAAACCGATCTTTTCATTACAATTCTATTATTGTCTAGACTTCCAGTATAAAACTCGAACCTCGAACCGAAAGTTTCGCCAGCTCGAATGTTCAGCAAGCATTTCTGTGTGTGTAACTTCTTCAGTGGTTTACTGTAGTTTAGTTTTTTTCTTTATTTCGATTCTTTTCCAACATCTCTTTCCCACGTTCGGTGTGCTGTATTGTAATGTTTTCCATTTTGTTTCCCTTTTTTCTCTCGTTTCAGTGTTGCCTCCGTAGTTATATTCTTACTGGAAATCAAATGGCTCTTCACACTGTTCATAGTGCTGTGTACAAAGTAAGTTGTGCAAGTGGACAAAAATTACTCGAGTTTACGTCTCTACTGTTCCCGCAACACTAAAGACTGCCCCCCGAGAAAGGGAGGAGGGCTGCTAAAGTTGAAACAGATCTTTGCCACATTCTTTTCCACCACGGTGTCTCATTTCAAAGATGCAGAAAACGAAACATGGACATAAACAAAAGAAAAAAAAATAGGAATATTTCATGCTGCTTCCGGGTTTAGAAAGTTTGAGCTCGGTGGAAAACAATTCCCGGAACGGTAGACGAATAGTTTAGTTTTTCTTTAAAGTGGTATTATATCGAACTAAAGTTGTGAGTTGGGGAAAAACAAAACGGCTTCAAACTTTAATAATTATCTGTTCCCTGTTTGTTTACAAGTTGAGTAGTGTAACTAACTTCGAGCTAGTGATACGTAAATCACCTATTTCAAAATTGATACAAAATGGTTATTGTTTATCAATATGAAAATGAATAGAACTTTGGTTGGGTGGAGAAATAGAAACAATATGCGTTTCCGTACATTTCATCCAATAATTGCTAATTCTAGCACCGACAATCCATCACTTGGCATCCCCTGCAATGCATTTATCACTGGCGCAATCAAACGTTTAACCGTATGCAACGCAAAACAATAGATTTTAGCTGCAAACGGTACACGAAAGCTTCCATTATTTCACCCATTTTGGTGTGCACATTATTATTATACGCTCTGCTACGACGTGTTCTGCATTCATGGTTCATTGTGTGTGTGTGTGTGTGTGCGGGTGTGTCCTTCCAGTAAATTTAACATAACATTAAATCTGCTCACTCATTCATTGCCACTTTTACATTGCCCTGCAGATGGTTATATGCCCTTATATGCCCCCCGGCAGTATGTTCGAAGCTTTTTCGTAAATCATCCTTTCTGTTGGGAAAAAGAAAAGAAGAAAAAACATTAAAACAGCTTTTTGAAGCTGCTGTAGTTGAAGGTTTACTTTACTGTCCCGGATACTGTCAGCTTCACGCTGTAAACGGCACAATCCTAACACACTAGCGCATAAAACTGCATAAACAATGTGCACTTAGTGTATTATATGTGAGTGTGTGGGACAGGTTACCGCTTCATGCCAACGTGCCTGTAAGTGCAATGGAGTTGGCCTCCACACACAAAAAAAACACACACATACAGGGAGGATTCGTTTGTTCGACGTTCCTGTACTACTACGGTGCCATAAACAAATGTCACACCAGCCCATCGAAGAAGAGTGGAGTTTGTCTTGCGTTCGGCAAGTTCCCATTGCTACGGGAGGCAAGCCTTTTTGGGGTGGAACCGCTTTTCGGCGGATTATAATCTATCACCGGAAATGGGAGGGAGAACCGTACACTAGTGGAAATAAGTATAAACGCATTTATGGTCTTGTCGAATACATATCTACTTAACAGTTGTAAGTAATTCCTTAAATACTATTTTATAAAATAAAAATATCTCAGCTGTTTTTGCGTGCGATTGGAGCTTTTGCAGCTAAGTATAGTTCTGCCGATAATTCCACTAAAATTGATATTTTTTTAATATTTAAAATAATTAAATTTACTGTTTAATTAATACATGGGGAGGCCAGTGTCCACACGACAGGACCGGGTCTCAAGTCCCAGCTGGACCGTGTCCAGTAAGCCAGAAATGAACGACGTGACCCTATAGGTCGTTAAGCTTGCTTGTTCATAAATTTAAGAATTATTTACTAATTCCTCCAATTAGTAAATAATTCTTAAATTTATGAACAAAAATGTAATTTGAATAATTTTATGTTTTAATTTAAAAAACTACTTGTATTACATTAATTTCCATTAGTGTCATGGGCCTAGTAGTGTGTACGGTCGTTTTACAAAATGTCCCACAAGGTAGGCAAAATTTCAAACGATGTCCCGGATGCGCTACCTAGCACATGTGCCGTAAATATCATAATCCTTTTATGAAGCAACGGTATATTGGGAACTTGTGACGTTGGGCGGGCGTCGTTACGGGACAGCTTCCGACAGCGTCAGTCAGTTACTTTCCGCGGTTACAGCGCGCTTGCATGTATGAACCATGCTGTTCTCTGTTTAGTCTCTCGATAGAAACTCCCTTCTACCTTTGGCTTGTCGAAGAGATCATAAGTTATGATAAATTGTGCATGTTAATGGCAGCGAAAACACGTCCACGGGTAACGTACGTTACCTTACTAGAAAAACGGGACTTAAAGACGATGTTTGAAGTGAACGATTTTAGTTGTCGATCATTGTAAGCATCACTAGTGGAAAAGTTCCAGTGGTCACGTTCTTAATGAGACTTTCTGTGTACAGTTTTACAATTTAAATAAAAGTCTTTGTTTGCTTCGGAAAACAATCACAACGATGGGAAACCATTTTAATTCTTTGCTCGTATCACGCTCATTCCACTACTATCAATCACGTGGTTGAGCAAAACGGTTCCACATCCGTAAGTAACGTGCTTTTTGATCTTCTGCCCAACCACACACTTGCTACATCCGTATGTGTCGGTGTCGGTCTGTCCATCAAATTTACACATGACCGCTTCCGGACAAAACGGACGTAACCGGAACACAAAACACTAATGCACACAAACACACGTGAGCGTGGCGTCTACACTGTCCGGTAAGAATCCGTGTGCGAAAGAGAATTAGGGTGCGTTACCAAACAAATGGTAAAAGTTTTTCGCACTCGAGTAGTTTTTCCCCGAGAGTGTGTGCCCGTTAAGGGATTAGTGTTCACTCCCACCACGTTGCGTTGCGGTGGCATATTCTGGCGCACATTAAGCTATTCTTGCAGTGTGTTTACAAATATTGATATTTTTTGGTAATAAGTTGCTCGTGAAGCTATAATTTATTACAAAATAAATACGTTAATACCATTGAATGGTGGGGGAAGTGGTAGTCCCACCGGCCTGTTGGAGCCCGTTAAGTACTGTACACAATAAGGACATTTCAGGCGTGGTCGATAATCAAATAATTACAAGCAATTACCGTTGGCGCTCCTTTTAAGCTTTTCGGTAAATTGCAGTCGATATCGCATATCATCAAACGCACCGATGGTACGGATACGATGACGGTCCCGGTGAGTTGGAAATGGTAAGCAGAGACAAGATTAAAATTAACCTATTGTATTACCGCGAAAGCTCTGCTAACGATTGTGGTTACGAATGCAGTAGTAATGAGTTTTTGTTTCTTTTCCCCCCTAACGAGTATGTAAAGATAAGAATTAATGGGATTCATCTTCTCTTCTCTTACGTTACGCGGGATAATTCATTTTCAACTGCTCATTTCCTTCTGCCTTTCCAGCAATGACTACACGTCCAGGTGCTATCAGTGCTGGAGCGTATGCCGGTACTGTGGCGGTTGGCATCTGACCTTTCCGTACGTGGCCTTAGGTATAGCGCTCATCGTGTGGCCCCATCGGCTGTGGTTAAGCCACGTGGCAGGAGGGCTTTTGATAGGACTGGCCATGCTGCGGTTACTAACGGTGTGCAAGTTCCGACCGCACGGCAAGGATGATGAGCTGCTGAACCACTTTGATGAGCACGCTGACAAGTAAGTCTGTTTGGTAAAATACGCGCGTACCATTTTACGGACCGTGGTACATTTGCTCCAGGCCACTCGAGCCATGGTTAATGTGTGTTATGTATCATCATCATGGTGCGTTTGCACTTCCCGGAAAAGAAAAAAAAACGGAATTAGATTACCGGATAGAAAACTTTTACCACATCGACCACGTGTGTTGTACAATCGACGAGTTTGTACGGACTCCAATCGAGATACATGCCTAGAGAAAAGTTTTGCCAAAAGTTTATTTCATTTTTTTTTTTGCTTTTTTCGCAACAGGTACGACAACTTATCGGATGTTTTGGTGGATAATTCAATGCCTGAACCGGGCCATAGTTTGGAGGGTACGGGCAATGACAATCGCAACGACAACGAAGACGATGAGGAGGATGATGATTTGGCACTGAACGGTGGTGGCATGTGACCGGATGGGCCAATGCGCCCCAAATCGAAAGTGACCATCAAAAAGTGTATGAATCAAAATTACGAAAAGTTGGATAACGAATGTGATTGCGATGTAATCAAATAGGACACAACGGCACTGTAGGCAATGGAGCTTATGTGTTTTGTAAATAAAGTTAGTCAGTACAGTGACAGCAGATGCTTGCAAATATAAAGGAAAAACGTACATCATTGCCGGGACTTCGGAGTCACGGGTCCGGTACGCGCAAGACCGGGATTTTGTCGCTCGAATACTGGCGTTCAATAGCGACTGGGAAGTTATCCTTGAGCTGGTATCATTCAAATAAATATTCAAATTATTTATCAGTGTTTGTATGCAATTCCATCAATCGATATCACACTACTGTGTCCTCTCTCCCATGGTGGTTGATAACCGCTGATCGATAAAACGAAGCACAAGGTAAAATTATTTTAAACGAAAATCTTTTAAATAACGAAACATAAATAGATAAGTTACAACAAGATAGATATCACAGACCTGCCTTTACCAGTTTGGACAACGGATTCGGATTCACATCAGCAACTGCACACACTTTAAACGATGTTTCATTAGCACTTCGGAGTGATTTTCATCTTATTTAACAAAGATTTTCTTAACAAATACATATGGTTACGATGGTTTATGTGCTTTAGACATACGATTGCTTACCGCCTGCAATGCTAAAGTTACATCGATTGCCAGGGCGGTGTCATTGGTGTGGGGTTCTGCAGGTACGACATCACTACAGCGCTTACGCTGAGCATGAACGAGGACAGCACCTGTTTGGCGTCGTCTGAAATCCGGGAGTTAGCAAAACTAATACAGGAACAGTACAGCGCCAACCAGGCGCACCATTTCAGCTTCATCATCAAACCACACATTGAGAATATCATACCTGCGGGGGTTAAAAAAGTTAATGAGGATGAGCAAACTCTGTAGAAGCGTCTACATCAATCGAACAGCGGCTTATTAAATGCATACCAAGGATATTCATGTAATCTGGCATCAAATCATCCCCTACTCCAGCACCTTGATTGGCTGAATCGACTGGTTTGTAGCGATGCACCTTCTCGGGGCGACGGGGATTAATGAGTAGCGTCATAGTTCTGAAGAAAACGGAAACGAAACCAATCTCTTAAGCTAAAATAATCGGCAATTTCTCTATGTATAGTTGGTTTATACTTACATTGGACTAGGAAATCAATTGCAATTCAACCAATTTGGAGAAACACAATTTGCCGTGACAGCTGACTGCGAAGTGGCACCAAAATAAAGTGATCGTTTGACGTTTGTGTTGGAGGAAAACAATAGCATATCCGATATGTAACTGTTGACTTTCTAAACACACTAAAAATATTTAAATAGCATGAATTGTACTATTGAAATTATGTAAATGACTAATTTGTTAAATTATTCAAGCTACTATACACACTACATCGAATATTCATTGGTCAACCAGGCGATCCACCTATTCAAGAGAGGAAAGACTGTTTCAAACGTCGTAAAATATTCCCGTACACAAATTTTCTTGATATTTGCGCAACGTCAAACGTCATTGTTGATTATTTTTAATTTATTTTGGGACAACAAGCAACAAGAAAAAAAACTCCTTCAGGATCCTTTGGAAAATAGAAAATTAATCACAGAGAAAAATTACATGACATAGATTGTGCAGCATATTGTGCATAACCGCAACTTTCGGCAAATAAAATTCCCTCGCGCAGCAGGATTGTACAGTGGCACAGTGCGCTGTGATGGGTTTTTCATTGAAGCTCAAAACCAAATCGGGCCAGCAGCATATTGTAAGCAAGCTGGCAGAGACGACGACCGTCGGTGACCTTAAGACGCGTATCACCGAGCTCACCAACATTCCGGGCGATTCACTGCACGTAGTGCTTGGCTTTCCACCATTCAAACCATTGGACTTTTCCAACGAAGCCAGCCAGGTGTTAGCTTCCGGCATTAGCAATGGTGATACACTAATCGTGGAAGAGAAGTCACTGACGGAGGAAGAACGCAAGCAATTAGAAGCAGCGAAACGGTTGGAGCAGGATGAGAAGCTAGCAAAGGAACTGGCTGCACAGGGCAGTGAAAGTAGCGGCATTCTGTTGAAGAAGGTTGTTCCTTCGGACAATTCATGCCTTTTCACGAGCATAGGTAAGTGTGGTTCTGTGCCAGTCCGATTACGTAGCAAGTGTTTCCATCGTTTTCGTGGTTCGCTTAACGCATTTTCCGCTTTGCACCTTGAACGAACATTACGCAGGGTATGTTATCACGGGAAAGGTTGACCCTGAAAGCAGTCAGTACATGCGACAGATAATCGCGAGTACGGTGAATGCCGACAAGCACGAGTACAACGAAGGCATCCTAGGTCGTCCAAATGATGAGTACTGTGCCTGGATACTGCAGCCCGAATCGTGGGGTGGCGCCATCGAAGTTTCCATCCTGTCCGCTTACTATGGTCTCGAGTTTGACGTAGTCGACATTACAAATGCCATCATAAATCGGTTCGGCGAGGACAAGAACTATGGCATGCGTGCATTCCTGCTGTTCGATGGCATTCACTACGATCCTTTGTACCTGGAATCAACAAGTGTGAGTAAATGTGCAGTGAATTGTGTAGCGATCCACAATTCCATTAACTAACGATGGTTCGCACATTTGCAGGGAGAAGCACCAAAGACGATTTTCCCCATCGAAGACCAGTCCGTGTACCTACAAGCGGAGCAATTAGCCAAGGAAGCTAAATCCGCCCGCCAGTACACGGATGTGAACAAGTTCACCCTCAAGTGCATAGACTGCGACTGCTTCCTGAAAGGCCAGGTTGAAGCACAACAGCACGCACAAAAGACCGGCCACATCAACTTTGGCGAAGTTTGAACACGGCTGCTGTGTGTCCGTACGCGTTGGTCTGCGCGTCCGTAGCCTCCCAAATTATAAGCAAATTTTCTTGTGTAGGTATTCAATTGGTGCAATTTATAGTTTTTTTTTGTTTCGGAATAGTAGAATTGGTTTTATCCCTTGTATCCCCTTCGTCGTTTTACGGTGGGCTTGGGTAAAATCACACGCTTGCCTACGTATGCGATGAAGCACATAACCCACTCAGGTTTGGAAAATGCTCTTTTTAGCTCTTTTTTTGTGTATTTATGTTAACAAATGATGAATAAACATCACGTATCAGTTCGCAAGAGTTTCGCAACAATGCAACCCACACCTGACCATTTCTAGAGACTTTGCGTGGGAAAATATCACAACTAGTCGCTGTCACTGTCCGACATCGTGTCCTTCGTCGCATCGTCGTCCTTCTTGTCGTCCTCTTTGTAGTGCCGATACTCCTTCTTCAGCTCCCACATGTTTTTGTGGGGATTTTTCATATTATAGTCGCACACTTCCTTGAGGATTTCCTTCAGGTAGCTGATCGGTTGCCGAGTGATCCTCACCAGATCCTTAATATTGTAATACTGATGCTTCTCGAACGCGTGAAACAGCATATCGAGTACCGCGTTCTTATCGTCCCGGCTCTTCTTACCCTCGGCCTTCTTGCGTTCCCGATCCTCGATGTTGTGCTTGTGGTCCGAAACGGGTTTGTAGTTGTGCACGATCTTTTCGAGCGATTTCACTTGCCGTGCCGGTTGGGAAGCTTTCCGGATCGATTCGAGTTTCATCTTCATGTAGCAATTATCTGCATACGGACGGCATTCCAGCTTTTGTACGATGCGTCCCTCCATATACTGCTTCTCGCACTCGGGCACCGGATCATCCCGAGTGGTCGTGGTTGCATGGGAGAATACGCCCAACGTTTGTTTGGTTACGACCGACACATCCAGCCGGTGGTCACGGGGAATCTCCTCGGCCGGGTCTATATTTATGACCGCATCGGAAAGTGTGAGCGATACCTGTGCCTTCTGGCCGACTTGTTTGGAAATTTTCAGCTTCCCCACCTCGATATTGCCCGGTGCTTTTTCCCACTTGTTGGCAATGTACTTCGGTACCTTTACGAGCCACACACCACGGCCCGCGTTCGACAGATCGAGTTCCTTATCAACACGTATCGCTTCACCTTCTTTTGCCATTCTGCGTCGTCGGCAGCTTTGTGTTAACGAGGCGGAAAACGAAGGATAATCAAAATTATGTGCGTTTTCAACCACGGTACGCGTCTTGCTTGTTGGTGATGCGTTTTTTGACAGATGGGTAATATACGATGGTGTGCGTGTGATCTTTGAAGGAGAAAGAGCAACACATAGCAACAGCCAACGGAGAGTGAGAAAGAACTATTTGTTTACATTTATTGGAAACGGTGTGTAACATGAATGATTTCCTTTTCCAATCAGTAATTTATTAGTCCTTAAATATTCGAAATAAATGTCTTTACCATGATTAATAATTCGATTGTGTACTATTCATTTATGGATGGTCTTCACATGCATTGCACACGCTGTCGGATAATAAATCCTGCGTACGAACCCGCGTTCACGAACGACTAGAGCCATCCAAAGCTAGCCATCGTGCAATTCGTTTGGAACATAGCCGATACTTAAACTAATTTTAACTACGTATGCTCACACAATACGATACACATTCTCCGTCAGTCGAGTGATCAGTGGATCAAGTACTGCGGGACCTAAAGAATTCTTCCATAATTGATGCAGCAATTTTTCTGCTTCTTCTGTAGCACTTTGCTCACTCGGTGGTTTTGACACATCGGCCGCTCTGAGCATATCCAACGTGATATAAATAACCGCTCTATTCACCAACGGTTCCTCCGTGTCGCAAATCGTATGAAATGCTTGAGCAGCCCATGCTGGGACATCTTGAAAATTTCGTACCACCATCACTCCGCGCTGTAGTAATGCTTCTTTTTGCTGAGATAGAATCACACCATAGTCTTCATGGAAGTCGGGCTGCTTGAAGTATTTAGCGTCCAGCGTGATTGGTTCCGTTCCTCCAAAGCAACCGGCCGTTATGTTCGATACGCTGTTGATAAAACCGTCCAGAATAACCGTGGGCCCGTAGTGGAGGAAAAGAATTGTTCCTGGTTGCCTGTTTTCATCAACAGCAGTTGCTCGACGCACGTTCACAACCAACATGTCCCAGAGGTTCTCATCGACCGTTTTGTACCGCTCTTCTAGTTTAAGAAAAGCATCACAAGTTGCAAATGGCGTGTGCACATTTGTTACATTCCCGCTGATATCGGATTGGGCGTATCGTACTACAAATGCTATTGCTAAAAACACACATGCAACGATTACCATCACGCTAACAAATCCATTACCGCTGCTGGTTTCTGAGCTGAGTTTTAGTGATTCAGCCTGGTACCAATCAGCTTTGGGAGGAAGCGAAGATCTTCTCACAGTTGGCATCTCTTTAGAAGGAGTTCTTCGATAACTGTCCGATGAATGCTGCATGCTTGCACCTACTGGCGTGGCACTTTTGTCTTCTTCCATGGGTGTGAAATAGCGATGTAGTACTACGGGCTGGTGCCAATCATCATTCGGAGAAAGCGAAGTTCTTCCCGAAGTGTGCATTTGATTAAAATGTGCTCTTTTGTAATCGTCCGTTGAATGCTGCATGCTTGCATCTTCAGGTGAGGCACTTTTCTCCTCTTCTATAATAAGTTCCATATCGTCAGTGTAAGCGTCGGAAGAGGAATCATCCGAATCGATCAAATCCTGCTGCTCACAAGTTGACTGTGAACGATTTACACTGCTTTCTCGGCTAAAGGTGGCAGGTTGCTGTTCGTAAGAGCTGAAATTAATGAATCTAGGGTAATTCACGCGTACACGCGTATGTTATTTGCTAATGCAAATTAGCTTACCACTCATCTAGGTTTGCTATGATATCATCATCTTCTGCCAGAGAACTTCGCCGAACACTCTGGAGCGTTTTGCGTTTTTTAGGGCCTGAAACATTCAACTAAACGTTTTTGGTCAGTAACGCGATTTACAATCTTTGTAAACACGTAATTTTTACCTTTTTTGGGGTAACCATACCGATGCACGTCCTGGATTTATAATCAAAACAAACAGCAGTGCGTGTTTTTTTCTCATACCGCTTCGATTTCATCTCTCTCTCTCTCTCTCTCTCTCTCTCTCTCTCTCTTTCTCTCTCTCTTCCGTACTTACGTATGGATATTCTCGCTTTCTCTCTCATGCTTTTCAGCAAACACCGGATATAAAAGATACACATTCAGCACTGCTTTTTGCACTGGAAACTTGAACTCGGAATAAAATGAAATTGGTAAAAGATTTTTGTAGTCCACAAACATTTTTGTGGATTTTTGTAGTTGTAGTTTGTAGTTTGTTTGCCTTGTACACAACACATAAATTCTTTATTTTCCATTTTTAAATTGCACCGACACGAGCAGAAAGAAATGGAAGATAGTTTTTCATTGTATCCCCGGCTTCAATGAGCTACCTTCTCTCTATAAACTTTGGGCTCTGTCAATCGCATCACAACTGTCAGTGGGTAACGAACTTTGTTCAAATCAAGTGTTTTGGTAAAAAGGTTTGTTTCGCGCGTATTGCCCACCTAGCTATTGAAAATCTAACAAAATCAATCAACAATGAGTAATGCTGCATTCATAGATGATTGGAACAGTATAGTTCCGTTCAAAATCAAATCAATTGATTTGGAAAAACCTACGGAACAGTTTGTATACAAAGCAATACTCCATTTTTTCAAGCTCATGCATTACGATGTTTCCAGCTACGAAAACGTAAGCAAACGATACTTAGCGCTTTTCTCCCGGTTGTTAATGTATCAATTGTTTACCTCCTTTATGTTCAACTACCTACAGATGTACAGTGAATCAACCGAAACGATCACAGCGAAACGAGTGGAACTAGTAGCGAGAATCAACTACATCTATCAGCTGTGCTCAGATTCGAAACAAACTTCCTTCTTTTACATTGATCTGGTCAAGCCAAGTAAGATAGTTTGTGCATCTTCAAAAGAACAATATTTGCTGTAACCAGATATTTACTTACAGCGGGTAAAAAAATAGTACATCTATTGAAGATACTCCTAAACTATCTGTTCTACATCAACATGGTGAAAGAAAGCGTACAGGAAAAGGCCAACAGTTGTACCGAGAAGTATTTTGAGCTGAAAACCAAACTCAACCAGGAGCAAATAACGAAGGAAGAAAACAAAATTCGTGCCAACGATGTAAGAAAATGAATAATTTCTACTTAGGTTCTTAATATTGATCCCCTTTATCAATACTTATTTTCCATCAACAGATCAACCGTCACATAGAAGATATGAAAAATCAGCTTCCCCAGTTGAAGCATCAAATGGAAGCACTTCACCAACGCAAAGACACACTACAGGAAAGCATTGCTACATTGAAAGTAAACGACCAAAATCTGGCTGATAAAATTATCCAACTCAAAGTTGAACACTCGGAACTTACCGATCAGCTAGTAGCAGATGAAGAGGCCGCTTCGATGAAGAGCACAAAAAACTCCTTAGAACGAGAAATCGAAATTCTTATCGATGCGGAAAAACAACTTCAAAAAACCTATGAAATTCATGTTGCATCTATCAATGAGATGAGACCGTGTATTGCAATTCTGGAAAAATTGCTGCAATATGATTTCAACGATTGCTGCAAGTAAGTGTTTTATTGATGTAAAAATTCCCTCACTTAGCAAATATTCTTTCATTTACGGTATTATTTTTTTCCAGAAACTTGCAAATCGAATTAACCGAACTGAATAATTTGTACGATAAGTTACAAAAACAATACAGTTCTTTAATGAGCTTTTCAGACGGTTTGCAAAAAAATTGCAACGATGTAGAAGCACTTATTGCAGAGAAAAATCAAGAGCTTAATGTTCGGAAAAAAGTGTCAGAAAAGAGTGAGAGGAAAAGTGATAAGTAAGTATAAATAATGTAGTAATAAAGCGACAGCTTTATAACTCATTATATTAACCAATTATTGTTTTTGATATTATACTCTTTGCAGCAAACTTGTCGAGCAGGAGGCCTGTCTTAAAGCTTTGCAAGAAAGCAACGAAATGTATGAACAAATGGTGGTAGTTCAAAGACTAGAAGTGCAAAGAATTATTGAAATGACTGAAGAATCTTTGGTGCTTATCAAGCAAAATTTAGTTCCGTAGTGTGGTAAGATTGGCTTGAGAGAGCTCATCATTTTTACACAAGTTTGCTCTGTCTGATTTAATTTGCTTATCTAAATAATCATACATTTCTCAATTCGTTTTAAATTAACTTTATGCAGGGCTACATTTTAATTATCATGCAAAAAATGATTCCTCTTCGATGCACCTGGTTGCATGAAAGGCCAGTATAAGATCCCTAATGAACGTTTGATTACCAAATCATTCGATCTTCTTTGGATAGATACTTAATATATAATAGATCTTTCGAAAGATACGTAACACAGAAAGGAAATATATAATTTGGCAAACAACTTTCAACACACAAGACTGTTTGATGTCTTCTATGATTCTCCCAAATTCCAAGATATTTTTTGGCTGAAAGCAACAAGGAGAACATCCATTAGATGTCCGCCAGCTACATTTTTCCTATCGTTTATTGGTCTTTAATTTTCCCTGTGAATGTTTTAAAAAATGATTTGTTCTGTATTTTAATTGAGAACAAATTTTTTATACGAAAAACCTCATTCAGTGCGAAATTTGTTGCAATTATCGCCGATAAGACGATCTGAGCTGCTGATAACGTAAAAAATTACCTAATATTTAGCTCTTAGAAATTTTCACCGCTATATCCTGATTTCATCACTTTTTGCGCCAAATAAATTTTAATTATAGAATGAGGGATCTATTATTCCTCCACCACCATGCATCTGAATTAAAATTTCAAATAATTCTTTTCAATGTAACATAGTAACATATCTTTATTTTAACTTAAGCAATGATCTTCGATCTTTAAATCGATCGGTTCGCTTAATCATAATCTAGAAAAAATAGCCATAAATTTGTCCCCACTCATTCGGGTCACCTTTTGACCTTCCTCACTGCTGTCCAAAAGCTTCGGTGCGAGTATGTCTTCCTGAGCTTCAGTGTCTGGCAAACGCGTGAAGCACGGATGCTCCTCGATATGCTTGCACATCCATTCGTGAAGTTCCCGCACATCGGTGACGGTGTAAATTTTCCCACCCGGACGCAGAACATACGCGTACTCGCTCAGCAACGTGGAATTAATGATACGCCATTTGTGTTTCGCCTTTTTAAAGTGCGGATCCGGATACAGGAAAAACAGCTTCTCCAGCTGATGTTTGTGGAAGTAGTTCGGTAAGTACTTCATGGCGTTCGTACGAATACAAGCAATATTTTCGTACTTTCCCTTGTGTCGCTGGCGTAACGCTTTAATACGATCCATCACGTAATCGGACACCTTTACCCGTATCTCCATACCGAGCGCCAACTTATCTGGGTAAGTTTCTCCCAAAGTGACCAGAAATCCCCCATAGCCACAGCCAATGTCCGCAAATTCAACGCACCGGTTGCCAATGCTGGGATACAGTTCTTTCCAATCGCTCAATTCTGGCGACGAAGGATAATCGAAACTATGGTCCGCAATGGGATTTGAGTGGGCACGTTGGCGATAAAATCGCTTCTGCGGTAGTTTCACTTGCTGATCGATGGGCTCTTCCACCGTGTCCATTGTACAATCGTTGCAGTATGGGTTTTCTGTAAAATTAACCGTTTAGGGATTAGTTTCGTAAAACCACCATATAAAATGCTATCTCTAAAAGGTGGGGAATGAAAATTAAGGCACAAACTTACGATTTACATGCAGAGCCGGTATCGCGTGTTTTGTTTCCCGTGGTGTTGTTTTGATTCCTGTTCGACTGTCAATGCTGCCGAAAAAAAACGAGTCAGGCTATACCAACCAGCTCAATACTTCGTTTACAAATGTGTCGTTACAAGCCTGTACAAGTCGTATTCACTTCAAGTTGAATAAGATCAAGTATTTTTTTCAAAATCTGTTCATTTATATTATAGATCAGCCTACGCAGTAGACAACACGTGCTGTATTTGCTTGTAAACTGCCCACAGAAGTTGAAAAAAACACCAAAAATTTACAAGCACAGCTTCCTGCAACGTTTATGTGTGTCAGGTAGAATAGAGCTGTGCTTTGGTTGATTTGTCTAATTTAACATTTCCTTCTGCAAAATTTATTGAATAACTTCTTTCTCACACGGTGAAAGAATAGTTAAAAATAGCAATCGTTATACGATTAAAGAAGGATGAGTCAATAATTGTTTGCATTCAATAAAATTTAGATGCGTATAGTCGAATTTTATTTGTGACGATTCCATAATCGACAAACGCATACGAGTATCCATGTCTAACAGTCTTTGGTATTGGGTATTTATTGTAACGTATTCTCACTCTAAATCCAACAAATCATCAGCGATTTCATCGTCTTCATCGCTTTCGCATGCACTTTCCTCATCTGATTTATTCTTGCTTGACGATTTTTTGCCTTGCTTTCGCTTTCCGTCTTTTGTACTATCGATGAGTTTAAGCAAGGATCGCCAAAAATTCATTGGTTTTGCAAATTCTACCAACGTACGAAAGTTTCCAGCAATCGCTAATGCCAGCTCTTCCAACCGTTTGTCAACCAGACCCATTTGCGCAGGTTCGATCTTCTGCACATATTTGCGAACTTCCTGCTGGAAAGAGTGGTACACTGCAATCATTTTTTCCACAATCGTTGTCTGCAAAATGGAAGTATCATAAGTTAACAGGTTTTTAAGCACGCCCTAGTTAAAGATTGATTCTCAATTACCATTTCAGTTTCGTGCTGTGTTTGAGCAGCTTTTAATCGGGATCTTTTCGCGGAGGGTCCTTCATTGCCGCTAGCATTTGTGCTCGTTTCGTCTTCCGTTGCCGTTGCACCTTTCGACGTGGCTTTGTCACGATTTCTTACACCGCACATGCATTTAAAAACGTAAATTAAGTCAACAAGCGTACCAACACCCTGTGAACACTCTACGTATTTGCCCTTCGATAGCTGTTGGTAGATTTTGTTAACGTTCTTTAACAATTTCAGTAAACTCATGTCGTCAATGTTTTGTATGAAGAAATCATAAATGGCACAACGTTTCTGCTGCGACGCTTCATCGCTTCCGGCCAAATCACATTCTTCATTGTCGAGATCCGCGGCAGGAAACATGTCACTTTCTGCGTATTTCTGTAAAACACCATTTTTTGTTTTCGTTAGAATAAGGGCAGAAAAAAAACTAATTTGTCCTAACTTTTGTTTTCTATAACGACTTGTGATACTCTACGTTTAATTTAAAGACTACAAACTGTGGGTCTAAGATCTATGAAAACTATGACCATGAGGTAATGGAATAGGAAAAAGAAACCATTTGAAAAACTTACCAAATAGTTATTAAACACGTAGACACATTCCAAAAATGATACTTTCAATAACTTCTCATTCTTCGAATTCACGTACAGTTGTATTACGTAGAAGGCTTGTGCCGCAATATGATCGTCCTCGTCGATAATTAATTTTAGAATGTTCAACAGTACGATACCGCGCATCTTCACGTAATCCTGCAAGATCAGTTCATTCAGATTGTTCAGCGCAACGCTCCTCACGGACAAGTATCGAGAACTAAGCTGTCCGATAACTGTTGAAATAGATGAATCCACCAAAGACGTGTGCCTGCCAAGTGTACAAGATCGATCGTTAATCAAATGTAATATTATCCCTCATTTGAACAGACACACCGACGT
Source organism: Anopheles funestus (assembly GCF_943734845.2). Taxonomy (NCBI): domain Eukaryota; kingdom Metazoa; phylum Arthropoda; class Insecta; order Diptera; family Culicidae; genus Anopheles; species Anopheles funestus. Next base: position 25,468,852 of record NC_064599.1, on the reverse strand, counting down.
ACCTTTTGCAAAGATCGGCAAAAGCCGTTATTAGCGTGCATGAAATGCTTTGATGAATGTTCTTAAACTTCAATAACCTATTAAAATCAGCAATTACCGTCGATGCCAACGATCCATCGCGTAAACCAAACCTCGCCAGCACTATTATCGTAACATTAATCTTACGCGTTTGATTGGTTTGTACTAGTACTGTTGGGTAAATTACGGAACATTAATTGAATAGCTCGTCTAATCCAAAATGTGACAGCGAATGGATAGGAAATGAGGCATACTTACAAACTTTTTCATCAGCAGCAATACGTGCTAAATAGTTTAGCAATATACTCATTATGTTGCTATCAGGCTTAACGTTTAGATCGGTCGCTGCTTCAGCATACACGAGCAGACTTATTAAGTAGCGCTCGTTTGCCAAATGGGCACTGGTATAGTGTGAATGAAAGTGTAACAAATATTCCGCACTGCTGTCACGTATCGTGGTTATCCACGTTTCATGTATGGCACCATCGGCCTTTTCCTTTATCATGCAGCACAAGCTATATATGTCACTAACAAGCGATATGTTTGTGCTTCCGGTGCGTAGTAAATCGCTCAATATTTTAAACAGCTGATTTAACCCTGGACGCGTAAAGTCGGATAGCCAGGATTTTATCACGGATAGGATGTACTGCAAACATATTGGTGAGTTGTACTGGAAAGGAGATGAAACAAAAATACACATTAAGGGAAAAAAAGAAACACAGCAAAGAGAAAATAGCTTACCGTATCTTGCTGCAAAATGTCGTTCATAGTTTTGATGACCAGGTCAGGATTTTTGGACTTCATTTTGTTTGCTATAATGGCCAGTATAATCCATGCCTCACTACAGTTCACCGTAAAGATGTGGGACTCTATGATACTAAGATTTTTGGCACTACAGTTTAGGCAAAAGGGAAACAAAAAAAAAGAAAATTAAAGTTTATTTAATTGCATTTATTGCCAGAATATACTTACGTCAGAATGGATTTCTGTATCCAAGAGTCGACGGCTGATTTGAGCACATTTATTTTTCCTATAACCAATATGGAGCGAACGATCATCCACGGGGTGAATACTTTCCTGGACGAGGAATCTTCGTACCGACAAATATTATCGAACACATTCGTCTTAAGGCTTTCCATTGCCGATTCCTTTAACTTTTGGTCAATATCATCAAGGAAAAAGAGTAAACACTTTGACCACAGCTTTATCAGTGGTAAATAGTTCGGATACAGTGCGATCAGCTTGTTCAGCACATTCAGCGTAGTACGGCGCATTAGCATGACGGGATCTTTCGCAAGCTTTGTAATGATGTGGTCAAATATTGGTTCATCTATTCGGTTTCTGTTCAGCTCCAAAATATACTCCAAGCAGGATAAAGCAACACGTCTTATGGCGGACATTGGCGATAGCATGGCGTCGTATATTATGTTCGGCAGAGATGTTAATATGTCTTCGATCGTTTCTATCCCTGCCACATCGGATGTCAGCTTTTGAGCTTTTAAGGCAGATTTACTAGAACCCGCCAAACTGTTATCACTGGTCGATTCGTTCACAACGGCGGATGATTGCTGATGACCAAAGTTAAGAACATTTCTAGAAATGCCTAGCTCTAGTTCGGCTGTTTGAAAAAGCTCCTCAACGTCGTTCATCTGAAGGTAGTTTTTTTCATCTTCATCTGCATTGGCGGAATAGAAAGCGTCCCGAAATATTTGCTTTATAGTTTTGTTACCGTTCTGGAACATTTTCAGCAAACATTGGAATGCCTTCACCTTTACAGTATTGGACTTTTCGATCAGCTTGTTGTGGAGCAATTTGATCAACTCAATTTCACGCGGTACGCTCGATATCTCTGATTGGAACAATTCCCAATCGACGCTACAGTCGACCGTTGCTAACTTTGCTATCATTTCTATGATATTAATGCGAGTGCCAGTCTCTGCATGTGCTTCTATCTGTTTGAGGTAGTCGACGATGGAAACGTTACATTTTCTGTACATGACCAGCTCGTACCGTACGGCTGCATCCAGCAGTATTGCGTAGTCATCGGGACGGGCGAAAACTTTCGGTGGGTTCGTAAGTACCGATTTGATGAAATTTGTCAACACTCCACATGTGTCGGCAGGGTTTTGTTCGAGCAATCGCAAAAACACATTATGCACCTGGAAAGCCGACGAAACGTTTTTATACTCCGCACTATAGAATACGGCCGTCTTGTTCAGTATCATGCTTATGGTTGCGGAGCATTGGTTGTGATCGTCATGCTCCGGCAAACAAATGATGCTTAACGTTGTGAATATGTTTTCCGCCATTTGTTCCGCTTCTGCACGGCTGTGTGCATGCTTTATGCAGTAAATAAGGAGGTTTTTAAACGTTTCAACCAATTTGTGTTTCGAAGGTTCACAGTTTTTCAGCGTCATACATCTGAGCAAAAGTTGCAAATCCTCCAGGATGGATATATAGTCTAGCATTAGCCGACTCGCTTCGGTGGTATTTTTCATTCGTCCTTGTGGTGCACCCGCTTTACCGGGTTCGTACAGTCGATTGATTAGCTTGAAAACATCCAAACTTTTCGCAAATACCTGTTCATCGAACACTGTCGTTTGTTTCTGTCCCGGTGTGCTTAACAAAACAATGTACAATCTTGCCGAATAAATGGCCAAGTTCCGATGGGTCGCTTCCGTTGGGTAGAGCTCAGCGAGACAGATCATGGCGTAAATGAAACTTAAAAAATGCTCGATATTTATTTTTTTCGATAAATATTGCCAATTGTCGTACTGATCGAATCGGCCAGCGGTGTTGCGAATGTTTTCCACCTCACGAATCATGTCCCGCATCAAATCAAGCAACTCTGAATCACGTTTCGCTCGTTTCACCATCGGAAGGCTGCGCAGATCGTGTACGTTGGGAGTTTTTCTTGGAACACCAGCTTCACCGTCCTGGTCAGCATCACTATCGTCACTGTTGTCACTATTAACCGGTGTGGTACTGCTGCCATTTTCCCTCTCTTCGCACAAACGATCTATTTGATCGATCGACACTGAAGAATCGAAATAACCGGGCAACTGGTCCAGCAATAAATGTACGTGCGTAGGAGCCATTTAAAACAAAACAACCAACTGTGTGATTTTGAGAAATTGTCAACAAACCAAACGTAAACACAAAACTGCTGTCAAATCTGCGACAGTCCGAATGCAACTGCAATTGCAATCACGAAACCTCGCGGATTACATTTCGAAACCTGCTTTCAATTTCAAACAAGCGTAAATTATGAGGAGAAAATTATTAACATAAATCTCGAGCCATCTAGAAACCCCACTTGCAAAATAAAACAACGAACAATTTTCTCCACTTCAAAATTTTAAATCCCCATCCAATTCTACAGCATGGTAGAAGCAGCCCTTAATATTTCGAACCTTGCTTTGTCAAACCGGCTGTCAAACGAAGGTGAAAGTTTGATCGGCGAATTGCACCGCGCACGATTACTTCTGTTATTGTTGTAGTTTTTGATCATATTTTAACAGAAAAACTCACACAAACCTCAACCGACAATCTCTAGAAGCTGCCCGTGAATCTGTGGAAATGAGTTTCAAGTATGAATGCGCCGACTTCTCGCAGTTTCAGGTAAATAAACCGTTCCGGCTTGCCGTCATGTGTAAAGCCATTCCTAGCTTCCCAAGATTGTGTAATCTCCCTCGTTTGCCGGCGGAATCTTCGTGATCGTTCTTATCCTTCGCTTACTCTTGCAGGAGCAGCTGAAAAAGATGCGTGATCTTGATGACAAAATTATCTACGCACTGAACACATCCATACCGACGGAATCGTTCAAAGGTCAGGTTGATGCTGAAGCGAAGTGCCGCGAGCTGCATGGTCAGCTGGAGTCAGGCTACGGCCACCGACAAGAAGCGATAAAGAAATGTATCGTCGTGTGTGCCGATACGGTAAAGACACTCAAAGACAAACGCGAGGACAACAAAGACGACGTCGCTCTGAACAAACAGTTCAAAACGGAACAACGGAAAGTAAGTAGTAAACGGTACGTACAGTGGGCAGACAGTGCATTCAGCACAAGTTTAACTTTATTTTAGTTACGATTACTGCAAGCGGAACTAAGCGTGGAGGATATTATTCGGGAACGAACGCAGAAAACGTTCCGTGAACGTTGTAGGTTATTTTTCCGTTTTGATTCCCTCTAAACCAAGAGGGGGAGCCTTTCGAGCAGGCTCCACAGCAAAGTCATAAATGGAGCGCTAGATTTTCGGGACAGCCAGTTCGAACTGTATAGCAGCATTTATACGCGAGCAGCGCATTTAATTGCAGGGCGTGGTAAAAACTGTGAGTAATTTACTGTCACTGGTTTTACCCTTGTTTTACAAAGATTTTTAGTAGATTCAAGTTTATTCTGATCGTCCGAGGTGATCTTGTCCGCGAACCAATATCACTCAACTCAGCAAAAATGTTATAAGATGTTGTTTACTGTAGTAAAGTGTAACAGTTGTCGAAGTATACCGGAAGAGTTTGTGTGATTGCGATTCACTGTTTAGCGATGGTTTGGAAAGAATAATTGCATTTTTTTTTTGGTTGGGTTTCGATTCGCAGTTTGGACAAGACGAAATGCGTCTTGTGAGTTACATTGCACACAACTTTTTTCGTATTGCATGCAATATTGCATCGTGCGTACTGCTTTGTATCCGATGGCGGGTACATTTGTAAAGGGTTAAGGTTATTTTAAATTTATTAGTATCAAATCAAATTAAAATTAATGAAAACCCCTATAAAATATATATAAAGTGTATATTTCTGCGAGTGTTTGTAGCAAAGAACAAATATCTTACTTTGATGGTGATATCGATACAGTGGCAATATTTTTAATTTCATGAATTCGGATGTAGAAAATAGAAAATGGTACTCTTTATGATATTAGCCCATTTGGATGCTTCATTTTTCGAACGCTGACGTAAGGCGTACCCATCCCAACAAGGATTCATTTTAAGTCTTATCGTCCGGATGTGATTATAGTCTCTAGAACACATCTTTTACCTCCCTAAATAAGGCAAACGTTGGGGCAATGTTTTTGGTGGGATCAATTAATAATTATGCACTATGAGCTACCCAAAGAAGTATGAAAACACACAACACACTTAAACAAACGACAGTTAACATAATTTAACTAAATTCCAAAAGCTGTAGATTAGACCTGCAATGATGTTTTATTATTCTGATTTTATTTTTCTATTGTTCCGCCTTATTAAGATAAAACCTTACACTTCATTTCACAACAGACCTAAATCAAACATACAGTAAAGGCATAATTAACACACGTGCACGCCCATTCAATCGTTTTGTACAGTTAACGTAGTCCATCGATGAGCATCAGTCAATTATTAACTTCGGTATGCTAGCTTTATGACGTTTAAAATACACTCATACAGCTAGATAACCAAAGAGAACATTGACGAAAACGGTTTGATAAAAATCAGCGATTGTTTATTGTCCTTCTGCTGTTCGAGAGGGGGGAGGTTGGGATGTCTGCAGCCTGTTTGATCACGACGAGAACTTACCGCAGTGATGATGGTCGATCGCCGAAAACCTTCTCCTCCCCTGAAGAACTACCCCGTTTTGCTTCCGGGTGGGTGAGTGAGTGTGGTTGGCGCTCACGCTTCGTTCCGGTGCCAATTTGTATCAATATTTACATTACAATTTATCGACAAGCTGCAACGAACTTTTCCCTCCCGGCTGCGGAGATAAAGTGGGGATGCTTTTGAGAATAGTGATTGTTGTTCAGTTTTTTTTTCTTATTTTAAAACTATTAGAATGTTCGATAAACGCTTCGTTCGAGAATCGTCACTTGCAAAGGGTAATAGTACTTGATACCGTATGCACGAAATTAGTCGACTAGTGTTAATAGTGTTACCGGTTTTTTCGCATCCGTCTCTCAAGAGTGCCTGAGTCGGAACGTGCGCGGTACACGTTGCCAAAACCGTCTCAGTCTAACGGCTTGTCTTGTCGGTGGTTGCGTGTCACCGCGGTAGAACGCGACCAAAGCGTTATGTTGAAATACACTCACTAACAACCATCCCGTTGTTATTGCCCGCGAAGTGTACCGATACGATATTGAACATCGTCGTCTTATCACGCTCAACAACTACATTACCATCGCCGTGTTGTCTAATCAATATTCTACCCCGTGTCCCCCACCCCCTAGTGATACGATCGGTTTGATTACGCGCTTCCATGCTGATGCGGTGTAAAAAGCACGACACAGCCAGCAGGAGAAGAAAAAAAAACGCCTTGTGAAACTGATAAAAACCAAGCCCTCCACGTGCTCGATGCGTCTTGTTCTTATCACCTGCCCCAAAGTACTCTGAATAATACTTCTTCAGTTTTGTTCCGTAACAAAAAAAAAATAATAAATCAAAATAGGTAAATCAAAATGTGTTGTGGAACCGGAACCATACTGAGGATGCAATCCAATAATTTTAAAACTAAGCTTTTTGCAGCTGGTTTGCTATCAAAATCATTATCTGATGAATGAAGATAATATGTCGCCCGGGTTGATCTTCACTGATCTATTCCAAACATTGCAATCTAAAACGAGATCAAGAAAAAACGAGATAAAGTTTTGAATAAATTCTTTTATATGAATCATCCCTCCACCACCCTACTCAACAAGCTAAAATAAGCCTATTTACTAATGATATTTTGCTTGTTTGTCACTCAGATATGTAAATCAAAGATCAACTAAAGGAACGGCTAAAAAAAACTTGTTCTTCCTTTTGCGGACATGCGATTACATTACAACTTTTACAACACAAAGCATCCGGGTTGCGAGATGGCATGAAGTAAACGGTGCCCTAGTGCTGTGCTACTTGTCAGTGTGAGTAAATCACGAAGATGTAATGAGTTTTTTTATTCATCAGGGGAGAAAAAACCCAACAACAACAAAAAACTCACACAAGAAGCACAACGCTTATTTACACACTACTTCCCCATCGATCGCTACTATTGAGAAAGCTTCAAACCGGAACACACCTGTAAAGGAAAATGAGTTTGTGTAGTTAATTGTTGTTTCGTACTCTTTGCCGGAAACCGAATACCACGTATTCTATTGACTTTTGGCCTTTTCCAAAAAAAAACAAAAAAATGTGTCTCATCTTAACCGATCGCAGCTGGAACTGTTTTCCTATCGATTTGTTCAATTTCTTTGTTGCTGACGGCAAACAACACATTTCAACATCACTTCCCAGACGATCGGTTACTTCCTTTAGCACCACAATGAATCAACAACGCACAACGATCACACTGTCGATCAAGAAATCGATCGAAACGGTATGAAGTGTGTCTAACGTGCATTCAGCGCCACACGTCATCACGATGAGGGGTCAAATTTTCTCACTTTTTCCCTCCCCAAAATTCCTTCCCAAACTAGACATTTCCCAGCACACACGTACCTACACACACAAACACGCGGGAGCCTTAAACCTTGAAGTCGGACGTGAGAACTATTTCACACAGCTGACGATGATGGCCATGATGGTTGGTGGTGGGTTTCATGATCAGTTCGGCACAAAATACAACCAAAACCAAAAAAAGAAAATTCAATCTTTTGCCCCGAAAATTAAAAGGTTAGCAGAGGGAAATGGCTTACGAAATTCCACCGTATGTGTGAGTTTGTACTTTCACAAATGGAATGTAATTACCGACCGTAACATCCCGTGCGTGTGTGTGTGTGTGTGATTCTGGGAAAATGTGTACCCGGGACACGAGCAAATGGTACGGGAATGTCATAAGAAAGCAATGGGTATGGGAAGCGTAATGCTTGACTGCTTTTTAATTGACTGGTTTCTCGAGAGCCGGTCGGGTAGCCGGACGGGTTTTTGGATGAAAACGTGGATAATATTCTGAACATTTGTCACCTCCACCGGTACGACAGATGGCGCCATAGCGCATCGCTACAATGTGGCTAAAGGTTGATGGGAACGGTACTGCGCTGACACGACACACTTGCACTTGTCCTTGCCATATACGTGGACTCGATTGAACGCAAATATGGTTTCGGTTCGAGACTTTGAGCTGGCACAGGAAACCGGACGACACACACGTTTTATGAGTCAGCGGGTTAGGGAGGTAGTAGCAAACGGACACGCGATTCTCACCGGTTGAGGATTACAAATATGGGCCCCACGACACGATCACGATGTGGTTGGTGATGATGATGATGATGATGTTCCAGGAAGATCCCAGTCAACTTGTTTCAGCAATTAAAATTCAACAGCTGTCGTCATCGTTTACACGGAATCGGCACCATTCCAAGGCGGTCAGTACCACTCTTGGCCACTAAGTGCTTGACACAATATTTGGGGGGGAGAGCCTACATTGGGAATGGGTTAAGATTCCTTCTTACTTCATGAATCACTTACCCTGCGCGAAGTACGTCCGCTTTGGAATGAATGATTGTTGAATGACGAATTCACATGTTGTTGCTATAAAGCACAAACCAAAATGCGTACAACAAATATCATTTCACATGAAGATAGATTGCACGTTGCAAGATATTTGGTACAGAGAAAAGTACTCAATAGATCACGCAGCAGTCAGCGTAAAATTCCCCCAAAACAGCAAGAGGAACGCTTCATCGTGCTACATTAGTTGAACTAGAAGACTGGAACACCCTACTATGTCGTACCACTGCGTGAGCCACGTCACACAGAGAGTGGCAACCAGGGACGACTACAAAGTGTGATTGATCGAGTGGACTTGAATGTTCTTGGTCATTTGGCACGATTCTTCGTCGTGGTTTAATTACTGCTAAAGCATACGGTGTATGCAGACCCGTACACACTGTTGCTGCAGTCGATGATCTCCAGCCGGCGTCGTTTTGCGAGAAGTCCACCGGTGCTTAACCCACGCGCTTAAGAACCGGGCACCGGATTTCAAGGTACTCGTGCCGTGGGCGACGATCGAAAACACGCTCAAACCTCCAACGGCGTGTCACGAATTGAGTGTGCCGTACACTACCGAGTAGTTGATATTCCTGCAAATCACCGTCTATGGTTACGCTTACGTATGCAGATCACAAGAGTTGCTACCACCTTCGCCATCATTCACCCTGCGCTGCAGCTGTTGCTAATCGCGTCCGTATACTGTTCGGCAGATTTTACGTTCTATTCATTTATAACGAGTTTGCACTACACAGCTTATGGCCAAACCCACTCGTGGATACTCGAAAACACAAACATAAAAGCACGGACACAAACAGCCGACGGGGGAGATATATTTATGACCACCTGGGTCGTTTACCACACCACGGTTCACCACAGGTTCAATGGACATTGGACTCTACTGGTTGGTTTTAGAATTTCTTCATCTGCTCAGATGTAAACGGATAGCCATTAGAGAACACCTCTGTGGCAAGACACTCTTGTCAGTAATGAACAATTCGTGAAGTTCATGGTTAGCTATTACCAAAGTGCCAATTGATTTAGTGACTTTATATGCAATAAGCACACCTTTATGTCGTTTAACTCTTCATGCTGCTCTGTTTGTTGTGTCTATTTGACTCATTTTTTACACCTTTTATTGGAGTCTTTATTCAACATTGCTGCTCCTTTAACGCCAACACCGTCCAGATAGGTAGACATATTTCTCACGATCATGCTTTTAAGTTTTCTACATTGTCCAAAACAGCTTTAGACAGCTGGATAAACGATAAGTGAAGCAAAAAAGTGTCAGATCATCGTAACGAATCAATCAAATGCATTTCGACGTCTAGACGTCCTTCAGTTGCCTACACATCCTGGGAAAATGCTACTTTCAAAAGTCACTCCACGGTCTAGACCCATTAGTTGTCACAACGGTGAAGAATTCTGGACGATCTGGACATACAGTCATCGTAGCAGAAATCTAATCCCTTTTAAGAGGCATCCTGTCGGTTGTTACCTATAGTAACCAAAAAAAAATAAAACTCTCACATACTACCGTCATTCCACTCGGCGGGACTTCGAACAGGTAATAAACCTTAGGAAACCTTCGTAAGAAACCTGCAGAATGTACACCATCATCATGATCAGTGGATGAGAAGACAAACCGTTCCAGGAACATTCTCGTCCCTCGAAGGAAATCAAAACTGACTTTAGAAAAAGGTATGAAAAAAAAGGATCAGGTACTACTCCCTCATGCTCAAAAATTGTAGGGTGATCTTGATCGTAAAGGTTTACACAGCAGCATGGCAAAGGAGTCTCAGTTTACGATCGTGCTTTCTGTGAGATTTAATGATGCTCATTTTTATTCTACCTGTTTGTTCGCTCCTTTTTTTCTGTTGTTGTTGCTGAACATCACAAAGTTAATTTTCGGCCATTTCCCATTCCATTCCTCAAGGATTTGTACCTTATCCGCAAACGAAACGAACACACGCATATACACACACCGATGATGCATGATCGTACATTTTCAAACTGTAGTCTGTACAGCGTTCATGGCGTTGCTCTTCCTTTTGTTATATGTTCTCATTGAGCAATCCTTCTGGAAACCCCTTTTAGAAATCCATTAGCACATGGAACTGTCTGTACCTTTGCCTTAAGCACGAGATAGTTTTGTACGTTGAAGTTATGAACCTTTCGAAATTCTTCAAAGGATAGTTAAACTCGCCTGTGTACTGCCTATGCCTGTGTGAGCGCGGGGCCTTTTTTCCCCCGTTTGCCAAGTCCCGTCCATCATCGACGCAGCAGCCGTCAACATCCTGTTGCACTTTTGTGTTTTCTGGGAAAACGAACGCCGTCGTTGTTTTCGCTTCTTTCTTGCCTCACTTTACCGGCCATGGGTTTTTTTTAACGCATTCCATTCACGCAGTGTACCGGTGCGTGAGTACAGGTGAAATGCGACAAAAGAAGCGCAGAGCTCATTTTTCATGCGCCCCGACCCCCGGTTGCGCATACACGCCTGCACCGAAATAACGAAAAGGTGGGACATATTCTGCATTGTTCTGCATGTGTCCGTGGCCGTATGTCGCTGGCTGCATCGTAGGGGGTAACACAGCAAACAAAATGAAGGTGTTCAGTGCAGAATGCAGAAACTTGGGACGATCGTATTTTGAAGTCTCCGGCGGTGGGACGTTTATTTTAACAACCGGTACTATCAATCCCAGGACCAGGGGCAGGAGTAGCGAATGCAACGTTGGAACAGTACTCTAGGGTCGATGCCGCAGTACAGAAATCATGACTGCTCAGGTTTCACTCAACTCATAAAAGATGTATGGAGGACTGTCTCGCATTGACAATGAGGAATCGTAATCGCTAGCAAAGAATCGTAATCGAGACCCGCCAAAACGCACTCGGTACACACATACAATAAAAAGCACACACACACACACACACGCACACATACGCACAGAAAGGCACATCTTGCGCGGCACGTCCCCAGTACACATTATGCATTCCGGATGAGGATGGATGGCTGGCGGAAGATTTTATTCCACTTTAATAATTTGCATTACGCAAGCATCGCTCGGCCGACGGTGCGGGAAAACCCATGGGCGCGCACATGTGGTGTAACCATATGCCCCAAAGTCCTTTCCGCCCAGACGGACCCCGCGGTTTTTTTTTCTTTTCTTCTCCAATATGCTGAAGCACCTGGGACGAAATGAATAAGATGGAACACACCGCGATCGGAATACTAAACCAAAAATCGATCTCCAATCATGTGACCCCGTGGCACTTCTCGCAACCGGTATGATGTACAAGCACAAACCACATCGTACAGAGCAAACTGCTTGATGTTGGAGTACCCAATGCTACAAAATTTGTCCGCCAAAAAAGGCACCAATTTTCATCAATCATTCGATCGAGCCTGACGGCCTTTCGATAGTAGATAGTTCTTGCTTCTCGCTCTGCCTACTGCAAGATTAATTGTAATAGAGAAAAAAAAAGAAGTGATCATACGGTGCTACTCCTCAAGGTGGGAAAGAGAACTTAAAGCATGAAACTTCGTACAACCTTGTGCTTTGCCAGTGATGTAGCATTTTTCGTTTGTTGCTCCGCCACCCGATTACTATGCGTCGCGTTTTCATGCCCCGACGTTGCCGGACAATTACCAATTAGGGGGCTTAATAAAGACCTTGCAAGGCTCCGCTTGACGCATTATGCGCACCTCAAACTCTTCACACACCTCCGAAGATGCGGAGCAGTGGTCGGTTCGATTGATTTTGCCGAACAAATAGGCATCCATCCTTGAGCTGAATGTGCGGCTACAGTCTACTGGTGCAACCAACTAGCCGTCAGCCATTATAGGGACAAGGCCATTGTGGTTTTTGGTAGAAAATTTGGTAGTAGATCAAGCGAGTGTCCATTTTGTATCGATCGAAGAGATCGAGCAGAGTCCGAAAGTTGGCCATGTTTTTTTTTTTAGCCAATCCACTTACAATTTGGCTCTGCAACCTTTTCCGATCTTTGTTTTGGGTTAGATATCTATAACTTTTTTTTATTATTCCCTTTAATGGACTGGGAATTAAACCGTGTCAAATAATCAAAGGATGAAACGTTGAATAGTATTTCATTCTCTCACACTTTAAAGTCCCTCCCCATTAGGAACGGTTTTATATCATCACTCTTGTTCCAAAAATAAGGCATGACAGCCGCTACCAAGCGCGGTCGCTTTGCGTTCCTATCTAGCAAAGTATGCTTCACGCTATTGACACTATCTTCAATTCGATTGAATGTTTGAAGAATCTATGCAACATCATCTACTCGCCCCTCAACGAAGTAAAAAAAAATAAATATATGATAGAAGCGTCCTCATGAATGTGTACTACATGTACCGTGTTCTTATCATAACCACCCCATCCCCGGGTGTTTCTACTTCCGTTCCGATAGTAACTACAATCTGACGATTTTTTTTCCTTCCATACATTTCCCGACATTTGCGCCTTTGTCGGCAGACCGCATGGTCCATTCGAGCATCGGTTAAGTGCTTCGATATTGAAATTTTTCGGTGGGGCCATGATCTTCTTAGACACGCACACCCACTCCTACGCTTGGTACGGTTGTACCGTGCTAACCGCCTACAAAGAGAACAACAGCCAACAACGTGTCTCTACTCACCTTTTTGGCGGGGGTGCTAATGGAGGATATACGCCCAAGCTGATTCTTAGCCCTCGCAGACGGAACCTATCGTCGAAGCGGTCGAGTGAAGTTCGAGTATAAACTCACAGTTTGGTTACCAGCTTCCTTTCCGTTCGTTTCCTCGTTTGCCTTGCCGCAGCTTGCGCGCAACGCTTGACCGTGTTCCTTTCCTTCATACGGTATGGTGTGCGTTTTGTAGATGGTTACGGATGAAGAAGTGGAAATCAACACTTTTTTGTGAGTCTTTTGGCGTTTCGCTCGACTTCTATCTCTGCCTATCTCTTCCGGCCATTTTTACACGGTGAGATAGAACAAATAGTTAACCAACAACAAAAAAAATCCCCTCATCTGAGTGGTAGTTTTTTTTACACGTTTTCTATCCTACCTACTATTACTACTGCACCTCTGATTCTTCTTTCTGACTCAGTCTATCGTTTGTTGGCTCTTAGCTTGACCTAGCCTCTTGACCATCTAATGACGTGCGAGGCAAATGTTCTTTTTGGGTGCTCTTCTACGCTCATTATTGTTTTACCTTTTCCACCTATACATGTCTAACCGACCTACGCACCTAGGCTGCTGGTGCTACGGGGTGTGATCATGTCTATTTCGTTCCCTTGCAAGCTTAAACATTCTAAAACAACAGGTGCACTGGTTACACGATCCGTAGTGTTGGTGTACAACCAGCGCATGGGATGGATCGGAAATGGCGCGCTAATACTTAGAACAAACAGACTCACCACACGCGTTGAAAATGGCCGCAAATGAAGATGGCATAGATCGAGGCTTTCTAACACACGGCAAGATGGTGCTGAGATGATTGAACATTCTAATTGACACGATTTGCACGTTATCATGTGGAAGCAGTTTTCTAAAAGAGGGGATTCCTAGTTGGTTTCCTTCGCTTCTAAAATACGCTTGGGATCGCTACCTACATTTGATTAAATATTGTACAAAATTTTTTCACTGATTGGGGTTTTTTTTCGTATACCTTTTTCTTTTTAGCTTCTTATAAAATCCCTCCAAAAGCTTCAAAAGAGCTACTACTTACGTACTATTTTTTCGTCACTTCAGAAACGTACGCTTACTAGTGGATTAACACAACTGTTGTTTTTTTTCTTTTAGCTAACCGCGCAAAAGTTCTTTTAACGGAGCAAATAAGGATAATGCACTCAAGTTCGATCGTTTCGGGAACGCACAGAAGCAACCACAGTGGCCGATCGTACAAGTATAAGTGGGCAGCACACTGAACGCTTGATCGGTCTGGAGCTTTACCTCCTGTCCTGTTCTTCACAGCACAAACTGACTACTGACACTACTACTTCGCTTCGGCTCGATCGTTCCAAAAGCGAGTGGCACTTGCGCACCTTTCCACAGCCAACAGCAAAATGACTCACACCGCAGCAGATCCGGCCGATCGGAGCAAACGTGTGTCGCCGACTCTGGTAACCACGCGTGCGGTTTACATCTTCGCCCCTTTGCTTCATACCGTTTCGTACCGGTTTAATCTTCTACCTGGTCTCACCTGTACGGTACGCTCTTGGTGTTTGTGTACGCATTCCAGATATACACCCATACACACGGCAGATACGCGTACGGAGACGCTGTGTGTGACCGTAGAGCGTGGTCGTTTTGTAACTTCCCTCTCCTTCATCGGTGTTCAGTGATGATGTTCCTCTTTGCCTGCATCCATCCTCGGGCAGTACTAGTTTCGTTCCACCACGTTCACACTTGATTCCCTTTCGCTCGTCCTTCGGAAACCCCACAAGCAAGCTCGAAGGCACCTCGAGCAAATCGGGTAAACAGCAGGTCGGAACCGGGTAGTACGGTCCGGGTGCGGGGGAGACCTTAGGAAGCGAAGCAGAATACAAACACGCCAGAACAACAAAAAAAAACACACATAGGCCCCCAAAAATTCCAATACCATTCGAAGAACGGTTCAGAATGAGCAAGCAGAATCCGACAAAGAGCAAGAGGTTTCGGTTTGGAAGTTTTGGAAATTGCTATGCACACACCACATCTCAAAAACCTGATGGACCGCATACGGAATGCCGTACAAATCCTGTTTTGTTTTCGTGTGGGCCTCTCATGTGCACCACAGTCTCCCCCGGGGGAACGGACGTTCATGGGATGCTTACTTAGATCATCATAAATTTTCAAAGCTCGTTCCGCTGCTGCCCGCGCTCCTTCGGCAGGGGCACATTTTTGTCGGCTAAACCTCGTGCCATGTTCCACTCCAATTGCTGCGAAAACGTGGAGCTTTCGGTTGGCGCGCTTTTGTCGAAATTTTTCGCGAATAGCTTCAACCTAACCGCTTTAAGGCTGGTACGGTAGGATGGTTTTAGGAAACATCAACCACATGTCAAGTGCGGTTGGCTGTATGGGTGCCGGCCATGTGGGATTTGTGTGCGCGCCCGCACAGAGAAATAGATGAAGCTGAACTAGCCGGAGGCAATCGGCACTTTTTTGTGATTTTATTTTTTTTCCTCGTTTTTCACTGCTTCGGATCATGTTTTCCACTTCTAAATGCCAATACACGTTTTGTTTCATGGTAATTGGGAGCCAGGTGCGAAAGCGGTGCAGAAGTTTTGCAATACATCCCCAAAACGGTCACTCTTCTGCTAGCGCCGTTGTCTCTTTTTTTTTTTTGATTCTACGGATCGTATCGCTTCACGAACCGGTTCACCAGCATCCATCCACCCGGATCGCGCTGAGCATTTTGAAAGGGGCAGAACAAGACTTAATGCTGTTTGGTCGAAAATACGCTGTGATGTAAATTTAAACGACTTTAGGATGTCTGTTTTTTTTTTTTGGGGAGTTCTGATTTTTGTTTCACCTTTGCCGAGAAGATAACCGGTTATTTCGGCTGTATCGATACGTTCGATCGTAAGTTTGGAAAGTTTCGACAAAATCGACAAATGCTAGGGACCAGTTTTCATCCTCTTTTGCGTGCCACCCATACACGCAACCGTACACAGGTTTCTGGTAGCGTCGATGTGTTAGTACGTTGGCAGGAACGATCGTGCAAATTCCTGCGCTTCGTTAACGGCGGTCTGGCATCGTTCGCGATCATGGCAAAATCGTATTTGTTTGTAACGTCATTTTTAAATTTAACGGCTAATGAGTTCATATTTGCGTATATTTACGTATTTTATGAGCGGGGAAATGGGTAAAACCCGACACTAAAAGCGCACAACAATCAAACAGTCATTAGGCATATTCTGTTTAACAGAGTTGCGTTTAAGGCCATTTTGAAGGGAAACATTATTCGTAAACCAAACAAATCAAACAACGCGTACGATTTGAATCTTTATTGGGCTGTATCTGCTTTATGAAGCATGGAGGATTTTTTATACATTCACTGGGAAAGTCAAACCAATCGCAATAGCGACTTTAATGATAAAAAAATAAGTAAAAAGATACATTTATCCTTTTTCTATGCTTTTTGTTTGTTTCTATATTGATTATTAACATCTTACGGAAGAAATTGGTGAATGTTTTGTGTAGTATTTAATCCAACTCACGTTGCAAATGCGTCTTTAAATGTTCAGATATTGATCCATGTTTCATACTTTCGTTTAGGAATGGAATAAATCTATAATATTTGATTTAAGGTTAAAAATAATAAGTCAAATTTTATTGAGTCATTATTGAGGCTTTCGGGATTTTGTTCAAACATTTTCAAAATATATTAGAAAAAGGTTTGCTCAGCTTGTTTTATTTTTCGCACTACTTCATTAAGATGCCATAATTTAATATAAAAGATAAAGAGTTCTAAGCAGCATAAGAATGAGCTATCGTAAAATGGATTATCTTGAAATTCCTTGTTTGTGAAGCATTAAACGATAGTAAATAAATAAAATAGATCCCGATTCGAAGCAAAGATAAAATTTAATCTATTAGCGAACCGTTCCCTAAAGCAAAGCAGTGATAAATTAAAACTAATACGATAACCGACCATGCTGGTGCCGAAAATAAATTTCTTCTTATAAATCAGTTGAAACGCTTTCTACGTTTATAGCGACGTTTGAAGAAAAACATACCGATAGTCGATTGTATATGGAAGCTACCTAGTGATCGTGAGTAATATAGATCGAATGAACACCATCTCCTGACAAATGATAAACGATCCCATGTACCGATTCGTATGGCGCTCATTCAGCACGCGATTAGGAAACGCATGAGTGTTCGTTTTCGCTTCCTTTACAAACATCGTCCAAAAAGGCGCAACGATAAACTCCTTCATTAGGGCAAATAATCGCACATCCTGTTATAGAAAAGCTCATTTATCACCATGCTTTTCGTTGTGTGTTCGGGCCGAAAGCTACGATCCTCCTGTCGCAGGGTCAATATCCATATGCAGGCAACTCTGCTGAAAGCTGAACATGGCACGCAACTAGCCGGCTGTGACCGCTCCGATACTGTCCTCATTAGATAAAGCTAGGGCTCACATCGAGTCCTAGTGCTCGGTTGCTAGATGTAGCGCAAACTCCATTCTCTGCCCCATCTGATGGAGGGTGGGCTTGCGTGCATAAATTATTCCACTGTATGGCGTCCGATCGAGTGTCATTTTACGATCGGCGCGACCATTACGGGAATGCACGTGTAACCGAATGCCGTTGTCGTTAGTGGTTTTCTTAAGAATTTAATCAAACTACACCCGAGTTTTAAATCGGTCGCTCCCGAGATTACTGTCGGGATTTATGTTTACCTTGCTGGAAGGGGTTTTTTGAGTAAACCTTACGGAGCAGACGGAATTGTTCGACGTACAATAAAGGCATGTACAAATGTGCATCATAAGCTACACGCTGCGCCTGGTACATGACATCTATACGGGGTTATGTGCTGCGGCTAGTGACAAATCTATGTACATGCAGTGTACCGAGGGAACCATTTGCGATGGATTACCCCAGTTCGTTTACAACAAATGGTGCTCATCAATGGTAATGGTGTCCCTTAGACTGCTCCATTTGTTTGTTTCTTATCGAGAAAAAAGTGCAATAAATAAAAATAAGGAAAAATGTTTACACCAAATGGTTAGCCTTTCTTCATAATGCTGAGTGAAGCATAAAGAGCAGTTTCCAAAACAGAACGCAGTGGTTGACCATATCAGAAGCATTAAATAAAGCTTTAGTTTGTTTTGTCCCTTCTGTTAAGATGCAACAGCATCACTATATTTGGATCAGTTTTCGTTCGACTCAGTTCATGGTCCGTTTTTTTTTCTCTCGTACCGTAAGTGGAATCCAGTTGGGGAAGAATATTCTGGAGTAGAGGAGTTTTTCGAAGCACTTCAGTCGTAAAAACGCGTGCTAAAGATAGTGATAGCGATACGGTGAAAGAAAAGGAAGGAAAAAGCACATAATCATACTAATCGTCAACAATCATTATTAAACGAAAATAACCAATGGAATGAAACCGAAAGAAGAAACAAAATAATGATAATTCGATTCCAACTCTTCATTCCGCCAGCCGTGTTTTTCCCGTGCGCCGTGACCTCTCCCCCACCCAAAGGAATCGTTCTTTCTCTCTATCATACACACACACAAAGATGGATCTCGGTATCCCGTTACCGAAGCCGTCCCTTTAGTTCTACAGCTTAAGATACTGACTTCGGTTTCACCATTCCAGCAGTTGGTGGCCAAAGTTCTTCTGCAATAGCCCAAAACTCGTACCACGATCGGAAGGGCCCTCACGGTCAGGGCCAAATCCTTGGCCTTTTGGGACGTGAGTGGGAGATTGGTGGCCGTGGAGGGAGGGGGGGTTGGAGTTTCCAAATGGGGTCTTCTCTCCGGGTTGTACACCTTCCTAGGCACTACACGGGGCACGGTTTTCATTATATAATTTATCATCATCCGCACCCCGTTGCGCGGGGCTGGAACAAGTTTTTTTTTGTCGAGGGGAGGGAGGAAACAGTTTCAAACAGAGCCACCACGGTGGAGAAACGGTTTCGGACGGCGCACAGGACGATTATGGCCCGGGGCCAGTTCTGCACGACGAATCCGGACCGCTTATTCCTGTGTGCCGGCCGGCAAATAAATGAGGAAAATGCCACCCCATCTTCTCACCGATCGCTGGATGTGCTGAGCATCGGTGAGTTGGGCAAACGTTCGGGACAAGTTCATCATTGGGTCGGCCTGTTTTCGGGTGATGATTTGCAAGGCGAGAGTATAAAAGAAAAAAAAAAAGAAAACACTGAAACACCTCTTAGTGGATTTCGAAAATTAAACGTGTTTTTATTGTTTTTTTTTTGCTTCGTTTCCCTTCGCAGATATTCTTTCGTTTTTTGTTTTTGGTGTGGTTGCGGACAACTCGCGCTTTTTTTTTTATTCGCGAATCCGGTTGTGATCGAATATTAATACCTTTCCACCATTTCGGGTTCGGTTTACTCATACTGCAAAAAAAAATAATATAGGGAGGTTTGGAAAAATCGTGAGACTTTCCTTCGGATCTCGTATCGGGGGATGTGAACCCGGCCGGGTGTGGATACATCATAATTTGGCCTCTGGAGCAGGATCACCAAGAAAGCACCACTAAGCACATATCGATCGATATGGTCAGCTATGGGAATATGATAAAAGAATTACGGAATTATTTATCCGCTCGATTTTCTGTTTGTAATAAAAGTGTTTTTTGCCTAATATATTCATGTGGAGCATAAGCACAACCCTTTTGTGAGACGGTCTTTAAATTTTGATCGTATGTTTTGTCTGTTTTTTTTTGTTTTAACAATAAGAATAAAACAAAAACTTCCACACGATCAACCTGCCCAGATTGTGTGAGGAAGCGGTTGACGCGAAGCGTTCGTTACGAAAACGCTCGTTTTCTTCGTTTATGCTTTATCCAATTTTCCTACCATTTCGAATGTTTAGACTTTCTTTATAAGGGTTGTAAATATTTATTGGACGAACCCCGTACCACGTAGAACTTTTAACGGCCGATCACGAACAGAACCGGTAGGTAGCATTCCGTACGCGACACATCTTCACCTTTCGGTGATGCTGGAAACCCAGTCCAGACAGACAAGACAAACATCCCACGAACGAACTCTTTTTTTTAACGGATTTGTGTACGGAAACGCTCCGCGTGAAAGGTGGGCTAGAAACAGGGTAGGGTAAGGAAACCCGAAAAGGGTAAGGAAAATAAAATAAAAACCTCCAGGCTTGCCATAAACACAACTCGGGAGTTTTTAGAGGGAAGAAAAAGAACCCTTTGCAAAAGGCCAAAAATAACACGTACCAGGAAACCGGGAAGTGGAATCTCGATCGATGGCCCAGTGGCATCGGGGTCAGAAGCAGAAAGAAGCAATTCAGCAGAGGGCGATGGGATTTTTCTCGCGGTAGCGTTGCACGACCCGATGACCTGTTCCTCTGTGCCGTTTCTCAGCCGTTGCCTGTCACTGACTTTTGGTTTGAGATTTTGTTTCGTTTTGCCACTTTTTTTTTGTTGTCCTTTCGCAAGAACGTTTGCAAAATGTCCGCACGACAGTTACGATACTGTCATTCGATAAAATATGTAGCGCACAAAATTTACAATTTTCGAATTTTTCGCTTACACGAAATGCATACGGGCGGGCAGACCAGCGCACACGTTGGCAGAAAATAAACAACGCCCGAAAATGGTGTGTGTCCGTACCATTGGAAGAAGGAAGAATGATCGTAAGAATAACAAGCCACCTTGCCAAAACATGAACATCCTTTTAGTTGCGGGGCTACATAATTCCCAAAATAAACGAAATGCAACAAAATGGTTGCAAACCGGGTGATACTGGACGGAGGAGAATTTAAAAAAAATACCAAAGGATAACGACAGACAGGCATCCCAGCAGACGAAACCTGTAGACGATCGAACCACAAAAGGAAGGGCCACGAAACATTACCAGCAAAAACGCAAAAAAAAAATGAGGAAAACAAAAATCACATAAAGCTTTCCGTACAATTCACGGGCACGGCACAAATGTGGCCGCGCGGCATTATGTTTTGAAGGAGAATAAATTTTCCCCGCCCGCTTCTCGCTGCTGACACCGGGCCCGAGTTTTCGTCCTGTGTATTCGATTGTCATGTCCGTTATCCGCATCCCGTATCGGTGGATGCATTCGTGCACAGGGAAAAGGATGATTTTGCGAGATGCATTTTTGACCGTTTTTTGGTTGTTTATTTTTTTTTTGTGGTACACTTTTCTTTTTTGTTTTGCACCATTAACGATGGTTTCACTTCTTTTTTGCCTTATACGTACTTGAGGTTGGAAGTACATGACGGTTTGCCAACCATGCTTCCAATTACAGCCCCGTACGAAATCGGAACAGGAATCGAATGGCTATGAATTTATGAATTAATAAAATGTTTCATCCTGTTTGTAGCGATTTTTTTTCTGACGTGTATAAATATAAAACTTGCTTATCATTTTCATGGTGGAAACCAATGTTCATGCAGATAAAAACTTTGGGAATTAATAGCGTATTCGTGTATTAGTGTATTGTGAAATAATGTATTCTTGTATTGCATAAATGTTGGTGTTCAAATGTAAAAAATATATAAGTGTTGTGCTTCATGAATCATATGAAAAGAGTGATTCATATGAATCTTCAGTGAAGAGTCATTCAAATCATGAGTTGACTGCCAAAAAAAAATCTGCAATTCTCAAATAGTTTCAATATTTTTTGGAGTTCCTACTCCAGTATAAATATGCAACAGCCAAACCTCAAAAATTAATATGAACAGGAGGAAGCGATCCAGTCAAAATGACTTGTCCGATAGTTCTGGTGTCAAAAAGCTACTCTTCAGAAACATGTACTTAAAACAACCATATCAGTTCCTTGGAGTTACATTTAATCGATTTTTAATATCCACATGCTTGTATGCTCAGTAACAGGTTTTCACGAAGAAAATAAATGTAATAATACAAATTGACGAAGAAAGAAATAAACTGTCCCGTCCAACCACTGAAGCCGTTTCATCTTACCCCCAAAGATAACGTTTATTGTGTGTAATAAATCATTTACACAATGAAAATGGGATGGACACTTTATAAACTTTCGTAAGCTCGAATGAAAACAAAAGTTATTCCTTCTGCCCGCAGCATTATGGCGCAAACCCTCAATCAGAGTCTTTTATTAGGCATGATCAATTCTTCTTCGTAATTATTCTTTCACCATTTTATCATAACGAGATTTCTTTTTTCAATTTTTAATTCTTCCATTGGGAAAGGTTGACAGCGTAACGTGGCGAGGAAAACAAAATGTAAACGTGGGGAAAAACAACGCGGGACACACACGGGACAGGAAAAAGATAATTCTCCTTCTTTTTTTTTTCTTCGAAACTATTCTGACAGCTTTTTGACAAAGTCGTTAGCATTATCGTTTCGGTTTTCCCTTTGCCCCGGTGCAAGGGTGGGAAAGGTGACCTAAAGCGTGCGGTGGGAAAGAGGGACCGAAATCATAAATAAATGGTCCATCCGCTTACCGGTGACGATCGAACCGAGCTTCGATCGCGATCGATCGAACAGTTTTGTGGCTGTTGTCTAGGCGAAGGTTGAATGAACTGTTACGTATCTCCCCCTTCGACAGAAAGTCAAACCCCATTGTTTCTCATGTTTTCGGACAGGTTTCCCTATCCTCACTCACCTTCTGTTAGTGCCCCTTCCATGCCGACCATTCTACCAGTTGTAGCGTGCAGGACTACACCTTCGCACCGTGCTTAAAACGTTTTGTATTACTTCCCGCACTATGTTCACATGAAATTCACGAGTATCAACGCGAACCAAACTTTCCACCGTGTCAGGTACCATTGGCAAACGAAGACTTGCAAGCAGCATCCAACCGAAGGGAAAGCGGCTAGGAACAGTCGCTGAAGGATTGGGAGAAGTTTTTTTCTTTCCTTAAAGAGATAATTTTTTATTCATGTGCACACCCATGCGCCCATTAAATTGAACGCGATCTGTGTCTTTTTTTCATTTTCTTTCTGTTCATTTTGGTATCTCCATTCTTTTCACGACTGGTTTTCAAATGTAACGACTGGAGAAGGTATCTCTTATCGTGCTCTCTAACCTTTGCCGCAACGCAAAACGCTGCCGCTGTTGAAGAAACAACAGAACAGCAACTAGCGGACAAGCGACGAACCGGGCGACGAAAAATGGATTTGCATGGAATTTGGAAGTTAACATTTTTGCATTTTCTGTTGCATTTTCCGCTTATCGTTGCGTTGCGTTTTTTTGTTCTTTCTGCCGCGGCAATAGTTTCAACCTTATCTGTCGCATTTCTTCGATGTTAAGCGTTTTGAATAAATGGCTTTAGCCTTTAGCAGTTTAATGGTGTGCCACTGCAGGCATGTAAGGCTGAATTTATCGTTCTGCAGAATCGAGTTTGAGTGTGAATTTGATCAACTAAAGTAAGGTGAATCCATTTCTCTGTTTCCATATAATTTTAAAAGATAGGTAAGATGGCGATTAATTAAATCAATTTTAGATACAAATTCCGAACCGCTGTGTAAGATGTATAATTTTATTTCGTCTAATTTATAAATTTTTAATTAAATTAAAATAAAGTGTAACTATTTTTATTGTTTTATTAGATGATTCAATTTTGCATTGTTCTGTATTTTACGGTTCATTGGGCAGATGTTTCACATAGTACTGGAATTGTAGTTTGTAAGTTTTAAAAATAAATCTTTAATGAATTATATAGTGCTTAAAATAACAATTACATTACTGCTTATAGCTAGGACGATATGACGATTATTTGATTGATGATATTCAAATTACTGTGTGACACATTTTGCCTTCTTTTTCCGTAATTCGAAAAAACCACAACGAGTTACTTGTGATATTTATTATTATCACCGGATTTCCTATTTTAATCGAAGCTGTAAAGAGAAATAAAATTTTCCATTTTGTGCTAATCAGACCATTTACCGTGGTATAGTTAGGGCAGGAAGAAATACTAATAGAATGAGCCACGCTTAAATAGAATCCATTTCAATACTTCTTTCCACAGCAAAAGCTCCGATCGTAATCGTAGAAAATAGGATCTATTTTTATGCCATCACTTTGACAGATTTATCATTCCATGATCTTCACCCTCCGCCCGATCGTTTCAGTAACTCGTACCTTTCCATTCCTTTATACAACAATCTTTCGCCCCGAATGAAATCCATCTGTTTGTGCAGTAAGGGTACATTTCGCATCAGCCAAATCGGACACTCGGGGTGGCACCGATTTGGGGGCTGCTCTTAATGAATGATGCTCATTTCTTGCAACATTCTTTCCACCCTTGATCTTGACTCGCTGTGTGCAAAGAAGAGAAGAAAAAAAAAGGAACGAGATGCTGCTTACTCATCATACCGTGCCCATCAATGCCCAATTCGCATGCCTTGGGCAGTATCTTTATGGTTTCCTTTGGGCCTCACTGCGGTTAGGTGCTCTTTATGCCGACGCAAATTCATCTAATGGCATGGAATTTTTCTTACCCTTACCCTTGGCAATTTACCATCCAGGGTTTAAAAACATCATTCTCACTTTAGCGAAGGGGGGGGAATCGTTGAAGATTTTGTTGTTCACCCGTTCATTCGTTTTCTCATTCGCATCAAAATTGCAAACGGCTAAAGTTCGGCAAGAAGTAAAAACTACACCGAGTTTATTCATTCATTTGCGAAGGTACAGTGCCCAGATGATGTTCTTATTATATTTTCCCTACACGCTTATCATTTTTACCTTGCGTTCCAAGCCTTGCGTTCGGTTTGTTCTCCTTATTTTCGTCCACTCATGGGCTTTATTTTTGCCGATTTTTTTATTCCTCGCGTCTACCACTCTTTACTAACGATCGCAAACATTCATCGGTGCTGTTTATTAGAAGAGTTAGTGCTGAGTAGTACCTTTTTACTACTCGCGCCTAGTTCGTGCGTGCATCAAAATCTACGACTCATTGGGCAGAAGTTACCCGTAATGTGTCCGATTATGTTCGTTTGATGGCTGACCAAACCATCTATAAAAGCGTTACGACCATTGTCGATCCGATCCTTCAGATGATGATGGGGTACGGGTTTGTAGCACTCCTCGCACGGTGAGTTTGTATTGTCCGTTCCGGAAGGTACTGCATTCGTAAAACAGAGCCATTTTGTTAGTTAATAATATAAACGCTAATTTGCGTATGCTCATTCGTTTTAATCGATCGTAAACGTACATCTTTACTAGGGACTGCCTATGAAGAGTTTTTAGTACTGCGGGTTTGAAATTCTTTAGTAACACGAAGCATTAAAAGCTTTTAGAATGTCTTGAAATAATAATTGTTTGTTAACTTTAAGTTTAAGTACTCCAATAGTATATATTCTCACAAATAAAATTAAAAAAAAAACATTTCAGTTCCTCTCGCAAAATGAATAATTTGCAGCACGTTTCAATAAACGCTATTGATTGTTATCATTTTTTAAACGCATCAACACCGCCTCGCTTTAGTGCTAGAGTTACCGAAAGGGGAAAAGTGGCGAAACATGAAAGGGGGGAAAACTTTACAAAAGGGCAATTGAACACAAATTGAGCACCATTAAGTGGTGGAACGCGTTCCCTTTTCGGTCCGATCAGTTAAATGAGGCAGGTTTAGCAGAAGAAGGGTGAAAAGGCAAACAAAAAAAAAGGCACCTTCCATTTTGCAACAATGTTGCGCACAAGACACCTTCTAGTGCCTCATCGAACCATTGCGAACCGCGCGATCAGATTGTGTCGTTTTGGCGCACACTACGTTTTATCGACCGGCGTGAAGCGGTCGGCAAAATCTGTTTTCCCATTGAGTGGCTCTAGAGGATTCGCCGGCTCTAAAATCCCCCCCGAGGGTTGTGTAGGATCATCAGTGCCGAAGGGAGCGAGAGAGAGAGAGGGAACAGAAATGCAGCCTGCTTTGAGGTATGACAGTTATGACGTACGATCATTCCATTCCATAGTTGGGCTAGTTGTATTGAAGTGATGAAACCGCGCTACAAAGAAATACTCTCGAGACGCAACAATAACGCAAATCGATGAGACATGAAAAAATGTAATGAACGCACAAAATAACCACACCAAACAGCCGCTATTAGGCTGACCGGCACGGAAAGATGGCGTCGGTGGACTGTGCCAAAGTGTTTACCATTGCGCCGAAATCTTGTCATTTCCAGTGGTGCCAGTTCGCGTAGGAATGGTTGAGCGAGTAACTTTCTGAAATACATACACAGAGAAGAACTCCTGGTGCGTTCTTCTACCCATGACACCGCACACACTTGACCTTTTTTGCGTTCTTTTTCTTCATACTCGATCAGTGTTCCTTTTTGCAAAATGAACAAAAACCACTGAAACGCGCAAGTTGAAAAATGGCTGGAAGTAAAAAAAATCCCCCCAACTCGCACACACACACACATTTTGCGCAAGAATTTCGCCACAAACAACAGCCAAAAGTGTCCGGTTGTGGAGGTGAAACGTGGTCCTCCTGGACGTGCAATGGAATGGATCGGGTGGAGAGAGGTCGGGAGAAGGAGCTGATGAGAGTTGAAAAGCTGAAACTCCCCACCGAAACTGGAAATGACATGGCCAAAAAATGTAAGCACACACTTCACAACCCTTCCTCGCACCGGAATCGTAGAAGGAGGATCGTCGAAACGGCTTCTCAGGATCAATGACCGATCTTTGGTGTGGTGGTTGAGTTTTTTTTTTTTGAAAGTTCTTTTACTCGCACTCTCTCGCTCGCATATTCCCTATCGCCGGTGTGCAAAGAGCTGTCAAAGCGGGATGCTGTCAGGAAACGTCAAGCGTAAACAAAGCTCACCACACACAAACACAGGAAAAAGGCACAAGGCCTGCGGTTGAAGGTGTACATGTGAAATTTACTGCAAAAGAACGAAGAAAACAAAAACGGTTAAGTGAACGGAAAACATACATATGAGCAAAAGAGAGAGAGAGAGAGAGAGAGAGTGCAATCGAAAACATTGCAAACTTATAGTTTGTGGCGAAAATGGAATTTTTTGACATTCAAAATCTACCCCCAAAAAAGGAAACAAATAAAGCGCATCACCGAGCGAGTGCAACCTTAGTAGACTGGGGGGAAGAGGAACACAAAAGCACAAACAAAACAACAAACCTGCCATTACGTGAAACCGCCAGCATCCAGCAAGAGTGAAACGATCGAAGTCACCGGCACAATGCGAGAATGGTAGCGAAAAGAAATAGCGCAAAAATTAAGCACAAAACTGTCACAAGCGCCCCATCGTGTTGGGCCGAAGTAGAACGCGTATGACATTTACTCGTGCAGCGTGCAACTTAAAATTGAAACTGTCATTTTAAATAGTAATAAAACAAAAAAACCACCGTTCGCGAAACAGTGCTGCCGGATGTTTTGGCATTAAAAGCGTTTGACTACTAGAAATTATATTGATTATCGTAAAGTTTATGGCGCCGTTTCGAATGTGGGACTCAAATTGGTGAGCTTTTAAATGTGATTTTTGTTGTTACAGTACGATCGAGTTTTGCTGCGCTGCAATAATGGAGGTTCCCGCAGTTTAGCAACCAAAAATTAATAGTTATGTCGTTGTTATTGGTACTAAAAGAGATTGTTTTTTGTTGAAAATTAAATTTAAAACAAAATTATTCCTATGGTACAGCTTATTACAGGCGTCATTCCATGCAAAGAAAAAAAATACAGTCAAGCTCAAACTTAATCCTAGATCACGCTCCAGACAATCGAGAAAAGAAAACAGAGTTGACGTAATTCAATACCCTATTAGATCACCCAACCGTTCTAATCCGTCAACGCGAACCTGTTGAAAGGTTCGTACGAAAACCGGCTCCAAATTCTTACCCAAAGACCAAACCCCGAATTTTTTTTTCTTTGATTGCGTTAGCAACGATGACGATTTTCTAGATGACCGCCACGAGCGCGCGCGAGCATACGCGCTGTGGCGATATTTAATGTAAATTAGAAGTAGCTCCACATAAGCTGCTAAACGTGTCGTAGGCGTCGTTTTTTTCCCTGTCGTTCTGAATGTCAACGAGATCGATGAACGATCAACGATCAACGGGAGAATGGTCGAATGGTTAAGGGAAATAAAAAGCAGCGAAAATAATACAACAAACACTACCAGGCGTGGGGTGGCAAATGTCCACACCGGACGAATGCTGACGAAGTTTCCCCTCATTTAACGACCCTGCTCCAAAGCTTTCGGCTACACGGGAGTGTTGGCCCGCTAATGACACACTGCATTGGGGAGGGAGCTGCTGTTTTTTCTACTTACGTACCCCGAAAGACTTTAAAGCTATCTGCACCTCGATTCGCATCCGTCTGTTTCCTGAAGCAATGGCCGGGTGAGAGTTTCATAGAACGGTGGCGCCTCTTAACCGGCAGCACATTAAAATGAACATAGTTTTAAACGGTAAAAAAACAACAAACACTTCATTTAATTGTACCACCAGCGTTGAGCATGCAGAAAAAGCAATGATCACAAGGACACTAAGTCGTTTACTGCAGCTTCTACAATTCTGCGAGCAATATGTTGTAACAGTAAAGCTTTATTCCTTTTGGTTTTAATAACTGCTCAACATATTCAGCATTTTTTTTGTCTGTTGGACATGTGCCTAATAAACATAACAAATCGAACGAATGTAAGCAGCTATAAAAAAGTCTATATTCCACTGCACGAAACCAGCTCACACACAAACCAGTTAGTCATTTGTGGTTTAATTAATGCAAATTTCTCAGACCATAGTTAAGCGTCTGCGACATGTTTTTTTGGGTATACTTTTTTATATCGTTACGGTCCCACCATAATATGCAAACAAACAGGTAAAAAAATCTGCTTTAAATTCGATTGATTGACGTTCTTAAACTGGCAAAACCGAGCCTGAATTGAGAGTATTTTGCAATGTTTTAATTATGCACAACAAATAAAAGGTTTGATTGGTTGAGAGCTGAAAGTGTAATGCTATAAATCCGGATTGATAGTTTTAACTTTCTGTCCAAAAAAAACCATAACTGCACCCAGAAGGTGATGAACAGTAAACGTTAAGTGAGAGGTAACTCTAATTACAACGCTGACAATTTAATCCCGTTCGTAATATATGAGAGTTTTTTTTCTTCCTCTTAAGTTAAACACACATAAGCTTCATGTGCAATATAACCTGACGGGTAAATTGTGCATTTACTCGTTGCGCCATATTTACACGGGGACGGTCGTTGACACCGTTTGGTTCTGAATGCTTGCCTCGCTTGCTTACGGGCAATGGTTTTGAAGTCATGACCGGCGACTACCCACGGCATCCTTGGTTTGGAAGATTTGTTGCTTCATAAATTGGTAATAAAATTTTTTGTACAAACCTTGCAATCGTTTCGATCGCAGAGTAGGATGAGTTTTGAAAAATGATTATTAAGTGATCGTTTTTACTAACTTTTACGCAGCTTCGATTTTACATTTGACATTATCAGTGACTTTTCGAATCACTGTCCGAGAGACATCAAACATTATTGATTTGGTGATCGATTTGGATATATGTTACGCGCCATATGAATTGCACGCGATTCTGCAACATTTTTTTCCGATTCAAAAATGTGTTTGGTGTTTCGGTATCAACTGCAGCGTTTTTCATATTCGTTTGCGTGATTGCTTAAAGCTGACTTGCCGCACCCTATCAGTTGTGTTTCCCGGTATTTGATCTGATTGGTCATTGTTTTGATAGCTTTTGAATTAAATTCCTAACAATTTCTTAAATAAAAAAATATATGAACAGTCATTTTATCACTTACACCATAGCTGAACTCCAAACTCCACTCTTCATTAAATCTTTCAATAATTTTTCCTAAATATGCCAATTATAAGCAAAAACGTTTTCTAGCAAATACCTAGCAACGTTTTTTTTTATGTAATTTTCATACGCTGTAAGGATCAATATTCACGGTAGTTGCTGTAAAATCGTTGAAAAGTTAGCTCCTTCAATTGTTGTTTCTTGGGAAGCTCCTCAACTCCTTGTCAAAAACCACAAGGTGCCCTCACGAACTCAGGGATTTACGTACTCGCGGCTGAACACAACGTTACGGAAGGCTGCAGTTTCAAGGATTATCCGGTTCAGTTTGTTTTTAATTTTTATTTTTTTTGAATTTGTGGATCTGCAACCTTACTGAACTTAAATTGACTAGACTTCATTTATTCATAAGCTGGATGATGAATTCTGCATACGAGATAACAATCTGATTACGAATAGGTGCCGGATTTTGTCCTGTAAAGTCCGGATTCTGACACTGAGTTTTTTCTTCCACTGCTACCACTGATTCACCAGACTGCACCGATAAAAATCTTATCTCGACTTTATTTACCCAGAGTCATTTCTGAATATTCTGGGTCTTGGCATCCCAATTTGAAACGGCCCAAATGCGAATGCGAATCATCTGTAAAGGGAACAGGAAGAAAACCTCTTCGGGGTTTGTTCTGTTAAGTAGCTTTCCAATCGAGACGATACTTTATTTATTAGAATACAAAGTTCATTTTTCTTATTAATTCTATGTGTATTAAGCTAGGTTTCAAAATCACATTAGTTGGGAGATATTTGCTTAACACTAGAACTACCAAGCGTTTTAAGCGTTTTTCGTTTGTGGTTAATTTTTAAACAATTTCGAAGAGTTGGAGTATATTTTATTGTTTATTGGAGATCGTACTTTAGAATATGTATGTGAAACTCATGTTTCACCTACTTTAGAATTGTTTAACCCTAAAAAATTATGTGATGAAAATGAAGCGTTTCAGTCAAAATGACTGGTCCGGTAGTTCTAGTGTTAAAGCAAGAACCGTGAAATGGCGCCTTATTCCCGGTGTAATCGGGCAAATATAGCTGTCTATTCTTGATTTATCGATCTTTAAGGCCATGTCTTCCCATTTCTGAAAGAAAGTCCTTGGGAAATGGAGCACGGTTCGGATGGGATTTCATACCCGGTCCTATCTAGTGGAACCGGCGCCGTTTAGTGATCGTTAAAAGATCCCTTATTAATCAAAGAATTCATCGAATCAGCTGCAGGATGCAAGAGCGAAGCAACAAGATGCAATGAATCTCATACAAAAAAGTGTTTTCCTTCGCTAAGTTTCCCACCGTCAGTAAAAAAAACTTGTGCAATAAAATAAAACTCACCCCATTCAGGGCGCGGTACAGTTCCCGTGACTGTGTGACAGCAATTATAGAAGTGTGTGAAATGTGCGTGGCAAACAATTTAATTAACATTCACCGTGCAGCTGAAATTTGTACAAGGAAACGAAGGGATAAGAATTTACTAGGGAACGTAACGTGTAAACTCCATATTCTTTCACTCATACGCTGGAGTGTGGAATGAAAGAAAGGCGTAAGAATCGCGAATCACGTGAGCGGTATTTTAAATTTTAATCAACTGCATCGACTACGGTCACAATTTACGATGGTCGTGCTAAAATTTATGTGTACCAGAGAAAGGGCGGTGTTCTGCACTGCACCCGGTCAGTTAGTGGTCGGGCCCGCAACTTAAGTCGATGACGATGTACATTTTCGTTTTTGTTTTTTTTTTTGTGATTTTTGTATCCTGAGGGAGTGTTGAAAATGATTTTATTATACCCATCGTTCGATCTGCGCAACGAACTCTTGCTGCGTTAGTCACGCACACGGTTGTTTTGTAGTCGACAGTTGACAAACACTGCACCAGCACGGCATTTATTGGGCATATGCAATGTATGCTAGATGTATGTAACACTTCATTCGTTTATTTTTACGATTGATAGAGTGAAAGATTAATTTAATTTGTCTTGCTACAGACACTGCTCAATGATATGTTATAATACAGAAATTATTATACGTCAATAAAAAGTCATACCGACTCATAAATCGGATTAATTTTTGAATCTCCATTACTATGACTAATATAAAGATTGGTGTATCCCCAAATCCTCATGCTTACGAATCTTCAAAGATTAATGAAGCTATTGAGAGTTGACTCATGATACTAATAACTCCTTACTGAAGATTCATTTGCATGATTCTTTTCAAAAGATTTGTAGAATTCAATACTACAAAACATGTTTACTTGAAAGGATCGATTGGAATAAAGAGAAAAGCTTTCTTTAAATAAGTTCCATTTTTTTACTGGATCTGGTTCACATGCAAGCATTTTCGTGTACGTTAGTTTTATTTAAATTTTATTTAAACTATCTAATCTAAACGCATATTTACGTTTACACTGCGTAAAATTCAATTTACAAAATTAACACTTTCTATGAAGTCGATTAAAAGGTTCCTGTTCTACTAAACGAAGCTCTAAATCGATTCCAAAATTTTTAATTGGACATTGGACAACAAATGCCATAACTACATTACCGTCCGATTGCGGGAGTTGTTAATTGCACGCATCGTACTGGAATGCAACGCCAAAACAAAAAAAAACCACAAGCCACCAGCAACAACTTCATTCAGGTGCCGAAAGGCACTTGGCGTTAAATTGGGGCCAAACGGGGCAAATCTGACATTGACCGTACCGTATAAGGAAATCCCCGCATTCGTAGCTATACGGACCCAATTTACATACAATTCTACCCCGAGGACCGATCCGGAACGCGGCCGTATGGTCTGCAAGTGGTTGGGAA
Organism: Anopheles funestus; assembly: GCF_943734845.2. Classification (NCBI taxonomy): domain Eukaryota; kingdom Metazoa; phylum Arthropoda; class Insecta; order Diptera; family Culicidae; genus Anopheles; species Anopheles funestus. The sequence continues at coordinate 25,436,127 of NC_064599.1, read as the reverse complement.
AAAACACACACACACACACATTTTATCTACGCACAGCACATTGCTTCAGATAAGTTCCGCATTATCCTCCATATGTACTACCTTTTTGGCCGCCGACTGAGACTTTTTGTTGTTGTTGTTGCTGTTTTGTGCCTTCCTTTTCATTGCCTTTTAATTTTGCCTACATTCCAAAAAAAAAACCTAGTGCCGACCGCTGGCGCACAGATGTTGTTCAATTAATCTCTGCCCCAAATGCGGCAACCCTGTAACGCACTTAATGTACGCACGAACGCGCTTGCCTAGCGCTACCGACGCGCATTGCGCTAACCAATCGCGCTTATAAACGCCATCGTTAACGCCGAGAGCGATCTGCCACTTTTCCATCTAGTGTCTGTGTGTATATGTGTGTGTGTGTCCATGCCTTTGTGGTGTGTGCTGATCCACCATGATCAGCTTCTTCATCGAGGACCTTGAATCTTTCGAGTTCGAGTGGGGTTTCTTCCTGTCAGGCTTTGAACTAGCCAGGGCCATGGTCAAGGCGCCCGGTTCGCAATAAAATCTCATCTATCGTCGCTTCTCCTTTGCCTACGATAGAAGCCGTTTGCTCGTGTGTTTGTAAGCATGTTTTGGCAAGACTTTATCCGAAAGCGTCGAGGGGATAGGCTAGAAGCGTGTGGTATCCTATCCTCCAGCCAATCTAGCGTTCCAGCCAAGGCACAGATCGCCCGAGGGGTTGCGATAATAAAAGAAAATAATCGTACACATAATGAACAAATCGTTAACCTTTTCATCAACGCCTACGATCGCCGGCTTTCAATGCGGATTTTAAACATCGGTCGAACCGATGTGCTTGGCGAGTCATTCTAGTATATTTCTTTGCTACATCCTTTCTCTCTCTCTCTCTCTGTCTCTCTCTTTCGACTACTCGCCCCACCCGGGATGAGTGGGTCTATCAGAAACCCTGGGGTTGAGAGTCGTTACTGTCGTCAATTCAATTCGTGCCTACGCACACACGAGAAAACCTCTGATTTCTTTTGTCTGGCCACAAATGTACGGGCGAACCGGATGACCCTTGGGGCGGTTTCGGGACCGACGGTTTGGGATGGAGCTGGATGAGCTGGATCGGCCATCCGAAGCGTGGGGTCACACCGGTTTCCGCGGGTCATACGTCAAACGTGGCGTGATGGATGCTGCCAGGCTAGATAGTCTTTTCCCAGCTTACGTGTGTTTGAAATAGAAAAAGCGAGCGAGAGAAAGAGAAATGGAGAAAATAGAAATTTGTGTGCAAATGTTCTTAGAGCCAATGAATGATGTTCATGTTGTTGCTGGCATTGAAGTCTTTTGTTTGATTTTGCATAATTTCTGCTTACGAGTTACCTGCTTTTTAAATCCTGCTAATTTTAAACTAATTTTTACTGCTTTAAATTATTTACTTTAAAATTTAAGTGATAAAAATATAGAATTTTGGGAAATATTTTAAATGTAAACCATTTCCATTAGAAAAACAACTAAATTCTTAACCAACATGTGTTCACTGTCTGGTGCTAGTTTGCAATAAAAACAAACTATCTACCAAAGAACCGAACCAGAACCTGGCAAGAAAGCCAAACGTGTACAGTGCAGTCCAGCGATTTCACGGACATTCATCTTCCATTATATTGCGCTGGAAAATGATTAATGCCCGCCCGCATTAGAAGCCCACCATTATTATGTTCCCCGTACCCGAAGCCACAGAACACGCCGAAAAACTGAACCGATTCCCTGTGCCGGTTTCAATGTGCGTGGTTTGTCTGCACGAGAGAACGATCGAACCAAACGCGAACACGTGTAATGTGTTGGGATCGGAAGGAATGCCGAGAGTTACTTTAAGTTGACGTCTTTGAGTGGATCAACGGGACGTCTCGAGCTTGAGCGGGATGAAGCCGATGCTTCGTGATCTTGGCTGATGATCCTAGGGAATGTTCTGCCTCTACTGCTCCCTACACTAGGAAAAGAAGTGGCCAAAGGTGTGGTACGGTGTAGAAGAAACAGCTTAACATTGGTGTAGGAGGTTAAGAGGAATGTTTTCAAGCCGGGAGAACCCAATCGAAGAACTCTCTTCCGAACCCACCCCTAGCCGTTGTTTTATTTATAACTCTTTTTCCAACTACAGCAAACCGGTAAAAAGAAAGCTATCTTGCTTTCTTATAAACAGACACACAGGCAAAGGACCACCCCTGTCCGATTCGTTTTTATTGCTGTCTGTCAAAAAGGGCGAAATGGGGTTCGAAAAGTCACCGAAATGCCCCGTTTCGCTGGCCCCGTACAGGCGCTTTATTATGCGGCGTACGAAATGAATTCAATTTTGTTGCTGGAACTCGTACCGACACGTGTACGCGTCCGTCCAGTGAATCGGCGGATCGAATTACGCATTACGATCGGAAGAATTAGTTGAACTGCGCTGATGTGAAGTAGAGATATCCTTTCTGCACGATTATTTCCCCCGAATCGAATGGTGGAATGTTGGAATTAAAATACGCGGAAAAGCAATAGAAGGGAAGAATTGAAAGGTTTTAAGGAAGGGAAAAAAAAGATTGCATTGTAAAGATGTTATAATATTAAAATATCTCTCTGTAAAGGGCACTAGAATGAATTTACACTCTTCCATTCCCTAGCAGCTAAGTATTTCAATGACATCATTATCATTTCCCAAAGAACTCACCCCTTTTTAACAAATCTAGCCCGGATATCTTTCCAATATAATCGATCGTTTCCGTCTACATTGAGGGGGAGGGTGTGGGATTGGGGGATGGGATAAGAAACGTCCCGTATCAAGCCGCTTCCGTGTCGCACAACGTTCGAGATAATGCAAAAATAAAACACAAACAACCATCCTCGGCCGAATAAGATGGTTGGCGTGGATGGGCAAGTTTTTTTTGTGTGCGAAAAATTCAACCTACTGCAACATAGCTGAAAGAATGTATCCAAAAAGGAACAGAAAGTTAGCACGAACCGGCCAGGGATCCTTCTTTCCCGGTTTTTGCCCGCGAGGAAGCACCCCAAAAATTCGTTTATCTGGCGAGGTGAAACATAATAAATAACACACATTAAGCTGCTCGCATCCGGTTGGCAGGAAGATGGAGCTGTTTTTGTTTTTTGTTGTTTTTTTTGCTTTCTTTCTGTTACCTGATGATACCGGTTTTCTGAAAAACCTGTCCCCACCCTACCTGTCTCCCATTTACTTCTTGTCGTGGCCCTTTTGCGTAACGTGCTGTTAAAAAAAAAAACAAAAAGCCCAGCTTCAAAATGGCGGAAAAATGTTAAAATTTTTGCCATGAAAGTGGATCCGCGAAACTGTGGTGCGATAGTGAAACATGATAGCATTTTCCTTCTTCGGCCGTATACCTTTTCGCTTTTCTTCCATTTTCAACCCTGCCTCCCCAACTCCCTCCAAAAACCCTCGGATGGCAGAGCGTCGAAAACATGCAGCATGCACGTCGAAAGAGGATATATTTTTTTTTTGGGGGGCTGTTATTTGGGAGAGTCCAACACAACGCGGGGCCCACCCCGAAAATAATCATTCCACCAAAAAATAATCTCCACATACCGGTTCGTTCGAAAACACGATCACGACAGCGTGGGATCGGCCGGCTTGTTATGCTTGGTGCACGATTGCTTAGCAACAGACGAACAGAACAAACGTCGTGCATGCTGCGATTGCATTCACGCAACCAAAGCTCCATGCAGCATCATTGTCAACGAGCACTTACAGCAAAACTATCTTTCAGTTTTTGGACAGTAGCAAGTAGAAGAAAAAATTGACCCCTTTTTACCCAATACGTTCGGTTATCGCTGAATTAATGTTCGGTATGTCCACTTCCATTGGTTTCATGCACTGATTATATCGCTTACTTCACGGAACCGTTCCGTTTAACTGTCAATTTATTTTCGATCGTATGCTGCCCTTAAACTTGAAGCAAAATTATCCTTCCAAGTTTTAAATTGTGTCCCGCTAGGATATGTCCAAACGGAAGAAACAGACAAAAAAAACCATTCACTTTACCCAAAAACCGAAATCGAACGAAAACGAAAGACTTCAATGCATGGCCATAAGAACGTTCATGTGTATATTTTTACCACGCAGTAACAAGCGACGAACCCAATACACAATCTTGCGCTTTTGCCGAATATTTGCTACTGGGTTGATGCGAACGAGTGGCAAAATCGGGAGAGAAAGGGAAGAAAAAAAGCCGCCAAAAAGCGATTCCTTAAAAAGCCATAACATGAAATTTCCATTTTAGATCAATTTTAATTTCATATGTTCTCGTTGGCGCATTAAATTGATTTCGTCCGTGTTCCGCTTGCTTATGCCCTTGGCCTTTGGTGATACACGAACCCATGCCGGGATACCGGCAATCCCGTGACATTAAAGCGCTAGCGAGTCAGCATTGTCGCGAAGGTATTAAAAAATAATAAGAAAGGTAAAACCCGTAACTGTGGTATCGCTCGGAGGGTTGCCAAAATTTCATTCGAATACGAATAAAATCAAAAACCAACAAAAAAAATATATACGATAAAGCAAAAGCTTCGAAAAGAACGATTCGTATCGTGAGGTAAAAGCAGCAAAGAAAAGCAACTCACATACACATTTAGCGCACAAGCGCACAAAGATTTCGCACAACCCCCGTAAAGAGAAACGCGAGCCGGCCGGCTTATAAAATTATAATTTCCACATCACATCGTGCCGTAACGAAAACAGAAAACAAAAACGTGTTCGAAGAGTGTGCAAGCATCCCACGAGATGAAATCTTGCCTTGTCTTTCGCGCTGGAGAAGACACTGAGCCACCGGAAGGGTTTGCGGGCCAAAGAGGCTGCAGTGGAACATACAATCGCGCGTCCAGAAACACACACACACGCATACAGGCGTAAACAATCGGGATTGTGTTGTTTTTTGTTTTTTTTTTTATATTTGCTCATGCTCTCACGCAACCATTAAATTGTTGGCGCGCGGAACACGCACACGGGATGGAAAAGGTTCAATCTTAACATCGATAAATAAACGAAGAAAAGATATTGGAACACGTTTGGCCGGACGAACACGTTCCTAAAAATGAGATGAAAAAACAATAAGATGTTTTTTGAAGCTATCATCCAACATGGAGAACTGATACGGAACCAAGTGTTGCCATACTTGGCCGAAACTTGATCGAATACTAAAGGTGATCTTCTCTTTCCCAAACATGAGCCTGATTCTGTATCGTTGGTTGAATCGTCTATTTGATTCTTAATTTCTTTTCTTCGTAATTAAAAAGTTGTTCCATAATGACACCGAATTCTAAAACAAAAGACTTCAACGCTTTAATGTGATACAACCAAATGCAAAAGAAAAATTAAGCGACGAACCTTAAAAGAGAATCTTGAAAAAAGTGCCTCCTTAACAATATTACATAAACGAGCACGCATTGTATCGAATTTACAGAAAATATTGGATAATAATTCACTGGACGCTAATCACGCCACAATACACATCCCATAGCTGCAACCCGCCGCAACCAGACGGTTTGTTTGCTTAAAAAATCCTCTCTCCCAGTGGAAATGTTCCTACAATGAAAAAGCATGCAACATGCACCAGCAAAAGAAGGGAAACAAAACCGAACAGAATGTAATGAAATATAAAATTCGGTTGAATTTTTTGTTCACGATACGACCACCGATTCGTACCACGTTTCCTGTGTGCGCACACTCTCGAACGATCGTTCTTATATTTTATGAGCACACACAGCTCGAACCACTCGAGGTAGTAACAGAACCGACCAACCATCCAATGCGAAGGAACCGTACGAGGATGATGTTATGATTGGAACACGCTTGCCATTCGCAGCATCACTACTTAAAGCCTCGCAGCCCGAGCGTGGGCACACCGGCGCAAGTGTGTGGGGGTTTTGTGGTTTGCTGCCTGAAGTGCTGCTCGATTGTCGTAGCATCATCATCATCATCATCATCAGCATCATCATGGTTGCGAGATTGGTCGCAACGCAAGGCGTATCCGCATCTCACCTTACCGACCGTACCGTACACGGTTGGTTAGTAAGAACGATGGTTGATGATGGTAGAACTGGTTAAAATATTAAGAACCGACAAAAAAATATATATACTTCGACCATGTGGCTTTTGCTCTTCTGGATGCAGTGTTCTGCGTTGTTTACAGATTCCTTTTCGCATCAGCAAGTTGCAGGGTTTTTGCTTGGGGAAAATTGTTGTAAAAGTTCGCTGTTTGATTATTAAGTGAACGTGTAATAATAATTACAGATTTAACAATTATCATGATTTTTCATTAATATTTTGCTAAAGAAATAGGTTTAAAAGTGTAAATTTAAAGGGTTCGTCGCTTGCGAGACAACAAGCATTTTCATACGCAACTACAGCGTTGAAGTCTTTTGTTTCAACGCAAAAGGCCGAATAAATAGAAACACTAAACAGAGCTTGACAAAACCTTTTGAAGATGAACAAAAAAATCTAAGATCATTTTACAAAATATTTTATTCCAAACTAACTTACAAAGAAGAAGAAACTCATTTTCGTAAACTGTAAAAAATTCAAACATTTACAACAGTGTGGTAACACCATTAATGTACGTGCATATCTTGTCCTGTCCAAAAAGGAGATATGTAGCAGGCGAGAAATGGTCGACGAAACGACGAATATTTATTTTTATTGTATTAATTTACATTGTATTAAATCAATGTAAAATGAAATATTTAAAACGTTATTATATCGAGCAAAAAAATACTTACACCATGTTACTTCTGCTGTATTGGCGGCAGTATTCTACCTTGTATACTATTCCTAATTTTGCCCAACGTTATAGGGCTTTCTTCCTTAAAACTTCCTGTAAACCAAATACAAAAACAAAAACAAACGTGAAAACCCCTGCATCGATGCAGAGAGAAGAAGAAAAAAAAAGTTAATGATACAACAACCGCAGCACACAGGAGGAAGACTGTCCCCGGGACTCGGTCCCGGGACTTCACAGCACCCAAGCTCAAGTTAGCTTGAGTTGTTGTTCGCCTGTTTTGTTGCTTTCCTCTCCGCGTGCTTTTGCATCCATCCCGTCCCTTACATCTTAAGCCCAGAGCTATAGTAAACTGTGTCCAGCAGGCGAAGGTACCGAAAGTCACTGGTCAGGACCTTCGGGGTAAAGTAGCAGCGCAAGAATCTCATACCGCTTGGCCGGTTTGGTTGCGATCGCGGGGAGAGAGAGAAAAAAAACCCCTCGCACACAAAATGGCCACCGAGCGGTGTTCTTGGGTTGATCTTCGTCTTCGACGATGGTTAAGCCTTTTGGGAGATTGCACCCCTTTGTTGTCTTTGGCGTTTGTTGCTTGTAAAGGTATGTAAGGTGGGCTGTGTGTGAAAGAGGCACAACCCCGGTGGGATGATGATGATGCCTGGGAGTGCCCCAGAGTTTCACTCCGTGCAACCAACTCTTGCACCGTCTTAATGATTCCTTTTTTTTTCTTCAATATCCAGTTGGGTGCTGCCTCATCTCTACCATGTTGTTGTCTCTTTTTCACTTATAATAAGCGTACGATGTCGATCTTCCAGCATCTTTTCTTGACTTATGTTGTAGAAGTTATTTCTTGCATTCTTGCTCGCTTGTGTGTGTGTGTGTATTCTTCTTCTATTCTTCTTAGCCAACCTGCCCGCACTTCACTCCAGCATCGCGTTTGGCTGATTGACTCGCTGTTGTTCATTTTGATAAAAACCTGTTTTCATACTTTTACATTCAAAAGTCAGTCAATTTATTGTATAAAATCCCACAACACAAGAACGTGTTGTTTCCCTTCATCGCCGAACCATGATCGGTGGCGGTGGCTATCGTTCCCTTCCGAGCATTCAATTCGTTTCGTTTTCGATCAGTGAGGAATATTTCTTCTCTCCCTCTCTCTGTGCGTGTGTGTGTGTATCTGTATTATGTTTTATTTTATTTTTCACCTCTTTCCCGCTTTGTTTGCGCTGCAATGCCCGAGCATCAGTGTGATGCCACAGCATTCTACACCCAGTGCTCAGCCTCCCTCAGTGTTCTTCAGACATCCAGAATGAAGGATGTTGTTATGGAGGATACACAATAACGAACTTTCGTGCCAGCAACTTATCTGGCAGGCCAAATCTTAAGGAGAAGTTTACTGAAGTTGGGGCACAAAAACAAAAATCACGCAAAGTAGACGAATGTTAAACGCACGTACTGTTTTAATACTTTTGTTTTGCTCCATTTTTTTGATGTTTTGTTTTTGGTTTTGGAAGCATAATCCGAATTGGGAATGGGAGGGAAACAATGAGCTAAACAAGCTACGGTTTTCGTTAATCCATGCTTAAGCTGTTTTGGGTTTCAATGCGATAAAGTTTAAACAAAAAAAAAGTTAAACCATTTGCTTTGATGTTGATCATCAGCAGGAGTTGTTTAATTTATTTACAGCAATATTACATTTAGCATGCCTTACTCATTTCCTATCCGTTTTTTGCAAAATTATACACAGCTTCAGGATATTCAAGGTCCCTCACGCATAAATCGCACCGTCTGACAACTCAAGGCCCAGTTCTCGCGCACGGTACGCGCTGTTAAAGCCTTTTCTTCTACTTCTTCTTCGCAAAGGGAAACTTAAGTGTGTTGTTGGGCACAATACCGGAAGAAAAACAATCACGCAAAAGTGCAACCTCTCTGTTTGACTTTGTTCAACAACAAAGTACGATCGCTCTAGATCAGTGGTCGGCAAACTTTGTCGTAGTAAAAAAAATAGCTCAAGAATGTGTTTTGAACAGTTAAAATGGAAAAATAGGTACTTAAATCTAAATTATGTGTAAAATATTCAGAATTCTCAATATATTACAATCGAAACTTTTCACCATATTAAAAAAATTTTGTTAATTATTTAAATTACTTTCTATCTCTCTCTTCTTGGTTTAACGACCTTACAGGTCACGCTGGCCATTTTGGCTTACTAGACTTATTTTTACCACGGAGCTGATATCACGTCAGTCCTTGCTACGGGGGGACGATCCGGATGGGATTTGATACCCAGTCCTGTCGTGTGGAACTGGCGCCGTTTATCACATACACCAGCCCGTTTAAATCACTTTAAATATAATTAAATATTGTTTTAATTAATAGGGTATTTATTTATTTATTTATTTATTTTATCAAAACTATTTCCAAACCAAACATTGAGTCTTCACGCAGCACGGATTTTAATGGCTGCAAAAAAAAACACAAAAACATATGTTTCATTATACTCAAAAAATGCGTTAAGTAAAAATTAAATCAAAAATAATAAAAAAAATTAAAAAATTGTAAAAATTTGAAATTTTTTTAAGGCCTTAGCCTTAGTTTTTTTGGGAAAATTAAAAAAAATAAAATTAATTTATTTTCATGCAAATTGGTGGAAATAAGTTTCTTTTCACTCAAATAATGCTTTCAATAAAAAAAAGAATACAAAATCAGAAAAAAAATTTAAAAAAATTTTCAACTTTCATAAGGCATACCCCTTACGTTTTTTTTTGAGAAATTTTGCAAAAAAAATAAAATTGATTTATTTTAATGCCAATTGGTTAAAAAACGTTTGTTTTCACTCAAATAATGCTTTAAATAAAAAAACAGAATAAAAAATTATAAAAAATAAAAAAAATTAAAAATTAAAAAATTGCATAAGGCTCACTTTTGCGCCAAGTTTTGGCTATAAGTCGGTCGGTATCCAACGGATCGCCAATCCTTAACCTGTGGTAGATAGATGGCACCAATGGCTACATTTTCTTCTTGGACGGCCATGCCCTCAGATGTCTGTGCCAGAAGTTATGCGAGGAACCAAGTTCCTTACCCTGTTTGAGAAAATGTAAAATTTTCCTCATTTTTCTGTAATACAGCAAAATTTTTAAATGTGATATATTTTATTGCGAATTTGGTGCAATAAGTTTGTTTTCACTCAAATAATGCTTTCAATTTAAAAAAGAATAAAAAATCAGAAAAAAAATTCAAAAAAAATTTCCAATCGAAAATTTCATAAGGCTTACCCCTTACGTTTTTTTTGGGAAATTTTGCAAAAAAATTAAATTAATTTATTTTAATGCCAATTGATTGCAATGTGTTTCTTTTCACTCAAGTAATGCTTTAAATAAAAAAAAGAGTGAAAATTAATAAAAAAATCAAAAAATTCAAAAAAATGAAAATTTACTAAGGCTCATTTTTGCACCAAGTTTTGACTATAACTCGGTCGGTATCCAACGGATCGCCAATCTTTAATCTGTGGTCGATAGATGGTACCAATGGCTACATTTTCTTCTTGGACGGCCATGCCCTCAGATGTCTGTGCCAGGAGTTAATCGAGGAACCAAGCTCCATACCCTGTTTGAGAAAATGTAGAATTTTCCTCATTTTTGCACCAAGTTTTGCCTATAACTCGGTCGGTATCCAACGGATCGCCAATCTTTAACCTGTGGTCGATAGATGGCACCAATGGCTACATTTTCTTCTTCGACGGCCATGCCCTCAGATGTCTGTATGTCTGTATAGATGTCTCAGATGTTTCTATAAACATGCCAATCTCCTAAGGCTAAAGCCTTAAAATTTTTAGCAATTTAGCAAAATTTTTAAATTTGATATATTTTCATGTAAATTTCTTACAAAAAGTTTCTTTTCACTCAAATAATGTTTTAAATTAGCAAAAGGGAAAAAATAAGAAAAAAATAAAAATAAAATTTTCAACTCAAAAATTTCATAAGGCTTACCCCTTACGTTTTTTTTGTGAAATTTTGCAAATAAAAATTAAATTGATTTATTCTAATGTGAATTGGTTGAAACAAGTTCCTTTTCACTCAAATAATGCTTTAAATAAAAAAAAGGAATAGAAAATAAGAAAAAAATAAAAAAAAATCTAAAAAGGTATTCCGTTTCAGCTCATGTGTTTCAAACGTTTCGTTTCAACTCATTTTTGCTTCAACTCCTACGCACATTTTCGTTTTAACTCACGTATTTACTCTTTTTGCAACTCGACTCACCACGGCTACATGCTTACACTCATGAGTGAGTAAGTGAAAAAAGAGTCGCTAAAACTCATCGTGGTGAGTGAACGAAACTCGTTCAATACAACGTTTCAACTCACTATCTCACTCTTACTCACTTTGCACATCGCTAGTATGAAGTATTTCCATTTGAAAGTATATTTATTGAAGATCATGTAAAAGAGTTAACATTAAAATTGTCAAATTTTCAAGACTTTTTTTAAGTATTTTAGGTAGTAAAATCGGGTTCACAGTACCCATTGCCGTCTCGTAAAAAAAACTGCCAAAATCCAAAAATGTAAAAATATCTTGAAAGAAGACACTTAAACTTAGCCCTTGGAATCCACCCCGTGCTAAGATTGTTCACCCACAGTACTTTGCCGACCACTGGCCCACCCCGGTACGTGATGCAGGCGACGATAAGATTTATTTCGTATCTAGACCACTGACACAATCGCCTAGCGATGAGTTATTGCTACACACGATCCCGCCCCGTATAACGATGTACCACGTTGTACTGCGACGGATGAAAACGAAAGCCAACTCGGACGGATTATCTCGCAGCAACAGCAAGGACATCGGTGCCGTTACCAAATGCTATCCAACGACGGGTTAATCCTTTGGGACGGTGCAGAAGAAGACGGATCCTCGTATGGATCGTTAAACGTAAACGCAACAGCTACAAGGTACAAGAGTGTTCGCAACGCACAAACATCACCCCTCGGAGGCCTTGCCTTGTTAATGGCTGCAGTAATTATTTATAGATATGCTTAATGAAATTAATGAAACAATTTCCCTGCCAGTGTAGTGGCCGGTGTTCGGTTCCGACTTCATGTTAAACCCCGGCCTTCCCTTGCTGGTAATTCGAATCTCCTTGCTGGATTCTCCCCGGATTTCCAATAGGTGTCTTGTTTTTCGTGTCGAATTGGCAATAAAAAAGGGAAACCAATGACGAAGATAATGGGTAGTTGAAGTAAAGTGGTTAATCAGCAGAAGGGAATACAAAGGTGGGGGTGGGAATTGTGGTGGAGGAGGGAGGTAGTATGCCTCCTTTTTTTCTGACAAGTTGTGAAAAAGAACTTTCCAAAGCAAAGAAGCAGCAGGCATAAAGTTGCATAAAGGAGGTTCGTCGCCTGAAGATATCGAACCACGGCGCAGTCGTTGAAGTCGTTTGTTCTACAAACCTTTGGAGGTGAGCCTACTATGATCAGGAAAAAAGGGGGCTTAAAGCGCTCGTACGTAGGTACGTATCGACGTACCGTGTGTCCGCCGTCCTGTATGGTACTGTTTCCGCCTCCCCCTAGCACCCCCCCCCCCCCCTCCCTCTCACACACTCTTCCGTTCCACTTTTTATACACTTGGACTTGGATTGTGCACTTTTTTTTTCTTCCTTTCCTCTCAACATCTTTTCTTGTCACTTTTGTGCAAATGAAACGTAACGTGTAGTACGTTCGCTTGCGTGATTGTTTCACGTTGCTCACACGGGGACACGTCGATTACAGGCCGCGTACCGTTTCACTCCCCTTCTCCTTTCTCCCGGCAGACGACGACGGGCAGGATTTGTGTCACGCTCTATGAAATGGCAATCAAGGAGATTTGCATTTTTTGCCTTCGTGCGCTTCACCCTACAAGCCTCATGTTTGATCAAGCAAGCTCATCCTCCACACATATACACATACCTTCGGTTACCATGGACATGAACATGGGTTGGATGGGCTTCTCCAGGCTACTAGATCCTCTTATTCTTTAACCGCGTAAACAAGACGCGAGAAGGAGTTTTGTTTTCTTTTCGCTTTTATTTCCTCCCTCCTTACCCACTTTTCTTGTTCGCCATTGTGCTCGTCGAGTCACCGTCGATATAACCGCCACTATTTGCATATCAGACCACGACAGTGAAAGGATACGGGGCACGATGGTTTGAGGATGGTACCCGTTCGGTACCGGGTGTCACGGTGTGTGGTGTAAGTAAACAAGCACAAATCCTCCCAAGGCTCCCAACCACAAAGGCGATAGAGTGTGTCTCCAGGGGGATGGGGTTGTCGTGGAGATCAAGGGAGACGAGAAGGGACGTTTTATTTTCATTTTCTTTTGATTTATTCCTTCACATTAGTAGCGTCCGGCGTGTTCTCGCTTGGTTGACCTCAGTCGACCAAGAAGAAGATCGGAAAGATCGTAATCCTTTGACCGCAGCAAAAAGGAGTATTCGCGGATTGTTCGTGGCTTCGGATCAATTTATTTGCGGAGACCATACTCACGGAACAACCGGGAATGAATTACGAGTCAGAGTTTAATCAACAGATTTCTTCAGGAGCTTTTCTTCTACAGTTTAATGCTACATTCAATTGTTTACTACCGGGAGACCGGAGAGGTTTATAATTACTTTTTTTTACTCTGGTTTTGGAGAATGCTCCTTTCAAGCTGGTAGCAGTCGCCTCCAGCATTGCCCTCTCCAACAAGCTACTCTGTATCACTAATTAAAAGAACCCGTTTTTCTTTCCTGAAGCAGGAAGCAAAACTAATCACCATAAACATCAATCCACCAAACCACTGCTTGTTCAACTGAGACCTTTAAGCCATTTTCATATGCTGAAGCTAACCCAAGGAAACATCTTCGGTTGCATTCGTTGACTCCAAAAGACGCGCTGAAGTAAAGTCTTCTGTCTGGCAACTAATCTGCCGAATGATTTACAGCTGCTTTATGGTCGCGAATCTAAAAATATGTTGTTGTCCGTTCGCACAAATCATTTCTACAATTTTCGGAAACCATCGTCGAACTATTGGGCCTCTTTGCGCTAGACATATCCTTGTGCCCCATCAGGACATCACAACCGTACCATGGCAAGGGAGGTTGTTTGGTTCGTTTAAAGTTTTACGATCAAATAAAACAATATTGCAGGCTCGATACGGCAGTAAGACAAGATCGTGTACAAGGCCGTACAGAACGTGACGTGTTTTATGTGCTGGGTTGCCGCACAAAAGCAAGAAATGGATGAAAAAATCAAACCATCTCCAAACTCGTAAAACTTTTCCTTGGAGCAGCTTTGGGAGCTTTATTTGTGCGAAGAAAGAGAACAACTCACGAAAGCCAAAGTCTGTTCACAACAGATTTTTTTTGTTGCAATCAAAGTTTGATGAGAAGAAAAAATGCTCCAACCAAAATCAAGCATAAATGCTCCAAGCGTAACATCAAAAACCAATGGAGAATGGACGCTTCTGAGATACTATTGAAGAATTGAAAAAAGTTTTATCGCAAAATGTTTTTAATTACAACATATAAAAATAACCCCCTAACTAACACAGTTGTTTATGGTTTTTTAAATTTCATACCCCAATAAACACAGATCGTTTCTATTTACATGGGTTTTGAGGGTATAACTGACATGACCATCGACCATGTTTGTTTTGAAATGAAATGTCTTTCAAGCAAGCAAGTTATTTTGAGTTGAGCAGAAGTTGGCTGGCAACACTGCTGCAGGCAAAATTGTTTGCTATCAGTAGTATTGCATCTAGAGATTCCATAGCAACGGGGTGTTGTTAGGAACAACATTCAACCGACGGTTAATACTTTTTTGCTGAATAAATAAACTTCATCTTCTAACACAGTTCAATAACTCGCTGAAAGAGTAAATTATATTCTCTAATAATATAACAATTCGGTGAAAATGAAAAATATAACCTCGAAAAGCCCTGTACCATTCCCTTTACCTATTATAAATTGTTTACTCCTTTAACTATACCTGGTGCTGGCGCTTCATTTTACGATAGGCTGTAAGGAAATCCATTTTCCTTCGGTGCATTATACCTCTTAGGGACATTTTGGTCTGGATTAATTTATGGTGCGCAGCACGAAAAGCTTATCATTACAAAACAAAAACCGTGTGGTATAAAGTTTATGGTTTTATCACACCCCTTAAGGCATGTACATGGTTTACAGACGCAACTAAATCATGCCTCCATGTCCTTTTTTGGTTGTGCATTTTTAATAGTCCGTTTGGAATTTTCAAGCTTTACCGCCCTTTGCAGACAATTATCGCAGGATGATCCTGAGAATGCGCGAAATGGCCATAATGGCTCTGATGTAATTGGATTCACTTTATAGGCACCAAGTTGTAAGTTTTAACATGAGATGCCATTAGTGTTACATGAAGCATTGTTTTCGCTTTTAATTTATATGCGTTTTGGATAAGGCATATTTTGTAGTTCTGCATTTTGTTCAGGGATATTAAGCAATTAACCTGAACATGATGTGATCATGGTGGGAATGTTTAAATGTTTCTTTCATTCTTTAATTATTTTTAAAATTTGTCCTTTCGCTACAGTTTACTTACACGCAAGAAAGGATTAAAAAACTCACTATAACGTCAATTATATCAAGCTACAGGCAGTGTGTCATTGAGCATTAATAGTATGTGCCATTTAAAACTGCTTTTTAATTATCTTTGCTTCTATTAGCTGCCAGCAACCCGTCAAATTATGTTTTATTTTTAAAACTGATCCTTCTAAATGCCACCCTCCACGAACACACCCATAAGTGTAGATTATAAGCAGTGAAAGTGTCTATGGTAAGACTTGAGATCCCATCGGATCCGACGGTCACGATCCCAACTAACCTGACGGTACCATAAAACTCCGCACCGCCGCCAAACAGCTAATCGCTCATTACACTAATTGCAATTCATTGCAAAAAGGAAAATTTCAAATTCCACTCATTTTCAAATTAGTAAGTCGCTTCCTAAGGACTCATCAACGTCAACGCGGCTATTGCCAAATAGCGTTTTCACGATCCCCATTGCCAGGTAATGGAAATGCCGTGAGTGTCAGCGAAAAAGACACTCGACGTCATAATTACGCGTGGTGCAGCATTTTGTCGACGACCCTTCATTCGCTTACCTTCTCTTCTCTGTAAACATTAATCGTCTAATCGTGCATAACTGCGCTATGCGACGCGGATTCGAAACGTGCCGGTATGTGCGGAGTTTTTTTTTTTGATCATGTCCGAAGTGGCCCTTCGAGGCTTAGGAAAGACTTCATCGGTAAAAGTTTAGCAAAAGAGTGTAGCCAAATTTGGGTTGGCAGAAACGATAGCAAAACTCTTGTTATGAACTTCGCAATTAAGCATTTCTTCATCAACGCGAACCATTGAGAGTGACAGAATGTCATATGAGAAAATGCAATAGGCATTTTTATTTATTTATGACTTTTAATTTTTAAATATTTGACAGAAATCTGTGATTCCGATCATTCTGACAAGTTCATAAGCACTATTTAAAATCACTTTTAACTACACCGTCTACTAGATCATGTCAGTCATGATTCGTCAGTGGTATAAAACATTCCGCGGAACCTTATAAATGTCGCTTGTACTGCGCTGTCAAAGCAGGGGCGTCAAAGTGCATTAAACGCTCGGTGACAGTTTTATTTCTAAGTAACTTCTTAAGCCTCTCTCTCTCTTTAATTTCTAATTAGCTTAGGCGCTGCTCTGGGATTTGTCGTATACGACGAACGACAACGACAAGTTTTATGGGTGCTCTAGGATTTGTCGTCACACAAACTGTCAAACAGAGAAGGAACGTCAAACCGTAATAATAAGAAGAAAAACATCAAATCATCAAACATACAAAACCAACAATAAAGCGTCCTCAAATCTGAGTTCCATTGCCTAAACTTGTTAGATTGGCCGCTTTAATTAAAATTCAATTAGAAATGATGCACATTGGACAACTTGCGTCCATTTAATTTCTGCTGCAACAATTTGTTCTGTTCTGACAACCAAGATGCACGTTTTGAAAGATGTGCCTACGACAAGTTTTACGAGGTTTATAGAAAAAACAAATTGATTTGTATAACGACAGATGTATGATCATGTTTTACAGGATTTGACAGAGCACCTTCATACAGCTCCATACGTTTGTATTTGTCGTTCGTCGTATACGACAAATCCCAGAGCAGCGCCTTAATGTTATACTAAGATATTTTACGTATTAAAGGATTTATGGATAATTGGATAATTTAAATCATTTATACGGAGTGCAGAAATATGTTTTTTTATATGTACGGTAGTTCTAGTGTTAATGGTGAAACGCATGTACAGGTACGTTTTGATGAGAGCCGAAGAGAGATTTAATATTCTGGTGTCTTTTTTCGATTATTATTTAGAAATTGTACAGAATACATTAAAATTACTTTGCATTGTAAAGCAAATTTAACGCTTAAAAAGAAACATCATGTGTAAAACAGTCCAAACGGCGTCGATAAATTTGACTGCCAGCTTGCGGCTTACGGCTTACGGTTAAAATTACACATTCATCAACAACGTACAAACCATAGGCGCGTAAAAACCTGCCAAAAAAATGGTAACTGAACTATGACTAATACCCTGCACCCTATGACCGGTGTTCCCTAGCGTGACTTTCCAATCAATTTTACAACAATTCGCTAGAGAAATAAATTTTTTTTTACCTGTTATTTTGTTTCGATTCCATCGCGACAAAGGCGACATGAGAGCCAACTTCCTTGCAGTTCTTTGTTACCATAATTTGTCCATGTGTGTGTGTGAGAGAGAGAAAGTGACAGAAAAAGCTGAACGAGCGAGCAAACAAATATGGGATATGGTGGGTTAAGAAGATCGTAGATTTGCGGCCATGTGGTCGCGTTTCGTTTTGAGATTAACGTTAAAATGGTTCCAGCTATAGTACAAGAGGACAATCACTCTCAATCCCATATTCGAGTGCCCTGATGGAGCGCCCTTACGGACGCTGTATAAATCACCAGCGGTGGACAACGCGATGCGAGAAGAATTCGATCACGCTCGATTCGGATCTCGTACCCGAAAGGCACCCTGGCGATCGTGGCACGATGATCGATCGATTGACTTTTGTGTGTGGAACGACCAGACAAAAAGGCAATCCCTGCCCTGTGTCCACTTCCATCGCTTCAACACACACACACACACACGGCCTACTTGTGGGCAAGAAATGGTATCAATCGAAGGAAAGGATACCACTTTCGTAGCGACCAGTGCGTCTACCGCTGGGAAGGACGTATACACAAAGGTTATCGATATCGGAGGTTGGCAACCGCAACGAAAAGCCACGAAGTGAAATTTGCAACGGCAGTCCATTGGTAACTGTAAGTGGAGAAAAAACGTTTTTTGGAGATCTCCCCCTTTTCCATGCTCACACACACACACACTATTCCCTCGGGGGGTGGAGTTCGGGGGATTTTCCAAACAAGTGACCAACACGCACGTCAGTAATTGATTGGAAAGGCAAAAAAAAAGGGAACCGTTCCAGGCGAAAGCGAACAGCACACATATCTTACCAAAAATCCGTCCCATTCGCGTGACGGTGGCCCCACAACAGCAGCAAGGGTGGAAAGTCGTGCTTTCGATTAAAGAAGGAACGGACACAGCTTACGGCAGTCTGGGGTGCAAATGGGTTTGCGAAGCATTGATTGGGTTCATTGTTTTTAGTTTGAACTCGGGAGCTGTTGCACAGCGCGACATATTGTCGACAGGAAAGGTGGGGGTGATCGTTACAGGAGGTGTAGCAATTAATACTGCAGCGGTGAATGATAAAACCATATTGGCAACATTAGTCATTACTAACCCGGACCGGCATGAGTTGTTGTGAAAATGAGATTTTTTGTTTTCAACGTAATAGAAAGTAAGTTTAGCGTTTGAGCTAGCAGTAGAAAATGTTCAGTTTTGGTCTACTACAACAATCGCCAGTTCAAAGGGTCATTGTATCGCTTGAAAGAGCCAATGCTTATTCTACAATATAAGTAGCTAAACATTGTACAATTAATATAGGGATTAGTATTATTATTTACGTACTCACATACATCCGGAACACATGCGGTTGCGATAAGATTTGATCCTAAGATCCCCACTGCCATGGGATCGTTTGAAGCCTGCAATTTAAGTAATTAGAAGTTAATATGTTGATTTGATCTATAAATAGATAATTTAAAAAAAACTGAAAGTATATTTTTCATACTTTACCAATTCACGAAATCTGTAACAAAGAAAAAGATCCACGGATTTTACAGCAGTAGAGTAGGAGCTGCAATTTTCCACGTAGTTTTCCGTAAGTTTCGGGAAATTTTTACTACTTTTCAATTGTGAATCAGAGGAAGAGGTTTAACCAAATATTATCCACCTTTATTCACAGCTCTTGCAACTGAGAAACGGTTCGTTTGAGACACTTTGATCTTTGTCGTCTGAATAGCGGACTTCGGTTCAAACCTTCGGAGATACTATGGAAGGTCTGATTGCTTGATTTCCTAGCCGTACCGACGAATTTCCTTATATATGTCGGATCAAGAAGCATAACAAGAATTTGTGTACATTATCACTCTCATAATTTAAAATTTTCTTTTTCTAGGAACAATGTTTTGTACAAATAAGAAATATTTGAACATTTGAATATTTGGAACAAAACTAAAGAAAAGAGCTTATTGGGCACAACAAAACATGTTGAAGAATGTTCATTAAGATGCATTATGATAAATTTATAAGCCAATCGTTTTACTCCAAAACCTGAAAGTTCTTAACAGAGTTTACTGCTTTACTTTTTTTACTAGTATTATGCAGAAACCAATCTCAGTTTTATCACTTTCCTTAATTTCGGTGTCCTTGTTGTGTGGAAACAGTAAAACACGTTTTACACAGCAAATGTAGGTACAATTTCTCAACAACTGCGTTCTCTCTCACTGAGAATCGTTGGTGAATCCCAGCTGAATCGAAACCAGAAGCGAAGGTTCATAATACCTGTTTGGAGTTTTTTTTCTTCTTTCTTTCACAATTCCACAAACCCTCAAGTCAAATCATAAAAACTTTTTCACTAATTCCTGCCATATCCGGAAGTCGTAAACTTCAGCATCTTGCTTGCTTCACACCGTAATGGTACCGTCAGGCATCTTACGGCTATTTTTGTCGCAGTCATCGAGATCTTACATCAGCCCAGAATGGAAAGCCAAGGCACAGCATCTTGGTGCCGATTTTTATCGCTCATATCTCCACTATCGGCAGCAATGGTTCGGTGGTACCGGTTAGCGATGCTAATCCGATTCGAATGGATCCTCGATCTCGTACGGTGAATGAAGCGCGCCAAACCCTAGCTGCTGGTCGCGCGATCACGTCGCATTAATCCATGCTTCATGTGGAACATACATTGGTTTATGGTGATGTTGTTCTCTGTTGTTTCATTTTTTGCTATTCGCGCTATTCTTGTCTCGATTTTCAAAGTTTCCTCGTAACTGTGGGTTGGTGTGTGTCCTTCCTTAAATGGCTATCTTATCGTTACACGGACAAACACTAACGTCTCCCCAGCCAGACAGAGTAGATGACTATCGAATCGTGAGCTTGAATCGTAGTCTGAAAATTATAATAGCTTATCGATTAGCAGCCGGATTCGGTTTTTCGGTATGAGACCACAACAGTGGGACACAATTTTATGATACAAAATAATTTACTTAACTTCATTTTGTCATTTTCATTTCCATATCATCTCGAGCAATTGTTTTCCCACGCGGTACAAAAACGACCAAATGTCTTCACGATAATTTATTGCTGCATTTAAAGTCTGGCCCAAAAATTGTTTCCAAAACATTACCCTCTCGATCAATTTGATTTAGAACGATGTGTCCTGCTGCAGTTACACATAATCTACGCAACAGTTTGACGGACAATTTGTGACGTGGGAGGTAGATTGCATCATATTTTAAAATATTTAATTTATGCACCCCTTCGTAGTTTATAAAAAACCCCCTGTCGTCATACGTTTAAACGAAGATATCAATTCTATGGCTCAACATTTAAAGATCAACGATGGTTTGGTACACATCTTGTAAGGGCGCTTAGTAAATTTGCATGCAAGTAAAATGTTGTACAATTTGTTCCATCCTACTTATCGCATACAACCAGTACGATGGCATGCAATGTTACACACAAGGTGATCCATTTCCCGATCGTGACACGTCCGGTTCGATCATATGGTTTTCGCATCAATATTTTTCGATTATTTTTTTTAAATTAACCCCACATTGTACATTGTAAATCGTAGCAGACTGTTTATTTTCCATTTTCATTCGTTTGTATATGGATGACAAGACAAAAAAAAATCGATACTACACTAAACACAGCAGAATAACATGGGAAACTCAAAGATCATGAATATGATGGTACGCACAAACGCTCGAATTATCGCCAGAACGACCCAGTACGCAATTAGCTAGGTTTTGTTTCATTTTTTCCTTCTTTTTTTCTTTTGTCGATTAATCTTTCTACCCATCTTTCCCTGGTGGGCTGACTATGTGACCTTTAAGTAGAATGTTAGAAGTACATCCGTGTAAACATCTGTGTTAACTTTTGAGCCGTTTAATGTGTCCAGGATAGCGGAAGAGATGGACACCTTTTGGCCTGACCTGTGTTGCAAACTAATGGTTAACACTTTTAAGCAATCAAAACAAGAGTTATTCACCGTTCATTCTTTAAAGGAATTGTGTATCTTTCTCCTCAAACAGAGTTAATAATTCTATCAAAAGGGAACAAAGTTTGGCCATCAAACAAAACAAAACTTCTATTCTATTGTATGACCTATTATTTTGCAGCTCCTATTGTTAAATGCACTTTCGTCATGCAAGTGGAAAAACATTCAAAAATATCTTCACGCAAGACCTATTTTGTTACACCGTAAAAAGGAATCTTAATTCATCCCAATAACAAAACAATAACAAATTGAGATGCAGCATGTAGAATGTGTTTGTAATTCGTTACCACGAAAGGAAAAAAAAGCATTCAACATAATTATGGATGACGATCAAAAACAATATCAAAAAAAAGAACGGTGGTCACGGTACACGTATGTTGCACTATATCGCACGATGGTCGTAACTGTTTGCTGCCAGGTTTGTTGTTTGTTGTTTTGCATTCATTTTCTTTTACTTTTTGCTTGATCTTTGTCGCTCGAAAAAAAAAGCAACCCACCGCGATCAACGATCAATAAGTTATTTTGCTAGCTAATAAAACTTTTTCGCCTGAGCCTCCCGGCTATCTCTGTGGAAGGGTGGGAAAGAAATTATGCAAAAAAAATGAATTAATTTTGTTTCGGTCATACTGCATTCGAACGCGTAATCACTTACCTGTACATACTGTAACCTAGCATCACCAACAGCTGCACCACTATCGCCACCAGGAATGCCGTCAAGCTGAGACAGTTTTGTGTTGGACACTGTGCGAGCCCTTCCGCCTGCGGTCCCGATTGTAGCCTGCCAAAAATTTAACAACCATTAGTGGTCATTTTCAAACAGAAAATCCAACCCATTTTAAACTTTTCTTACCTTTGGGCCACTCCCGCCACACCTTGGCGGACCTGGTTCATACCGTCGCGCATTTCATTCATCAAGCTCTGCACATCGTATCCGCCGGCCTGCACCTGTGCCGTTGGCGCTCGTGCCTGATTGTTGAGTATGCTATCCGTACGTGCGTGTACCTCGCCGATGATGGAACGGATTTCACGTACCGTTTGCACCATCACATTCTGATTCTGTAGCAGTGCGTCTACCTCGTGACGCATAATCGTACTGCCGCCGGCCGCACCACCACCAACACCAACAGCAATCTGTGGCGGTGGTGCACCGCCTGCCGCTCCACCGGCCTGTGCCGATACGGAGAGCAAACTCAGCGTACGCTCCTGGCGGCCTATCACTTCATCCATCTTAGAGCTAAGTGTACGCAACTGTTCAAATGTGTTGGTTTGCGCTTCCCAGATTTGTCGCAGCTCGCGCTCATTGAAGTCCTCAAACAGACTGTCCAGATCGTCCTTTTGTTCATCCGGATGCTCCTTGCGATATTCTTCCTTTTGCAGCTCGAGCTTCTTCTGGTAGTCCTGATACTCTTGCGTTAACTTAGCCGAATCTTCACCCGGTGCGGGTTCCTCCTTAAACTGGCCCGGGATGTGCAGCGACGTGGTCAGGAAGTGGAACACATCGTGATCATCGGCAAGCCCACCGGTTGCCGCCGATAGACCAAAGTAACCGGCCTTCGGCAGTACAACATTCTCTGCGCGGAAGCACATTTCGTAGTTCTGATCGTTGTTGGTCATGCCGTTGTGGAACAGAACCGTTAGTATGTTGTTGTAGTACTCAATCTTTGCACGGGTCGGGAACGGTTTGTTACGGAAATCTCGCAAACAGCCCGATAAAAGCTGCGTTGAACCATCGCTAGAATAGACAAATAAAGGGAAACCATTATTGATAAGAAGGAAACGTATGAACTGCGGGTATGAATTGCTAAAACAAATCGTATAAAAAGAATTTCAAAAAATAGTGCTCACATTTACTAGAAATCCGCACAGGAAAAGAGCAACAAAACAACAACAAAAAAAAACGTCGTTGGATTCACTATCATTAGGAAACGGAAAACAACCTAGCGTCAGCAAAACAACACCCGAGTGTATGTTTACATTCTCCACAATGCTAAATCTGCTGACGAAAGTATCGCGGCGCTCGCGTTTACCACTATTTGCCACAAGTTTTGTAACAAAACCGAACGTGCCCAACGTGTACATAGACGCCGGACGTTTTCTTTACTGCAGGTACTTACTTTTGATGGTCAAACATTCGCGTACCATCGTTCAAGACGGCCGAAATGTATGGATTGTTGTGTTTGTTATCATTGTCGAACGAGTCGAAGAAGATACCAAGACCGACCCAACGGTCGGATGAACCGAACACGTCGCCCAAATAGCTACCCTTCTCGGACGTGTACCAGAAGGCCTAAAAATACAAATAAATGGTTAGTACCAGCGGATAGCCTTTGCCCTGGTTTATGATAACTAATCCGTACCAAACCGTCTGCACCGATTCGTCCTCGACCGGATACCCGAAAGACGATTTCCACCTCCCACCAGTCAAAGTTCGTCTTTTGCTTCGTCCAAATGGCTCCCTTCTGGCTGCGCAAGGACGGTGCAATGCGCACGTTTTCTGAGCTGGCAATTGCATCTGTAAAATACATGAAAGAGGGTACAGGTTGTAACAATTCGTTTCCGTATGCAAATGCATAAGTTCTGGCCTGGGGTAGATTGTTGTACAATAAGGACACTTTCACTACTTAGACTTTTGTTCAAACCGGTTTTTTTTGGAGTTCCGAAAACATTCGCTTCATGGCAGATTTGGCAATGCTCTGAATAACTTTTTTCTCGATAAACCTAAATCCACAGGTTTCCATCATGCAAAATGCGTTTTTACAATTAGCGTGTTGTTTAATAGCGAAATTCCTCCAAAAAAACTCCAATCCATTCACGTTGTTGTTGGTTCAGCCAAAAAACCCTCTGACGTGTAACTGTTTGCACCACGAGCTGCGAATGCCATCTCGTTCGCACTTTCACAATCGGTACGGATTTTCGGTTCACAGCCTGCCGAAACCATCGCTCCCCCCTCCCGCCGAGACACATTTACGCTAGACGGGATACTTACGACCACCGTACTCCCAGAACGGGACCGTGCCATCCTTCTGTGCTAGGTAAGGTGGTTTGAAGGAATATTTGTACTCGAAGCGCCGGTGCACCAGTCCCACGTCGCCGCTTACGCGGTCCAAATTGGCGCCGAGGCCAATCAGTAGCCCTATCAGTAGCAGAGAAGCCGCGGAGCCGCTACACGTCAACCCTTTGGGAAACATTTTCGGAAAGTGTTCGGTAGGGAGCGTAGAAAAATGTAAACGTTTCAATGTTGAGCTGTCAGCTTTGTTATCTTTTTCGTGCTGACGTCTGTCAGGTCGTACGTAAAGTCATGTTGCAGAGTGGGAATGTTTTAGGACCTGCAGACGGCATTTTGTATCATAAATTCATTCTTAACCCGTCACTAAACGCTTAGCAATTGTCGCGTTTGCGAACGCGATTCAGATTTTTTTTTGCGAAACTGCATAGAAAAAAAAACTGCAAAAACTCTCTATACGTGTATTTTCAGCGGAAAAATCGCTATTCGAAGCGTGACTTGACGCTACAGAGTTTTCTATAATGGCGGCCAGGATAGCTCAATTTTGCTGGCAATAAAAAGGCAAACAAATACAAAATTTCTTCTGGCAACCGGAATAATTATGACATGATTTTCGCAGCATCACAGGAGTCAGCAGCATCCGGCGACCAGTTTCTTGATGGTCCGTTGTTTTGAAACATCGCCAATACGTTTAAAAAAAATTGCGTTTCTCATCGACTTCATCAAAACAACAAATTCCATACTTACTAAAATTTTCTTTGTTTATATTAATTTAATTTAATTCTAGAGAAAAGTTAAACAACCTTGAAATCGCGCCAGAATCGCAAAACTATTTTGGAAAATTGTGCTACTTTTGTCGTGTTCGCAAACGCGACAATTGCTAAGCATGCAGTGACGGGGTAATTTGTTATTTCAGTATGTTTGAACATGTTCAACTAATTATAAATGGTTTCTACAAAGTTAAACATGATGAATTGCTTACTTTTTCAATTTTTTATCTATTCCCGAGCTTAGGCCACGTTCTAGGAATAACATTAGTTTTTCTGTTTTCTCTGTTTTAACTATATGTGAAAAAAAAACTATTCATTTTCAGGATTGGGATTATCGTTAAATTAAAATTTAAACTTGTATTGCCTAGAGCGAGCTTTTTTTTGTTATAAACGGGTTCAATACACATGAAAGCAAGCTTAATAATATGATAACTCCAATATATTTAGTACAATTTTGTGTAAGATTACGACGTATTGTTTTACGATTTGTCCGACATGGCTGATGTTGGCTTATTTATGTGTTTTGCACGATTCGAATCACTCATGCAAGGAGCACGTTTGAGCATGATCATTGTACAATTTTTCATTGAACCTTTATCTGCATTCATCGAAGTAGTAGGCGGCAGTAATGAACTGCTTCTGCCCTCAGTCAAGAGCTGATTTTCCCGTGATGTTCTTATTTTTTCTTCTAAACTCAGCAATCCCTTATCGATGATTCGATCCAGCTGATAATACTGTTTATGCGCGATGAAATCCTTCGCCGCAACAACCGCTGCCGCCATCTGTTTTACTAGAACTTCAAACTTCTCCTTTAAACGATATTCTTCCGCTATATCCTGGGCTCTCCGGTGTGCGATGTTTAGCTGTAGCCACATTTTTGACGTTGCCTGTCCAAGTGTTGAACTGCCTAGGTTTAATTGAGGTGATATTCCCGACCGAACGCTCTCTAGCAGTTGCTTGTAGAACCATTTCTTTTCCGGTGGTGGTGTCGGTTGAAAACAGTACCCCTTGCCATTATTATTCAGCACACCCACAACACGGTTCACCTTTACGGTGGTTTGCACAGCAGCAATGGCGGTATCTCCCAACAGTCTTCTCGACATTTCGTACAATTTTGAGCTCAAAATTTAGTTAACGCCAATCCCACACAAACTGTTCTTGGACGTACGAAAGTTTTACTCAAAGGTTACTATGATCGGTAAAGTTATAACTCCTCCAAAAGTCGTTTGTCACATTTAAAACGATAATTTGGAAATCTTTCAAATTTAAATTAAAACTCAGCAACAACAATCTGTTCGTTATAGTTTTTGTTTGTTACTCCATGGTTTTGAGTTTATTATTATTGCCCGCTACATTGTTTTCGAAAGCGTTAAAAAGAAAATAGATAGAAAAAATCGTAGTAAGAAAAATAAAACAGAAAACATCGACAACGCAAAAGACTACCAACATTTGTTATTCTACTTAAGACTATAGTGTTCAATTAAAGTATAGTGTTTGCTGATTTTGTTTCTGCTTCCTTCCTCAGATGATATTAGCAGCACTATATCTATCTGCGCTACCGTGCACATTGTATAGCTTCGTTACGCGGTATTGTTGAAAATAGAAAACAAAACAGCTTGTAAGTAAAAAGCGCAGCATCAAATAACGTACGCACGCATTAGCCAAATGCATTAGCATTGATTACTAAAACGAGTTGCGAAATTGGCCACCTTTCAAGATTTCATATTAGAACGGTGCTATGTACAGGTAAAGAGAAATGCTTTACTTACGACAGATTGATTGTAGATAAAAATCTATAAGTAGTTATTCTTGGCCGGTCGAATAATATGGTCGCATTAGCATACGCAGCACTGACTGTTCATCTATGGGTAATTCAATTCATAAGCACGACGGCGTTCAGTTTAGTGCCAGATGTGAAGCAAAACATTATTCTCGGTTCTTCAATTATAAAATTCTATGGCCTGACGTAAAAAATATATATATTAAAGTACCATTTAAGTACGATGTTCAAGCTGGAGACAATAAGTTTCAATTGGACAAGCTAAACAGAGTGGTTAGCAAGAAATGAATTTAAAAATTTCTATCAACGATCAAAAAATGTGCTAAGCGCGATGCAAAAGTTTACAAAGTACTCAAACCTTAAATATAACTGGCAGATAGAGAAAAACGACGCAAAAGGGAACTTAATAATTAAGATTACAAAACAAAAATAATCCAAATCCCAATAGGGATGACACCAGTTGGTGCACTAATGTTTTACACGATTTCCTTATCTTCCACTTTTTATGTATGCTTGTGTGTGTTGTTCTTGTGTGTTTCTTTTTTGTAACATGCAATAAGTTTTGGTAATACTTTTCGTGTTATCTGAGCTTGAAAAAGCAATTCGGTATTGGTTTTTATGTTTGTTTGTTTTGTTTAGAAAACCTACCACTCTACATGCTATTGAAAGGGAAACTATGAAAACCCAATCGCCCAAAATTAAACGATTAAGTATAGAGTGAGCATGATGGATACATTTACAATGTTTCCGTAGCTCAATCACTACACGACTACACGGGATAGAGAACGAGAATCGTGATGATGCAGTACTGTACAAGAATTAGCCATTTTTACTGGCGTTAATTAATGGAGCACGTGTTACTTGTTTGTTTGTTAAGGATTCAGTTCCATTTTCTGCTCGATTCTTGATTATTTGGTTACGGACACAATGCTTCTGATTCTGCTTTAACGCAATGATCACATTATTCTTACACGTAGGAAGAAGCTTTCCATCTTCCTTGCGCTCGCTACTGTATATTGTTGTTTGCCATTATGTTTTCTATCTTAGTGATTTGTTTTTAATTTAACCTGTTAAAACGGTTGAGAGATAGCGCGAGACAGGGTGCCAAATTTTTTGTTTTTTTTTCTTTTTCGTATTTTGTTTTCCTTCATTTTACGCAGCCATTATCTTGACTGTACAGGTATATATGCTTAGACGCCGTTGATGTCTATGTAAGTTAATGATAGAAACTGGCAAGCTTGAAGACAAGCTTTGACATCTGCTGGATGTATACTTTCAGTGGTGTACGCTCCGCAGCGCACGAGGACGACGCTATGCGTCGAGGAACTGTGATCATGAACCGCTACGCTAAAGAGGAGTGGTTGAGTTCATCGTTTAACTCTGTAACTTTTGCATTGTGCTCTACAATTCTCCCGTGAGAAACTTAATCGACAAACAGCAGCATCAGATCGTGCTCGTACATAGCTATTACCATCATGATACTGAACCCAAGCGTAAGACCAAGAAACTGCAATACAAATTCGGATGTTTTGCACCGTTCCTCCGCACCGTGGGATGAAGTGAGTTCGGGAATCTATATCAACAAGAAGTAGGAGAGAGAGAGGAAAATATCCCAAATATAAATGAAACATGCTGATAACTTTCTTTTCTCCCATTGCTACTCACCATATCCACCATCGCGATGTACAGGAACATGCCCGCCGCAACAGCAAACACCCAGGAGGATGCTTCCGGCTGGTGGCCAATAATAATGCCCACCACCATGCCGAGCAGACTGAGCAAGGAGGAAAGCAAATTGTAATAGACCGCTTCCTTTGCCGACATGCCCGCCTTTAACAGCACCGCAAAGTCGCCGAGTTCGTGCGGCAGCTCATGACAAAACACGGCAATTGCGGTCGAGAAACCGCCAGCAATGTTGTTCGCAAACGCTGCCCCGATCGTCATGCCGTCGGTGAAGTTATGCAACCCATCACCCATTACCACCATCCATGCGACAGCCGACAGCGAACCGGGCGGCGAATGAACGTGTCCGTGCGTGTGCGAATGTCCGTGGTGCTTGGTTTCGTGTTCGCGCAAGATGATCGTATAGTTCTCCGGGCGCAGTTTCCCACTCGTTTGCTCCAAACACTTGCCACCACCCTGCCTAACCTGCTCGCCCTCGATCGATCCTTCGTCCAAGTTGGTAGATACCGTATTATTATCGTTCGTTTCCTCCCGCTGATTGCTTTGCGTGTGATGCGAATGATCATTGTTCAGTGCCGCATACTCAGCACTATGGTCCGCAGTTACCTCTCCGTTGTGATGATGGTTGGCACACTTTGCCAGCGCACTGTTGTGGTTTTCGTTCGTGCCCGTATTATGCTCGTGATGATCGTCCTTCGTGTCCATCGCGATCTCATCGTAACAGTACGGGTAGGAACTGTACTTGTGCTTGCACTGTTTCTCCCCAGCACTGGAAGCGTGCAGCGAGGTCGACTCCGGATCGCGCATCACACGCACCCGGGACGGTGGTTTGTCCTTTTTCTGTCGCGTCTTGCACCATTCCGCGATCACCGTAAGGAAACGCTCCATAAAGTAAAAGAACACGATCCCTAGCACCGCCGCGAGGCCCTTGTACATCATAGAATCGTGTGCCGCTTTAGGGTTATCCAGCGAGGACAGCATGGCGTGCGGTAGCAGATGCAGCAGTGCATCACCACACAGCGTACCGATTGCCAGCGCGACCAAGAACTGTAGCACGTGATGGTAGAAATGTTTCTCCATGCACGGTATCACGGCCACACCGAGCAATCCGCACAAACTCACGCCCACTATCGCAATGGAAGAGTAGATCCATACGGCCGCCTCAGATGAACCACCTTCGTGGTGATGATGGTGGTGATGATGATGATGATGGTGAGGATCGTTCTGCTCTTGCAGACTGCTCACCTGCAGCGGTGGAACACTTTCCTCATCGAAGCAACCGGATCGTTCCTGCGGCACCATCGATACGAGATGCCCCAGCAACATAGGACACATGTTGTAAAGATCGCGATCACCCAGCATAAGCGTTGACTCTACGCGTGGGGGACCTTCCGCCGTAGTGCTTTCGTTGTGGCTACTCCCATTGATCTTCTCGTCCGGTACAACGATTTGCACGAGCAGTTGATCTTTTGTTGGGGAACTGCTGGTACTACTGCTGTTGTTACTACTATTAGTGTTGCTACTACTATTACTATTAGTGTTGCTGTTGCTTACGCTAATGTTTTGTATATTATCGTTTGATAAAATAAGTTTTGCTGCGTCGTCCTTAACGATACGCCCATCAACGGAAGTACTACTGTCACCGTTAATCGTGCTATTGCTGCCTTCTTTTTCCGATTCGTAACTACTTTTATCACTTTTAGCTGCATCCTCCCATTCCTGGGACCGTATCATCGGTGGTGTAACGCGCCGTAGAAATTCATTACTGCTAATGCACTGGGAAATAAACCCCGAACGAATAAAGTAGAGATATACCATTAATTTTTTTTATTTTTTTTTTATTAATAAATCATTTGCTAACTGATCTTCTTACCTTTAGAGAATCCACCTGCTGCACTGTTGATTCACTGGTACTATTATCCTGCGCTCTATGTTCACTGTCCTCTGTTGTTGCTGCTTTCGGTCGTAACAGTCGTAACATACCCAACTGATGCACCATCCGTTCGAAACCTTGCAAATCCATGGTCATTAGGGTAGGATTGCCGTATTCGGTGAAAATTTTCCTCATGGCCTGATCCATCTTGTCTTTCATCAACCGTTCAAACTCGGTTTGCGTTTCTTTTTCCGTTTCCTCATCATCGTCGTGATGGTGGTGATGGTGTTGATGTCGCTTTACTATCCGATGGGTTCCATCGTCGCTGTTCCAATCATCGATGCTCGCCTGGACACCGTTTAACGTTTCGACTATCGACGGTTCGTACTGCAGATTGGTTAGTGATCGTATGCTGCGTGTTCTCACATCCGACCGGCCAGCGGTATCGAGCGATTTACTATCATCGTTGGAAAAATGTTGCTTGCATGGCACATGATCCGCACAGAGCAGACACACGACACACACTGCCATAAAGTGACGGGCCATCGTTCTGTACCCTAAATTGACTTTCGCTCCCTTTCTAGCTGGTAGTATTGCTGCGGTTTTTTTGTATCTTTTTTGCTGAATTCAAATAGTTTTCGATTTGCGAAACGTTTCTATACGGTATGAGCAAACCGTGCGAGTTGCTTTACTTCACGCTTAACTACTACTGAACTTCCCTTCAGGAATTCAGACGTGTAACGTGTTTTACCAAATTGCTTTCCGAAAAACTCCACTCCGTACCCTCCGAACACAGCTGCTACCAAGAGCATTCAATTCCATTTATTGTCCTTAATAGAATTTGTTGCTGGAAACTATTTAATCTACAAAGAAAAGGAAGAACAAAAATTAATTTTAGTTAGTATTGGAAGTAATAGGAGACTGCGTAGTAATACAATAAAAATGTCAGAACAAAATGAACCACATACTAAGCTCGGACTGAGTGCCTTTGGATCAACAAGGTATAGATAGCATCGATGATCGATATCGCGGGTACAAATGATGGCAATTAATAATGACGGACCAACCTCCACGCAATGTGATCAGCGCGACAACACGAAACATGCAATCAAGCATGGCCGCTCTGCCGTGCGACGGAATCGATACAAATAGCCCAATGTTGAATAAGTAATGTAATTACGAATTGTTTGCAGTAAATATGGTTACAGTTAAAAATTTATCAAATAAATGAATTACCCTTCTTCCCTATAATATAACTCGCCACGGTTGAGGATGAAATAAAAAACCCAAAAAATTCGCGCGACGATATCAAATTCGATGCAACGGCACACGCACGAGGTACACACTAAAAGCCAACCGATACTAACCGTCTACGGCGAACATGTGGCTAATGAAAGCCTGGTTCTAACCATGGGATCCCATACTGAGGCGGGTGGGCGAACCATTAATTTCGGGCTTCTACGGTTTACATTCAACAACTCAATAACCTTGACAGTGAGGAAAAAGCACTACAATGCTTTTGCCCTTCCAAAGGAATGGC
This sequence comes from Anopheles funestus, assembly GCF_943734845.2. NCBI lineage: Eukaryota > Metazoa > Arthropoda > Insecta > Diptera > Culicidae > Anopheles > Anopheles funestus. The sequence goes on along the minus strand of NC_064599.1, from coordinate 25,403,976 downwards.
AACGGTTCCTCCACCAGCTAACAGAGTAAGAACAAAAAAAAACACGACCCCTTCAAAAGGACCTTAGTTCCTTAGCGGTGCGTGTGTCGCTGTTAGATGGAGAAATCCTTCTAGTGAAAATAGTATATTGAGAGGGCTGGAGAAATTTGTTTGATCAAACTTTCTCAACTGCTGTTTATCGTGAAACAGAACCATCATCAGCGAAGCACGCGGTGTAACAATGCCGATTTGGTTGAATATGTAAGCAAATTTATTGGCAGTTTGTCCCTGAACTCCGCATGTTCTGCGGGGTAAGGTATTTTCTTTTTTTCTTATCGTAGCACTATTATAACTTCTGGTAATTTCGCGTTTTTTTTATTCGTTGGTAATGTTCGATGGAACAAGTTTAGTAATCGATGTAAGTAATGAGGAATTTTTGAATCCTTGCGCGTTACCAGTATCCAAGGTAACGGTGAATATAACGCATGGCGTAAGTACAGTTTCTACACGCGCATGTTGTGCTACTTACCACAACTGACAATTTCTTACTTTTCTCGCAAAGTGAATTTAATACTTAATAATTTCCACTAATGTTTCACAGCGACGTTTCAAAAACATTTTAACTTACTAAAAACATTTTAAAAACAAAATCATACACAACGCTCAAAATTTTAATCAACCGGGACGCACACTTGGATCCAGCCTTGGATCGTTCCACAATGGTTCTACACAAACGTCCGGCACTGTAAACGCTGCTAAACTGCACTTAACGCTAGCCGTTGCTTCCGTTTTTATAATGGAATATGAGGCGGGATCGGATCAAACGGCAGGCTAAGCCACAGTTTCGGTAAGAACGAATTCGTGTAAAAACCGCCAACGAACCGGCAACAGCAACCAAAAAAAACTGACACTGCAAAATTCTTAGCCGTTTAACGACGGAACGGACGAACACAGCACGAACGAGTCTTGCACAACGATTTCTTTTCCGTTTCCTTTTTTTACTTCTTTTTGCTAAAACTCGTCTTATGTTTCCCAAACTAACGATAAAAAAATCGCGCCAGACACCGACGCATTCCCGTGCGTTTTCCGCTTCTTCTAGGGTTTAGAACCCTATTTGCACCGACAGCAAAAGTTTTGACCAGTCAGCGCAATTCTCTCGCACACCGTGCGCAGGCAACGATGAAGCGGAAAGCGCGCAAGAGAGAAACGAGAACTATTTTGCGCCCCTGCGAACATACACACAGTGGGACTGAGCGAATGCGTTATACGGAAGAGAGTGGTAAAAAAAAGGGCAACGCCGCTAAACGGATGATCGTTTCACGTGTGAGCTTCAGCCTCTATCGAGTGGTAGTTTAGAGCATATTTTGGCGTTAAAATTGCAACTCCTAACTTGCTGAAAAGTTTATTTGCAATAGCATTAATGTTGCATGACAACTTTGCTCGTGGAAATGCCATGTCTGATGTAAGAAAGAGAGTACAATTAGTAACAGTACGCTTGAAAATGTGATCAGTTACATATACTACTTTTTTTAAAAAAATTAAACATTTGAATTATATCTCTTTCTCACGCAATGATAATAACCACCCATCATCTTGTGCTTTTAAACCGAAAGCTTTAAATAAGCTTAAAGTTAAAAAAATACTGTCGCATTGTCACAATAACAAATACGTAATCGAAAACGAACCGGTTAAAGAAGGAATTCCATTTTTTTACACATATTTTTAAGACCATAATGTTAAAAATAAACCGTTCCCGATTTAAAAGGACCTCGGATAAATGCAATCAAAAGGAAACAAATGCATTAAACGAAGAAGAAAGACATGTTCTTTAAGCTGATGCTGCGCTTGTATCCATGCTTCGCGATCAGCAGTCGCGTTGTAATATGATCGATGCGCAAAATCTGCCTCATTCCATGCCTTTTCATTAAGGTTTTGATACCCAGGCGAGACGATCCGAAGGACTGCATGCTGTGCAACGTTTTAGTTCCCGAATGGATTATGTAGTTTTTTCGCGAGTGTTAGCATTCCGTAACAACAAAAAAAAAGAATTTATGACCACTTGAGAGGTACATTTTACTAATAGTGACTGTACCCGTTTTGTGCTAATATATAAGGTGTATTTAAAAATTCGATATTTTCTAATCAATATTCACAAGTAAATCATGCTTTAAATTTTTTTGGGAATAGGTAAATTTAAGTAAAAATCTAATGTAAATATTGGTACAGTTCGGCACTAACGTTTACGTTTAACTAATTCAAACGTTTAACTAATCCATTATTAACATAAAACGCCTCACAACCGAATGTTCTACAACTCATCAGATAACTTCACTTTACAATCGCTTATACCGAAAAACATACACTAACTTTATGAGTGAAATATTGCAAAACACGAATCATTTCAATAACAAACACTTTTTGTTTCGCACTAGTGTAACAATGTTCATAATCAAACAAAACACCGGTTACAAGAACGTTTATTGCACGCCACTTCGTTCCGAACCAATGGCAATTAACAATCTGTAATCCTGATTTCGAGCATGATTTATTAAACACACTGAGCCTGAGCCTCGGTGAAGGACAGGTCCACGATAAGCGCACCAGCCGCCACAAGGCACGCCGTAAATTATATAAAACAAAGTCCATGTTGCTATACAATGGCAACGTAGAATGGGGTTAATACATAAATTAAATGCTTTAAAACATTTTATTATGTCTGACTTCTAGTCAGTAAGTATCCTTAGTATTACCGCGACTAGCTTTACGCAATGCTATGTCTGTCTGTCTGTTGTGTAATTCTCGCCACAATTTCTTCCTGTCTTCGGTTCGTTTAAACATTTGTTACAACTCAACACACACACAACATAACACTGCCGGGGTAAGGAGGTTTGTGTGTTCAGTATATGCTTCATAAAAGCTCGCCACAAAACAGTATGATCCTTCTTCGCTATTGGGGGAAAAAAACCCAGCATAATTTGGGGGCCGGTTGGCCGGATTAACAAACAACGTGTACACCGGGGGATCGAGCCTTGAAAGTAGCACTTTCCGAATATTTAACCGCAACATGCGTCATATGTTCGTCACTTTTTGCATTTGATTTGTACAAATGTAAACCTTTATAAACATTTGCAAACTCACACACAAACTCACAACAAAAACGCACAGCCACATAAAACCCTAACCCCTCTGGGCTGGCTCTTAACCCACAATCTGTTTGTTCCCCTTGCTGGAGGTGAAATTGTGATAAGAAACGGTTTTTACGGTGTATTCACACACTGTGTGTGCGATTGTGAGAAGGTGTTATCGCTGGAAAATTGAACTGCACCTCCGGCTTGGCATACCCAGCTTGACACAAGTACTGCGTTTGATTGTAACCCCTACACAAACCACACTAAGCCACGGTGCTGCTGGCGATGATGGGCCGTAAATAATGAACCCAAACTATCGAAACGGCGGGTATTGTGTGCGCCACCGGTCCGCCGGTACGCACTCAATCGTGACTGGCCTCACCACAGACATTGGGGGTTTACAGCAAACGAGTACAATATGCGTGTACTGCAGGAAGCAAACGTGGCATCGTAATTCATCCTATCACATAACCACATTAGCGCATGGGACAATACCAATCCACCCCCTCAGTGCTAGAGCACGTGTTACAATTTTGCAATATAAGGCCACCCACCCTGCACTTCGCGCGCCTCACAATCATGTCGTTTAATATGTTATTCATCGGTCAAAAATGAGTTGTTATTCTAGCTCCAATTTCGCACACCCTCCACAATGTGCTCTCCGTGCACTTTTCTGGTGACTCTAATGTCCGATTTTCCATTCCCATGTGTGGAACGGAACTGTATAACTAGTTGTCGATTTGTCCACCCTCGGATGGATGGCGAATTGTTACCAGAACTTCTCTTTTCGGTCACCTTCATTGTACAGACAGATCTGTTTCTATCAGATCGTCACTAAAAAAGGAGATCGGTGCGTTCAGAAGAAAACACAATGTTAATGACGCACATCGGCCGGAATAAACAGGGAGGTGAACCTCCTGTCCATTGATCGTAGGATTAGAAACTGTATCAGCAGCAGGTGAAGCTGTGTGACGGTTCACCCCTCAAAAAGGGTACGTAAATGGATCGGTTTTAGTACGATCGGACAACACGTTCAGACACGCGCCGGATGCCAGTGCTAGTGACCGATCAACGAGACATAAAACCACTTCTATTCACCATCTGTTCATGCAAATTTCGTTTGGCGAAACAATCGTCAATTAATTTAGTTGCGCAGCAACACGAACACGAAAGAAAGGCTAGGGGAAGCAGTTCGGGAAATTGGATACAATTTAGTTGATAAATTGATAGACAACTCATTTAGTACAACAACGAATCCATTTGTGATCCAAATTCTGAGCACTTCATCTGCCGTGTTGTAGTTTAACTATAGAGCAGCAAAGTTCAAAAGATCATGTGTTGATTTAAATTAAAAAAACGACGATCGAATGATCATTTTTCTTAACTTCTCATCATCAACGACTATCGTTGGACATCCATACTGCTAGCTTCTGTGAAAGAAATAGATCTTCGAACAATTAACACAATTAGTTTGCGAGCTAAATCTCCTTCCAACCGACCAGCTAGTGTTTGATTTCTTTGAGCTGTATACAAGAATAGCCATACGGGGCATCGTGTGAGGAGGTTTTTTGACAATGACGTTGGCGGCTCCTGCGTGCCGAGACTCCTAAAACGATCCCAAGGACGCCGTCCTAAATGCAAACGAACTGCAAATGGTTCAACAAATCGATCAGTTCACTGTCCACTGCTCAATTGATATCAACAAGTCTTAATTCAAGCGCGTGCACGCGCCGTGTACCATTACCATTTATCTTCTTCTGCCATACACAGCCGGCCACAATACGTCTGCTACTGTTTTCTTCATCACGCACAAACGCTTCCCCAAAAAGGGAACGTGATAAGTGAGTGCGATCGGTATGTTGAGTACCAATCTATTACCTATGCTGCTTAAATCGACAAGTGGACAATCTTTTCCACCTTCATGGTGCAGATAAGCGATAGCAGTGTGTTGAGATAGTGCTTGTGGGAACGTTTGTTCTACGATAAGTAAAGACCGGGATTTATTTGCAACGGGACCCCGCTCGAGTACACGCAATTAGTATACACGCTATTAGTATTTTAGAGCTTGTCTTCTGCTTCTTGGTCAAGGGAGAAGTTCATCTGCATGAAGCTTTTACTTCTACTTTATGATCTACTAGATCGTATGCGTATTGTCTATTGTAGGGATCGGCATAGTTTTCACCAAAAAGGGCCAGGCAAAAATTAACCAGAAACTGCGAGCCAAATACTTGAAACAATTCTTGAAACATGTGGATACTGAGGGTTTACTACCAAAGAGATTAGATGCTTTTTTTCGAAAAGAAAATAATTAAATACGACATATTTGGTGTGGATTTGAATTCACAGGATTAAAAATAATCTTATAGCGTGATAATTGATTTTTTTCTTCTTTGTGAGCCGTACAAAATTTTTCTCGCGTCTCCGAAACAAATCGTCTAGCGGGCCGGACCCCTGGTCTAATGAGTTAATAGATGTCCATTTGCTACTTTTTTTTCTTGATCCTAAATCCTTATCATTCAGGAAGAGTTTTGTAGTGAGGTGGCAATCGGTCCAAACTTTATCGTGGATTTCCTACCAAGTTCGCCGATCTTCTGGCGTAGTCCTGATGAAATATAGCCCTTTTTCTATTGACCTAAAAAATTTTCGATGTAAAAAGTTGTAGTTGTAGTCTATAGAAAAACGAATATAATATTTAGCAAAACGCAAACACCTCATAATACATGATTTTCTTCCAGTCCCGCCGACATATTCAGAAGAACCTTTCTGCCCGTTATGACTGGATCCTTCCGTTATTCGTTCATAGTTCATCCCCGTTTTAGCTACTTTACCACGAAAATTTTGTGCACATCATTCTTGTACTTGACCCATTTCTCGTTGCCAGTTACAATATGTGTTTAAAGAATTTCGTCAATTTCATGCCATTTCACCAAGGTTTCGCAGAAGACGATTCGATCCGTCGATGTTTTTGTGATATTAAATAATATAATATCCAAACTGATCGTGATTCTTCTTGAAACCAACTTTGCGTAGATACCTGTTTTATGGTCTATCTTTAGCTCACGGACGAAGGAACCACTATTAACATTTTTTCTCCAGCCTAAATGTTATGTGAATAGCATTTTATGAGGACAGAGCAAAATTGATATTTCGATAGTTACAGTTATCAAAAGGAGGAATTTTAATACACTAAAAATACTGATCGTGGTCAAAACTACAAACTGGTTTAGTCAGATCTCCCGATAAGAGTTCATACAGTCTTGCCAAATTGGATGTTGCTGTCTTCCCTGGGTAGATCAATGATTTCACATTCGTCTTTACCCACCGGAACATTGCATTGCAACGGACGTGGACGAACGTATTGCGCAAATGTTTGTTTGTTTAGCTGCACGATTGTTTGATCGATTCGGGCCGTTGAGAGCGTTGGTACAGGTGTGTAATTGTAGGTCATCATCAATTCCACCGACGCAATCCTACCGACAGTGGTTGTGAATTTGCATTTCACCCCCACCATGGTACCAACCATTACGGGGCAAAACAGAACTACGGAAACTACGTCAACAAAGGAAGAAAAAAAACCCTTATTTGAAAACGAATCACAGCTCTTATCGCTATCAGCTGCTCGTGCAGAGCGAATAGAAATAAACAAGAAAACAATTACAAAAAAACGAAGCAATCAAGATATCGATGGATGGTTGCGGTAGGGCAAAGAAAATCCACGTTATACCACCGGTCTCGTGAAGGCACGTGCTGTGATCCCTCTGCTCTCTTCCTCCATCCCTCTCTCGCGCGGATGCGTTTGTTGCTGCAGCGTTTATGTTTGGTACATGAACTTGAAAGCGCATAAACCGCGCATCGTTTGTGTGGAGGGATGACGATAAAAATAATAATATCATAGTCCTGTACCACGACCATGAAATCAATAAATAAACAAGTAAACATATTTATTGCCATCATAAAAATGAAATAAAATAAACAATATGTTTGTTTTTCTTCCAAATATGAGCAAAAAGGGGTAAAAAGAATTCTGTCATAGAACGCAAAAGATGACACAGTCAACTTAGCACTCGTTATCAAATAATCGAAAAATATCAAAGAGTTCGAACATAACGTAAACAATTTTCTTACACAATTTTGTTCCAGTTTGTTTATATACGTAGTGTAAATATATTCAACAACGCCTACTTGAACAACGATCTGCAATCAAACCCACATGGAAGGCGCGCGTTTGGTATTCTGTCCTTTTGATGCGAATTTAAGCAGCCACAGACAACCCGCATTGAAGGTTGGTGTATGTCGGGCACGCTAGCTGGAAAGAGCTCAAGGTAATCACCATCGCGCCGTTGTGCCATCACCCCGTAATAGTTGTAGTATCAAAACCACACGGCTGCAAATCTGCAACCCATCAACGGGCATCAACCACCATCATCATCATTCATGCCCAACTTGTTGGTCACCATCTGACGCGTTCGATATATCGATGAGCCGTTCCGACTGTATGCGGAATGACTGCAAATGCTCTCCGAATATGGTTCGAATTATAGTATTTTTTGTTATGTTTATGTACGTCGTATGCCCACGTTACCGCGAAGGTAACGCTATCTTCAAGATATTGGCATATGCAAAAATCAACAGGTCATCACGCACTTTTTTGGACGTGTTTCTCAGCCTACTTATTCGATACAAGGTTTCGATGGATTTGGTTTTTATGTACTGTCCAATAAATGCTTCCAAATACTGAGATGATCATAACAAAAAAAAAGTCTTTGCCAGTACTAGGTACTTCCAAGTTAATACGAAAACATAAAAAAGTTTGTATGGAATATTAATTATTACATTTTTTCCTAGCGAAGGAGAAAGTAACAACAAACTTTACAATTTAAAAAAAAAATTAAAACAAGAAAATGGTTTATTCGCAGTAGCCATGTGTCTGCTTCTCTTCGTGTGTGCACACAACACAACAGCTATAATGATAGTTGCCTACCGTGCTACTAATAACACCGGAAGCGTACCATCATTACCACTTACTAAACTTTATGAACCATAACCAATTGCTTGTACAATATGTAATAGTGGAAAAAACTGAAAAAAGTACTACCTTTAGTAAAATGACTGTCCTGCTAGTGAGCAGATAATTTATGAATGCGATTACCGTCAGAGTTTATGCAACTCTTTTGCACTGGGCGTATCTTTTGCAGGAATTATTTAAAAACCACTTCATGTAATGCACATTTCGCTCGAACACAAACTGTAGGGCGGTAGATACGCTCTTCCAGCTGTGAATGGTAAAAGCAAGGCTATTTAAAAAGACCAGGTGGTGGAATGTAGAGCATTTTGACATTCAAGAAGACGTAAAACAAGAAGACATCGTTTGACAAGGGTGGGGGCGTTTGACATCATAATAAATACCTAAGCAAAGATACACCGACTGTTTAAATTGCAACGGTATTTGCATTTTAGATAAAAATGTTTAAGGGATAAGGTGGCTGGAGGGTACGTTCGATATGGATGATCTTGTTAAAGTTATTCTTGAAAGCTCCAAACATGTAAACCTATAAATGCCATATACGGCATCACGTCTTCAGGTATAGCGTAACACCCCATCTGGAAAAGAAGCTTTCTATTGCACCTCCTGTGCATGCATCAATTAAAGTAAAATAAGGTTAAATCCCATCGGAACCGTAGCAAGGATTGATTAGCCGACTATAAAATAAAAATAAGTATAGTAAGTCAGAAATGGCTGGCTGGCCCTAGAGGACTGTAAGGCAAAAAGAGTGAGAGAGAGAGAAGTTAAAATCCATGTTTAAATATTTGCATGCTTCAAACTAATTTTACATACATAAAATAATAACATTTTCGTACCAATTATTTAAGTAATAGGTATATTTTACCATAATCATTTTGTTATGCATTATGACACATTGACCATACACTTAAAACCAGTGTTGTAAACCAAAGACCCCCACCCGCTTATGTCAAAATATCTGAAGAAGAATTTTGGCAAAACTCGCTAATATTCGACCTGGTCTCCTAAAGGGACCTTGGGTAAAAGTAACACGATGAAGGAAAATGTTCCCTGCACGCAGCTGAGCGAGCACACCACTAGCGACGAATGATGCGGTTTGAGAGATCCTGATCGGTTTGCTTGCCTCAGAGGGTAGATCACAAAAGGGGGCAGCAGATCGAAAATAGAGTGACACGAATTTAGCACGCATCGCACCACAGAACACCACGACCACGCTTCACCTGCCGAGACAGATCGCTGCCTTTTACCGTACAATTTTCCAACACACTAACCCGCTAGAGAACACCAAAAGGCAGAGGAGAAGGGGACTTTGCGCGCACAAATATAACTTCTAAAAGCGGGGAGTTTTTTTTTCGTACAGTAAACCATCAGCACTTGGTGGTTGGTATCATGATTTTAAATTAAACACGAAATCACTCTTTCGTTTGGTTTATGGATAATTTGATAGAAGTAGCTTTAATTAAGGATAGACAAACAAACATAAGATTACGTCGGAAATTACTATCGTTCACTATTACTTTCTTATCGACTTCACATTCAACAGTCACGAACTGGTTTGCTGTTTAGTTTTGTGTTCACGATCTCCCCATATTCTGTCAAATTGAAATTAAATCGATCTCACTGCACGGAGTGGACTTTCATCAATCAGATTAGAATACTTAATTAATGCTAACAAACCGCCCTGTAACAATTCTTCGTCTTTTCACCGCCACCGATTAAAAAGTGCAACCAAAACTTTCCCACGCAAAGATGGCACTCGAAAGCAAAAGTTGCTACCATTTTTAGTACTGCTACTACCAATATGGACCCCACCACCATAGCCGTGTTCCGTGGTGTCGTTTTTCATGACAGTGCTTTCACTTTTCATTTCCTGATCGCTCACGATGGTTCAAAATCAATCACGTTGCTGTACAGAATGTGACCATGGGAATCTATTCATTTTTGTTTTTCACTGACGCAAACGCAAACTTGGCCGGTGAAATTATGCACTTTTCGGCTCGTTTTTTATACTATGTGCGCTACACGCACAGGACCGACGACATAGCGATGCTAATGTTGCTTTTCGATTTCATTTTCCTTCTCGCAATATGTTCTATCTCATTTCTCACGCTAGGATGCAATGCAGTTTGGTTTCTTCCTTTGCGGGATCTCTCTTTCCGCCGGTAAAAGCGCAAGCTGGCGACGGGTCTGCACCCAATCTGGCACTTGGTGCACACTATCACTGCAGGATTTCTTCCGACCGAAAACCTAAAAGCATACACATTTGACTCTATCTTTTCCCACAACTTGCACTACCTTCCACCCTTTCCGATACAACATGGTTCACCATCGGTAAGCTATCCTACTCACTTTTGCTGACTATGTGCGGCGGACATTGATGAGGACGCACACACGCAATCACTTTTGACCGAAGCAGCAGCTTCAGCGGAAGTGTCGAAGATTCGTCACGTTCTGCAGCTGCCTCAACATGTCATTTTCTTATCGGAATTTTATGACACCACCACCGTACAGAACACGAGGCCACTAGAAGCTGGTGCCGTCCGCGTGAAGGTGCGAACAAGCCGTATAACGTGGTCTACTGATTAGGCGACAACGGGGCAAATGGAGAAGAAACCTCCGGCAACGTTGTGCCGTTTAGGGATGTTTATGTTACTCGCTATAGTTTGCTTACATGCAATAATCCACGCACGCACGAACGCCGTACCATCGACTACAATCGCCTGCGAAATGTGTTTCACGAGCGGCAACAATATTTACATCGCACTCCGCGGCCGCAAAACCAATTGTTCAATGTGCAATTCTGCCATGGGATTGTGTGAGTGTGAATGCGGTTAGAAATGTCATTCGTCTGACAGTCAATACCCCGGTGAAAATGCTCTGCGTCAAACAAGATGTGGAAAATTTTGAATTTTTGTTTTCAAATTACCGAGTTTGGTCGAGGGAGCGATTATTGTGCTGTAGTGAGATATTTCTGAAGTAATAGATAATATAAGGGTCTAAACGCAGAAGCACTCCAAACTTACACCAAGGCAAATGTTTCGGAACCGTCTACTGGACCGATTGTCTCCAATTCGTCCACAAAAACGTGTGTATTTGAAGCGACCATGCTTTCGATATATGAAAAAAGGATGCTAAAAACTACTAACGCACAGAAGGCTTTAGAAGTGTCAGGGTACTATGTATCCTAGTACTATGTACTAGATTAAAAATGTCGTATCTTTAATTTTTTGCAAGAAACTCGCTTCCATAAAACGGTCATGGTAATGCTGTCAGTTCAAATTTGACCGTTATACGCGTTACAAAGCGTTACATTTAACTTTCGCAAAAATTCCTTGGAAAATTCCGAAGAACAGACTAATTTAAACGTTTTTTCCACCATGTGGGTCGTAATTTAATCACTTCCATTTTATTAAATCACACAAACCAGTACAATCCGAAGACGAGGATTGAATGTACGCGTGTATCAACTACATTTCCACCAAACGGCCCCACATCTGTAAAGAAATGAATTTTTCGTCAAGCAATCAAAACTGGAATGTAACACGAGAGGCGAATGTAGTCCTAGCGACTCAAAACTTCTATAATCTAAATAAAAAAAATGAAAAAAATGGAATGAGACGAGAATTTCTTTCAATGATAATCTGAACTAGGTCTAGCTCACAATGAAAAATTGGAACGAGCATAAAAATTGTTTGATATCGTTGACCAGACCAGCTGAGTGAGCGGGATGTGGAGCGATAGGAGAATGAACGCGTACCGCCCGTCTTGGTTAAGATTTTATTCCTGAAAAGACTTCTTGATAAGTTGTGCGTTATCAAATATGGTCTATTAATGACCTCAACATCCTTATTCCATTGGTTGCATTCAATTTGCGCCAGTAGTTGAAATGAAATTGCAATTGCAAGTCTTTGTTTTTTATTTTTAAAACTATTCACAACTCACCGTATTGACCTTTCACAATAGAAATAACGTTACCAAAGTAGCGGATTGCTGCACCATTTTTCGTAAACCTAGCAACGTGTATCGTTGCTACCAAACGAAACGTTGTTACGTTGTCCATAGACGCACCTGCATACACACGTTTCTTTCAGTTACCTTTAGGCCCTTTCCCTCTAAATTATCTATCGTGGCAAAATTGCTGATGTCTAATCCACCGACCAAAGTGAAACCACCAACGCTAGCCTCGATGTTTACACTGTTCGCCAAGTACCGGCCAACGTTGAACTCTTTCCAAGGTGATGGAAAACGCATCCTGCTGTCGCAAAGTGATTGCTGGATGCAACAGGCCGGCCTCATCGGTTCCAAACACTTCACTCTTACCCAAACCGGGTTAACGTTCTTCGAGTTTAGGTAAGGTCATGGTACGGGTCCCTACTGTTGCGAAAATGTATCGCGTGATTACATCCGCTTTACAATTTCACCCTTCGGGGATGGAAGACAAGCATGTTACACGTGTGTGTATATAAATATGTGTACGGTAACGATTTCCTTCACGATTTGGTCTATCGCTTCACGCAGAAAGTCAACGCTAGATTACGAAGAGTACTTACAGTTCCTGACGATGCTTTGCAACGAGAAGCAGGTGGATGTGGAAGAGGTGAAAGACAAACTTACCAACTGTGGTCCACCAGGCATCAACTCATGACAGTTTGGAATGCACACGCTGATGTCGTACCTGGGCAGCATACTGGAGGATCCTAAGGGCACACACGAACGTGGTTTAGATACGTGGGGCTAGATGATAATATAGCTTTATATCGTTTGACTTGCTATACAAGCGCCTCTACCAGCAAAACCTATCCAGTTAGTTAAACTTCAATAAACCATACGGAGTTATTATTGTATCGTATCTAAATTGCCTTTATTTCTGCTTCATTGCATTATACAGCTCACAGCAGAGCTCGTCACCTACTAGTGAGAAATGTGGAAAGCGTATTTTATATAACTGTATCGGTTCGTGTATCCCGTTCGTTACCGTCTCCCTGCACGTCTATCGACACCATCCCGTGCTTTGTTTTTGCTCGCTTGTTCGTATGCTTTGTCACAAATTTTACCAACACAATATACTTACGGGGTTCGTCCCATCTATTGAATGGAAATCTGTCCAGCTTCAAACGTAAAGCCTTCGAGACGTTTGGTACCGTTCTTAACAAACCCACCCAACCTTTGATTCTTACACTTTGTAAATCTGTCCATTAGCTTTTACATTACCCAGTTGTTATGTGCAAAGGTTTTCCATAACTAATATCATAATTAGAACAGCGGGTTAGCGTACATTTATCAAGAAGATTAACATTGGTTGTAGACAACGTTCTGTAGGGCTGCTGGTGGCACGATTTACAGGTTCGCGTTCGATACGTAACTTAAATATGTTCAATCTTTAGTAAAACATTAGCTAATAACCACTGTGTTCCGTGTGTGTGTGTGTTTCGTGTATGCCAGCCATTATGATCAGCTTGCCGCTAGATACTGAAGGAAAGAATGCATTCGTTCAGTTACAACATCGCACAAGCCGCACCCTTGTGAATCTCCTTTCCAATTATATGTTTATGTTACTAGTATTACATATACGGCATCCTTAGAGCACGGTATGAAAGGTAAATGTATGAATGTATGTTTCATATGTATATATGGATGAATACGAGGGTTTCTCCCTGACCCTCTCTCGCTCTCGGCGAAATTTTTCAACTGTTGGTGAAAACACTCCAATTTTGTTACGCCATTTACCTAACAACAGCATTCAATCAAATCGCATCCCTTCAAGGGTCTTCATGGGTTTGATCGTGGATCGTTTCACCGATCATGCTTTTTATCAAACAAGCCTCTCATTGATTCGTCTCATGGCCAACAAAGTAGTACACAATCATGGAGCGGTTCGTATTGGTGCTGACTTCTTTTTAACTTTAGCACTACATTATGCCTGTTATTGTATTTATATTGTGAAGATAAGCTTTCCTTCACGTTTTGCATTCCTTTTCTATTCAGCTTACGTTTTATACAATCATATTAAATCATAATATATATATGCTTGGGCTATAAGTGCGATAAAAAAATCATGACAGTATAAACTTTATATAAAAAAAAAACACAACACATACATTGAAAGGACAGCAAACCATCCCAGAAGCGGTAATCAATAACCAAAAAGAGGAAGATACCGATTGGCAGGGGCTGTAGGAAACACTCAACACAAACACAAGCAGATAACTGCACATACAATTGATACAAAATTCATCATACATTCGGTGGTGAAGTACAACACGTGTTGTTGCGCATTACGCCACAGTTCACTTCCCTCTTTACCTATCGACCTAATAGTAATGTCTAACCTTCTACGACACTTTCTCGGGTACGAATTCGCACTGTTTTGCGATCAACCTTCCTCTGCTTAATCGACCTAACGAAATTGATTTTGATTAAACGTTTGCTTTGCAGTCGCAACTGTTCTACTCAACCCCTTCTTAATCACGTAAAGTGTGTCTGCTGACTTTTGCCTTCAATTTTGGTCGATCTTTAGTGTGTACTAAAACAAAGAGCCCCTTTCTCATGTATCTATTTTTTCACCAGTGCCAAACGCCTCACACATTTGAATCAGCATCGGGGAGTTTTTTTTTGTATGTTACCCCTACCGTTTATCACCATGCATACCCCCTCCCTTTCGTCCCTCGTGCATTCGCCACACCGCCACAAATACAGGAGGCATGTGCACGGGCCCTTTTTTCATTCCGGAATGTTTGTTCGTGGTACGGTCCCTTAAGATGCCACATTTGTGAACGGTCCATCAATGTTGCTAATCTTCAGCGAACAGTAGTAAACCGTCTTTGCAAACAGCAGCAAAGAGATGAGATAAAGGCTAATGTATGCCACAAATATTCCACTATAATCCTGCAATGATAAAAATATTAAAAAAAGAGAGAAATCGTTAGTTTAATACATAAACAAAAAAATAGTAACAACGAAATCAAAAATTACCCTCACGTAGGTATAGGTGGCAAATGTAACGCCGATACCGATTGCCAAAAATATAATTCCACCAAGGAAATGTAGATTGCGTCGCTTACGGCAAAAGTCGGCCCCGACCGAAGACACTTTGCGACAGTGCGGACATCTCGCCAGATTGTTCTTCAACGTATCAAACTACAATGCATAAAGATAGTAAAAATAATTAAGTAGAAATATGTTGCCAATACGGGACGCCTGCTACATACCAAGAATGTATCGTGACAGTGACCACAGGTAACGCGACACATGCCGGGCATTGGTAGCAATGGTGGTGTGACCGGGCTCGGGGCCAGATTAATAATACGTTTGCAGTTGGGCCTCGGGCAGGCCACCCGCTGGGAAGAGCTCTTGCAAATCAGCAAACAATTGCACGGGCACCGTACGTACTTCTTGCCGGCCGGTGCATTTCGAATAGGCTACAACAAGAGAAAGGTAGAAAAGTCCAAAATTAAGTGATCGAACAATTTTGCTTCCATTTAGATGTAGTGTATTGTTTTCTTCGGGTAAAAAGGGTTCCTTATTCTTCAAGCTAAAAACAATCCGCCCGGGGACGTGCACGAACACACACACACTCACACTCAAACGGGTTCAATTTCAGGTTTATGGTAAAACTTTTAAGGTTTGTCTTAGAAGTGCGCATCTTTCGAATGTTAGCGCCTGCTCCAGCGCAAAGTACGCTGCTATTCCTTACCCCCGGGCGGGTCCACACAGGAAAGCCCACATTAAATAAAATACCCGTCCTATCGTGAAGCCGGAACACGTAAGCATTAAAAGCTATCTCGCTTTTCATCGCCACCATTTGTGCCAAACATACATGGCCGTGTGCTAGTAGTATATCTTATGCCTGCCCGGAACATTTCAAACAAACTGGCTGGCTGGGTGGATTAAGCGGATCAAGTTTCATTGTACCACAAAGAAAGAAAGAAAAAAACAAACCTCACCCTAGGGATGAGATTCCGGGCAAAGCAACAAAACTCAACCAACTGCTCCAAGCGTGTGTTACGAACTAAAAGGCTTCATACGCGTGTGTGGCTTTGTATTTTCTTGAGTATCCACACGAAAGATTTTCGTCTGGACAAAAGCGGGGGATTGTTTAAGAAGAAGAAGAAAAAAAACATTATCTGCAAATGCAGGCAAATTTAGCAGCATCATACCGTTGCTTCGTTACACTGCAAACACTTGACGACATGTTGTTCCTTTTTCCAGGAGATGTCGATCAGTGCCTGACATACGCGGCACGTCACTATAATACTATTCTGTTGCTCCTGTTGATACGAGGGTGGTACCTCGTCCGGACCGATGGGGGATGCGTTCACGACCGCTAAAAAAAACAAAAACGAGACAAGAACAAAGGAAAACATTAGAATCATTGATCGTAACAGCATGCAATGCAAATGTGCAAACGCGACTGGCTGCAATCGGTAAACTTTAAATAAGGAACTTTCTTAGTCATGTTCTATAGACGGATGAAGCCAGCAGGCTAATCTTGCTGTAATGTAAACAAACAAAACCCTTGATCGTGTCACGTATAGATCAGATGCTTTAGCCGATAAATTGGCGTAGGTCACTTATGCAATGTATGCATTCAGTGCCAACATCAACCTTCTGAAGTAACATCTCCGATAGGTGATCTGGAATCACGGGTCGATTGTTTTTACCGTCGGGATAGAATGTTTATGGTATGCCTGTATACACATCCCACACCCCATCGTCCCAAAACGCCCGTCCCTTGCTCCGCATATCGCACTGTGAGCCTTTCGCTGTGGGTCCGTTGCTTGTGGAAATTCACAATCTCTTGGTGGCCAGTGCGCGGACACAGCTGATAAGAACCGAAATGTATAAAAACAAAAGAACTCGCGTTTCTTTCGCTACGTTCGTGTGTTTGTTGCGCCCTGACTCATTACCATCTCAGCCCACCATTCCTCTTTCCACACCTTTAGCCGGTGGATTTCATTTGTCAAGCCCGCTGCTTCTATTGCCCTGCAGCAGCAGCAGCGCAGGCACAGTTTACTAGTCGTAGGAAAAAAAAGAGACAACACATAACTGGGCTGACTCATCACATAACCACAGCAACGATGTCGAAAGAAGAAAAAGTTATTCCACTAGAATTCCGATCGCATCGAAGCAGGCTACGTAATGGAGATTAAATTTTCACAAAATTATATTCAAACAGTTGATAACAGCAACGTAATGGTCCAATAATAATTGGAACGGCTGTAGCACATTTGACGCCAGACCTCGAAGTAGAAAAAAAACACTATCGACCGCAAACATTCATCCGGAAGTGGTCCACTCCGACCTGCTGCGTACTTACGTTGCACTGATCCTGAATCTTGGGATTGTTGCTGTTGCTGTGATTGCTTCAGGAGCGGCTGTTTTTCCGATTCCCCGTCCATTGCAACTTCCGGACTGCAGCCTGCCAGGGGACACACACACACACGCACGCACGATAGAAACTACACTTGGTCGAAGTTATGTGTTGGTGCGACTGTTGCCAATTTACTGCGATTGCAGGCCTGCACACTGAACACCACTTCCTTCCCCGTCCGTAACCACCACTGGCCCGTCGACGACCGTGTGATTCGTGCGTGCAGAATTGGCAGAAACAAAGAGAATTTCTCTGCACCACCTTCTACAGCCCGAACGGCAGAAACCGTACACTGACGCACTAGAATTACTTCACCGAATGAATCTCTAATCTAATCTGCGTCTCGTTAGCACGCATTCACTTGAGAATCCATGTATGTTCCGAGGGCAGATAGATAGATGAAGGCGGTAGAAGGAACTAAAAAAAAATTCGATACGATTTTTCGCCTCACTTTGACATTTGCGATATTTGCCCTTTTCCATACGCATCGAACGAATTTCTAATGCTTCACTTCTTCACGCCCCTGTAAGCGTTCAAGCGTTTGGGCAGCTTTCGTAATTCTTTCCAGCGCACTATCCCCGCCCGTATGTAAAAGAAGAAAAACACGGCTAGTGGCAATGCACCACCATGTTAATGCAAGTGCTGACGGACGAACTAATAATGAATGGTAAATATAGAGTGATGTAGCCGATTGGCACTGTCGCTAGCTGTATGATTGTTTATTTGACAGGTGCAGCCTTCAACGCATTGGTAAAAAGTCGCAATCGTTCGTTAGTTTTTTACGATTCAGATTGCAATAGAGCCCAATATGGCTTCGCCCACCCGATGCGCATCGCTTTGACAT
This sequence comes from Anopheles funestus, assembly GCF_943734845.2. Classification (NCBI taxonomy): domain Eukaryota; kingdom Metazoa; phylum Arthropoda; class Insecta; order Diptera; family Culicidae; genus Anopheles; species Anopheles funestus. Next base: position 25,385,632 of record NC_064599.1, on the reverse strand, counting down.
CAGACGTATGCTCTCGATGTTTACACATTATAATAGATGGCGCTGGCGTGCATCTTTTCTAGAATTTATGTAGTTTTTGTACATAAAACGTGTGTCGGAACATCATCAAAGCGATGGTATATTTACTAACTTTTTCATAATTAATTACAGCATTTGTCGTATTGCTGATGTGCACAGCGCTGGCAATGGCCTCAATATTGCGAGCCAACTGTATCACCGAATTTCGTCAAAATTGTCCCTTATTTCCATGCTTCACGAGATGTTTTATACTTAAATAATATTAATAGCAAACGAGAGATTCTTATGTTCATTATTGTTAACAAAAAATTGAAATATTTTTATATTTATCAAAATAGAAACAACAGTGCAAGACGTCAAACGATGTCAAACGATTGCGCACTGGGTGGGCTGTCAAAAGATGCTGGCCAGCTTGTACTAGCTTCGCAAGCAACCCTGCACACTAGAAGCGAAGCGACGCCAACAACAACAATAAACACTGCTGCCGGGATCGCGTCATCTGGGTGGAATGTTTTGAACGGAATTAGCAATTAGCATCCCCGCCCTGAACGCCGTAGTGAACGAAAAAACCATAAACGAATCGCTTTATTGTGGGACACCAACTGTGCAGAAAGTGTTCCCTTTGCCACGATGGGTTGCTTTGAGAGCAAACCCGACCAGCAAGTGCAACCAGTTACCGTCCGATCACCGACGGACATCTTCTGGCTGATACTGTACGTCGTCTTCTGGATTGCACTGGTAGGTAAAAGTGTTAAGAAAACAGACTTATTGACAAAAGTTTAAAATTAATCAACAGCGTTTTTCGTTCCAAATTTGTACATTCCCAAGTTTTGTTTAAAGGAACCCGGTGTGGTTAGCATCTATTATTAACCGATGTCAGTATAGAAGCGCGTGCGTGCAGTTAATTACAGTGTATTGACACGAATGCAACGTTTTTCACCCCATGCGATCATGTTTCGAACCCCTTTTAAAATGTGCATACCTGTAGAACAAACATATGGATTTTCCAACGTACCCTGACCCTGACAACAAATTTCCCCCTAAACGCGGAAACGGTGTGAAGATGGTTTCCCTTTTTTTTAAATTTCAAATGCTCCCCTCCGCTTTGACTCGGTTTGCACCCTTCAAGGTCAAAGTTAATGATCCACAATTCAACCGGGTGTTTAAATTAAACGAATGACCCCACCCTTGCTTTGCGCCTTCATCATACTTGACTGCTTCTCCTTTCCCCTGTTTTTTTATTTCCCAGATCGTAATCGCAATCTTTTCCTTCATATACGGAAATCCGCTCCGCATCATCAATGGGTACGATTCCTTCGGCAATACGTGCGGCGTGCGCAGCAACGATAAGTTTTCCAACTTCCCCATGTCCGGGATGAACACGGAGGACAAACCGTATCTATTCTTTCTCGACATCAAGGAGCTACGCCATACGTTGAAAATTTGCGTCAAAGAATGTCCTCAGCGTGAAATTTTGAACGCGGCCGAACTGTACCGCTACTACGAGGATCGCAAGGCGAAGTACTGCCGGTACGATTTTAACATGAGCATGCTCCAAACGCAAGATGCTGGCGGTGCGAAATATTTCGACTTTACTGGACCTTGTCCACCGTTTCCGGTGTACCAGTCGGCACCCGTTCTGCACCGCTGTATACCGACCGGTGTAAATGCACCGCTGCAGCAGGTGAAGAAGATGTACGCACTGATCAATTCGTGGGAAGCCACGCAGCAGGTGTTTAGCGATCTGTACAAAGCGTGGCCAACGGTCGTGCTTGTGTGTGCGCTAAGTTTGGTATTTTCAATCATAATGATTGCACTGCTTCATTGGCTCGCAACGATCGTTTCGTGGCTGATCTGTATCATCGTCGTGGTGGCCAGTATCGGCATTACCGGTGTGCTCTGGTGGAGCTACTACAAGGCCAAACATACGCTCGATACCGATCAGCAGCTGTCCTACCTTGAGGAGTTGGTACGCAACGAAACGACCATTTATGTGCTCGCGATCGCAGCCACCTGCATCATGATCATTCTGCTCGTGGTCATATACTATCTTCGCGAGAAGCTAACCGGTCTGGCGGCACTGTTCGAAGAAGCCGGCAAATGTATGCTACAGCTGCCGGGTTTGGCCGGTCCTCCGTTGCTAGCCTTCCTGGCACTATCGATCTTTCTCGTTTTTTGGGTAGTGGTGGTCGTGTGTCTGGCAACGGCCAACTATCCCGGCGTTAAACCATTGCTTCCATTGGCTCAGCTCGAAGAAAATCCCTCGATTGCGAGCGATACCAAGCTGAAGCCGGAAATGGCGGGCAAAAATGATACCAGCTTCAAATGTGCGTATGACTCCATTTATTCCTGTATTGCACCTGAACCAATCACCAATCTGAACGATCCGTTTCCTTTATTTCGATTGCTTCCAAACAGCGTTTAAATTGGTCGAATATCATGATGTGAACGCATTGCGACACATGCTGTGGATCTACATCATTGGGCTGATCTGGACGAGTGAGTTTATATTCGCCTGCCAGCAGTTGGCCATTGCCGGTGCGGTTGCATTTTGGTACTTTCGCAAGCCAACCGATTCGCCGGTACTGCTTGCGATCGCCAAACTGGTCAAGTATCATCTCGGGTCCGTCGCGAAGGGTTCGCTCATCATTACCATCTTCAAAATTCCACGCCTCATACTGACCTATCTGTATGCGAAGTAAGTCCACATGCCGTCCCTGGTGGAAGCGAGTTTGTCTTAAACGATTGTCTTGCTTGAAACAGGTTGAAACGTCACCAGCAGGAAGGTTCCGAGTGTGCTAGCTGCTGTTTACGGTGCTGCATTTGCAGTTTCTGGCTGTTGGAGAAATTTATTCGCTATCTCAACCACAACGCTTACACGGTCATTGCCATCGAAGGAGTAAACTTCTGTCCTGCTGCAAAGATTGTAAGATTTCCGATTTGTGAAAAGATTGTACTGTAAGAAGCGTAAAGTGCTGAAGTGTTGTTTCTCATTAAATGCAGGCTTGGAATGCACTCGTGACAAATGCGCTGCAAGTGGCCACTATTAACGGTATTGGAGACTTTGTGCTGTTCCTGGGCAAGCTAGCCGTGGCAGCGATATGCGGACTGATTAGCATTCTTCTGCTGCGTGACAATCCCGATCTACACTTTTACATGGCACCTGTTATCATTATTACCGTGTTTGCATTCTTCATCGCACACATTATACTGTCACTGTACGAGGTAAGTGTTTTTTTTCCAGCTCCTGTAGTAATTTGTTTTCTGCCAACTTTTTTTTTGATCAAATCCTAAAAATTTTAAATCCCGCAGATGGTTGTCGACACGCTGTTCCTGTGCGTGTGTGAGGATCGCACCATCAACGGCAATAGTGGCCGCTGGAAGGAAAGCAATCTGGCTCGACTGTTAGGCGAAGCACCGGAACCGGACGCGGTTGAGGCACCGATGCAGGAGGTTCAACTTACGCCCATCACGAAGCAACCATTCTCCGCTCAATTCCTCCAGGCCGAGATGGAAAATAGTAAGGCTTAGTTTGGTTCGGTGAAATGCGTCGAATGGGCATGAAATTAGTAGAGCATAAGTTGGCATTAGTGTGTATGGGGATAGTACGACCACCGTTTTCACGCTCCTCATCAATATTTATCTACATTGGCGGGGCGTACATTATAAATCGCAAAAATTGTATTACGAACGATGCTTTACTACTTGCACCACTACTAAAATCGGTAGATATGGTTCCAAAAAGCGTCTTGCATGATAAATCTCATACGCACAACTACCATTAAAGCATACAACATTCATCACAGCTCATGTTGTGTATGGTCCAATATTTTGCTACAACTACTTAATTACTTAAAAATATTCTCCCCCAAAAACGTATATTACACGTTTCGCGGCATTATGAAGATGGTCACAAGATGTAGATTAAGTTTTTGATTATTATAATATTGTAATCGGCATAAAAGCATTTATACATTAGTAACCAACGCAACAATCGAATGCGCTCAAACACACAAAAACCAATACGAACTGTCTGTCTGTCGTGCGAAAGTTGTAACGACCATGTGCGTAAATGATCTTCTCAAAACTAGCGACGAAACGGTGCTTCCGAGCTTATTGTGAGGCAAATGCAAACAGCACAGCAGATTGAAAAGAACGCTGCCAGCCGGATAAGGAAAGAAGTCCGCCACACAAAAACACATTTGTCCACCCATTAGAAGTTGCAAACCTATTTACAGTACTGCGCTTATTGCAATGTTAATACTGACTGTTGAAAAGTTTATCTTAAACCGATATTAACGGTTCTTTTTAGTTTTGGATTTCCTATACAAGAATTCTACATCACGACGGGAATAAGATGAACTGTTCTATATATTGCTACATGAAAATAATTGTGCTAATGAATCGAAATAAAACTATGCACTTGCCGTTGCAGAAATGAGGTTTTAAATAGAGTTTATTCTAGTATACACACACGCATACACCGCCAGTTACGGTAAGTCAAGTTACAAGTTATTTAGTTAAGGTTGAACATCGGCCGATGTGCGCGTAAATGTGGTTGGAGACAGAGCAGTGTGCCTCTACCGTTGCTCCTCACGTTTGTAAAGCACGTGTCTGTGTGGTATATTATCGGTGAGCTGATGGACCATGCGACGGAAACCAAAGAGAACCCCCCCCCCCCCCTTGCGCCCAAAAGATCCGTTAAGCCGTGGATGGGGACACACGCCCGTCAATGCACCCACCACAAAGCCTGCATGGTGTAGACCTTCCGCAAGGCGCCTTTCCCGGATTGGGGACAATGCTGTTCAGTTCTTCTTCGATCCACCGAACCCGGCAAATCCCATAATGGCGGCCATTTCCGAGCTTCCCGCATCCAGATCGGGATCGGCATCGTCATCGTCGTGCTTTCGCTTGCGCTCTTTTCTCTTCTCGCGCTTGTACTCCCGGTACCGGTCCTCCTCCTCCTTCGCTTCACGTACCCGTGACTCCAGCTCGTAGTCTTTCTTCTTTTCTTCGGTCTTCTTTTTGTTTATCTTAAACCGTTCCTTCACCTGATCGAGCGAGCTGCGTTCGACTTTCATCGACATGCCGAGATTGCGCTGGTGCTTCTTGCCATTGATGTGGTCGAGAAAGTTGATCGAATCTTTCACCACACAGTCGCACACGTTGCAATAGTACCCGCCAGACTGGGAGGACGGTGTGCTCTTGTTGATGACCATACTTTTACCCAGCTTGCTGTCCAGATCGACTTTGTACTCGCGCTGCTTGAGCAGCTCCTTCGTAACGGGCTCACCTGGTGGGAACAATCAACAGGTTAAAATACGGCATCACTGGAAGGCGTGAATGGTGCACACGACCATGGTTCTTACCATCGTCCTCGTTGCCTTTATCCTTGGCAAGTATACGCTCGTGCGCGAGCCTTTCGTACTCCTTGCGATCCCACTTCCGTCGATGATCATCCGGCCGCAGCGACATCGTTAAAACCTTCTACAGCAAGCGCAGATTTCGCTTCAAACAACAACGTGAAACAGTTTTATCTCGCAGAACAATTGTTTACACCGAATAGTGTGTGTACAGTATCTCGCAATAACAATAACAAACTAACCAAAGTAAACCCAGAGCAACGGGTACTACTATTTCGAACCGATTGACAACTGGCAAGCAGAAAAAGAAACACACATTTTGACATATCGCGGTACAATGGCAACAAAATCAAAACAAGATTGTAGTTGTATGCGTGAATGCTGCACCCGCCCAATGGTTTTTGATGCATTTTGAAGCGAATGTTCAAATTTTGTGATTGAATCACATCAGTTGGAATGGCACATGTTTTTCCTTTATCAAGAGTATTTAGACATCAATGTAACCGTTGCAGATTCAATAGATAGTAAGGTATCTTTCGTCGTTTCAAAATATGTTTTTCTACTCACCAGAGCAGCTTTTTGACTAAAGTCTGTTACCGTCAGTACAATTCAATTCTTCACCGTTTTTTGTTTGTTGTAAGTTTCTACAGTAGATGCTCCTGTTTCACGGTTTTCCAAAATAATCGATAAACTTTGTAAAAATCTACATCCAGTCCAGCGCTGACCATTTCTGTAGAGTTCATCCATCGACAGCTTTTCCGTTAAAATATTTTTCTCCTTAGGCTGAGATTTTCGACTTTACTACAACAATATGTACTCTTCCCACACACGGTTCAGTACCTACATTTGTACAACAAAAAAACTGAAAAGGAATAGCAAACCAAGAATAAGAAAATTTTCGTTCGTTAATGTTAGAATTTAAAAATAAAAGCAGATAAAGGTAAGAAAACAAAACGTGTTTCTCATTCTAAAATTCCAACAATGAAATAGATAATAGTACATTTATTACCGATAGATTAAAATACAATAAATTCTTCGTCGTTTGTTACCATCGCCGCCGGCACCACCGACGAAGTCACTAACGCGCGCTAGAGCTTCCCATACGCATACTGGCGGCGGTTTGCGAAAAACTTATACCACACATAATAAGACGACGATAGCTCTCCAATGCGCAGAAACCATTGCCAATCAACTCAAAAGATATAACTAGCTCCAGCAGCGAACGGAGCGAACGGAAACCGTGCGCTTCCCAAGATGTATGTGTTTATATGTGCTGCATCCCTTCATCGCCCCCCCCCCCCTCCTATCTTCCACCTTCCTCCCTTTTCTTCTTTTCATTCTAGCGTAAGATCTGCTCCTCACTCTCATCATCTCGTTGATAGCGTGCCTTTTAAACTAGATAAATTATGACGCATATGGTTGTTTAATCGGTCGGTACTCCGGATAGTGTGGTACTGTGTTTGTGGTTGTAGTAGGTCTGCTATACTATTACCCTTTCCCTCGTTTAATCAATGTACGATAAGATGAATATTGGTGTTTCGGCATGGAATAAGTTATGATGTTAACGGTTTACATGTTTGGGCATCTTGTTGCACTGATTGTTTCTTGTTCTTTACGGTACGCAAATCGTAGTAGTTGCTGGTTCCGCGGCTAGGTCTACCGTTTGCATCCGCTACCAAGTGATCATTAATATAGCAATGGTTTTTTTTGTTTGTTTGTTTTGTTTCCTTTCTGAGTGGGTTATTTTGATTCAATCTCACAAAAGCGTATTTCATTCAACTGAATAAGGCTCATCGACAACATTCATCCCGGTACCATCCACATCACACGCCCTGCCATAGTTTTCCATCTTTTGTCCGTTTAGTAGAATACTTTAACAGTTGTTTCTTTTTTTCACCGTGCATTACTTTACCTTTTCTGCGTGTGTAGCGTATCTGTGTGTGTGTGTATGTGTATTTGTGTGTCCGTGTTGTGTGTTTAAACGATAGCGGTTAGGTTAGAGCGTCGAATCGGGTTCGAAGATCCTTCGGCCTGAACTGTCCCCGCTCGCACAATTTTAGGAACACATCGACAATGCAATGCCTAGAAAGTCCTCGAAACCAATCGTGATGATGCCCTTCTGTTCGGTATCGCGCACGCGGAATGCATCGGTAAAGCGCTGAATCTGAATGCACGTCACGATGAATTGGTCCACCGAGATTTCCTTCCTATTGACTGGATCGTTCTTCGCGATCAGGTACTGTATGAACTGTGGCGAAAAGCGAAAGCCCATCTGCGTCAACGCTTGGGTTAGTTCATTTTCCTCGATGTGTCCGGATGCGTCGCGGTCAAAATTTTTAAACACCTGCAGCCACTGGTTGATGTAGTTGTATAGCTTCTCAAAGTCGTAAATGTCTACCGTGCCGGTCTTGTTCCGATCGAACATGCCTGCCAGAGAAAGGTAAAGTAGCTTCGTATCATTATCCAATTCGTACCATCGTCATACACATTTGCAATCCGCTCACTGATCATCAGGTTACAGGCGGTATCCGAAAAGTGATCGCCCCGTCCATTAATCAGAGCCTGCTGCAGTTCCCGGTTGTTAATACGCCCCGTGTTGTCTTTATCAATGTTTCGGAAGATGTTCTGAATTTCCGGATTGACGGGCGGTTGCTGGGGTGGCGGTGCGTATCCACCGTAGCCGCCTGCGTAACCAGCGGCTGGCGGCGGGTGTTGTCCATAGCCTCCGTACTGCTGTTGCGGAAATCCTCCCTGCGGAAACCAACAGCGTGAGGGAGGAAGAGGGAATGAAAAAAAAGGCCAATCAAATCAAGCAAGCGTGCAGTAATGATTCACACCATGGCTGGAGTTTCACTAGTTTCTGAATCACGTAGTTAGGCATTTGCCAAACAGCGTAAATACATCACCACAGTGACGGTGGTGCCCAGAATCACCAAATGCGGTACGAAAACAACACGTCAGCTTATCGATAGCCTAAATCTACTGCCACTCACCTGATAAGCCATTGCTAGATTTATATCTTAGTACGTATACACAAGCACACAAGAATCAGAACAACAACTTAATCACGATTAGATAAAACGAACGCGGACAACACCGTACAATTACTTCCAGACGCGATTTTTTTTCCGACGTAGCTGACGAACTGCAGCTAATGACAGAACTTGGAAAAGAACTGTCAAATGAAAATTTGCAACATCTCCCCTACTCTGTGGACATGCTCCGGATTGAAAATTACTAAAAATGAAGATTAAATTAAAAGGAAGATAATTTTTGGCAAATTCGTTTGATTCATTGTTCATTACTCTTTAATTCATTTAACATAATGTGGCTCGTTTGGGCACAACTTTGTTGTTAATTAAGATCTGCCCAAGCAATCCTTTCCTAAGTCTTTAACTTATACCGTAAACGGCATCGTTGTTTGACAATTGTTTTCCAGAAAATTAGAAAAAAAGTTTGTGTTGCTCTATTGACGAGATCGCTTGGCTATCAATATCAATTGCAAACAGTTCGGGAAATATAATTGAATCTCCGTTGATTACTCGCCGAAATGGCCGACGATTTACAGAACTACAAACTGCAATTGCAGCAGGTAATTTTAGCGATCCGCAAACAAGGCAGCATTCAATGCATGGTTCCGAAGCCGTGATTTCGTTCCCTTCCCTCTGCCACAACCGTAGGTCGAAGCTGCTCTGCTTACCGATCCGGAGAATGCGGAACTGCTCAAGCTGAAGGAGGATCTGAACGAGGTAATCGAACTGACGAAGGATCTGATCAAGGCGCAGCAGGAACCGGAACAGAAGAAATCGGCATACATTGAGCCGGCCAGCAGCAGCTACTACGATGGCGTATCAGGAGCGGATAAAAAGCAAACAAAACCAGCCAAGGTATGGAAGGTGGGTGATAAATGTTCTGCTAAGTGGATTGAAGACGGTCAGTACTATGATGCTACCATAGAGTCGATATCGGAAACCGGAGAGGTGAGCATCGTGTTTGAGGCGTATCAAAACCGGAGCAACACTACCATCAGCGAGCTGAAGGAACCAAAGTCACGGAACGAAGTGTTTCCCGCCAACAGTAACAAGTAAGTTGCGTGGAGCAATGGAACGAAATATTTGTTAAGTGGCAAGCGCATTAATATGATGGACCAATCCTTTTTTAGGCGCTTGCGACACAATCAGAAGGAATATCTGAAGAAAAAGAAAATGAAAAAAATTCAGCGATTCAAGGAGCTGGAGGAGGAACGCGAATGCGAGAAGAACAAATGGCTTCAGTTTACAGCAAAATCGACGAAGAAGTCGGGCGTGAAGGCGAAAAGTATTTTTGCTTCTCCAGAGAATGTGAACGGTCGGGTCGGTATCGGTACCTGTGGTGTATCGGGCAAACCGATGACTGAGTTTTCCCACGGAGAAAAGTACAGGAAAGGTGTTTAAATGCTTTCAATAGCAACAATTGCGTCAAAATTGTGTGCGTGTGCTGCAAGATCATTTGTTTTTTTTGCAATTGAAGCACACGCTTTGATCAAGCGTATTTTATCAAACACCTCTTTAGTAATTGTTTTACTACATACTTTCTTGTCTTAAGCATGGTTTAGCAACTGCCGAGGATAAAGATATTTCTCTGTAGGCTTTTTATGAAATTTTTCTTCGGGTACCTCGTTTAATCAAGAATTCATTCACATCTTAGGACGAGCCCGTTGAGTGGCATGAGTATCAAGTAAACTTTTGGGAGCAGAGAAATCACATTAAACTTTGAATAAAGTGAATAAGCTAATTATTAATAACTGAGAACTGTGTTTTCCGTGCTGGTCGGCTTTGGGTTGAATTTTATTTTTCACGCATTATTGTGCAGGGTTCGTCGAGAAATTATCCCAATGGCTGTAAAGTAATGCACCACGGGTAATAAACTCGTGCAAAACAAAATTGACATTCGATGCTACAGTAATCAAAACATTCTTCCAAAAGAAAGCTGCAAGCGAGAAGTTTTATATTTGCCTGTGCTGCTAACGTTCTTTAACGCGTAAAATGACTTCACCACTAGAAAATCTGGAAAACCATTTGGAAATGTTCATTGAGAACGTGCGCCAGATCCGTATCATCGTGAGCGATTTCCAACCACAAGGGCAAAATGTGCTAAACCAGAAGATACAATCGCTCGTCACCGGGCTGCAGGAGATCGATAAGATGAAGAACCAGATCGACGTGAACGTACCGTTGGAGGTGTTCGATTATATCGATCAGGGACGGAACCCGCAGCTCTACACGAAAGATTGCATCGATAAGGCGCTGACAAAGAACGAAGAGGTGAAGGGCAAGATCGACTCCTACCGTAAGTTCAAGAGCAATTTGATGAAGGAGCTAAGCGAAACCTTCCCCGTGGAGATCAGCAAATACAAGGCAATTCGAGGGGACGAATAGTAGTAGTAGTAGTGCTTTGCGGGAACATTTTGGGTACAGTGTCCCGATCCCTTTAGAGGATGGAAGTGTCGCGGTAAATTGCGTAAATTGCACTATTGTATCATGAAAATTAGAAAGTAATTGTTTATATAATATACGACGTAATTTGCTATATACTACAAAATAAAGTTTTTCTAAAAACGAAATACAATCTCTATACAAGGATCGTATACCTAACTACTAGGCACACATCCGAAATTAAATCGTCATCTTTTTTAATGTTTGCCAAATGCCAAGCACTAACTTCTATTAGTTTTATGTTATCAGTTGTATTCATGTAATCTTACACAGCGTTTAGTTTCATCCCGCATGGTATGTGAGGATGTTGGTTTACTTTCATCACAAAAAAAAACAATAAAATGAATCACTTATCGCATGTTTATTGTTCTCCGTTTGTTCGCGACAAAACGAAATGTTTATATATCAATTAGTTTTACTTATCTAAGATTGGTTCCACAGATGCGCACGGGATGTTAGGTTGAATTATAAGCAGTCTATCTACCGCTAAATGGCCTTCTCGGTAGCGGGTTTACAGCGCAAAAAAGGAGGGACCACAGTGCACTAAACAATACTGAATTCCTTGGGTTCCAGCAAATGTAAAATGCCGATAAAAAAGGTGTCCGATTAGCGGTAACAAAATATTTTGGTAATCTCAAATTTGCTTCCATTAGAGCAGTGTTAATATACAGCATCGTGAGGAATTAGTGGCCCAACAATTGGGTGTCGCGAGTACATTAATAAATTAACTGGAATACATTATTTAAAAAGGAAAATCAATTTACAAATCTTACGATCTAGACTGTAAGCTGCAACACAATAGGAAGGAAAACAAGACCTTCGTATTTACATAATTTCATTTTGATCCTATACTACTTATTTGTGTTCAGACGACTGAAAAAAACCCTCTCATCGAGGCTTTCCGATTGCGTTGTTTCCGTTGCGTGCGCAAACGATACATCGGACCTTTTTTTCTTCTTCCTTGTTTGATGTGTAATGCTCGATATTGCTTGTTACGATCATGTTCTACGATGGTCTAAATATGTTTCACATATACCTTGTACGTGTATTTTTTTATGTGTGAGATTTTACAAAGACTCACATTTTTCCAGCAACAATACACTTTGGCGATCGAATATATGATACGGCGGGTTACACACATGTAACGAAAGGGTTTACATCGTTTTACGGAGCAGACACGGTACATGGTCTGTGGCTAGTAAATTGGGGGGATTTGTTTTGTTTGGTTTTCCGGTGACATCATACACTGTACACCACAAATCACAAGTATCCTCTTTGTTGTGCCTACCTTTCCATTCACACTTCATCAACATACCGTCCCTGAACGACCGCAGTCTGGTGATATCGTCGCCGTGAGGCAAAGTCTTCATTTTCCTCGTTCAGTTGAGCAGAGGCGAGGTTTACGTTCGGGCACGTTTGGGTAACTACGACCTGTTCATAATCGTGCACACGTTTTCTGAAATAAAAGGAACCACAAAATTAAATCATGATACAGCGAAGCATAATTTTAAACTGCTGCACAACGGCTTAACTTACCCAAAACAACGGAAAACGACATTTTTCAACCATACAAAGAAGCGAAATTCGTGTGCCAAGCCCGGTTTCACAGCTGGGTTTGCCGTGCCAACGTAGAACCACACGATGAGCACCGTCCCGATGCAGATCAGTGCATACACCCAGCTTACAAGCAGCATTACGAGTATTTTGACACCAGCCTGAAATGTGAATCAAAGTAAGCTTTGAAAAACATCTGACAACCGAACACTGTAGAAGGCTAGGCACAGTACTTACACCCAGCAGTGAGGCCCATCGGTTACAGAAACCAGAGTACCAATTTTTCGTCTTGGAATGAATTGGTGGTCGAATCGGAGCGATCGGCTCATCGTCCGCTTCGCTTAAGGAATTGGCGTTATTCGCACTGTTTGTACCGTCCCGGAAAATAACTTCCGAGTCCGCACTGGTAACCGATGCACTGTGAGGTATTCCATTTGGTTGTTGCGATCGCGCGCTGGTAGCGGCATTTGAAGGCACATGTTGTGGTGAGTTAGTTGGGGTCTGAAAAAAAGAAGAACGGTTAATTCTTTTTCACAGAGAGCGTGAAATGCGGCGCACTTACTCCTAGATTTTTGTGTCGTGTTCGTTCCGGGAACAACTGGTCGAGATCGTTGTTTTCATGATAATCTCCAGTTGCACCGTAGTTTCTTGTTTCGTATAGTGGACTCTGCGCCTGTATCCTGAAGCGCTCTTCGCGATTGTTTTGTATGTCAAACGTTTGTGCCAGTGCAAAGTATGAGTAGTCGATGCAAGCGTATGTCAGCAGGAACGGCATCGTGACGATCGGGGCCAGCGTGTTAATATCACCGATGATGATGAATGTAATCGTTACTCCTGCCACTACAGCCATCGAGTACAGCGGTACCTTGTTGGGGCCACGACCCTTGCCTAATTTACCAATGCCGGGAATAACGTTTTCATTTGCAATGCTTTGCAGTACGCGCGGTGTACCATACATAGCGCCTAGACAGGAAGACATGCTTGATACGTAGATACCGGCAAGCAGCAGGAACTCGACCGCAGACACTTTAACTGCGATTTGATAATCCGTTAGAAGGTGGCTTCGTTGGCAGGTGGCACCCAGGAACAGTATAAACACCATGTAAAGGAACGTGGATGTACTGAGCGCAGCCAGCGTACCATTTGGAATGTCCGTCGATGGTGCACGCAGATCACCGCTCATGTTAATGCCGGACAGGATACCCGTGATCGTTGGGAAGAACACTCCGAACACGGTAAACCAAGACGTACCGTCCGTGTAGGCAGACCACAGATTCAGTCCCATGTTGCCCGATCCCCAGCCATCGAAACCGTGCTCGGGTGCCTCTCCAATAAAGCTGCCTACCATGAAATCTAGCGCGGACATTAGAATCACGATCAGCAGTGCGAACTGCAACTTTACGACCCATTTTACACCGGCCACATTAATAACACCGAGCAGAAGGACGGCTGTGATGGCAAACCCACGGATCGCCCACTGGTTCCCTTCCAATCCAACCAGACCCGCGATCGATTCACCGAAACCGAGCACATTCAACGCACAGCCCACAGCCTGTCCGAAGCAATAGAGCAGCCCGAGCGATCCACCGAATCGTGAGCCCAGCGTGTGGGCGATGAGGAAATAAACCCCACCACTTTCCACCCGGCAGCGCTCACAGATACCAACGGCTGACAGTACGGACACAAGAGCAATGCCCACCGCACAGAAGACGATCAGTATGGCATTCATGATGCCTGCCTCGGCTACAATCCATCCAGATCGCAGGAATACGATCACACCGAAGATGTTGATCAAGCAGGATGTAAAGACGCCATCCCACGTTCCAAACAGGACAGGTTGCGAGATGAAGAAGTTACTTCTCCACCAAGGTTTATCGCCCTGATCTTCGGCAAAGATTTCATCCCTGCCCGATGCATGATGTCCTCCGGCGCCGTAATCGTATTCATTGCCTAGATCGACAAATCCACCGCTCCCACCACCGGTGCGGCTGTGTGCACGGTTTCGTTCGGTCGGCGATGAATCATCGCTACCGAGTCCATATCTGAAAACGAATTTAAGAGAAACAATATGTTAAAAATTGCATTATCTTCTTTTGCACTCCGTTTAACTAATCTCGCTGCCTCACCTGGACCAGTCTACATTCGTCCCGTTGGGCATACCTTGCCCAAGTTAGTACAGCCACGTCACGAACGAAAACAATAGGGCCAGCAACAAGTACCCTGCGTAAAACTCCGAACGGATGATGTTCGGACAGTGTTTTCTATTTGTTAAAATGCCCGCACCAGTGCATATAGTGCACACCCCAACAGCACGCGCTTCTGTTTTGCAGATTTCTCCTCACTTTTCCTGTCGCGCGTTATCCGTTGTTTGCACTGCACCGTTCACTCCACACAACCTTGCGCCGCTTTCTTGCCCAGTTCGGCGTATATCAATCGTCGTCGTCGTAGCAAGCAGGCGATGGTTGTGATGTCATGTTTTCTTAACACACACCTGTTCCGCAAGTATTCCTTCTAGCGAAAATGTGTTGCGTAGTTATTGCCAATGATAAGGATATCTTGGGGCCCACCTTGTGGGCGCGATACTTTCTCCTTTTTCCAACCCAAATGTCACTAACAATAAAAACCGTTCTCGTTGTCACAACAAATAGTACGTCGAAGGGGATGGGAGGAAAATGCAAGGAAAATTTCCACCGAGTCACTGCGGTTAGTGCAGTTGTGTCCATTTTAGATGACATTTTGTTGCTTAAATTCGCCGAATTTGAGTTTATTAGCAAACTAGAAGAATAAAACTGTGATATATGTAAAATAACGATAAATATACATTCGTATGATCAACACTGCACTCCTTCAAAGTCGGCACAACGGCCAGAAACTATGCTTGCAAAAATATTTTTACATGGAGTTCTGTTATGCAATCACGCCACGATTATTCGATTTGAACACTCTTTGCCATTTGCAACCACTTTAACCCTTTTTAACGTAATATTTTCCATTGGGGTTTGAAATCCGTTAACTTTACGTAAAAAATCACAAACAAATTTAATTTTCTTTGGCCCATCACTACCGGGAATGTTTGTTTTGAGTAGGTTGACAGCACAAACCAACAACAAAACAAAATGTAAACAAACTCTCCGCCGCTTTGGAAAATTGTGGGCAAAAGCCGGAAAATCTATACCGATATGGTGTGTACACATCGAAAAGAATAGACAAAAGTCATAAAACAAATTTGAGGAACGGAAAGTATAGAAATAGGTACATCATAATGTATCTGAATCTAAATATCGGCATCCTGGGTCATGTGGATTCGGGAAAGACAACGCTAGCCAAAGCACTGAGTGCGATCGCTAGTACGGCAGCTTTTGATAAAAACCCACAATCTCAAGAACGTGGGATTACCCTGGATCTTGGTTTTAGTGCCCTACAGATAGATTTGCCAGACCTTTTGCGGGAGCAATGCATGGAACAGGGTTACGAAAAACTTCAATACACCTTTGTCGATTGTCCCGGGCATGCCAGTCTCATACGAACCATCATCGGAGGTGCACAGATAATCGATATGATGCTGCTAGTGATCGATTCGGAAAAGGGAATTCAACCTCAAACGGCTGAATGTCTAATAATAGGCGAACTAACATGTCGGAAGATGATCATTGTATTGAACAAAATCGATGTGCTGCGAGATCCAATCCAGCAGAAGAAAACATTAGAACGCTTAAAGAAAGGCATTGCGGGTGTGCTTTCCAAGATGTCTTTCGGTGAAACGCCCATCATATCAATTTCAGCAACGACAGGTGAAAACATCACAACGCTAGTAGAAGCGATGAAATCAAAGTCGTTCATCCCGGAAAGAAATCTGAATCTGCCGTTTATGTTTGCCGTCGATCATTGCTTCGCAATCAAGGGTCAAGGTACAGTCTGTACCGGAACGGTATTGCAAGGAAAGTTGAGCGTAAACGATGAAGTTGAGATCCCGAAATTAAAACTGCAAAGGAAGGTCAAATCGATACAAATGTTTCGCAAAAGCTTCCAAACCATTCGTCAGGGCGATCGGGCCGGTATTTGTATTACTCAATTTGATCCAAAATCCTTGGAACGTGGTATATTGTGCGCTTCAAATTATGTCCATTGCGTGTACGCAGCGATAGTGCGATTAAACTGCGTAAAATATTACAAACGTCCAATAAAATCGAAAGCAAAATTTCACATCACCTGCGGGTACGAGACGGTCGTGGCCACGATTTTACTATTCACTGCTGAGGTAGAAACCTTTTCCTATGCACACCAGTACGAATATTTAGAGGAAATAGCAACAGATCGAGATGCTAGCGGAAACGTTTTTGCACTGCTCGAGTTTGAAACGCCAGTCCTGGCTCCTCAAAATGCGCTTATCATTGGTTCGAAGTTGGACAGTGATGTGCATGCAGCAGATTGCAGAATAGCTTTTTCTGGCCAATTAGCGCAAGTGATACGGGACAGCAAATACACCGAAACGGTACTACCGGAGCTGCAAATATACAAACACAAAGCAAAAACTGGTTCAATTCAACGGGTAGTAAGTGAAACAGAATTAATAGCGGTGGGTCTTTTTAAAAAATCGGCCAACAACCGTCAAGCTTTCGTTGGGCTCGGTATTAGCTTGTCAAGTGGGGAAAGTGGCATTATTCAGGACACTTTTGGTGCTAGCGGGAAGGTAAAGCTGCACTTCCCAGAACCCGTTGCAGCCGATGTCTTGAAACGGATAGCTCAAAAGGGACCATCGCCAGACGGTGAGGTAAAGGTGGAGCTTAGATTTAAAAAGTTCCTGTTCCGCAAAAATGCGAAAGTTCAAAAAGTGATTCAATAAACATGTTCAATGCGATTGATTTAAATTGATGGAGTTTTTTTATTGCTAATTGAACAACACGCAACTGTGATACATCACCGACCGGTAAGGGTTAAATGCAAAGTGGAGCCTTGCTTCTTGAAATGCGAAAGAACATATTATCCTTTTCATTCCTTTATATAGTGTTGTTACTTTAATCATGAATTACTACGCGACAAAAATATTACGGGGAATTTCAAAAACTTGTCCACACTACATTTGTGTTTTGTTCGAACGTATGCTCGACCGGGTGAACCGAGTCGAATACTACCTTCTACGTCTAGTCGTGGGTCCTTACATCGTTACATCGAGGAAGACGTCCTCCTTTTTTGCTGCCTTTATCGCTCTACGTATCCGTATCACCCTCAACGTCGTATTGCGGATTACAGACGCTTCATCATTGCTTTCTCTTTGCACCGATATATTTTTTTTCTGTTGCGGTTAAATGGTTGACGACAATCGTTTGATAATATAGGAAAATTTGGCTGCATCATAAAACATAGTTGTTCATTCTGAGATATTTAATACATTTCACGAAAAATATATTCATTCGATACCTAGTTTATCGACTGTATCTGATCGTTTGTGGTCGTCTACGTTTTGGTATGCTATGAACTGTTTGTTTATTGAGTTATTTATTTAAAAAAAACATAAATATGTATCAATCAAAATTTGAAATCCTAACCAAGTACGAACGCTTAAGGGTAATATTAAGAAACTACCTTTTTCCACTATTTGTTTTTGTTTCCGTTTCAAAACCTTGCACTATCATTAAACATATGTATGGAACCTATGACTAGAACCAATCCTTACGAATCTCAGTGGAAAAATGAAATGATATTCGTATGATACCATTCGCTGGATAAGAGTGTTCGATACAAATAGTATATTGAATTATGCAATACGAACAAAAGTGTTCTTATAAAAAAAAATGCAAAATTAGACCGGACTATCAAATCTCGAGAGCATCTCGAACGTAATTGGTACGATATTTACAATGGTTTGCTATCCCTATGTTACACCTCGCATAAACTTAGCTGTACGAAAGATGCTTCACGCGTAGTTCACGCACAATAGTAATAATAAAGAAGACCATAACATTCACACACATATACCAGACATGTTAGCTAAACTTATGGGCGATAGGATTAATTTTCTTTAAACTATAATAAACTAAATAAATTGATCTACAGTTTCACATACGATAGGACTAAACATAACATCACTACGCTCATCACTTTCCTCAAATGAACACTGCACGGGAGAACGGAGAAGCTAACCATATTAATCTACATCATAAATCATTAATATGTTTCTTTTTGGTTTGTTTTGCGTACTGCCAACCTCATCACTATGTTATTTGGGAAAATAAAAACAAATATGAAAAAAAAAACTTTCACCACTTGACTTTAGTTGACTTCTATACCCCCACGCACCTACGCTTTACCATACCCGAATAATTATTTTCCTCTGTACGATAGATAGATATTGATTAGAGAATGATGTAAATAATTATCACAACTACCAGTGCTATCGATAGAACTACGATTGCCGTCCACTGTCGCCGATCTGTTTGGAATAATGGAGGAAAAATCAAGAAATTATAATTTGATCAAAAACCGATTTAAGATGAGGTTGAAAATGGCACAATTTTTCTTACCGTTGGACATGTGTAATACCTTTGCTACTTTCTTCATGGTAGCGTCCAGCTTGGAATCAGTTTGCTCCAGTTCATTGCCAAACTCGTCTAGCATTCTGTTTGGGATAGGCAATAAGCGTAATAACACATGTTAGACTACGAAACCTTGGAAAAACAACATGCGATCGAGCAACATTCCCTTACACAGCCTGTTCATCCAGCTCGATACCAATCTGGCGGGATACCGTTTTAAGTGTCCCAATCGAATCGCTGATTATATCCAGCTGCTCATCCTGCCCGACCAGAATCCTATGCTGCGTGGCCAACGTATCTTCCACGAAGCGATTTGAGCTGGAGTCGAGTACCGCACCACCGGATGACGATGGAACATAGTGGCTCGGACTATCGTCGAGATTATTCTCCAGCTTCGAGTACTTTGCCCCACTGTGTCGCGAAGCCATTGCAGCACCGGCGGAACTGATCAGATGTTTACCAGTTTCGGCAAGGTTTAAATTGTTCACCTGACTGTTGTTGTTCAGGTTGCAGTTTAGCGAATTGTTGTTGAGCCCACCGATGGTACCGTTCCCGGTCAGCACGGCCACACCGTTTGATATGATGCTGTTGTTGTTGATGTAATTCTTATTGCACTGCGGTGACGATTCGACGTTATCGAGCAGCGGTTGGCGTGCGGTTATGTCCTGATCACGGTTGCGGCTAATGCTCATGCGATCCTTCATCGATTTCACCTCATCCCGGGTGGCGTCGATGAAATGCCGTCGGCTGGAAAGTTCCCGGTTGTCGATCTTAAATTTGCTTGGATTTTTCTCTACAATACGTACGAGGGTGAAACGTTAAGGAAGGGTTTACGCAAACGATGGGGGGAAATAAGCCAAAAATTGTGAGCAAATGTATGTCATTTAAAAAAAGGATATTAATAGTGTCTTCCAGATCCTCCAAATCCCATTCAATGCTGCGGAGTGAGTTCTTCAGTTCAGTTGTTGTCCAATCGGCTTCGGCAGTGGAACCACCGGAATGTGCATCGTTCAGCTCACGCCAGCGAATATACAGCCCACGTGTTTTATTCAATGCTTTGAATACTTCGCTACAATGGAGAAAAACAAAACGGAAATAAAAACGAAACCATTTAATTATAAAATTCTACGAAAATGTTACAATTTCGAGCTCTTCTCTTCTCGGCAATAAAGCAGTGTTTCTTCAAACATATTTCATCATCTCGTGGATCTGTTTAAAAAGCTTGTATCGTGCAACTATGTCTGGCAGCATTGGTTGCTTAAGCTGGAAGTGTACGGAGCGAGAAGAAATTGATGCGCTGCAGTTCGTTTTATGTTGACTGTCTTTCGTAATACAATGCATTTCATGCTCTAGATTCGGGTATGAGGCACATTGCAGGGCAGAACATAGGCAAGATCGATGCCTATAAAACAAGCAACATTAAACACGGTGCGTTGTTTAGTTGAGCAGTATCAGAAACAATCGGTAGAACGGAGAACAATGGCGCTACGATACATCTTTGTAACCGTGTTGCTATCAGCACTAATGCTGACGTTCGCTTATGGACAAGGTAAATTATGAACTGTAACTGAATTGGTACAAAACACTGCATTGCATGTTTTTGCTAAAATTCTTCCACAGAATGTACCGAAGCAAACGAAGAGTACTACAACTGTACATCCCCATGTCGCAGAAACTGTACCAGCCTCAGTGAACCATTGGCTAGCTGCACGACCATGTGCGTTTCGGGATGCTTCTGTAAACCCGGTTACTTCCGGCGAGATGATAACGCGTGTGTGAAACCATGGCTATGTGCTAAGAGTCCTTTGAAAAGTAAATTCCCAAACAAAATTCATCTAGAACCTTTGAATTAATTAAAACCTTCTCGAGAGTGGTAACATCGCTAGACGTTACCACCATCGCAGGTCTGTGCCTCATGGCAATGATTGTTTAAGCTGTATGGAAACCCAAACCTGTACAAACAATTCTTCGTAAAATGACACAAATGTGTCACCAGCTATTTTTTAAATAAAAAAAATCCCCCGATTTTCTTGAGCTCCCTTGAATTTGTTTGATTCACCTTGATGCGTTTCATATACCTACATATGAATAACTTTTTAGTGATGATTAATTGGTTTTTCCAAAGTTGAAAAATACATAACTATATTGTTTCTTGCTTGCTATTTGTCGCTTCCGAACAAACTATTTGCATTCACAAGAAAATGATTTGAAAAGCCACGTACTCGAATAACTGAATGCGGGATTCGAGTTCTCTGTTGTGGTGGAGCAACTGTGCAAATAGTGGCCGTCTGTAGTCAGGACGATATAATACGGCCCTGTGACCGATGTGGAACCTAGTCTGTTCTATTCGGTTGCCAAAAGAAGCAATATCGAACGTCCTACAAAATGCGCGCCATCTTTGCCCTGCTCGTCCTCGCGGTCTTCGCTTTCTTGGGAGCTTCGGGTAAGTGGTTCTATCAGTATCATCACATCGTACGCCTTTTTCTCGTACTGACAAAAACGCGTCATTCGTACGTCCATTACAGCCCAAACAGAGTGCGGTGAAAACGAAACCTTCCAGCGTTGCGGTACTGGTTGCGAGCGCACGTGCAACAACGGAGAAGACTGGGACAAACCATGCTCAGAACCCTGTGTTGACAAGTGCTTCTGCCAGGATGGATTCTTGCGCGACGATACCGGCAGCTGTGTCCGTGCCTGGCGTTGCAGCCCTACGCTGTAAAGCGGGAGGTGTTCGCGTTTAACATGATTTCTAATTTTGCCTCCGTTACGGTGACCATGAGGCAGTTTGCCTGCTGCCACCTTATACTGCAAACAGTCCATCATTTTGGTTTTTACTTTGGTAGGCGAAATAAAACTTAATTACGAACCGCATGCACATACAAACAGACCAGGTCGTTAATGTACACTGCCGATTGTTTTCCTTGCTTGTGTCCCTAGGTGCGGGTAGTGCGGTTCGAGAATCTGCGGGAAAATGGATGATAAATTGGGCTCCGAATCGCTTGCTACCATACGGTCCGTGAATGTGTGGGGATGGATGAATTTACATCCGGGAAGGTGTTGTTACAGGAATGCGAGCCTTAGAGCTAAAAACATAACACACATTTTACTAGTTCACAAACAGTTACAGCATCAATGCTCGTTTGCTACAGCTTGCTACAATAGCGAATGCACGAAGCGACATAATCCACTGCTTTCATATTGAAACGATCAATACTAAATTCGCGAAGTTTGAGCATTCGAAGCCGATTATACGTGAACGACAAACCAAAAAGAAACAAAAGTTACCTACGTAGGTTTCCCTTAACTACCCACCCTCCCCCAAAACCTGAAATCATCGTATTGCAAAAACTTACTCTTTCACCACGAAAAATGGATCTTCCATTCTAGGACTTTGGTTGTGTGGTTGTATCACAAAGTTGTGCCCACTCTCATTAATGCATCAATCGACGTTGCTGGAACGTTTTCTTTACTCTGGCACGGTCAACAAAATGTGTACTGATAGCGATGGAAGTCATTGGACACTTTTCCTCCAAAAACGAGAAGCGATTTTTTCACACAATCCTCTATCCAGCAAGCCTAGCAGCTTCTTGTAAACAGTATGTTTTCGCAATGATTCCAGTAGCTACCCTTATTAAACGGTTCGATTTCACTGACCAATGTAAGCGCGTGCAGGAAGGGAAAGGTGGCCAACAGCAAAGAAGCAAATTTGCTAATTTTTTCGCAATCACCTTAACTACAACACCGTGTCTCTATTTGCATCACGGAAAAGCTGCTGCGTCGATGAACAACGACGTTTCCTTTTTGTGTGTGAGAGAATTTTCCTCACATCCTTCTCGCTCGCTCGGGAGAAAGAAGGAAAAAACGTCACCGAACCCAGCGCATCGGATGCCGATTTTCATGATTTCCTCTCGCTTCACTTTTCCTTGCACATTCCCACCCACACGTTTCTTTACCTTCCTCAGTGGCGATCCCTTTGGGGGGGAAAACTTCGGTTGCTCACAATGCCGCTTCGCGTACGGTTCGGGTTTGCTCCTGAAATATGTATTTTCCTCTAGGGAAAAGGAAAAGCTTGCATGACACAAGTTTGCCTGTGTGTTTGACATGAAAACAACACCTCTTGTTTAGAGCGTAGTGTTGAATGATTACAAACTCTGGCGGAATATCTTTTCGGTGGCGGTTTTTGAAAAACGTTTGGGTTCTTCAAAAAGCACTGCGAGAAATAGAAAAGATCGAGATATTTTTTATTACACACATGAAACAGGTTTGAGAAATGGTGTTATTAGTGTAAAATACTAAAACAGACATAAAAAACTGTAAAAAAATACTATTCGTTCGCGGGTTGTTAAACGCCAAGTCGAATTTGCAAGCCATTCCATTCATGGCGAATGACGATTAGGTACCTGGCGTGGATAAATTATAATTGGCACATGTACCTAAATGTTTCGGATGCATTGCGATTTAACATACGACGCAGCGCCAATTTTACGCAATATTTGAAAACCATCTCTTCCCGGGGAAATTATCGTGATAAAAGATTTAAAAAAACGCGCACTTTTTCTGTCTAAAGTAATTGTAAACTTTTTTTTCCTTTAATCGTAACATTCATTCAAAATTCTTATCTAGTAGATCGCAGATGAGTCGACGTAATATATTTCGACTAATTTTTACGCTTATAAATTACACCTAGTGCTACAGAAGCTTGAATATTCCACAAAATATACCGACATGCGTAAGTTATATACAATTTAGGAAAAAATCGCGGTAAACAGATGACAAGTGTTTGTTGTTGTACGTGGGAAAGGAAAACGGTTCTGTATATCCTCCAAGAAGTTGAAGGTTTGCTTTGTATGTCGTTTCCGTTAAAATAAGACCGTAGAGCGTTGCATTACCATAACCGTGTGTCGCATATGTAAATGGGAATAAAGTTTCCTGTTTTAATGGCCCTAGATAAACTTGTAACTTCGTCATTTTACTATGTACATGTTTGCTTGCACGAAATAAGCAAAGTAGATTGATTTAAATCGTGCTACCTTTTTCAATTTAAGTAACATTTCTCGACCAGCCTAATAAGAACCTATCAAAAGGGATCATTTTAAAGACTTTCTTACGGATAACCGAAAAGAAAATTACTCTGTTGGTGTGGAGTGAATTAAGATAAACATAAATCGTATGTGTAGTAATAAAAAAGAAAGAAAATAAAGCCTGTCATAGCTCTGACCGTATGCATCCCTAACGTAGGAAAAGCTTAAAAAATTAACAACAAAACCCATTCTACTAAATTACCACAAACGCACACACAAAAGTACACCAGTAATTCAGCCCATTCACACTATTGAGAGTGAAATATGCTTTAAAAAAATCGCTAAAATTGAAAACGAACCATGGAAAGTTTCCTCCTTATCTGTTCATTTGTCAACCGGTGAAGGTTGGGGTTTTATCCTAACCAAAGTACATTTACTTCTCATTTGCGGAAATATGATCGGGTCGCTCGCCACGTGAAAATCGTTCCCACATTTTGTAGAACAATGTTTCCAAACCCTGTGCGTACTGCTTGCAATCGAACAGTGGACTATCACAGCGAGCTACCCACACCTTGGCTCGGATCGCTTTTAGAAACTCTCTGTCGGTGCCAAGCTTGATTGCGATGTCCTGATACTCCTGGCGGGATTCGGCAATCAGCTCCGGACAGCCAAGCGTGGCCAGCTGTGATGCGGCAACTCTGGAAAGTGATGAAACAAACACAACCGTTAAACGATGTTCGATTATAAGCAAATTCTTGCATTGCGCCGTTCCAAAATATGCTTTCACTTACCTCGATGCCAGTGTTTCAGCTGGAAGCGTTACAACCGGCGTTCCAGTCCACAGCACATCCATCGAGGTCGTGTGTCCGTTGCAGAGCGGCGTATCTAGACAGACATCCGCTAGCTGGCCGCGGCGTACATGTTCCTCCTTGGCGGCTACGTTCGAGAAGATGATGCGTCCCGCAGAAATACCCAGCTGCTGGGCGGTCGCCTGAATGTTTGCCTCACCGACGGCCGGGAAACGAAGCAGCCAGAGCACAGAATTGGGAACGTGTTTCAAAATCGTAACCCAAGACTGCAACGTCAGTGGATCGATCTTGTACAGTTGATTGAAGTTACAGTAAACGATCGCATCATCCGGCAAACCGTACTGTTGCCTGGTCGTAACGACGATGTTCTGTGGCACTTCCTCTCCGGTTGCGGCCTTATTGTTCGTCTGCGTCGTTGCTAGCCCATTCTGCACTACTACACCATTCAGCGAGGTTTGCACCTGACCGGATGCGATCATCGTCTCGATCGGTGTCGTCGTAGGCAGCTCGGCCACCTTGTGCTGAATCTCGACCGGCTTGTTGGCAAGCACCACCTCACGTACCGTCTTTACATCGGTGCTCTCGACCAGTGGCGACAGATCGGTCGCATTGATCACGGCTACGTTATCCGCAAGGGAATTGCTTTGCGTTTTGTTGCTCACAATCACTCGTTCCTTCAGATGCGGGAACATCTGGCGATGGTCGCCGATGAAATATGTGTGCGGCATGTAGGCTAACTTTTCGCTGTACTGTGCCTCAAGTGCCAATGGCGATGTGACCGCATCCGTAATGATGTAATCCATAAACGATGCACCACTAGTGCCGGGATAACCGAGCCACATAACCTGCACCGGTGCTGGTCGCAGAGCAAAAATTTCATTCCGCGCTCCCTTCGTGTATCCGTTCATGTTTACCAGAATGTGGATACCGTCGGCGTGAATTCGATCAGCAGCCTTACCATTGCATGGCGTTTGCGAGAGATCGATGAAGTGTTCCGTTTCGCGGCTTATTTTGCCACGGAACGTTGTACCATCGTCGGGGCTAAGCGCGTAGCAGAAGATCTCCACACGGTTGCGTTCGTGCAGTCCCGGAATGGACTGCATCAAATGGGACGTTGGATGATTGCCAAAGTCACTGCTCACGTATCCGATGCGCAACCTGCCATTCAGCTCACGGCCAAACTTGTACGGTGGCTTGTGCAGCACGTTTATTTTCTCCAGGCACAGATTTGCGTGCCGTGCAGCGATCGTTTTGCGGAATTCGTGCGACAACGGGTACAGCATCGAATGGTGCGGATGCACCGACGGTAGCCGATTCTTATCCAGCTGATCGGCCACGATCGCCACCAGCTTCTTCATGCGTGCCTCATAGTCCGTCCAGTCGCAAACAATCTGCAAACAGTGCGCCAGATTGCAGTACGCGTCCGGGAAGTCAGGCTTCAGCTTCAGTGCCGTGCGGTACGACTGGATCGCTTCCGGGATGTTGCCCGAATCCTTGTGAATGCTCGCCAAATTGCTGTGCGCGTCAGCAAACGCAGGATTGATTTGGATAGCGCGCGTATAGCACTGCAGTGCACCGGCCACATCCTGCATCTCTTTCAAGGTGTTGCCCATATTGGAGTACGCGTCGGCGAACGTGGGCTGGATGCGGATCGCTTCCTTGTAGTGCAGGAGTGCTTCGTTCAGCTTGCCCTGCTGCTGAAGCACCGATGCAAGGTTCGAGTGGGCGGCCGCAAACTCTGGGAACACTTCGAGCGCTTTGAGGTACAGCCGTGTGGCTTCCTCGATGTAGCCCTGCTCGCGCTTGATGTTGGCCAAATTGTTGAGCGAATCGGCATGGTTTGGGCAGAGGCGTAGTGCAATGTTGTAGCATTCTTCCGCCTCCTTCACCTGACCCTTCTCCTTCAGAGCGTTCGCCAGATTGCAGTAAGCGTCTGGGAAGTTGGGCTGTAGGTCGATCGCACGCCGATATGTATCGATGGCCAGATCGATAAGCCCCTGTTCGTAGTAAACGCAGGCCAGATTTCCATGCACAACTGCATTGTTGGGTGACAGATTTAGGGCGCGAAGATATGCCGCGACGGCTCTAAAAATTAACGAAAAGAAACAGAGAAAAAAGTTATAAATTTATGCAAGTTTAAAAAAGGACGCTAAAAGAAAGCATATCAAATTTAACCAATGCTGTAAATGTTGTCTATTTTGTGCATATCATTAAAGCGAAAGGTTAGTCCCATGTTGAATTAAAAAAAAACTCTTCTGAAAAGTCAACGATGTGTCTAATTTATCTGGGATTGCTTTCAGCGTAACAATAGCGGTCACACTTGACAAGTCCATCCACAAAAACCGAATCCCCTTTTTTGGGAAAGAACATCATCATTCGGCCAAGGCTAACAACGTAAAAGGGCTCTTCAAAAATGTCACCACGAAGGGACACCCACATTCGTTCATTTCAATTTGCTGCTTGCTTTACCTAATATCAAAAGGACTAGGCGCTCTCGTTCCGTTATAACCCGTCACACGCATAAAGCACAGACACGCACACACACCGTTTTCTCACTGTCCCAAGTTCCGCAATTGAGCGGAACATAAAAGTGGAATAAATTGAAAACGGCTTTTACAAAACGCTCCGTTGTAACAGGATTAGAAGGATTATGTGCACGACCGCCACCAATCATCCTGGGACGACAGCGCGTGGTGCAGCAGGACGCGAAACGAGATTTCAAATGCTAAGAATCAGTTTTCAATTTCTACCATCTCGTATCGGTACTACAAGTGAAGCACTTTCCCCGAACGACAGACAGACATCGACATAGATTCGTGTGTTCGCTTCCTCGCGATGGGTCGATACGGATCAAGCGGTGCTAGCTTCCCTCCCCTACCCATTACCATTCTGGCGGCGAGCGACAGGAAGTTTAATAAATTCCATTACATCAATAAGATTATTTTTAGCAAGCGCGTCCCAACTTCGATCTGCATCTGCTTTTCCAACAACCTACACAGACGAGCGGTAACGGTAACCGTGTGTCCCTGCTGATGGAACATATCTGTGTTCGCAACAGTGTGTGAAACAAAACGTTTTCCAAAAAAAAACTCATCAAACTGTAAATAATGATGGTTAGAATAAACTGGAAAGTAAGTTGGCGAACATACATTACAGATTTTAAATCGCTTTTTAACGCTTGATAAGGTGATTTATGCGAAAATCTCGTGATTTGGACCATGCATATCCGAGGAACTCCTCAATAGAACGAGTTTTGAAACTTGTTTTGCTCTAAATCAACTTCCGGTATTACAAAGTACTGTACTTGTACAGTACACTGCACAAGGAATACATTATTCGATGCCATAAATGTGAGTGACTATACACGCTTCTTTTTTCCTTTTAATAACTGTCATTTCTAATCCACGTCAAGCAATACTAAAACATTCAGCAAATTGAAACTTGGGCAATTGATTAAAAAGAGATAACTAAAACCTTAAAGCACAATGCTTCATCCTTTCACGGAAAGAAGAACGATTGATTGACATCCGCGTTATAACTTATTCTTTTCCCGGAAAGGATAACCCGCTGCTCTCCAGTGAATAGAACAATTCGTACGAAGGGGAAATCTTCTTGAGACATGTTTTGTGCGTGACTATTGTGCAATGAGATATGCACACACGCGCTCAAACACATTGCGATAACAAGAGCGCACACCCTCCCTAATAAAACCCTACGCAGAGTGGCAAATAAATAGGCATCCTCGAAAACTCGTCATTGAAATGCATCGCTGAACTCGCTGCTTCCTTTGTATGGTAAAATCGCACAGGGAGGCTAAATCATAACGCCAAACCTGAATACGTGATATGCTAGTAGCAAAAATAGAAGATTTGCTACATAAAAAAAAGTTGTTTTATTAACAAAACTGATGCGCGTGCAAATGAACACAAACAAGTGGCATTGGAAATTGTTCATTGAAAGGATTTTGTGTAAAGATCATCATAAAGAGGATTTGCGAGCTGTTAGTAGAATGTAGCCAATCTTTCCTTAAAATGGTTTGTGGAGTTTCTGAAGGATTATCCTTTTTCGGGTGGTACAAAAAGATACTCCCCCAGCTCTGTAAGGAAGTAAAGTTTCTGTCGTGGGCGAACATGGATTCAAAACAACTCACAACAACCAAGGCTCTTTCTATATCGCATTCGTGTGCCTAAAGCTTATATTCTATTCTTCAAACGCAGCTTATGTTTCGCCTGCAGAAACAAAATCCATCTTAACTTTGGTATACGCATAATCATCAGCATCATATCATATCTTAAGTTGTGTAGGAAGGTTTTTTGTTTTCACATTTCACTTGCATGGAACATATAGAATCGACCCCCATATATATCATATTGTTCTCCGGTCGTTCGAAGCTTCTCTTTTTTTTGTTGCTAACCTTTTGATGTAGAACTTAATCCAATCCAAACATCCTTCCTGGCTCGCTTTCAGCTCCGACAGGGAATTGTACGGATGGTACGGCGTTATGCGCACAATGGTGTAAATTACAATGCACTGATAATCCATCGCTGGTACTGCAGTGCACCGGCTCTTTTGCACGATGGGGTTTATTAGACGATGGTTTACTGCTTTCGCACGGGCGTTACACCATGTCGTTGACCAGGCACATATCGTCAACAAAGGTAATTTGGGGTAAGAGTCAGTTGCACCGTTACTAATCGGGTCAATTTCGTATCTTGTTCACTCCCGATCGGGCTTGGGGCTTTCTGTTAATTATTCCACGTCCCTTGCTTCTTGTCGTCACGCTTTAGAAACAATTCTGGCAGCTGTACGTACACGACTGTGAACTAGAAAACTGGTTGTAAACTAGCACAATTTAACAGTTCGTTTGAACCACCATCGCAAATTGGCAGCAACATGCAGTCGCATATGCATGGTGGTCGTGCTATCCCGATGGCTCTTTTTGTTAGTGGGTTGCACTGTTAAATCTTGTTGACATCGTATTGCTGGTAGTGGATTTGGCAACTATTCACAGGAATGGTTCACCTGGCAAATGGATACAACACATCGCTTTCGGAGCAGTCTTCACAGGAACATGCCCGCTAGAACTGTTGGGCTAGAACCGCCACATATATCCAGGGTGACGGTATTAAAATAGGACATGACAGCAAACAGCAAAGTACACACGCAAAATGTCAAAGTGGACACCGTAACCACAACATCATTGCCCTCCCGGGAGAGATACACACCCACCAAAACCGAGGCAAATAAATCAACTATACTCCCTTTGCTTGTGACCGACGATCCCCTCCGGCTCAATAGCAGTTACAATAAAACGCTTCGTTTCTAACGAAGCCAGGCAGTTCCAATTTCCTTCGCCCATGCTTAGATTAAATAGCAAACTTGTTCGCTAGCTTTTCCATGAAAAGAAGTACTAAAATAAGATACACATCATCCTACGCAAGAAACTAGATGCGTTTACTGTTTTTTTTTTCATTATTTTGCTTCCCTTTTCCTTTTTTATCAATAAATTAAATGTCGCCCGAGGGGGTTCAGTGTCAAGTTGGTCGCCAGGAGAGCGAATATGTCTCTATAGGAAGGAATATTTACCCTAGATCTTGCAATTAAATTTACCCTGCAAACACACCTGTGCTTCTATAGAAACTGATCCAATTAGAGAGTAAAAAAGGACTAAAGCTGATCCGATGCTAACCACAGATTACAGGTAAATGAAGCTGTACTCTGGTGTATCACAATCATGCCTGTTGCTAAGGTTAGTTCTGCTCTCAATTCTTGTTCTGAATTTTGTCCAATTAGATTATCACTTCAAGTGACGAAAATATAGCAGCTAATTGACATCTTTTGCACAGAGAGGGAAGAGACAAAAAAAAAAGAACGACCGTTACCGGACGTGACGATTGTCTAGAGATCACGAAACAAAACAAAACAACATTCTACATCTGTCATATTAGTGTTAAAATTAGAAAATGGGTTGATTCGCCCAAAAACAAAAATTGCAATTGCATCTGCGGTCGAATTCAATTTTCTACGGGCAATCAAAATCATTCGGACGTCACCTATTGCTGCTCTCGTTTGGTTTGACAAACCGAACAAGAGCAATGCAGTAGAATTTTAAAATTAGAACATTTCCGCACGGGAAGATTACATGTGTGGAAAACTGTGTCAAAACGAAAATTAATTCATGTGGGTAAGCGTTTGGCAAAGGAGCAACTTCTAACAAGGAATATGTATCACTGAATGCACAAAACCGCACACCGAATAATCGTAAATTACCGCGTGTGTGTACACGAAGTCCTGATGGTACGATCGTAAAATGACTATCACTACCTACGCACTGATCAGTTCACTAGATTTAACGCTGCTTACTGAGCAAGTAAATGCGCTGAAGGAAAACTTTATTATCACGGATAATATTAATAAAGTTTTACTGGTCAAATTGTACACCATGTCATGTACAGCGATTTCGTACTACACTCATCCATATAACGATCGAGCGATTTGAAATGACACGTGCGGCGATGTACTGAATGCACAATGATGACACGTTACTGTGTTTATTCGCTCTTGCCCTTCACTAGTATTGGTGGAGCTAAACTTCCAAAACAGCTTTCCCAATGTTTACACACTTTCCTCCAATGACGATCATCCATGTCGCCTAATTTACTGCTCATAGACAGTCGCAGTTGATTTCAATAACCAAATAAAAAAAAACATGCTTTAGGTACTTTTGGAGGACCTTTGGAGGAGGTTTTTATACGCCGTAACAATCAATCGTTCGCGCAATTATTTATCACTTTTGTGATGATTAATTTCGAATTACGCCTCAACTGTGGATCATCTCGATGGTAAAGGGGTTCTGTATGTTTGGTGCCATAACTACCACTTCCAAAGCGAATTACTAAACGAACTAACAATCGAACGAAGTACGATCGAAGCTGGGATATGTGTAACGATATGTACGATTGACACGAACTTCTCCGAACGCAACCTTTTCCGGCATCAACCGAATCGACACTGTGCGCACCACCGTGTGTAAAAAGGGCCCCAGCTGAATCCCTTTCGGAAAAAAGGACACGTTTTTCTCTCATAAACCATTTTCCATGCCCCTTACCACGTTCGTTTCTCTCAATATTTGTGCCCGTACACATAGAGACGGCCGGTGTTGTCGTACTTTGCTCTCAGTTACGCCACCGACCACTGTTCTCTCGTTCGTTTGGTGCGTTTTCCCAATTCCTGCCCCGCTTAGTACCGACACCCCCGCCGTTGGAGACACTCCCCGTGTGGTCATATGAGCGCTTTTCATTCGCGCCAATGTGAATAGCGGCGTACTTAGGGCGTTTCGCTACGCGACAAAAAAAAAAAAACAAAACCAGCGGGACATAAAATAAAAATTGAGTGCTATTTTTCAAGAGTTTTTCAAACGTACCGTTAAAACATACTCTCTTCGGCCGTCTGTTTAGCTACCTGGCACATTAGAGTGCCGGCAAATATGGAAGTTAGCTACAAGCAGCAGGCACTTCACCAAGAACTCAGAACGTTGAAGAGAATACAGCCCCCCCAAACGCGATGCAGACAGCGGGCGGTAAGAAGCGAACATGCTGTAACCGGAAGAGGACTCCAAAACCTCTTTAGAAATCATAGCGACGACGAATAGCATCATAGAAATTTTGCCAACTTCTGCCAGACCGAAGTCGCGGAAAATGGGCACTTGAACGGGTGAGTTGAACTGAATCGTGGAAGCGTGAAATATTCTCCACCCTCTCCGTTATGGTAAATGGATCGCGATATGGATTACCTTTACACAAACAACAGGCGACGAGTTTGGTGCCTCGAAAGTGTAGGAAGGAATTGTTTCTCCCTGTATTCGCACCCACTCCTAGATGCAAATTCCATTCCTTTGCTACTATTCCCCCCTTTCAATGCGTGGATTGTTGAAAAATTATTGAAGCATGTTAGATAAAAATATAACGCCATTTCTCCTAAACCGGATGAATGATGTTTCGGTTTTTTTGGTCGAAAACTCCTTCTGGAACTATTATAAATCATAGAATTTAAACGATTGCAGTATCAGAAAAAGTATTACTGACAAAATAGATTGCTTCAGTTCACAAACCCATAACGTAATCAAAAGAGACCACGACTAAATTCATCCAGTGAGATTGTTATCGAACCATGTGGCGTATGACAGTGGATTGGGAACTAAATTATGCAATGGCAGAAATGAAGGACAATAACTCAAGCTATCACACTGCTATCTAGATACGATAGACATGCAATAAGACTATCACAACACGACCATAATACGCGACATATGTAGAATGGAATAGAAACGTTACCCATACCAGAGAACTATCATTTCAACTTAGACCCAGGTACGTGTATTACGTAGTTCATGGTCGTACATAGATAAAACATTATTAAAAATGTATCATTTTCGACTTGATTTCATATTCCTTTGTTAATCGTGGTTTTCACCTCGAGGCTCTATGATAGACATTCCGCGTGGCTAGGATATTGGTCCATCCTATTCCTGCTACATCACATCCCGCCCACGCTGGATCGTAACTGGATCCGCCGGTTCATGGTAAACATAATGCTCTGGAGACAACATTTTTATCATGCTTA
This sequence comes from Anopheles funestus, assembly GCF_943734845.2. NCBI lineage: Eukaryota > Metazoa > Arthropoda > Insecta > Diptera > Culicidae > Anopheles > Anopheles funestus. The sequence continues at coordinate 25,352,238 of NC_064599.1, read as the reverse complement.
TACGCCTCTGAAAAACCACATTGCTCAGAAATCAAACAGAATCAAAAAAGAATTGAATACCGTACATTGTTCGTCTAATATATGACAAAGATAAAACCAAAAAAAAACCGACAACCAGACACGTCGAACTAGATTTCATCCATCTCTAGATCAACCGAGCCCGTCATCACCACACATCAAAACGAGATGGAGGGGACTGTCCTTGCAATAGATGTACAGATAACTGTGTTGCGAACGAATCTCACAGGCAGCAAGAAGTTTACTCAAGTGGCAATGAGTTTTATTTTTAAATCCGGAGCACACCGTCGGATGGGATGCTAATTATTACCTTCATAGTTTTGTCGTAGCGAAGGCCCACACTGTACTTGGGATGATATCGACACATGACTGCGCTACACGCTATCTTTATTAGTAACATCGGTTTCATTAGTATTGAAGTTGTGATGATAAGCATTATGGGCAAGGATGATGCATCGAGGTAGAAACATGATCCCCGCACTGAATCCCTTCGACATCCCTTTAACATAATTACGATATGGGCATCCCGTCCCGCCCTTCGTTATATAACACCCTTTACGGCACACTCACCTGTCGAAGATGCGGGCTTCCTTCAGAACGTTGCCCAGATTGATGTAGGCATCGAGGAAGTTCGGGTCGAGCGCAACCGCCTTCTCGAAGTGATGTATCGCCAGCCATATCTCACCCTGCGCATTGAAGACACATCCGAGATTGCTCCAGGCCACCGCAAAGTCTGGTCTAGTTTCGATGGCTTTCAGATAGCATGCCTAACGTATCAAACAACCGCAATACAATACCGACACGACACACATACCGCCGGAATGCGTGTGGTGCAGCGTTTGGGAATGGGTGTTTTTTTTGCGTGGGTTTATGCGTTTCGGTTTACAAAGTTATAATATCCGGAAGTTGTGTTAACAGCAAATAGTACATCAGTGTGTGCACAATTTTGTGTTCATAAATGTGAAACGATGTACGATAGAAAATGTCGAAAAAGAACGAGAAAAAGAAAAGACACGGAAAACGAGATTAGTGTTGCGGGCGGTTTCTGTCTAAACATTTAATGTGAAATTGAAACGATTTATGGATCATATCCTTCTCTTCATTTTTTTTTCTTACTCATGAAAATGAACCAAACCGTCTGGTTTGGTGTGAACTTTTAATATTTTTTTTACAATGAACAAATAATAATGAAAATACTTTAAAATGGTGACTAAAACGTATGCGTTCAATCAAATAACCGAAAACAAAACAGAACTATGAAAAAAAACAGAAAACTAGTGCTTTTGTAGAAACGCTTTGTGAGAGTAGAAAATGATCGCCGATCCACGCTAGATTGATATCGTCAAATGGTACTACTGTGGGCGTATTTTGATTTTATGTTTAATTTTACGCGATTTTTATAAATTCCTTAAAAACCTTTTTCAATTAATTTTTATGTATTCTAAAGCTCCGGATGCTCGAGATATGTTAGTTTAAATTAAGGACTAAATGAGGCTAATTATGAGTAATTTTTAATTGATCTTTTTGCAAACGGTTTGGTAGCGTATTATGCCACAATGATCACAAAAAATTGTTTTAAAATAGCTCATCCAATGTGTACCAGCTAATCTAGCATCATTGTGTGTATCGTATGCAACCACTTTCTAGCTCTCATTCCATCAGTAGTCACGTTTTCCCAATGTGCAAATGCGCTCTTATATCCCCACACCCTGCAAACTTCCTTCATAATCAAAGAATGTAACTGATTCATATTCTTTTCTCTAGTGTTTGGAGTGCAAATCCACACGCACGCACGTATCGCCCCTTTCACGTTCGTTCGGTCGTAGCGTATCACACACAGGAGCAAATCGCGCCAGTCTGCCAGTCCGGTACCAGTAAGAGAACCCGCACAGCACCATCACATGCAGCAGCGATGAAGCTGAGCGTTTTGGGGTGGGTTGATTTAGAAGCGAATGCGAATACGGGTGAATGTGCTGCCCGGTGGTGCTGCTGCAATACTTATCCGCGAATAGCGACCCTTTTCCTGTAAATGAAGTGGCCCGACATCTTTTCTTTAGTTTCGCTAAAAGTGCACACACGGCGGGTAAGAAGATGTGGGACCAAACGAACGTATGCAATGCATACCAAACCCACAAAAGCGGGTACACGAAGCCGCTCAAAGAGCAAATGTGGAAAACAGTGAATGGAAATCGTGTGCCGACCGGTTGCGTTTTAGAGAAGGCAGGATGTTGTTGAAAAAACCTTTAAACAGCTACCTTATGCCTAAGAAAATATGTTGTTTGTTTTCCGTTTTCTATACATTTCCTCATTTGTTTCCCGTGCGCTGAGGCTGATATGTTTCCAGGCTGTTTAAAAAACGGACGGCAGTTTTGGATGGCTAATGATTAAAGATTGTACACGGCGACATCCATCGGCGGTGGTGAAGGGCGAAGAGTGAAAATATTTAAGTTCATAAAGTTCGCTATGTGAAGCAATGTGAAGCGATGTGAAAGGACGAATATTAGGAGTTAATCGAAAAAGCAGAACCAACAACACCGTCAATGTAATGTTTGACAGATTTTCTCTGAAAAAGTAATAGCTTGTTAATCGTTAAAATGCATGATGATTTCTTCTTTGTATACAAATGTTGATATCATGATACTGAATATAAATTGATGATAACTGTATAATCATTATAACAAATAAAAAAAAACTGCATTGAATAATTGTAACAATTATTTTCGAAAGCAAACCTCAAGACTAACGGATAATATAATCGATGTTTAATGTTTATACATTAAAACACAATTTATATTTGTTTAACAATTTTTGATAGCCATATGAAATGGAATTGATTGTAATAAGAGCAACGGGACGACCCGGTGGTGCATGTGATAAACGGCGCCGGCCCACACGGCAGGACCGGGTTCAAATCCCATCGGGACCGTCACCCCCCCCCCCGTAGCAAGGACTGACTATCCGGCTACGTGGTAAAAATAAGTCTAGTAAGCCAGAAATGGCCGGCGTGACCTGTAAGGTCGTTAAAGCCAAGAAAGAAGAGCAACTAACAAATCTTGTTGGGTTGTTACAAAAGTTATTTTTAAAAATTAGGTTTATCAACCTTATTTAAACGTAACGTGTGTTTTTGTTTGCGTACTAATGAGTTTTTTTTTCAAAACCGAACGAAGCATCTGTTAATTCGTAAGGTAACCTTATGCGCGAAAGATACCTTCGTTAGTTGTTACCAAAAAACAAAATGATAATAAAATACATCCAAACTAATTAAGGGGATTGCTTCCAAAATTGACTGGCATTTGTCGAATTATGAAAGTTTCGTACATAACTTATTATTCTCAATTTTATCGCAGACAGTCACAGTGAAACAAAACCACGGACACCATATGATGATCCATTCTACTGTATACCTAAGAAACATATTATGGATTCATTCCTCTCCATTAATTTGCAAATGTACAATTGCATTGTACAATAACAGACCATTTTAAAATTACATTTAGAAACATTGTCTTACCACTTTGTAGGACTAGTCCATTAGGTATCCTGAAGAGAATCTTGTAAAAAAAAATTCAATAACCTAAATTAATAAACATTAAATAATTATCCAAATAGCTGATTGAACAACGTATCTCGGGTAATTAATAATCATTTACTATACAAAGAAAAAGAAATCATCATGTTTGCTATCAATTTAAATCAAAACAAGTTATTATAAGATATGAAAATGAATGGATCGTATGCTCAATATACAAAATGATGTTTGCAATATGTATACAACCGATTCATTTTCAGAGAAGTAGAAGCCTAAAGCAAAAGACAATCACGCATGGTTGGATTTTTTTTATAGGTATCGCATAATTTAGTGTAACAATTTTGCTTTAGCCTTCTTTAAATGGTACATTACATAAAAAATAGACGATATATCCTAGAAACTAATAAAAAGAAATACATTTCAACATGCAATATCCAGAGAAAATCTGTCAAACAGGATCGGGGTTCTGCTTATCCTTCCATGGCTTCATCATATGCTGGACTGCATCCGTCTGCTGCCGCCAACAAGCTGGAAAATGTCGCCTATATATATAATTTTTCTTAAGCCTAAGTAGCTGTTTAATAATTAGGTTTTCTCGAAACATCCTACAGCATCATCAATCACAACCCACATCATTTTTCGCAAAAAAAAACTAAACAAAGAAGGAAATAATAAGTGCCTGAACAGTAAGAAACCGAACAAGTTTCATTACGATATGCCAACAAAGTATTTTACGAAAAGAGATGGGGGTTAGCAATTGATCATTAAAACAAGAAAGAGTTACAGATATTGGGAAAGTATAGAGCAGTAAACAAAAATGAAGAAAGTAACAAATCCTAAAGAGAGTAGTATATGTGGTTCCTATACAAGACGAAATGGCACGTTGAAACGGCAAACTGCATTCGTTGATCGCTTCGACCGGATACAATGTAGGATGGATACGTAAATACGGCGTGTGGATGCACATTTTATATAGTTGAATGTGTTATTCGAATATCTAGATTCGGAATAAGAAAGGTTAAACATCATATATATAACACGTTCAACCGATTCAATTCTAAGGCTTCAGATGCTGGATACTATAGTTTTCAACTTTAAGCCTTTTAAAACTAGGAAAAATGTTTGCTTCTAGGAATAAAAATCTGTTACAGTCTTTGAAGATTTATGCTAAAAACAAATCTTATACTAAATAAGTATGAATCCATGTTCGATACTAGTAGGACAAGAACGCTTCTATTGGAATCTTCGAATGGAAATAGTTATTAATATTTCCACCAGCACATCATCCGGAATGGAGTTCCCATAGAAGTTCTTGTCGTTAGAGCATCCAACATATTACGTTACCTGCCGCGATCAGTGACCCGGAAGAAGATTATTAAGATTATCTTATCATTTCGATGCCTCGATCCCATTTGCGTAGATACTGCTGCAACAGCTACAACCGCTATCATAATTATTGCTGCCCGATCTCTCTGACTCGCGATCATTAGATGATCCCCTGGCTCCATATTTTTGTTTCGTTCAATTGATACAACAAAAAATAATGTGAGGAGAGCGTCTCAATCGTGCATTTGTAGACGTATAGTCAACATTTGCTATTCAATTCAATAAATCTCTGCCGTAGCTCGATTGAAACGCTCACGTCATGCAATATAATAAACTAAAGTTATACTCGTGCGGCATCTCGTGCTGAAATAGTTTAGGCAAGAATCGTACACGATCAGTCAGATTTGGTTTTTTGCCATGAACGCCATCTTCTCGGACAACTCGCAAACATCCATCATGACCCGTAACGTAACATATTACACATCTGTAGTGAGGCTAATGCGATTTAAATGATGTCTGAACGTTTTCTATTTTTTTGTTGTTGTTTGAAGAATGGATCAAAAACATAAAGGATGAACTGTGACGATAGTTGTGCTTTGCCTCCGCTGTTTTTGATTGATTTTAAAAACATGTTTAAAACGCGTGTTTACAACTATATTTCTAACATGCAAGATTTAATAAACAATACAAACTTTTGGACACTCGAATATGAATTTTAATATCATAATATATTTAATAATATCTGTTTCGTGTAATGGCCATCTTACATTTCCAGCAAATTTAGTTGAATCGCGTTAAAAAAATTAACTTGCATGATGGAATTAAACCGTTTCCTAATTTGCGGACATTTTGGCCCTGTTTGAGCACAACACAACTACCGACACAACACAATCAATGACACGAAAAATGGATAGTGAAAATGATTACTTTTTGGATGAAATAAAACAGTACTTACCTTCGCTTCATCAAGCCGGCCAAGTGCTTTTAACAAATTTCCCAAATCACTTCTCACACAGTATAGATCCTGATAAAATGGAAAAATGAAAATGTTGATGATAATATGGTAACGTTATAAGTACACACCCGCCAACCAACTTGCTTGGGCAATCGAAACTAACCGGGTTGTATTGCAGAGCAGTGACGTACGCTTGCACTGCCTGTTCCATGTCACGAGCTGCAACTAATGCAGCGGCCAGATTGATGTACCCGTCAATGAAATCGGGCTTCAAACGCACTGCATGGCGATAGTTTTCTAGGGCTTCCTGAAGCTGTCCGCGTTCCTTATAAACATTTCCCAGATTGCTACAAGGGCACGAAAATGTCGCGAGAGGGAGAGAGGGCAAAAAAATGGACAATTATGTTATGGAGTGTCACTACAATGTTGGTTCACAGCGCACGGCTGGCCAAAGGTGCTCTCTCGTTTCCTTTTTACCTGTACGCTTCGGCGAGCAGTGGATTTTGCTTGATGGCCAGGGTAGAAAATTGTGCTGATTTGTCCAGCCGTCTGCACTGAAAATGAATCGACGACAGGAGCAAAAGTACTCCCGTGTTGTTGCTTTCCTGGCGCCATAGCTGCATACAGTGGCGTTCGGCATTTTCGTAATCAACCGCTTGATATTCCCGGTGTGCCAATTCCAACAGACCTGAAAAATGTGCGTAACAAAAAAAAAAGTGATGACAAACTTTAGTAAAAGATGTTCATTCCAATAATAGCACAACCGGCTGTCGCTAAAATAAACTTAAGATGATGTTCACTTTTCAGGGCCATGGCGCTATACCGAAGCGCAGATTTCGTTCCTGTTCGACACTCTCTGCACCTTTAGAAGACTAGAATGGAGGGAGGAATAAACGTGACTATTACATGGAGTCTATTCTAACCCGCGCTCTGTGCATTGTAATATTCTACACCACTATCGCTATCGTACGGAGTCACGTTGCAGCGAGAAAACTGCAGCAATATGTGCTAAGAAAGAGCATCGGTGCTAGCGTGAAAGAGAGCGCACCGAAAGCGCGTGACCGGGTGATTGTGGGAAAATCAATATGCGCGTCGTCGTATGACAGCGGTCTGTCCTTGAGGGACAAACACAAGGGACATCAGAAGATGCAGTTTTAAAGTTTTTTTTTCAATTGGGACTAATTCTTTCGGTAAACCTTCCTTTATCGTGATAAATTGGATACCGTTCGAGATTTCTATTTTTATTCGGTGTGTAATCTATTAACCTGACCAGATAAGATAAAGCTCTTCCTGTTTGTTTTATCTACCGATTCCAAAACGTAAAAATAAACAAACCAAACTCTGTACTTTTCTAAATATCGAACCTTAAATATGTGGGAAATTAAAATAACTCTTACTATCAACACTTACCAGCAGAAGACAGCTGATTCGCTGGATCCATTTTCACCGAAATGCTTTGTTGCTGCTGTTGCTGTTGCTGTGCTGCTAGGGCAGCAGCCTGTGGTGATCCACCCTGGGTCTGTACTGCACCGGGCATTTGTCCCTGCATCTTAATTGCTTCTATTCTGCGACGCTTCCGCGTAAGTTCACTGTCGACAGCTGCAGTTATCTGCGAAATCCCAACCGAACGGATGTACCAGCCAATCACCACATTTTAGCACGACGCAGTGAAGCGGGTACGAAATGCAGAGAAGAAGCAAGCGTTTGCGTTGTGGTTAGTATCAGCTTTGTTATATAAACTTCACTCCAGAGATTAACACCTTGGTCTAGCACTGATTGTAACGTAATCCTGTGGCGGATTTGTAGCAACAGAAAAAAAATATACGCCTTTTGCTTTTTCACTTCAATTAATGCTGAGCGTTTTCAATCAGACAGCACACACCACTAATCGCCATCTTTACTCGGAATTATCGTCGTCAGCGCGATGCTTTTGCTCGCAGCTGCCATCCCGTTGCTACCTGTCCCGCTCTAATCGGTGTGGCTTTCTCTTGCTCGCGCGCATTAGCAGCATTAGAACACCTTGTTATTCCTCTCATCGAGCACCACCCGTTTTCGAACAGTGCGCACACGAGAGTGCGAGGAAACTTGGGCGCGTTTATAGTTCTCACTTCAGCATTCCACGTCCATCAAGAGCAATGAACTTTTCATCGCTACATATCGCTCATCATATCGAATTTTTAACGAGGAATCGTTCTAGAACGTTTGATGCACATCCGCATATGTTTGATGTGAAAAAATTGCATTGCATTCATTATTCTACTCTTTACGATAAGTCCCATGATTAAAGCTGTTGCTTATTTCATAGTAAATTGCTAACAAAGTGCAATTTAACTTTGCATAAACTAGCACAGCATAAAAAAATGCTACGTTCGCTTTCACCTTGGACAAAGCGCTGCCGACCGACCGATGGGCAACTGTTTTATTGGCCAATCAGTGCTGACGAAAGGTGTCTCCTCTTCTTTCGTGGCTGGTTTTCTTTTCGACCCATGATCCCCTTCTCCCTTCACACTCTTCGCTCTTACCGCATGTAAGTTTTCCACTTGATCCGGTTCGCCTTCGGTGCTGTTGTTGTTGTTGTTGGTAATGATGTAGTACACCGTCTGATAAGAGTATTTTCCTACGCCATTTTCTGCATTTTCCACAGAGGACATTGTTTCTTGCCACGACACGCGTTTGCGATACGGTGCGACTCAGACAGCCTTACACTTCCACATATACGAATAACCTGCACAAACCTTAAGGGGGGAGATGGATTATGCCACTTTCGTGATTGAGCTAAATTTGTCGACTGTCCCTTAGCCCGACGTAACTTCAATTGAAAAGTGCAACCCGTCGATTAGGCGGATGAAAGGGATGCAAGAGGCTTGCGCTTGCTTGATCTCTTTTTGGTAGAAACGGAAAAGGGGTCGAATTGCAAACGATTTACTATTCACTCAAAATCGATTCCTCTCGCGGGGGTTCTGTTTGGTGGAGGATTCAACGTTATTTCCACAGCAACCTCAATACGCACGCAGTAGTTAATCACGATAGAAGAGGAAAAACACTTGATGCATTCAGGCAGCTGATTCCCAACTAACAATCAATCTAGTTGGCCGTTCGTTGTCGGAAAAGGAAATGTCAAATTAAAAGAAAGAAACGTCAAGTATATGTTTTTTGGAGTGATTTTGTTGCTAACGTCAAACATCTTCTTCTGCGTAATTTTTTTATACATTAGTTTAAGATCAAATCAAATGAAATGGAGTGTGTACACCATGTATAAGCAATTTAAAAATAATCACAAAAGTTGTCGGAACATTTAAGGCATTTCTCGCGTATTTCCGACACCAGGAAAAATCGACGAAACTGCTCCAACTGTCATCGTCGTTCGTCGAAACATTTGGCTCTATTTTTTTGATGAATCACAATCTCGCGCTCGCTGTAGTTGCCTTCGAAAAAAGTACGCGTACCAGTGTGTGTGCGGCAGTGTTCAAATGTGTGCGCTGTTTGTTTTCATCACAGATCGTGCCATTGGAATCGAGTGAATAATATATTCGTTGTGTGCAGTTTCCTAACCATAAAACAGGTAAATGCAAAGCGTTATTAATTCATTGTCCTGTTTCGCATCCGTTTGAGGTAAAGATTTTCCGATCAGCGACGCACCATTGCGTTGCAGTTTGGGTTGCTTTCCTGCTGACGAAATCGCCTCATCCGCAATGGTGCCACCAACCGTGGGGTGAATGTCACAGTGTTGGCGATCAAAGTGCGCGCAACCAGTTTTGATTGATAGTTTTCGTTTGCTTTTGCGAAACAATTTCGTCGCGCTTATGTAAGTCCTGTACGGTGTGCTTGTGTGTGTGTGTATTTGTTGTATTAGAATGTGGAAATTTTTTTTTTCCACAAGGCTGGGTGCAGCAAAAGTAGAACGAGTGGACGATTGCAGAAATGGGAAAAAACAAACATATACAAACACACACACACACACACATATACACATCACAAGAAGGTCTTCCTGTTTGACGTCACGTACATAGAGGGCTGACAATTTCCAGTGCATGTGGGGTGGTGGGGTAGGTTGAAGGAATAAGAAAATGAAAATTGAATCTGTTTTATGCTGGTTTGTTTACATGTGGTCAAAGACTACTCTGTTTTTCCACAATTTTGCACACCTTTCTTCAGCGTTTGCTGTGTGGCAAACGGAAACCTTTGTTTCTATCGGTTGCTGCATCCCATAAAAGGTCATCCGGGTTGTCTGGTTGTTGCGGGTCCTTTTCTGGAAATTTCCACTTCCTTGTTTCGCCTGTTATTTTGCGGAAGTGATCGGTAAACGGCGCAAAAAGCATAAAGTTGCGTTTTTGAAATAGCAGAAGCATCGACCACAAGATCCTATTCATTATTCATTTATAAACACACATGTGTTTCCAAATTGTGACCGTATTGCGTTTTATAATACATTCTGCTCATGCTCATGTTACGGTCAACTGGCTCATGTTAGGCAAACTAACTTAAATAATGAAAATTGTGTTGTTTATCTTCTACCAAACTTTCATGCGTATTTTAAGATATTTTTTTCGCTTTTTTCTAAATGTTTTTACAGAATTTTTGCTGCTTCAATAATAGAAACTTTATACAAATTTTAATTGCAAACGAAGCAACCAAATTGCTACGCCAATTGAAGGTGATGTGCGTTATCTGTTGTTTACATTAGCCACACCGTAAGGTATTTATAAATGCTTCAAATCTTACAACATTGCTTACAACTAATTGACTAAATTTTCTTTTGTAATTTCAGCTTTCAGTAAGAAAAGCAAAGAACAATGGCTTCTGAAATAGACGAACAAGTTCGGCTGGAAGATACTCTGAAAACGTTCCAGCAGCTTCGTGCGGATTCATCGATAAGCGACAAACCTACGACCGTGATTGGAAGGAATCCGTTTCGTGCAGAGCTGGACAGTGCCAGCGAAGCGCGTATGAAAGATCGTCAGTTGATAAGGAAAATTTTCGGCAACCGCTGCGAGTGTGGTGCGGAACGGGCACCCATCGCAGCGACAGCAACGCACCATGGCAAACATAGCGCATCGATGCACTTGGAGCATGGCATACGAAATCAACCCACGTTCAAGCACAAGCATCGCTCCGATCGGAAAACAATTGTGCGAGACTCCATGCTGCGTAACATCGGCAAGTGTGTGCATCAGAATCTGCGAAAGATGCACGATGGAAAAGGGATCGCCGGAGCGTCCGGTACGCCGATCAAACCATCCCTGTCGGAGACAAATCTCACCAAATGCTTCGCGAACGAGGCTAGCGATGATATGCTCGATTTTAGGTTACTGATCACGCAGTGTAACGAACTGACGCTTGTCCCGGGTGCGACCGGTGTTGGATCAACAACATTCCGGCCAACGGACGAAGCGATACCAAACTTTTCGCACAACAGCTTCCGAGCGCTTCGTTCGACGGATCTTACCTGGCAGCAGCTCAGCCGAACGACGGCCAATGCAAGGCACAATCGAAAGCGGCAGCTGAAGAAATCCAACAGTACCTCATCGCTTGACAGTGACGGCAGCAGTGTGGAGGTAAACTTTAAGGGTAGTGGAACGCGCTGCGGTTCGTCGCAGGGCAGCGTTGCGATCGATAGTGATGGTTTGGCAATGGGGTCACTGTTTCCGGCGCTGCCCCTAGGTGGTGCTGCATCGACGGCCGGTGGTTCATCGTCGGCCAGTAGCAGCAACAGTAACAGCACGAATGCATCATCTGCTTCCTCGTCAGCTGCGGCTTCCTGTTCGCAGCAGGCCCGCCTTAACGCCATGCCCTGCGATGTAACGATCGACGAGATGGCAAGCTATTTCGAGACGCTTGTTTACATCCCGAAGAAAATGTCCAGCATGGCGGAGATGATGTACATCTAATGCGGAGAAAAATGGAGGCTTACCATACATACCACGTGAATGGCACCGTGGGAATAATTCCCGTTCCCGTGTGCTGTCCCAGAATGTGACTTTTTTTGGGGTAGATTTGTTCGTAACGGTGTCGTGTCCTGTACATTTATTTCACTTTTCCTTTTTTGGGTGTTAGCGTTATAGTATCCGAGCAAATGGGTGTCCCTGTTTCGTCTTCTAACCAGCTAAACATGTTTGCTAAATGCGCCATGATTGGAATTGGCCATGAAATTTACCAGTAGGAAATGTCCGTTTCGAATGCAGCTGAATTCGTTGCCCTATACATGTGCACTCCTCAAATGCAAAGCAATGTGGGAGAGTTAAAATTAGTCAACAATACACATACTCTTGAAATGGTAATATCAATTAGTTTTAAAAGTTGCTCACAAATTCAAACCCCGTACAATAATTTCTTTGACTGATCAGGATCGTTTGTCTGTGAAGCGTATAGTGATAAATGATTGGTTTGAAGAAAAAGGATAGCAAAAGTTTTTTTTATTTTCCCACTGAACACAATGATGCGTGTCTATATTATCATTGAGGAATCGCACACTCCGTTCGGTCATTTATGGGCTCGGAATTATGAGTGTTTGTGTGGTTGTTGATTTTTTAGATCAAAAGAATGGCTTGTATCGTTGGTGAAAATTTAAAGTAATATCCCTTCAACACGCTTTAAACGAAAGGGACGTTAGAACAAACATACTTTATTCTATCCCAAGGCACCCATTTAATTCGCAAGTATTCTCATAATCCATCATCATTCGATCGTGAAAGCTAGAATTATTATTCTAGCGAAAGTGTATTTCTTCCGATACTACCAACACTGTATGAGATATGTTTCTGTCTTTAATGGTTAAGAATGTATAACCCTAGCTCATGTTTTTATGCCCACACATAAAGTCATATTATTGCCCTTGTAGTAAAAGATGTGTCTCTCTCCTGCTCGAAGTGTGAGTGTGTGTAGCTGTAGAGTGCATGAGGATAGTAGTGTAAGAAAGGAGCTGAGCGACAGAGAGGAGAGAAACGGGAATGTGTAGATCGAATTTATCAATCGTTCTTCATTTTGTATTGATCGTTTTATCTGAATAAAGGAAGCATATGATTCCAGGTTAAAATTGGTATAATATTTAGAATGTTACTTAAGATGCATTGGTGTAAGAGTGATATTGAGAAACTTAATGCCTAAAGAGGTCTACTTGAGTTTCATTTTAAATGGTCTTATGATACGAAACCTTGGTATTAGACCGAAAATTTGTAGTTATGTTATTGATTATTGACCCTATCATGCCGAATGGTTAGTGGCTTAATGTCTGTAGTTAAAAATATCCAATTCCGTTGAATAGACACATGTCTGCATATTTGAAGATTTTAATGTAGACATTATTTGAAATATTTAGCGATCGTATCTGTCCGCTGCATTGAACTCTTACTTATACTTACATGTTTATCACATGATGAGCTTCTTCTGCTTAGTTATCATAAATTAAATTAAGAATTAAACTCGATATACCGTTTCTTTCCGTTATTTTTTTAAATGTTACTCTATTCTTCTTTATTTACAAAATACATCAAATGCAGTTAATTCACACGTTACTACCCAGCTAAAATGCTAAAAGTGTCTCAGCGCCCAGCGAAGGACAATGAACACCTTAAACAGTAAAACTTCTGTCTCCAGGGATTTCTCTAGACGACGTGCAACGATTCGCAAGAGCTTGAGGACAGTTTGATGCATGGTTTGGCACGTTTCCGTTCTGCACGTTCACCTTCACGGATCATTCCGATCTTCGTCCGTTGCCGACCACAGTGTGCAAGAACGGCAGTACAAAGGCACTTAAAATGTAGAATAAATATTTTCCTCCCATCCCTTTATAGTCTTTTTGTTACATCGGTGACCATTGTTCTGTTGTCCGGTAAACGGGGTAAACAACGTATGGTCTTGACCCTCGGTTAGTCCGATGCGCATAGTTGTGGTATGTTTTGTTTCGCTGCTACAAGAACGGAACTCGGCAAGCTTCGTACACAGAGACTCGTCGTGTTGGGTAAAGTGAAATAGGGTGTCTATCTTATGACTTGTTTGTACAGACTTTTGAAAAACATTGTGAACATGGCCTTTCCCGGGCTGTTTACTACAGTGCACCGTAGATGGGTTCCGTGTACAGCACCGGTGTTGCGCTACCATAAATGTCGGACCCAACAATTCGCTGCGAGTTGATCGTTGTTCGCACCTGACTTTTGTACCTGGAAGAAGGAAATGTGGAAAGGGATGAAACTTAATGTTAGGTATTCACTTAAAAAAAACTAAACCAATTCCTACCTTCTGGCAAGACAGCACGCCGTCATAGTGGAGGCAAAAGCGGCAAAGCCTATCAGTCCCGCCAGTATCACTAGCCAGGTACCAGATGAAGCGATCAGTGCCGTCGCGGGTGGTTTCTTACCCACCGCACAAGAGTCGATCTTGTGCACCGAATATCGGTGATACACGTCGGCTAGCGCATCCTTCATCTCTGCACCATCCATGATGCGCATCATCTCCACCGGAGTAAGTGCCGAACCGTGGCGCGTCAGCTGGAAGCATGAACTCGTCGAACTGAAGTCGAGACTATGGTCCGGATGGCTCAGTACCTGTGCGTCAAACACAGACAGCTCGAGGTTGGCATCCGCTAGCCGTTCCTGCATGTCGACCGTAAAGCGATCCAACACACCGCTCACCTCAGTCGGTGGTCGGGCGAACACGAAGCGCAACAGTGACTTATCGCGTATGACGAAGATCTTCATCTGCGTTTCACTGATCCGATCCGCATCGTCCGAGTTGGCCGCGCGTACACTCAGCTGGAAATAGCCATCGACAAAGTTGGACATACTGCGCCTCGTTCGGATCTCCGCCGTATCTGCGTTCAGGCTAAACACACCGGTATAGTCTTCGGTGCGATTGTCCCGCCGATAGAACTGTGGCACAAAGTTGATGCTTTGGATCGTGTACACAATCGGGCGAGCGGTTGGATCTTCATCAAATGCACGCCCATTTGCTATCGGCGTATCGATCGGGACGTTATGCCGAATGCCGATGGTTTGATTTTCTCGCTCGAACCGTGGTGCATGATCGTCAATGTCTATCACACGAACTACCAACTGCAGCTGGGATTTATCGTGCCGGTTGTATGTATCGTGCATTAGCGTACTCGGTACGGTATTGTGCTTAAAGCATCGAACCGTTAGTCGGATCGATTCCAGTGTTTCACGATCGAGCGGTTGGGTAGTGCGTAAAATCGCCAAATTATCTTCCGTACGTGTGACATTGAACAAACCCAACTCATTACCCTCGATGATCATATAGTCAATGGCACCGTTCGGACCGATATCTTCATCCAGCGCTGAAACGTTACCGACGATCGTACCGGCCGGTTGTTCTTCCAATATCTGCAGCTCATAAGGCTGGGATTCAACTTCACGCACAAACCTTGGCTCGTGATCGTCAATGTCGAGAACGTTGATGCGTAGCACCACGGTGGACGCTTGCGGTGGTTCTCCCATATCGCTAACTTCAATAATAACATTGTAGGCAGATTTTATTTCCCGATCCAGTGAGCGGGTTGTAGTGATCAAACCAGTTTTCGCATTGATATTAAATGATTTTGCATCTTCAATGTCGGATTGAATGCGATAACGCAGAGTGCCGCTCGGTGTGGCCGGACTGTCCGGATCGCTTGCAATCACCTGGAATACTGGTGCACCAACCGTAGCGTTCTACAAACAGAAAGCAGATCGTTAAATAAAACTCTGGTGAGATCCTTGGTGAGGGAGCATTAGCCGACACTTACCTCAGTAACATTAGCTGTTTGACCGACCTGCGGTGCAATGAAGAATGGAATGCCATCGTTCGCACTAATGTCTCCTATGTATAGCGTAAAGGATACATCGTTGTACAGAGAACTTTGCTTTGGTAATTGATTTCCACTGTCCTGTGCACGGATCACCAACTCGTACGGCTCTGCCCGTCCCTTACCGGTGAGCATTGCTTTTGTTTTAATTTCTCCAGTTTTAGGATTTATTTGAAGCAGTCCTAAAGGTAAGAAAATTGCAGTACAACCATATCACCAAGCTCAGGAATGTTTACTATCGTACGAATAACTTACCATTTGCTTCACCCTCGTTTAGAATATCGTACCGTACTTCCCCACCGAGACCCTCGTCCGGATCGTGTGCCGTGATGGCGACCACAAACGTATCCACCAGTACGTTCTCCGGTATCACTGCCGTGTACGAGCGCTGCCCGAATATTGGTGCATTATCGTTCACATCCAGCACATCCACCATTACCTCGACGGTCGTTTTCTTCGCTTCCTGTGGACGTCCGGGTGCATCTTCCGCTACGACAAGCAGCTTCAGTACCGATTGTTTCTCACGATCCAGCACCTGACCGGGCGCAATCCGTATCTCACCCGTCCGGTTATCGATCGTGAATAGATTCGCGTGTGAACCGAACAGACTGTACGTGATCACGTTATAGCCGAGCAGGGTGTCTTTCTCCGTGCGTACCGCATCCTGATCGGTAGCCTTTACCGTAGCTACCACGTGCGGATGACGGTCGGATTCGAGCACCGTAACGCGATAAGATTCGCGGTCGAAGATCGGTGCATTATCGTTAACGTTTTCAACCGTAACGTTAACGTAGGCAAGCGAATGACGCTTCCGATTGCTTGTGATGGCTTTGACGACGAAATCGATGGTAGTTTTATTATACGTTTCGTAGTCCAATCGCTGTAGAAGCATAATTTCGCCCGTACGCTCGTTCAAAGCAAACAACCCATCAACGTCCTGCATTACGAGCTCAAAGTCCGTGATCGGCACATCGGATACGGGATCGTCGGCTTCGATGCGGAACACCACACTACCGACCGGTGATTCTTCCTTCACCTTTACCTCGATCTTGGGACGCACCGTGGACCATCCTTTGTTTTTGAAAAGAGGATTTGTGTCTTTAAACGACTGTACGTAAAGCGTCACTTCGGTTTGATCGGTTTGCCGTTCTGGGTTAATTTCTGCCATCGTATCGGTGGCCCTTACGGTGAGCGTTATGACCGCGGCATAGTTGTAGTTGAGCGTGTTGTTTACGAAGATCGTGCCATCGTTCCGATCGATGCGGAATGCTTGACGGTAGTCGTAGGTTGAGGTCGTCAGCAGTGGAATACCTCCTTTGGTAACGGCCGTGATCGGTTCGACGAGGGTGTACTCAATTTTGGAGTTAAGGTCCGTATCCTTTGCAGTGACGCGCAGAACTTCCGAATCGATAGGGCTCCGCTCGGACACATACGCGGTGTACGTTTGTTGAGGAAATTTGGGCGGTTTATCATTAATGTCCTGTATCTTCACGTTTACCGTAGTGGTAGCCGTCTCCGGGATGGGGAATCCTGCATCAATTGCATTCACGACGATCGCGTAAGTTTCTGGATTGGTATCCCGATCTAGTCGTGCGTCCCGTGTGACGGTTATAAGACCAGTGCTGTTGAAGGCAATGATAACAGACGTACATAAATAAAAGGGAAAATAAACACCAACAACGTCCGAAATACTTACTGATCATCAATCACGAAATTATCGCTGGCACCCACAATCTTGTACCGCAACAGCTCATCCAATCCATCCGGATCGGTGGCACTGACTTGTGTAACGTTGTACCCTGGCGGAGCGTTCTCCGGTATGGTTGCTCGATAGGACGGTGGCCCAGGAATGTCACGGTTCGTGGCAGTTACATGTCCCCGGAAGATAGGCCGCTGATTGCCAGACAACCCAACACGCACCAGTACGCGCGTATCATTCTTGAGCGGTGGTACACCGTGATCGGTAGCGACCACTAGCAACTCGTACTGACCACGGTCCGTATCCATCGAGCTGACGGGTCTTGTAATCCGAATCTCTCCACTGTCTTGATCCACCGTAAATACATGCCCCGATATACTGTTTTCCGACTCAATCGTGTACGATACCCGTCCACCGCCTTGTGTTGGCCCATCGACGTCAATGGCGCGTACAAAAAACTGTGGCTCAAACTCGGTCGCTCCTTCCCGTATGGTGCGAGTATACTCGAGCGCTTCGAACGACGGATAGTTATCGTTCTCGTCCATCACGTCTATGAACACGTTGGCGTTCGTTTCGCGTCCACCACCGTCTCTGGCAACCAGCGCCAAACTGTAGCTCTTCTGTTCCTCATAGTCTAACTGCCGCTCGACGTACAGCCCACCTTCGGTAGGATGCGTGCGGAAAAACTCTGCCCCAAAACCTTTCACCACGTACGATAGCTGACCGAACATGCCGGCATCATGGTCGGTAGCGCTCAGGTCCGCAATCTTGAAACCCTGCGGAGAATTTTCGCGCACTTGCAGCGAGTACGTGGACTGTGGAAAGGTGGGCGAATTATCATTTGCATCCTGCAATCGTACCGTCACGGTGGCCGTAGATTTCTCCTCACCATCGACCGATGCTACCAGTTGGAAGCGGAACGTTTTCGCATCCTCACTCGGTACGTCGTAGTCTAGACGGGACGAATCCAACACCTTGACCACGATCGGTGTGCGACCTTCACCATGCGTCGGGACAACACCAAACACGCCTTCGGAATTGTGAATATTGCGTAGTGCGAGGGTATACCGACTGTTAGGGCCAAGATCCCGATCCGTTACTACGATTGCTAGCCCTGGAAGAGGTGTATCTTGCTCGAGGTTCTCGGGGATAGACACTTCGTACGACGGTTGATTGAACTCCGGTACGTGATCGTCTACATCCGTCAGTACGATCGTGATCTGTGAGGTCGTCGAATCACCCGGCAGCTCGTTGTTGATCAGCTCCGTTGCACGAATTGAGAATGTGTATGCGCCTCCATTCTGTGTGATGATAGGATCTTCGCGATCGAGCGGTTTACCAGTGGTGATCAACTCTGCCACACCTGATCGTGGATGACCAATGTAGTTAAGACAGAAGTGACCCATCGGTTCATTTTCAAGCATTAGCATTAGTGGATTAGGACTACCCGTGTCACCGTCGGTTGCGTTGATGGTGAGCACTCGCGTACCCTCGATCGTATTCTCCGGAATGGTGGCCGAATAGGGAGCATTGATGAAGATCGGTGGCTGATCCTGCACATCCAGAATAGTGATGGCAACGGACGCTACAGCACGAAGCGAATTCGTTGGTGAACCATCCCGTGCCTGGATGGTGAGAATGTAAGACGGTCTCGTTTCAAAGTCCAAAGGACGGCGCAGCTCGATCCACGCACCGAACTTCCCTTGGGCGATCTTTTCCGTGTGTACGGTGAACACCTCACAGATATCGTCTGCACCCTTTGTCGGGTCCTGATAGCAGCTGAAGGTAAGTTCCGCATTCATTCCCTCATCCTGATCGGTGGCAATGATGTCCGGTGTAACCGTGACATTGCTGCCCGGTTTCGTAGATTCGCTGATCGTAGCACTGTACGGACGGCCCACGAAAACTGGTGGATTGTCATTGTAGTCCCGGATTGGAATTTCCCGTCTCAAAGAGACTGTGTTCGGTTCGGTTCCTAGTATGCCCTCATCTAGTGAACGAGAGTTAGTGCGTAAGTGTGTTAAAGAGGAATGTTTTCTACCAATAATCCCATACGGTGTAACGGGAAATTTGTGAAAGATCACTCACCCGTAAGGCTTATGATGACTTCCACCGTGTCCTGCTGTTCGCGGTCCAATGATTGACGCAACCGTACAACGCCACTGTCGCGATCGACGCTAAATACAGGTCCGGAGATACTGAAGCGTAACTTACTGCCCTCGGGGTCAACACCTGGTCGCAGGAGAAAAGACATAATACGATTAGAACACATTAGCACCGTGTCGTATGTAACGGGGCTTCCGCAATGATCTACTTTCTTATAACTCTCGCCAGCAGAATGATTTTTTATTGCCATCCTGTGTGGAACACACATCTATTACTACCGCCTATCAGAATTGCACACAAAAAACACCAGTGCCACAAAAACAGCACGATCGTGTTGAGAATTCTTAGCAGCCCACTTACTACAGAAGCGTCGATCGGTTGTCTGAGACACCTGCTCTTGCTGGATCATTTCGTTCGACATTCCGCTGTTAGCATTCTGAACTTACGCTCTATGGCAGAAAATGCGGCAAATGGGCGTAACGTACGATGAGGTGACGACGACTGGTGCTGAATTTTTAATGTGCATCTTTATGATGGTTTTTTTTTTTTTGCGCGCGCGTGCACGTAACATTACACGTTTGCTGGCAAAGGTGCATGAGAAATGGCACACTATTTGCAACGGCATACAATGATATACATGGTGGTTTCACCGTTCAACTCCGTTGGTACGTATGTTGACGGTAGATCATTTTTTGGGAGTTTTATAACAATTTCGCGTTATGCGTTTCTGAAGAAAACAATGCTCACTTTCATATTTTGTGTTGTATTGTTTTAATTTCCATTTTGTAAATGTACTCAGAGAGTAGCGTCTCTTCTTTGATTTCCTGTTTATTTTGTGTTATCGCAAGAGCTGGATGTAATTTAAAACTACCTTTAAAGTTTGAAGAAAAGTTGATTCTTTTGCTATTTTCATCTTTACTTTATCTTAAAAATTCTCAATCACTCAAATCCCTCAAAAAGCTTTGCAAACTCGTAGCCACCGTTTCCCCTTCGAAGATTTCCTCAAATTCTTGTCATTTCCTTGTTAAATGTATTTAATGTGTTGAAAACATCCTCAAAACTCGACCCCAGAAAGTTTTATATCAGTCAAATTTAGAATTAGCATTCTTTAAAACTAAGTCTACTAACAGAGTTTAGTATATATTTAAAGTTTATATTTTCAAAGTAAAAATAAACGCCCAAAGTTAGACAAAATGTGTAAACTTTACTCGTAATTTGAAAATAGAAATTTTCCACTAATAGATAATCAGTTAATTATATTAAAATTACCAGCTTCCCCTTGTTGCTTTTTTTGTCAGTTTCTGGAGAATATTTCAACATTAAAGGAAAAAAAATATCAATAGAGGTATTCATCTCCTATTGTAAAAGGAAGAAACCTTTACAAAAAAAGGTAAATTAATTTGCAACTAATGCAGACAAAAATTTAGTAAATTTAATTTGCAGCTAATGCAGCAAAACCTATTTTTTTGTTCCTTTTTTAACACTCGTGTATCGATATAAAAACTGAACGTGACGTGATGAAGAGTGGATCGTTCGCCTTGGTCGTTTACGGTTGTTCAATAGCACGTGACTAATGGCAGCTATTGTTTATTCTTTTTTTTGTAAGTCAAGTTTTTAACCAAAGAAAAACCTATACAAAGTGCTGTTGAACGTATACATTAGTCTGCTTTACTCCGGTCACTATCATTTTGTTGTTTTGCTTAAGAGAATCAACCAACATGAGCATTAGTTTTTTTTTCAGGAAATACCATTGATTAAAATTTGACAATATGCTTCGCCATGTTAGTACTTTTCTTTCGAATTATCGACGCACAGGTTATAAGGGCAGCATTTAATGTTTTTTTCTTTCCGAAAAGAAAAAAAGATCTTCACTATCTCTGCTTGCAGGAATTTCCGTCAACTCATTCAACATTGTCCAAACACAGGCCGTGGGAACTTAAGCATTAAACGGGCTTAGTGTGTATCCATTTTCCACCACGTGAACTGGCTGCGGCAGACGTAGAGCTTTGATATTTTCCAACGTGTCAGCATGAATAGAAAATGCTTTAAGATAGGTACCATAGCAACAGAGAGCGAGTGAGAGCGCGTGCGAGATCGTAACAGTGTGCGACAGAGAGCATGAAACCCGATACAGGCTTGGGCTACTTTTTCGCACTACTTCCAACACACCTCACCTGCAGTAAAGGTGTGCCCAGGGAAAGGTTTTGGCCATGCCTTTGCCCTAAAGCCACTAGCACTGAACTTCACGTTGTCTATAATGACCTTGGTTCGGGTTCAATGAGGGATTTGGGAAGGCAGCAAATGTGGCCACCTAAGATGCATGCACACTGTACATCGTACCAGAATGAAACGCGTTCGAGCTGGTGTCAGAACAAGCGGTATATAGGTGAGTAGCTTCGAAGGTCACCGGTCGCAGTGTTACAAGATTCTGAAGCGAAAGGAGAGCACGCTGACCATACAGTGGCTGTAACCTTTCGATTGTACCTAAACGGCAAAACGGTGCTGGTGAGAAATATTGTGTACGTGCCCGTTTACAAACGATCGTCTTATTGTGGTAAGGTGGAAGATACATCATTTATATTACCTCCACCTGCTCTCCATCATCTTATTAAACCACCATGAAGTACATGAGGTTCACTTTCGATTTTTTTTGTATGAGCCTTCGTTTCCTTCACGCCAGGTTAAAGATTGCTCATCAAACGATGGCGGAAAGTATTCGGCTTGCTCCACGGAGAGTTAATAGACATTGACGCAAAGCCCAGCCATATGGCCTGATGGGTCGTTGTTGGGTAATTTGGATAGGCAACAAACGCAAGGAAAAGTGGTTTGTAATGCATCAAAACCTTCCTGAACTGTTGCTGATTAATTATTGTTTGAAAATTTTCACCTTGAAATGTGTGTGGATATCCTTACCACTCAAAGTTTGAGAGTTGAGTTGGAAAATAGAAGGGAAATAGTTTGTAGAATTGGTTTCTAATTTTCTTAAGCCCTTTATTAGCTAGAGCTCTACTGTTGAGAACTCTATTCCCTCTCTAATTACACGGCTGAATAATAACTGAACTTGACAGCTAATACCCGTAGCCTACTTAGCATTGCTGCAGAGTATTTATTTCGCTTCATTAGACACCCAATCGCACAATGTGCTATACGAAGGTTGTCGCGCGTACCTCCGCGACCGTGTGGCTAGGGAACTTTTTCTTTAGCTTTCGAATATCCCAAATCTATTGGTGTCCCGAAGCAAAAAAAAACTCCCAGCGCCCGTTTCCCATTCCTGCCCAGAGGGTACAGATGAAACGAAACAAAAGATTTCTCCCGAAACATTCCGTCGCTCGTCGAATTTAGCCGGTGGAATCTTTATGTGGCTTTTCGTTTTGCCCCATTCCGTTTACTTCCCGCTATTCACAACAAGTGAAAGCCCATGATCGGGAGAGGAGGCACCACCATCTAACCTTCGAGTGGTTTGTCTCCCGCGCAAGAGATTCCTCCAAACATCTGGTTTTTCTACCCCTGTGCAAAGATTCGAGAGCGCGGGCGACAATCAGATGTTCCCAGCTCGTTTTGCTGCAGCATTTCATTATCAACCAACTTCCCCCTTTTTTATACCCCCGGTGGCGGAAGCTTTCTGACGTGGCCTACTTTGGGTGTCTATTACCTACTATCTGCATTTCGATTTTCCCGAACGATGTTTCACCCGCCTTTGGGGTGGAGTTGTTCGTGACAGTTTTGGAACAATTGGATGGATTGATCGTTTCGATCGTAGTTTCGAAATGTAAGCGCCCACCATGTAAATTACAGCATCACGAGCAGGAAGAGAGTGAAGGAAAGAAAAAGAAACAATAAACAAATATCGTTATATTTTTAGAAATTAAATAAAATACTTCTTCCGACGCTATTGACGAAGGGTAATAAAAGATCCACCGTCTATTGTTCGGACAGCAATTTCATTGGAGCAAAGCATTTCGAGCTTTTTATATCTTCGATTTCCTGCCCTAACTTTCGTTAGTTTTTGCAGTTTCGATAGGACCGGGATGTAATATGATCCACTACCGGTTTATTTTTATGTTTTGTGGAAACCGTTATTCGATTTCAGCGGTTTGATTTTCCATTTTCTATACCGGCTTATGCTTCTCTCCATTTTGTGACGGTATCAGCTGTATTTGCTTCGTTTTGTTATTTTTGTGCCATAAATCATCATTTTGCTGCCTAATTGTCTGTTACGAATGCGATGCTGAAGAGCTAATTTGCATCTAATTTCAGAGCAAATATTAATACTCTTTTTGTCGTAGAGTAGTAGATAAAACATGAGCTATGAAGCTTGAATTATAGTAAATCAAAAAGTAAAATTATGCCTGATAAGTAGCAAAAATTACCCCAAAATCCAGGGAAATGATTTTGATGGACTCCTAATTTCAATAACGGAAAAACAATTCTATAAGAATTTTCAATTTCAATTTCCCAACAACATAATGCCTGAATAGCGTATTTTTCGTGCGATCGTTAAATCGATTCATGTAACCGATCGCTCTATGTATACCAGCAGTTGAAAGCAAACATTGGTAAGCGTTTTTAATTAGCAAACGGTGTACAAAATCTTCCAACGGTTTGTGCTTTTGCAACAGGTTGGAAGGGGTGAAAAATTGAAGATGATTTGAAAAAAAAAAGCAACATTCCATGTTTTTGTTTGGAGCCGAAAAATGCTAATTTCCTCTTCAGCGCATTGATTTTTCTTTCTTTCTCCCTCGCTCTCTCTCTCTTTGTACATACAAACCAAACGATCCCTTTTTCGATTGTGGATCGTTGCAAGGTGTAATTACACATAGCATCTTCACCGATTTGCCAATACGATTGGGGCAATTTCGCATTTCCTAATCAAACACAACACCACTAACCCACAAAATGGTTTTTGCTTTTAAAGTAGTTGTTTGCCTCCTTTATGCTTTACCAAACGGTCCTAAAGAGCAGGTGCGAAAAACAACAACAAAACCGTTTGAAACGTTGAACATAAATTCGAAAAAAGCCGCTTGATCATTCATCAACTGATCGTCTCAAACGGTGCACGCTCTGTCTGGCATGAAATGCAACATTTATGCGATCGCGGTGCGTGTGTGTGTGTGTGTGGATATGAGCACTTATGCAACACATTTTCCTCTCGTTTTCGGTGGCAGCTTATCGGAACGAAATTGGACTGGTGAACTCATCGCAGTTCCTCGCCACCGTTTGGCGCGAAAAGGAAAAATCTTGGTGGCTGGAGGTTGTATTCAAAAACCAAGTAAAAAAAAAACACCAACCTTCCACCCATTCTGACTAATGAGCGGAGCAAATTTTCTAGAACCGATGCTCGTATCGTAACGGATCCGGAGCAACCAATTGCGTACGTGTTGTGATGCCGTCCGATTTATCCATACCATTTTCCAGTTTATCGATTTAACTGGTTTCAATCGATGAAGCAATTACGGTAAGCTTCCTTTTCTTTTGCTTTTACTCTATTAAGCTACAGCAAAGCTTGCTGGGTGTTCGTTTACCATTCCCATTCAACCGATCCGATTCGGTGCAATCAAGTTGAATCAATTTCCGCACCATGCTGGACTATAGGGAGAAGGGGGAAAAGTTTGAGTGTTATAGTTGTTTTTTTGGATTTAAAGTAAGCCTTATAATAGAAATATCATCCCAGCGTTGGTTGTGTTTTTTGTTTGTTTGCCACTTTACCCACGTTTATTGTGTTGACCTTACGTGTCCAAGAAATAAATCGACGCATATTTCCTTCTTGAAAATGTCGTGCGAAATATGTTTTTTGAGCTTAAAGTTATAATCATAAACCAGTTGCTTGTGTGAAACAATTAAAGTTTGTTGTTTTTGTGAAACAATACTACAGCCTTTTCTTGCGTTACGTGAATAATACGTTTATACTTCACGTTAAATGATTGAATAATCTTTTACATGTTACGAAGCTCATTCAAAATTATTTTTTTAAGTATACTTATATATTAATATACTAATGTTTGTTTCACCAATTTTTTGCAAAATGTCGCGTAAACTAATCTCTCTCTCTCTCTCTTTCTCTCTCTCTCTCTCTCTTCTTTGCTTGCTCAGGGTCTAGCACGTCGCGATGACATGACCAGGTCTGTCATTGCTTTGAAGTTTGCCTATTGCTTTGAGGATTTGCGAATTGCTTTAAGGTTCCTCGCTTATCTGCCTGTCGCAGTTTTTCTGTTAAAATATATTTTTAGAATTGCGATCTTTTAAAACTTAATTTTTAAATATGATTAAACTATTTTAAAAACATTTTCAAGAGGTTCGTCGCTTGATGACGGTTGTAAAACAATATAAAATCTTTTCGAAGAAAGTGAAATAAAATAATAAAATGATATGATCACTTTTGGTGCGATCCTCCTTATAATGTATTCATGCTCTGTTCATATATTTAAAGTTGATCAGTATTTAAACGATACTTCCGTTGGCACAAAACGATGACCATGAACTGACGGGTAGGTTTTTTTAAATGCAATACAGGGAATAATTTTCCCAAGCACGTTCGGAAGAAACATTTCACTTCCGTTCTCTTTTTCTTTACATTCGAACAGACGAGACAGTGGAGCGGTTGTAAAGCAATAGTGTGTATCATTGTTTTACGTAGAAGAATCATCACCAGACCGTAACCAATTGCCGGACTTTTGGGGAGGTAATGAAACAAAGCGTCTCCGGCCGCGTGGAGACAGCTCCGTGCTGTGGCACGGTGTGGGAAGTTGCATGTTGAAGGAAATTGGATCAGGTTGTTAGTGGTGTTCAGCTGCTTAAAGTGTAGTTAGTACTGTAGGCGCAGAATTTACAAGCTTCAGGATCAGGTTTTTGGAACGAAACAATGAATGTTTTGGAGTTTTTTTTCTGTTTGGTTTCTGTTGAATTTATCTTCCGAAAGGTAAAGGACAAACGTCAGATAAATTAGTACTATTTTGTAATATATTTTGAGCAAATTATTAAAAAAAGTGAAATTTTGCTTAAATTTTTCACTTTACGGACCACTTTACGATCACGTTTCCGTACCCACAAATCTTGTTCACCTTTAGCTGCTACCATTAACAGTGCTGTTGCAGCCGTTGTCCTTTTAATTAGAAAAAAGTGAAATGAAGTTTTTTTTTGCAGATTTGCTCCACTCGACGTTCGTTGTTGCAAAAGCAACAGATCGTGAAGGGAGACCTGTTTCCGATAATCCGGATATGTCTAACCGGAATCGTAACTGCATAATTAAACGAAATCAAGAGTGGCCAAAACGAGGGTTCAGTGGTTGAATCATCTGTTTTTAAGCTGCATATCTTCTGCTTCTTCTAGCGACAATTTTCATCCCGCTCAATCCCATTCCGTCCATCACCGGGTAGACTTACCGCGCAACTGGTACACCACACTGCCGACCGGTGTATTTTCGAGCAGACTGAACCGGGCCATATCACCGCTGCCCGGGATAAAGTGTGGCGTCCGGTTGATGATCTGAGCTTGGGAAACTTGCTGCAACAGCAATAACATCAGCAGTGAAACCAGTTTCACCTCCGGGTGCATCATTCTACTGCACGGTTGCAATGCCATGGTTGAGTGGCTCCTGGCCTGGCAGCTGTACCGGTTTGGAGGATGTCTGGTGTTTTTTTGCTATTCGAAGGTGTCCACCACCATTCAATAAAACAAAAAATTGCACACGCCTATTCCGGAACTATTGAGAGACACATCCACTACCGACAGCGTTTTTTAAACGTCTTTCAGCACTTAAATATGCCTTGACTTTAAACACTTGAATAGGTTACTACACTGTGACCATGCACAAAAAAAAGCTTCACATCTAGACGTCAACTTCATCCAAACATAAAATTGCCCACCTGCTGCTATGTCATTCTGCGGGTCAGAGCGATTGCGATCGTTTGCACTTCTTTCCACACACTCACAACTTCGAAGGTTTCTCCTCGTTTTTTTTCTTTCTCTTATCACACTCAATTCACCGCAATGATTGCGCTCACTTCACGAGGAAACCTTACGGGCACCACAAAATTGTACCACATTGATCAAACTTTGGACGAAGATCATACGCTCCAAATGCGGGTATTTGGCTATTCATCTAACTTATGCACTTTTTTTTCGCCATTCCACTCTACTTCACTTCAACAGGATGCACGATCGTTATTGGCTCACGGCACGGAGGGGCTTTTTTTCGTTTGTTTGCTAGCTGCCCTTAAAGATCGTTGACTCATTTCCAATCTGCGAAGATCGTACAGCAGCACCGATCGGTCTACGGTCAGTAAAACCGGGCGGCTTTTGCGTGACCGTTTCTTTTGCCTTTCGCCTTTCGCTCGTCACTACCACCAGCAGATATACACGGTGACCCGTCTCCCGTTGGCGTTGAATAACCAAATCGAAAGAAAGGAGAATTCAAGCAAAGGAGAGAGGAACAAAATAAAAAAAAACACTGCCGTGCCGTTTGTGTATCGTGTGACTCAGCGAGACCACGGGATGAGGATGTTGAAGTTTCTCTGGTAACCGGTTCCGTGTGCGGCCAACAGAATATGGGCCAGAGTGGGTATAGTGTGGAATTTCGGATGAAGAAGGTTCGTTTCTTGTAGACGGTTGAAATCTTTCTACTCTGTTCACTCAAAAACCATATTAACCACTGAATGCATCGATCACGATCTTCAACACCACGCTGTAATTGTGCTAATCGAAACACTGTAATATGGCTTCCTTCTTTTCTGCTTGACAGTCGCGCAGGTGTCTGGTAAGGGAACACACGCACACAGTGCTTCCGATGGTTGGTTTGAGCTGATCTTTCGCTCACCCTTACGATCGCGCCCGATCACCGGCCCAAAGACGTGCGTTCGGCTTGAACGTCGCTCACTGAATGAGTTGGCCGTCGCGTGTTCTCCGATCTGAGCATCTGAGCAGCCAAGATTTGCTCCGGTGAGAATCGACCCGCCAGAGTGGTCACTGGGAAATCATGCTCGGAGCTACCTGCGTTGTTGACTGTTCCGCTGTGGAGTAAAACATTTTTCCTGCGCGCGGCAATTGTTGTTTTTCACTTGGGCAGAAGGTTTTGTTTTCGTTTACGGGTCCCGCAACTTTGGTTCGTGCTTTTGCAAGGGAAAACATTCGTGCGTGCTGCAACGACACGGGAACTCAGCGTCATGCGCTCATGGTGGGCTTTGATAATCCGAATTCCAGCGAGAAGCACACAAACGCAGGAAGCGCGTAAGCAGAAGGAAAGCAGAGGGGTAAGTTTTTGTTTACTTTTGAGTTCGTGTACCGTGTCGAAAATAGTCGGAGATGCGAACGTTAGCTTCCGAGGAACAGTTTGGGACGCGTAAATGCGTTCGCTTGATATCGACGCTGGATGTATGTTGATGCTAAAGTTTTTAAGTTTGTCAGGTGCGACTGAAAGTGTGAAGTGAAGCGAGTACATGATGCTGTTACGATATTGTACGTGGTTTATAATGGGTTTAAAATATTCAAAATTCGCCAAACTTGATGCGAGTGCTTCTCTTTCCGGGATGCGTTTTCTGCGGCGTTTGTTAGTTTAATCGGGAAACTGCTTAAAAGAAATGTATTTGAAACATGCACGAAAAGCTTGATATGATATAAAGAAACATCACATCATAACAGGTTAAAGTTATTTAAAAGTTATTTTATAAGTGCATAACTCTTTAGGAATGTTAAAGAAGACTTTATAGTATTTTTTAATACAACAAGGGAAGAAAAAGCAAAAGACAACTAACGGCACGTTTGAAAGATCACCTTTATGCAACTAGTGAAACATAGAGGGCGCTGCAAAAAAAAAAATAATAATATTTTTTTAGTTTATTAGTTTTTTGTTATGATTATTGCAAGAATTAGATGAAACATAGGTATAAAAATAAACAAAAAATGACTGAAACTAGAAATGAAACTAAACAAAATGCATCGCACAGTTCAATGTTTCTCTCCTACGTTGGCGTTGAAGTCTCTTGTATAGGTAGCGAATATCGTTTCTAGAGGGAGCTTGAATGCAATTTATTACTTGTTGTTGATATTTTGTGAAATGTTGCACGTAATTCAGATATGCAAAGATGCACATTTTGTAAACACTTCTGTAATAGATGTGTAATTTTCAATTTTTGAGGTAAATAAATTAATTTATGAGTTATACAGCATGGGACAACAATATATGGTCAATCAAATACTTTTTTGACAATAATGTTGCGATATAAGTTGTTCTTCTTTTTGGCTTAACGACCTCAAAGATCATGCCGGCCGTTTCTGGCTTATGAGAAAAATTTTACGGGACGGTTCGTATCGGATTTGATTCTCGGTCCTGTCGTTTGGAACCGACGGCGTTTATCACATATACCACCAAACCGCTTCTAGCATTGTATGTAGGTTATGAATAATGAAATGAATGTATGAATAGTAAATAACACAAAATGTCTCATTAAATGTATTAACGTGTCTTATGTTATAGATATCCAAACAAAATTTATCTGCTGAATGAAAATATCATTTTTAGGAATAATAATTCTCCTAACGAACATTTTCTGTCACGTAAATTTAATTTATTAGAGGTTTTTCTCCAAAAATTAATATTACTGAGCTAAAGAATGTGTCGTTTTCTCTTTTCCTAACCTTGGCGGTTATCATTGTTTTGATGGTTTTCGTAAAAAAGCACAGTACTACGTGTTATGGTCTACTTTTGTCAACAACTTGTGCTTAGTGCAAATTAGGAAGATAAAAATATACGGCTGTGGAGCCGACAATGGTGAACAGTTTTGTACGAATAGAATTGAATTGATAAAAAACACAGAAAAAAATGTAAATGATTTTACTAATTATGGTGGAAGGCTAATGTTCATCGTTGTATAGGAATAGTTCTAGACAACCGTAAACATTTTATATATGCTAAAAGGAAGGAAAGAAGAGTCTGTTGTGATATATTTATGCAGTAAAACAATTGACATCAATTATAATTGAAATGAAAAATAAATTGCTCGTTTATTGAATCTCGTTACACTTGTTACACTTTTCTAATACAACCTTAAACCACTAGCATGTAAAGCAATAATCAGCTAAAAGAAGGCCACCTAGGCCACTAGAACACATTTGATTGTTTCGTGTCTGCCGCTTTCCCTCAAAACGAATTATGCATCATAAACTAGTTCGCATGTTAATTGGCTTTGAAACAATGGTACGACGGAAGCCATTTAAAAACTTTTAAAAACCCTTCCAAACGAAAAGCAAAAAAAAACCCATCATAATATTTAGACACTTGCACACAAAAGTTTATCGGGGAGGCAAAGGAAACAGATGCACGTTGACCACGTCTTGAGCAATCCTAAACGGTAATTATAACAAAACGGACCCCCGAATTGGCAAAGAAAAACAATACATCGGGTGTGGTGGGAGGCTGGTGAATTGGTTGCACCGAAGAAAAAAAACATCCATATTCCCATACTACGTTTGAATGCATGCTTAATATTTGGCAACGCCAAAAGATACGACCTGATGAGATGATCATGCCGTCCGTGATCAATGGCTTTTGTTGATGGTGGTCTTCATCATATTTGTTGGCGCGCGTGCGCGGGAATTCCTCAGATTTGTTGTGAAATTCATCAGAGTCAGAAAAAAAAAACGACACAAGGGGTGAAAATTTTTCGGAGGGTGACCGAAGAAAACCCCGAGCGCAGGCAGGCATGGGACGGAGCCCACCAGACGGTGCGTGCTTTGTGATGATTCTATTTAAAAATGCATCCTCAAGGTTTGCCGACAGACGACACGGCACGGGGCGTAGTTGATTAGCATTTTGGCGCGGATTTCATATGGCATTCTTCTATTTGGAGGCACGTCGGAGGTCGCCGATTAAACAAGATGGCAAGATGGAAAAGGGAAGTGGACAGGTTAGGCAGAAGATGAAACAAATCTGACACGCAGCACGTTTTCCGATGGCCGTACCACATAAACGATTGCAATGGAAGTTCGAGCAGGTTCGTCGCTTTGCGTCAAAATCATTTGTTTCGCTGCTTCATTCGGATGGGCAACAGCGGGTAGGGAAGGTAAGGAAGGGACGGTCAAAATGGTGCGCTCCCATAATAACGGCTGCTTAAATGAGAAAGTGATCACGGTCTTGATCGTTTCGTTTAGTTTTATTTTGTTTGTTTTGCGCTGCGTTTAAAACAGTCCGTTCGTGTAGCGTCCCTGGTTGTAGGCAGCGAGCGTGTTCTGCGGTGGCAGATAGGTCGGTGCACAGAAGGTCTTCGTAACGGCGGGTAGCGTTACGGTGCTGTAGATCGTTTGGCCCTGTAGCTGATCGCGCTGCACCTCCGTCTGGGTGATGTAGACCGTCTGGAAGCCGCCCGGTTGCGTGTAGACCGAGCTGACGGTACGCGTAACGGGCGGTAGCGTTACGGTGCTGTAGATGGTTTGACCTTGCACTGGTACACCAGGCAGTGTAACGGTACGCGTATCGGTAACGGTCTGATAGACGGGTGTGGCCGTTGTGTAGACGGATGTGCTGGTACGCGTTACCGGTGGTAACTGTACGGTGGAGTAGATGGTTTGTGCTGGCAGCGTTACCGGTGGAACCGTAACGGTGTCGCGCACGGTCTGTACAACCTGGCTGGTGCGTGTAACGACGGAAGTTTCCGTACGCGTTACCGGTGGTAGCTGTACGGTCGAGTAGATGGTTTGAGCCGGAAGTGTTACCGGTGGCAGGGTAACGGTGCGATAGTCCTGCACGGTTTGGATGACGGGTGTGGTGGTGGTGTAGACGGACGTTTCCGTGCGCGTTACTGGTGGCAGCTGTACGGTCGAGTAGATAACCTGTGCCGGTAGCGTTACGGGAGGCTGTGTAACGGTACGAGTCTCCGTTTGCGTACGATAGACCGGAGTCGCCGTTACAACGGTCGTGGTGGATACGATCGGTGGCAGCGTTACCGTGCTGTAAACCGTTTGGACCGGCTGCAGCGGTGGTGTAACGGTGTAGGTGACGGTATTTGTGACCGTCTGGTACACAGGCACCGTCGCTGTGTAGGTGTTCGTAATGTAAACGGACGACACAACCGTCTGCTCATCGCCATACACCGGAGAAGCGACCGTTTCCGTGTAACGCTGGTAATCCGTTTCCGTACGCGTGATGTACACCGTTTCGGGCAGTGGACAGCTCGGTTTCGGGTAAAAATATCCTTCAAACTGTTCCGCCCGAGCACAGCCCAGCACGGCCAGCAAAAGGAAGGCACAGAGTTTCTGCAAAAAAAAAAAAAGATGGCGGTTTAAAACAACAAATCAAAAACCAACCAGAGTTGTCACTTAAATCATGATTTTAACGGTGAGCGAAACACCTGCTTAATGGGAAATGTTATATAGGAGCGATATTGATTTGGAATTTGAGGCCATCAGGTGGTAGAAAGCAAATACCAAAGTAACTAACAAGCAAAGGTCTTTCCCCGGATTGAACTATACCGGACAAACGCGGGTGCCTTACCGCGTTAATGCTCTTAACGCAATAGAAAGAGCCAATTTGCATAAACGTGTCGCAAGCTCTATTTTGGAGGAATTTAATCAATATACGAGAAGCATTGAAACGACCAGTCATTATGCTCATCATCCAGCGGGTTGTAGCGCAGGGTAGATAAGCGAACAAAAGGATAACCATAAATCAACCACACTGGCCAAAAAGGTGTCGAAAGCAAGCGTTCATTTAAAAATTTTCATATCACAGGGTGGAATAGCGCCAGATCATTAACGCTACGCTAGCGATCGCCGAACGGTTGATGAGGATCGAAGGAAAGTGAAAATCTTACAAGACCACCGTCCTTGACCGTGGATTAGTTATCGAAAACGAAGCAAGGCAAAAGGGATGATAATTAGTGTAGCATTCAAAGCATCCAATCTTTAAGGGCTATCCAGGTGGCTGTCTTCGTGAGGATGGGATTAGTGTAATTTAAGATGTGGAGTTTTGTTTGTCTTCAAACAGTTGTGTAACAGTATCGTGGGAAGATTTTCCATAATTTATGATAATGCTAATTCTAATGATAAAAAATAGAATATTTTAGAAGTGGTTAGAAGTGGAACAATTTCTATAACACGTTCTTGATTTCACTGTAGATGTGTAATTTTCATTACAGTTTTGGCTAGTGATGCAATCGAAATTTACTTTGGCAAATTCAAAATACACAAAGTACGCATTGATATATGTAATCACATGAACAACACAAATGTTTCGCCTATCTGTGTTCCACTTATGGTTTCCCAAACATACTCAAGGACACTCAGTTGTTAATCAAACTTCACAGCACCCCGTGCGAATGATTATTTCATCGCCATCCTGCAAAACGCAAACCAGCGCAATATTTCTTCTGCTTGTGGGGTTTGGTTTAAATTTGCAAAAAAAAAAATCACTGCACGAACAGCACCTGATCCTTCACAGTAGCGAACGAATGATTAGTGCAAACATCACATTAGCACCTGCCACTGTCCGGATGCATCTCGTTATATCGCGACTCACCATTATTTTTTTTGGTCGTAGTTGAAAAGCTTAGCCTCGCACTACCAATACACTACACCACTACGCAACGTTTTCGGCACTCTGGTCCTGCAAAAGAATGCACAGCACTGATCACTTTCGATTTTCAAACTGTGGCTCTCGGGAAGGATATGTCCACAAGAACAATGTGGAGGAAAAACTTTCGCCCACACTGTACGGCTTTGCTGGTTTTATTGGTACGCGTACGCCACTAAGCTAACCTGGTCAGCGTTAGACTGATCGCTTCTGGTTCGCCGGTTGATCTTTTTATATGACAATGTGGTGCTGATCGTCCATCACAACCGAAGAGTGCGAATCTCGGCATATATTTCGGCGTGTATATACCGTTTTGTGCTGCTCTATTCCCCCCTGACCGGGAGGACGAGATTCCGAGCGCATCGCTGATGATCGTAGCCGCTGAACAGCGAGTTGGGTGTGGAGGGGTTACCTGGCGGGAAATATGCTGCTGGTGTGCGATGCTATGAACCAGCAGAAGAAATAGGAGGAGAAGGGCAACCAAGCTGTCCAAATAATGGTGACCAAGAGAGTAGAAAAGAAAAACCGATTTGAAAAGAAGTTCACTCAGAGCAACCTTAGTGGACAGCGTCAGTAGAACTTGCAAGTATTGGGGATCTTCTCTCTCTCTCTTTCTCTCTCTTTTCGGGGGGATGTACAGCATTTTAGACGGATTCATCCCCTACCCAATGGTTAGCCATTTTTAAAAGATCGTGTTGATGTTTTTGTGACGTACTGATTATTTAATTTTCTGATTCCACCTGACATCTCCAGCACAGCCGCACACAACTTTGGCGGACAGAAAAGGGTAGGAAAGGTTTTTTTTATGTGGGAATATTTTTCGGGTTTTTTTTGTTGTGTCTACCAGCAAACTGTCAATTCTTCTGTTGGCACTGGCGAAAAAAAAAAACAGAGTAGCATATTGCCTTATTTTTCCCGCCACCGGCTCATAATCGAAAGACACACGTCACGGAATCGTGGTCTGGAGATGATCTATTTAGCGTTTCGCTGGTAGGCACAACCTTTAACGCCAATCGACCCTGATTTATTTCTGATGGTTTTCATCAGCATCTGGTACTGGATGGTACGCTATGAAAATGTGTCGTTAAAAAAGACGCACACTCATACACACCCCGTAGCAGCAAAGTGCGCAGGTTGGTGCGAACCCGGCACACGGACGTGTGAACCAAACGAGAGTGGCTACCGTTGCAGAATTGGTTCATGTTTCCAAGTTTGTTGCGTGCTGTTGACAAATGTTATCCAATAAAGATGGGATCTTTGCAAAAAAAAGAAGATGAAAGAAAACAAAACGTTGTGACAAATTGTGATGAGATGCCTTGAAAGAGGGAGAGAGTAACAAAAAAAAATGGCAAAATGAATTATAAGATCGATCACTTTGGCAATGGAAATAGATCATAAAGTCACTTTCAAAACAGTCACTTTTCATCTCGAACGCTTTAAATAAGCTAATTTGCGAATATATTAACAGTTTAGCCCCCGGGGGGGGGAGGGGAATTTGTGTGATTTCCGGTATTGATTCATGCAGAATTCGTCATACAAAATTGGTGCGTTATTTTACCCTTAAACCGTAAGGAGTTTGCGTTTCATGTTACCACATACCAAATTCGTGTAAGTGAAGCAATGATTTGCATCAAAGAAGAATGTCGCATGCATGAGTAGGTGTAACAAATATTGAATTAACAAATGTCAACAAACTACGCTGTTATTGAAAGGTTTTTGGATTTTTTTAAAGTAATGAACAAAGGTATGATAGAATTGCATAAACAAGCTAACCTTTGCCTCCGCGTATATAAATAACGTACATGCTCAGTTTATAATTGAGTTCTCTACAAATATTGAAGCTTCAAGCCTCTCGGAAATTTGAAAACTACTAAAAATGGTTTAGTTTTAGACCAAAAATGGCCGACATGACATTTAAATGTAGTTACACAGAGAAGAAAAATAGAGATAGAAATAATTAGTGTTAAAATTGTTTTTTCTCATTTATTTTAATACAATTTTTCGTACATTTTTATCAGTGTTCGCAGTAAAACATATAATAATTATTTACGCTTGTTCTACTTAAGTTTTTTTTTTTAATTTTGCCAATTAATAAGAATACGTCATTCAAATAACATAATTCGTTCAAATAACATAAATCATCAACTTACATTTGTAGAGAAATGTGGCATGCCAATTTAAAGCTAACATTAAAGAAGTGTTTAATCCAAAACGATCGTTCCATATTTCATCGCGATCGACTTCCACATAGCAACAGATGACCATTTGGCAGTAACAACGAGTAATATAGAAATCTATTTTTAATGACCCAAATACTCTTTTATATCATTGGGGTATAAACACACGTCATCGTTACAGGGTTTTCAAGTTGGAGCCATTCCTAGATTCTATTCAAATTGAACTAGAATGGATTGATGTAGATCTGAAAATCAATTCTGTTTAATGCATTCTCAATTCACATTTTTGTTTTTCATAATTGTTTTGTTTTCATAACATAATAGAACATAATTGAATTAAGCTTGCAAAAGTATCAGAATTTTGCTAAAATTTAAAAGATGCAAACATCCACTCATTCCACCTCAACTTGAAATATAATTCAATAGAAATGACTTCAACTCTGCCGTTGAATTCAAATTCCCTCTGAGTGGCAAATTTAAGGGCAGTATTTATATTACTGAAAAGTTGAAATGTAAAATGTATAGCTAAGTTTCGATTTTTTGTTACTTTTGGAAGTTTTTGTTACTTTTTTTTGCATAGAATTAAGATACAGTGGAGCGCCGATTATCGGTGTACCTTTTATCCGACTGTCCCATTATACGTGCAGCTCGGAAATGACATATTAACTGCAAACCGGTGATGGTAAGAAATAAAATCCTCAATAGGAAATAACATAATTTGCTCAAGTTCTTCGATCAAATAAAACAGATTTATTTTGCAAAGTGCACCTAAGAATATTAACATTTAGCATTAGAAAAAAAGTCCACCCATTAAACACTAAACACTAATATTTATCAATAAAAAGAGTTGTGCCTATTATCCGTAATATTCGCTTATTCGGTGGGAAGTGAGTCCCGATGAGCACGGATAATCGGCCTTCCGCTGTAATTTTAAACAAGATTCAGGACTTGATGAGGATTCCAAATCTTCCCCAACACATTCTATTGTAACTTTACTCATTGAAAACCCTGTATTAATATTAATAATTTCACTTACTATAATTTAATAATGTAAATCACTATGGCCCCGGGTTGTATAAACTTCAGATATTTTTTAAAACAAATGTAGACATGGCAGTCCTTCAGATGCAATAAATTTTAAATTAATTTTTTGCACAATTTTATAGAAACTGATCATATCCACTGCAAGGATGAGAGAATTTGCATAAAGCGCCCTATTTTCATCAAACACAACAATACCGCGTGATGTGATTTCGAACGCTTCATTCCTCTTACCTTTATCGGGCTGGGAACGATCAGCACTCACTGTAACGATATGCAGCTGCAGTGATGGCATTTTCCCTACCAAAAACAGCGCCCTTCGGTTTCAAGCTGAAGGAAAAACCTTCAACCGCTGGCTGGTCAGGTCCGCAGCACGCACCATATCAATTATATCTTCATCAAATGCGCACAACGGTTGTGCTGTTGTTGTGCTGAGGCGAAACCGATTTTTCACGGTTTTTTGGGCGACTATGCACGAAGAAACCCGAAGGGAACTGTCCACTAAAGATGCGTCTTTAAAGTTGTACCCGGGTGGGTAGCGTAAAAGTGAGAGCAAAACAGAAGCCTTTGAGTGAGTTCGATGAAGAGTGAGGACCATTAGCGAGTATAATTAGTTTGCCATACAGCACCGAAAGGGGAACCTCGGAGGGTTCGCGGTTGCGGGGTATACAAGGCTGCTGATCGTACGCGGTTTCGAGCCTATGATAATGTGAAACTAATTTCAATGCTAGTAAACCCGTCCGGATTCAACCCAACCCCAGCCGTAGACGAGGGTACACCGCTTCGTTCGATTAGTGGTACACGACCCGCTGTATGCTGCTGTTTGATGTTGCGCAAAGATGTACACGGTACGTGTCCACGCGCCAGGAAGATGTTGGTTTGTGCACAACAAGGTGCTCGAATTTCACGCCACACCGCGTGCCAGCTTTTGTACGCGTGGCAAGGAAGCACGATCGTGGTGGGTTTATTTGGATGTTTTCTACACATTTTTTTGGGGTACGATTTTCGGTGAACTCCGAAAGTGAACCCCGCAGGAGTGACCTTTCGTCGATACGGACGGGGTTGGGGACGTATGGTCGCCATGTTAATGGCGGCTTCCCTATCGTTTGCGGTTGATCGAGGTAGAGCATCGTGTTTGAGCAGGTGAAGTGTTTAAGCAAGACCGCAGCAAGTTCTCAAGTGGATGCTGGGATGGATTGCTTATTCGTTTTGTGTGAAATATTCCGGAAAGAGAAGTGGTGTGGATGGGCCAAATTTGAAAAGAATCTAACCGCGGGTGGTACACCGTACCCTTCAGCGGATCGGTGCGGATCCGTTACGCTACATCTAGCGCCGGCCAAGCCAATGGGGGCCCAGTTTACAGTACTCCCCGCTAATGAAAGTCAAGGTCGGGATCATTATTATGCGGTAATTTTTTGGCATAAGTAAAGCCTCGATGTGCGCAAATATTTGATCACATCCTTGCGGCAACCGGGACACGCGGGTGGCGGGGTACACTGGTTTTTGTCATTCGGTAGCGAATGGATGGTGCAAACAAATGTGTACACACCTGCGTGTATCTGTGTGTTTGTGTGTAGTTGAATGAGAACGGGGAATTTCATATAATAATTGATCGATCGGTTCGAGGGTTCGTTTTCTGTGCGGCTGTGCAAGTCTTTCATATCGGGTATGTAAAAGCTTATCACGATACGGTGGGCGTTTTGGACCTTGGACTAATGTTAGCACCATTGCATGGGATTTGCAAATTGAGTATATCCTTGTTTAATGTGTGACGGTCTGGTACGGTATGGAGTTGCGAAAATTTAACACCATTTAGCGCAACCGGTGCATAATGGGCTGAAAGACGGAAACATTGTAGCAAAATGGTAGTTTGTAAGAATTCTATTTTTATATTTATATAAAATGTATTTAGATGTTTGCTTTTTGTTTAGGCATTTATACACCAACTAGTGTATTTTTGTTTTTCAAAAAGAAAGAGAGAATAAAAGAAAAAGAGAGAAATGTTTACTTCAAATCCCACGCTGTATCCCTTTTATCAGCGCCGTGTTAGAAAAGGGCCACCGATTATCCTTCAATCAGTTCGATTGCCACTTTACATAAGTGCAGCCGCCCGAAAAAAGCGCATCGAATCACCCATGCTACGGCGTGTCCGATGACCCGATGGCATTTAGCTTGGACGTGGATTTTTTTTTTCGCTCTCTATCTTCTTGGTTGTCGTCGTATAGTGAACAAAAAACCCACAGTAATTGCATTAGACGCTCAACATTTTCGGGCTGAAGTACAATCAATCATAATCTACCGACGATCGCGGAAGGTCGTCCGCAATCGGTGGCGCGCACAAACATTAGATGCATGCGATACGGAACAATACGATCAAACGCGAGCGCTAGCTCATCCTCGGACCGTCACGTTGTTTGACTAGGTGTTGAGTGTGTGGAAGCAGTTCAAATGAATTTTGGTTTAAGATATGAAATAAAAACCACGCAACCCAACATGTGGGGAAATTATTTTGACATTTCGAATCCGGGTGCGGTAAGGTTTGTCTTCCATCCCGGTTTTTGGCCGGTGTGTTTGACCATGATCGTGAGGCGAGTTTACGAGTTTAAGAATGATTTATTTAATGTTTGATTTATAAAATCAAGCTAAAAAAGAAGACAAAAAAAACATCTGTAATCCCACGACAGTAAGGATGGGGAGGATTTGTGACTGAAAATCCGACAAAGAATGATTTTCCCTCTTCTGTCTTTAGTACCGGTTTCTGTGGAGAGAGAAATAAAATTCATTATGCACACCAAAATCCGAGGAGCTTTAAAATTCGTTTGTGCGTTGTTACTAGTTTTATTTTTGTATTTATTTTTACTCACCAAGCTTGGGTTAAATGAGTGCTCATCAATTCATGCGATGCTGCTGACGTTCAACCAACCGGAAGGTGTTAAGTTCAAATTTTACTCATGACGGCATGTACGCGTAAAAGGAGAAAAAAAACTGCAACCACCACTGCTGCGGTCATCTTACAGCAGAACAATTTGCTACGAGAGTGCTGGGAAGATTTTTCACATGGAAACCAACCGCGCCAAAAAATGCCCGGAAGTATGTTGGTGGTGCGATAAAAAGAAATAAAACCCCTGTAGATAATGCAAACAGCCGTGCATTGAACCGATCAGCGTGGGGCGTAGTGTTTGCGAAGCTACTCAGTGCTCTCTTGACATTTGCGGTACGTGTGTGTGTGTTAGTACGTGCATAATGCTGAATGAAGTAATCAAGAACGCGAGAAAAAGGTCCCGGGTAGCATAGAGAAGAGGATGTATGACATTTTCGTATGGATTCATCATCCACAGGGAGGAATCGCGGTGTGTGCGGTTGAATTGAATCTTCGCGTATGTACTTTGATGGAAGGCGGAAATACCATCTCGAGCGGCGGTTATGGTGGGATCATTAGGCCGTTGTGCAGAATGTCGAATTGAAAGGAAATGTTTAGCTAATCTCCATTTGTGAGAGAACATGATGCTCGGGCTGATGCGATTCCGGCATGAGTTTGAAGTTTGGTTGTTTCGGGGGGTTTTCCCAAGGATGTTTCATTCATGTTACGAATTTAATTTGCGAATAAAAATGATTCGAATCGCTTCTCGAGCGAACAAAACGAGCTAAGCAAAAGGAGAAGACATTGCGTTTGCGATTAGATGCCGATTTTGAACCAACTTGAATTATTATTTGTTACGGCAGACAAACCGGATTTGAGGAATTATATTATTTTCTATACATTGCATAATATTTAAATGTAGTTCATAAGAACAAACAGTTTAATTCGTTCATCAGAGTCTATCGCAGAGGAAAAAGATCTTTACATCATTGATTCATACTCATTGCTAAGTGATGTTGTGCGTCTAGTGGAGTGATCCTGGGTTATTTATTATGAGCCTGACATGATGTATTTTGAAAAAAATCTCTAAGAACAAATAAAACATTTGTAGCACACAATCCAGATAAAAAAGAGATATTCATACGCAGAGTAAAGCATCACAACAATCACATGTGTTGCGAAGAAGAAAGATCGAAAACTGAAGTGCTCTTCTCAGGATAAGGTTAGGAAACCAAAGGGATCCATTTATAAGGGCTTGTTTTTGCTTCTTAACAACGGCCAGGCCAGATATCAAGACTTTTTTGTTTACCACGTAGCGACTGGACAGCAGGACTGACTATGTCCATGGGGAGACGGATGGGAATTTATTAAGGCTTGAGGAGTTAAAACCTTTATTAGATATGCAAAATAATTCCAAATATTTCGGCAGATAAACAGGTGGGGAGATTTACACTTCTGGAGGGCCCTAAGCGGACGTGTTAGGCCCTAAGGAGGAAAGCAGGATCTAAGTGGGTGGGCCCCTGCGAAATGTTTGCATTGAGAAAATAGTTAGGATTTTATAGACTTGCGAGCACGTGGCTTCTAGCGGTCGATTAGTCCGCTTACCGATAAACACGCTGCTTCAGATATATCATTGTCATCAATTCCATTAGAATAGGTGTACCTCGTCTAATTGGTCCCAGTATAACAAAACTGTTATACGGTGCTATTCTAAAGTCTTCTCGCACTTAGCAATAGTCGACTTTCGGTGAGTCTATTTTGCCTCAAGCTGGGTGCTAATACTAACCTATCCAAGAAACTGAAGCAGTTATTCTGTGGTCCAGTAATTCAGACGTAAAGTTGAATCCAGTAGGTATGATACTGATACTGTACTTCTCGAATTTTGAGTAACCTTGCTGCAATTGTGTGAAAATCCGCTGTTGCATATCGGCTATATCCTCAAATCCCTTGCTCTGTAGGTCAGCAGCATATTACGCACCACACGGTTGGGACATCTTTTTCGCTCAATTGCAACAAAATTGTCGAAAAAGCAGCACACGCTGTATGTAAGCTGTTTGTGAAGATAATTTTCACCTTCGAAAACCAGGTTTGCCCAACCGTATCTCCTCCGTATGGAAGGGTAGATGACATTGTGTCCTAATACTCGCTCGAAGTATATAAAGTCTAACGGTAAATCAGGGATAGGTGTCACATCCGATCGGACCTCTTATCGGACAGTACAGTGTTTTTTTTAACAGCGTGTAAGTCTAGCCCTAGTTGCCGGTCACTAGAGAGTCACATTTTGCTGCGGATTAAGTGTGAGAAACTCGTGAGCCAAGGTCCGGTTCCGACATCGGCACACCCGTTAGCAGCCGGTGCAGGTGTTAATTTGTTCGCTAATTGTGCCGTAATCAGTTGGAAAGGGAAATTGAATACGTAATCAGTCAGCCGTGGTAAAGATGATGGTACCGAAGATGGTAAGTGGTGTGGTTCTTGGCGCCCCGGATAAAGTTCTACAAAGGATGTGTTTGTTCTTGCAGCGAAATCTATCATTTACGCTGAAGATACACCTGCTGCTGCTGTTGGTGATCGGAGGTGCCAAGTGTGATCCACAGGAAGGATACTTTTATCCACGTCCAACGCCTCAATGTTTGCCAGAAATCTTTACCGAAAC
Source organism: Anopheles funestus (assembly GCF_943734845.2). Lineage (NCBI taxonomy): Eukaryota > Metazoa > Arthropoda > Insecta > Diptera > Culicidae > Anopheles > Anopheles funestus. The sequence continues at coordinate 25,309,521 of NC_064599.1, read as the reverse complement.
GGTTACGGATTATGCGACCGAAACGTTGAACCACTTCTTCACGGACGTCAACACGGTATACCTGACGGACTATTTGACCTCCACCGTGGTAAACCCGGTACTGATCACCTCTACGGAGTATGCCGTCTCCACCGTCTTTGTACCGCAGCTGGAATATGTGACCGAAACCAGCACCCTGGTATTGCAGCCAAGTCCCGTCGTACAGTACGTGACCGAAACCGTGCTCTCAACCGTTTTCGCTCAGGAAGGCTTTAGTGGGGCCGCTGGTAACACTTATCTACCACCGGATCCGGTCCATGTACCGGTTCCAGTGCCGAATCCAGTTATCATCAACAATGGTCTTCAGCTGCAGCATCCACCACCACCACCGCCGCCACCATACATTCCACCGCCGCAGGTGTCTCTGCCACCGGTGCTGGAGCATCCCGTGACACATCAACCTTTCCTGGCGCTTGGTGAAAGTTTCGAAGGACACCGATTGCTCGGCGAACCGAGCAATGGCGTCGACGGGTTTGGAGGATTTCACTCGCTGCCAAACGTTCATGCAGTGCCGCCGACGTACGATGATCACGAGGGTTATCGTTACAAGCGCAAGCTGAGCGTGGAGACGTCGAAAAAAACGCCAACCTCAACGGTTTCGCTAAAGTCGACGTGAAACCGAAGATGGATTCCGATTGCATACTGTAGGGCGTTTATGTTTGCTGTTACCTTATGTGCCGTTTAGCTAAATTTTGTATAGACATTTAAATTTGTTTTCAATAAAATACTCATAGTGGGCCTTATGCAAAGGCTTAAACTGTATGAACAAAGAATTGTTTGATTGATTTATAATTACTCTATTTTAGCTTTATTGTTTTGACCTTTTTTTTTTTTTTTTTTTTTTTTTTGTTAACGGGGAGGGAACCTTCAAAAGGTACCCACCTCGAAGGGCGGCTTGCGGCTACAAACCAGTCCCTCCGAGATGGGTTATGTGGGATTCATCGTGACGCTGGGCCCGAGAAGCGGACCCGGCAGCCGATGGGACCCTAACTAAACCACTCCTCGACCTGATCCGAACCCTGCCGATGCGCTTGATGTGCGTAGTACTCCATGCAGGAACGTTTGTGCGATGCACCCATCCTGTTGACGCGCTGCTGCTTTCCAATGCTGCTACTGCGTCATCCGTCCTAGTTGTCTCAGCTGCTGCTGCTGCTTCGTGCCTTCCTTCCGCTGCTGCTGCTTAATTCCGGATTATTGTTTTGACCTTGATAGTTTTATATTTCACCAGAAGGTTTTGCTTTATTTGGCGATCGACGTGTATAAACGCTTTACGATCTTTCACGATCTAGCGTAGAAAGCTCCTTGCTGATGGTTAGCTTTTTGCAAAAATATTTGGGCAAAAATCTAGTTCAGTAAATATTTGCTCTTGAAACTTTGCATTCCAAACGGGCGGTCTCGCTGATGCCCAATACGGATTCAGGAAAGGACGCTCAACCATGGATGCCATCAACAGGGTGATTGCCAACGGAAGGGTTGCGCTCGACAAGAAGCGCAGGGGCGATCGACTGTGTGCGATGGTGACAATCGACGTGAAGAACGCCTTCAACACGGCCAACTGGACAGCGATCGGAGCAGCTCTGCAGCGAAGGAACACGCCACCGTACCTCCAGGCGTTGCTGCGGAACTACTTCACGAATCGCACGCTCCACTACGAAACGGATGAAGGAATGGTCTCGTTACCAGTATCGGCAGGTGTCCCGCAGGGTTCGGTCCTAGGGCCAACACTGTGGAATGTTATGTACGATGACCTTCTTCGTTTGGAGCTGTTCGGAAAGCGTGCGGACATTATAGGGTTTGCTGATGATGTGGCGTTCACCCTTATAGGGAGGGACCCGCAGGAAATCAGCAACCTTGCTACGAGGAATCTGGAGACGATCGAGCGTTGGATGGATGGAGTGGGATTGAAGCTGGCCCATCAAAAGACCGGCTACATGATCTTCTGCACTCATCACAACCCGCAGGTAGGTCAACTACGTGCGGGGGGACACACGATCGTATCCACTGAATCGCTCAAGTACCTGGGGGTCGAGCTCTGCCGCAAACAGCACCACGGTCGGCATTTGGAGAAGGTTTGCAGCAAGGCATCACGTATCACGAATGTCTTGACCGCTCTGATGCCGAATAAGTGTGGCCCAAAAAGCAGCAGAAGGAGACCCTTGGTTAACGTTGGGAATAGCATTGTCCGTTACGCGGCACCATCGTGGGGACGGACGCTTCTTCAGAAGGACGTTCACCGGACCACGGTTCAGAGGACGCACCGCACAGGAGTTCTTCGAGTGGCCAGTGCCTTCCAAACGGTCTCCTACGATGCCGCTTGCGTGGTCGCAAGCACTATCCCGTTAGTCCTTCTCCTAGAGGAGGACATCCGCTGCCACGACGAAAAGGTAGCGAGGGGAAGTCCAGGACCAGACATACGAAAGCGGCAAAGGGAAGAGACCATGGGACGCTGGCAACAACAATGGACAGCCGGAGCGGGGCAGCCGAGATCGCCGGGGATGAAGACGAGGAAAATTATCCCGGACATTATGTCCTGGGTAAATCGTAAGCACGGAGAAATTGATTTCTATCTCTCTCAACTCTTTACAGGGCATGGGTTTCTCCGGAGCTACTTCGTCGAAAAAGGCATCCTCGACGGCTCGCCAAACTGCCCGGTGTGTGAACACCAAGTGGAAGATGTCGACCACGTAATGTTCCACTGTCCACGGTTTGCTCGAACCCAACACGAGATGCAGCAGCAGAGCCACACCCGCTTGACGATAGAAAATCTTGCAGCGGAAATGTGTGCCAACAGCAACACATGGGAAGCAGTCCGGACCGCCGCAAGGACCATCTTCAGAAACCTCCAAGTGAGATGGAATGAGGAAAGTCCACCTACGGCCAGACGGAGACGACAACAACGACGGCGGAACACGGAACAAACGGGACAGCAACAGCTGCCGCCGTGACCGCACCAAAGGATGACGACAACGGAAGCAGCAGCAGCAGCAACGAGTAACCAGAGCAGCAGCAGGAGCTAGACCCCACCGGAAGTAGCGGCTACGGACGGGCGGAATTAAGCAGCAGCAGCGGAAGGAAGGCACGAAGCAGCAGCAGCAGCTGAGACAACTAGGACGGATGACGCAGTAGCAGCATTGGAAAGCAGCAGCGCGTCAACAGGATGGGTGCATCGCACAAACGTTCCTGCATGGAGTACTACGCACATCAAGCGCATCGGCAGGGTTCGGATCAGGTCGAGGAGTGGTTTAGTTAGGGTCCCATCGGCTGCCGGGTCCGCTTCTCGGGCCCAGCGTCACGATGAATCCCACATAACCCATCTCGGAGGGATTGGTTTGTAGCCGCAAGCCGCCCTTCGAGGTGGGTACCTTTTGAAGGTTCCCTCCCCGTTAACAAAAAAAAAAAAAAAAAAAAAAAAAAAAAAAAAAAAAAAAAAAACTTTGCATTCCTTGGCAATTCGTCAATTTTCAGGCTAATGTTAACTTCTCTATAAAAGTTCTTATTGTTGGTTGGTATTGCACTGTACCCATATATTTCGTATCTTCTAGATCCTTTTCATAATCGGCTGTTTATTAATAATACTAAATAAATCATTGTGATAGGATATATTCGAATTCATAATTCTAACTATTTCACTATTTCCTTGTCATTCACATTTCTTTACATTTACATTATAATCTCTTATTCGGGCAGCCCAGTGTTGGTTCCACATGATAGGACCGGGTATGAAATCTCATCCGGGCCGTCCCCCCATAGCAATTGCTGACTATCCGATCCGATGTGTTAAACATAAATCTAATAAGCCAGAAATGGCCGGCATGATTTTAAAGGTCGTTAAGCTAAGAGGAAAGCGAGAGAATCTCTTATTCGTCTTACACCCAGCTGCTTTGATTTAACTAAGCCCATGGTGAAAAGGTTAAACCTCTTTTGTGCTGATATACATACGTCAAACAAGAATTTCTTCTCAATTGATTGAACTCCCTGCTTTCTTGCAACCATAAATTCACACGCCTAACTTTCCTTTGAAATATCAAAGACTTTATTTGTGAAATCATTATGAACACCACACGCACACACACTCACACTTACACACAAAAATTAAAGTGAATCACAACCAGGTTGCTGTTATTGGTTTTTGCTGCTGTGTTGAAACAGAAGGCACAAGCGGGCAGCCATTGAACGGTCCTGGTGTTTGCTGGGCTTTCCAACATTCGACAGCAAACAGAGAAACAAGTTAAGTGAAGTTTGGGGACGGTAAAAATAAGGATGCAACAACTCCAACGATCTAGTTTTGTCCGCTCCGAGAGTATTTATGTACATTGTATTACGTGTCCTAGGCGACGGTCTTACTACAACTAATCACTGGACTGTTTGAGTGGATACGAGCCCACCCTACAGCTCCACACTTAGCAACGAAGGTATGAGTATTTGTTTTGTTTTTTTTTGTTTCATCTTCTCCTTCCTATTCTGATTGCTTGTTACGTTTTACTCGTGCTTGAGCATTAAGCGTTCCAGATCAAATTTTGACGTTCGTCATCCTGCGGTGGCAGTACTTCACGGTGCAGATCCGGCACACGGGCAAAGGCAGGTGACAACTCATTGGCGGCTACGGTTTCCTTTACCGGCAGGTACGCATTGGTTGGTGTGCAAGCGATTACGGTGGTCGTAGATACTTCCGTTTTCGTTTCCGTCTGGATACGGGTGATGGTCGTAACGCCTGGATCGGGTAGATAGGTTCGGGCCGGTTCACATACAGTCTTAATAACCGGTGGCAGTGTAACGGTTGAGTAGATAGTGGGCGTTACCGAAAGTTGAGGTGTTACCGTGACGGTAGTGGATGCTTTTTCTGTGATCGTACGAACAGGAGCCGTTACGGTAGTGGTGCTCGTTGCCTGTGGCGTTACCGTGCGCGTGATCACGTTCGTTGTGGATGCCGTCGTTGTAATAACGCTGGATGGAGTGAACGTTCGAGTAAGCGTTACCGTTGGTACACTTTCGGTCACGACGAACGAGGGCGTAAGAGTTCTGAAATAGAAAAGAATTAGAATATGTCATTACTCATTAGTATATGTCATTACTCCGAATGTGTTACTTACCTAGTAACGGTAGTGGTATCCGCCGTTTGCTGTACGACGTAAGTTGGCGTTACCGTGCGAGTCTGGGTACGGGTTGTGTTCAGCGTAAAGACAATGGTTGATGTCGGCACCACGGTCCTATCTACAGTGACCGAGTCGAGATAGGAGAGTCTAGTAGAGGTAGGCGTTATGGTACGGTTCACCGTTACCGAGGCAGCGTAGAACACATTGGTGGAGGTAGGCGTTACGGTACGGTTGACCGTAGTCGATGGCAGATAGAACACATTGGTACTGGTAGGCGTTACGGTGCGATTAATAGTGACCGAGTCGGCGTAGAACAAATTCGTGGAGGTAGGCGTTACGGTGCGATTGACCGTCGTCGACGGTAGATAGAAGACATTAGTTGACGTCGGTGTCACCGTACGGTTGACGGTGACCGAGTCGGCGTAGTAAAGATTAGTGGACGTTGGCGTTACGGTACGCGTGATCGTTGTCGAGGGCATGTACGAGATGTACGTCGAAGTCGGTGTGATCGTGCGCGTAATCGAAACACTGCTGGCAGTGATAATGCTAGTCGAGGTAGGCGTTACGGTACGCGTTGACGTCACAAAAGGTGTTTTACTGATGACGATCGTGGTAGTCGGAGTAATGGTACGCTCCGTCGTGAATGGAGGACCGCGTGACGTGATGGTGGTCGTTGTCGGTGGTAGTGTCTTGGTAGTTGTTACAGGTGGCGGCGTTACAACGACCGTCTTAGTGTCCGGCGGTAAGGTAGTAGTCGTATCCGGTGGCAGGTAGGTGTTGGTTGCTCCACAGAACGGAGTTGCACTTGTGAACGTCGTCGTAACGGTGGTTGGAACGGTTTCAGTTACCGTAGCCGTTTTCGTCTGCACGATCGTCTCCGTATGAAATGCGGTCTTCGTTTCGGTGGTGGTTTGTGCCTGACCATCTTGCCATGGGCACTTGGGTTTAGTGTAGACGTAGCCACACTTGTCCGGTCCACCTACACATTGGTTGGACGGTTCCTTTAGCTGTTCCGAGGGCTCTTCCACAACATATCCTTCAAATTGGGTTCGCTTTTGACTCGGCGCTACCTTTGTGTCGGTATCCGCGGGGAATGAACCAATCTCAAAGACTGGTATTTCTGCATGGCATATTGCCATCAGACAGAGAATTGAAAGCAGTTGACGCATCTGAAATGAGAGATTAAAGTAAGCATATATTAAAGGTGAATGTACTAAATATTGACATTGTCTAGAAAATATATAAACAGTATACACAAATTCAAAATCATCATTTTCAAGCAATAATAACAATCTTGCATTTCCAACGTTCCAAATTCGAAAGCAAACTTTTTTTTCAAAACTCTGCAAATAAAGCTGTTTGACATTACTGTAAATCATTACCCAAAAATCCCATACAAATACCGGCCCACTATTTTAAAATATCACTCGGTGAAGGTAACAGGGAGGCGTTTCGATGAATAATATTTATCAAACTTCGCGTACGGTCTCAAGCGGCTTGAGGTCGATGCTTCATCCTGCCATACAACCGACCACATACATAAATTGCGCTAATGGAATGCATGTGCTTGCACAAAGGTTAACTGTGTTTGCCTGCTACTGGCGTTGAAGGTAGTTGAAGGAAACGGTCAATTTATCTATCAATTAGAGCCGTGCGAGGATGCGTGCGAAGTGATTGAAATGGCCCCAAAAAGGGGAACTGCTAATCACCGCTGCATGAATGAATTGATGATCGTTTAGAAGATTTAGGAAGCTATATTTCTGCATAGTATGTGATTTTGCCTCATGGACAACATTCATTCATTACCATATTTCCTATACAAAGCACAGGCAATGTCATCGTTCAATCTTTGCAAATAAGATCAATGCGTACAGCATCGTTGCGTCATGGGTTGCGTTTGTTTGGTAAATCCGTCCGACGAGTTTATTTGCACAACTTGATCATCGTTCACCGATCGCCAACCAAGCTTTGCTCTCATCCATCCCATTTTTGCATTCGCAGAATTTGTTTAGTCTCATTTAATTCTTCACCGATCTTACGCGACTCATCTACATTGTGTGGCTACACACCGATGTCAGACGGTTTGCGATCGTGTACCGATGATAGGACGGTGTGAATAATGTAGTTCCAATGCTGTTACACTCCGTACATCTTAGTTACACCATCAATGACACCGTGTATGCAAGCTCTTTCTACCAGCAGCCGAGTGTCCGGTGACGGATCTACGCATGTAAATGGCACCCCGATTAACCAGCTCATCATCGGATGAAGCTTCAACTGGACAAATGGGCAATGAATGTAAAATAAGGGACCCCCGGTGGGGCGTTAGCGTGTGTTACGATATGTGTTACCGCACCGTTTTCACGGCCCGTTGCCTTTTCGCTGCACGGATGCTTCTATTTGCAGGCTAGAACGATCACAGCACCGGGGTTGCCCCTCCCGGAGAGTGACTTATCCGGTTTTTAGGCTGACTAGTAAGTTTTCCTTGGGCGTTGAATCGCACCGTGTGCGATCGGTGCGATTTGATTAAGCACCGGTCCAACCTTGCCGACATCCTTTTCATTGCCGACGGCAAAAGAGAAAGATGTACGAGGTGAAGATCACGAAGGCAGCGGGCGGGCTACACTAATCGGCGGAGCGTTTAGTTGCATCTTTCAAAGACGTAATTACACTTTGCGTGTGTTTGTCGTAGTTGTAATATACTGGACATTACGCATCCATGTATATTATTAGATAGAAAAAGCAATTAAATTGGTAATAAAATAATTATACCCTTATTACGAGGTGGGGATTGACACGTCTTTGATTAAATTCTATATTTATACTGACTGATAAACTTTGATTAGATTGCTTATTTATTTTAGAACGTTGGTAATATATTGATAAGAAGTATTTTCGTTTTGAATGTTTCTGATTACTAATATCTAATATGTGGTTTTTATTATTCTATTTCGCTTCCCTAAAAATCAATCGTTAAGTCAAACAATCTCATTAACCCATCTTCTTGGCTACTTCAAATCAGTGTACCACAGCCATATCGCAAACATATCCGGGAAGAAGGATCCTAACAATACAACATTAAGGCCTCCCAGAGTGTCAGTAGGGTCCAATGAACTGAACCTGTTTGCGAGCCACAACAAACCGGGGCCAAACATACGCGTTAGCTGAAACTCCCAAAGTCAAGGTGTATCCTTGTGCTAGCGATGACCCACCTGGGGATAGTTTGAGATGTCGGCAAATTAAAAATTTATGTTAAAGGAGAAAAAAAAACAACAACCAAGCACCCTGGGAACCAAGTGTCAACCGGTTTTCTTTTGCATGTTCGCCAACCGGCCACATGTTTATTTGTTTGCCGCCTATATCTGCTCTGCTCATCTGCTTGTTTCATTCTGCCTCATTATCACTGTTACACCTTGCGGAGCCAGTTCTACGGATGCTTATTTTCATCCGCCGTATTTCTAAATGTGGACCTGCGGTATCCGATTCGCAGACGTTCATGCTAAAATTTGCATTTTATTATCACAAAAATAGCTCCGTTCGGGGTTTTTTTTTGGCACCCATACAGTCAAACGAAACAAATCTACCCACAGAGCAAAAAAGAAACCAAACTCCTAAGATGATATAAAAAAGCTCTGCAAAGAGCTTTCATTTTAGAGGACACACCAAAAAACACGATACTTAATGGTAGACATCGGGACGCGATAAATGCATTCGGTTGTGATGACATTAGAGCTTTGAACTTGATTGAAAGTTATCTACTGCACGGGAATGCCGGAATGCCAATAACAAATGCTCCACCCATTCGGTGACCATGAAATGACGAAAAAAAAAGAGGTTCGTCGCTTGCGGTCTAGTGTTTAGCGTTGAAACGGGAGACTTGGGGTTATTCGAGAAACACTACTAAAAACACATACTAGAAACTTTCGGTAAGATATAGATTTATGTTAATGGTACCGAAAAAACAGTTGACCGTTTAGATCGCCAAACCTCAACACGAATCAAACGGATGAGATCATAGGGTATAGGAATGTTCCAGCGGTCATGTTGACATTTGAGCTAATTCTGTTTGCATATCACCGTGCATGGCGGTGTAGTAATTTTCGTGGTGTGTGAAGAAGATTGATATTGTGTAATCAACACATTCCTGATCTTTATTTCAAGATGGGAAGCTAAAAAAAAACCCACGAAAAGAAATTAATTAAGGATGACAAAAAACTGGTTATTCCTAGGTGTAACAGTTGCTTAACATAAGGTACAAGTGTCCACGGTACGCAAAAGCCATGTCTCCGGTGACGTTTAAAATAATTAATACACATTAATCACTGCCTTAAATTGCACATGAGCTTATGAGGATACATTGTGATACGATACGCTCGTACGTAATCGAATCGATCGATCGAACCTTATTATGGTGGCAGAAGTGCAATAAATGGTACATTGTAATTTACCGATCGCCAGTATGATATGCAGATAGCATCTTCCCATATCTGTCTGCCTAAATAGCTTAAAGTGGTAAAATGTTTCGGTTGTATACTATTAAAGGGGGATACATTTTTGGAGTATTACAAAAAAAAACCACTCTTTGTTACGCCACAGCTCTGCTCAGTAACAGTGTGGTTGGGTCGCTGGAACTTTGACCCAAAAGTGGCCAAGAAACCGTGTAGCGTGATAAGCACAAACATGTATGCTCGTTGCGTCCTTCGGTTGAACGCTTCCTGCCATAGCCATTGCGTTTTGCTGTGCGTTGTTTCAAAAACGATCATTTAATGATCAAGGCGGTAGGCAACAACGGCAGGTTTGTTGCTATTTCAGGATGAGCTATTTACCTTTTTGTGAGTAGCTTTTTTTCATTAACACCAACCATTTCAGAGACCGCTACGGAATGAAGATGTTTAAACAGCTGGTTGTCATTGTAAAACATGTTTGGTTTGAAAGATTCGATTTTTTCCCCATCGAAAAACCATTTTGGTACTCAACAAAACGAATGAAGCAGCGTCCTTAAAGCATTAACTAATCTGCATTGGTTATAATGGAAATATTAATCTTCAAACTGGACCAACAAGTTGTTGATGGTACATATAAATGTTATTCAAATATTCCAAAAATATTTAGGCGGATTACCGGAATTGAAAAAAAAATGTCCAGTCTCAAACGATTTCGTTAGGCAAGCATATGAAAAACGTATTTCCAAACCGAATCGTATTGTATGAGTATCTTTTAAGTCATTACAATTAAAATAATGATAAATCATCACCACCAACCATGCGGGCAGCAGCATTCCTATCGCCGCATATCGCCCCAAAAGTCGTTAGAATCGCGATAAAGTTTCGTGCCTCATTCACCCACTCAAGTCTCCGCGGTACGGTTGTACGGAACGGAATACCTTCACGAATCATACACACACCGATCGCGGTGTGGAATCTTCTTGTACCAGCATAATAGACGTAGAGAAAAAAAAATGCAAACCAAACGACAACCAATACTTTATACCCGTTGAAATGACAGGTTGACATTGAGAGTTGAGTTCGAATCGGTTGAATAAATAAGCTTCGGCACTAGGCGGAATCGATGCGCGCAAGTTCATCGGCAGCAACACCATCAACCAACCGTTTGGGAATGGTTATGCGTGCTGGTATCGACCACCGCCCGGGTACGCACCCTCCAAAGCATCGGACATGGGCAGACGACCTTGAAGAAGTCTCACCTGCCCACGACCAACTCTACCGGAAAACCTGTTCCAGGCTTGATCAGCGGCTCTTCGAATGGGAACTGCTCGTTGGGTAGTATTTAGCTAATAATACTGGGTGCGTGTTTCGGTTGCGCGTGGATCGCAAAATACCGACTGTCGGAAGAAGCATCACTTTATGATCGTTGCTAATGTTGCAAGGATATTTGTTCTCCGCACGAAGCAAAAAGGGGAAATACATCAGTTGCATGCCATAATTAGGAGTGTCCGAAATTGATTCGCAGAATTTTATTTAGCAACCATGGTGGTAAATTTTATTGTACTACAGGGAATTTTAGTAACGGCCAAATTAATGATCGACTGACATTTTGTTACTAATTTGGATTGATCTTTTAATGCCATTAAGTATGATGCTTTGCTGGTCAATGCACAACGATTTTTTGAAAGTAAGTTATTTCGTCAGTATTTTTAGTGAATAATAAAATTCTTCACTTTGAAGGTTAGTTTGTTCTTTTGGTAATAAATTTTTTTAAATTAAATCATATCCTGACCGTACCCCAAACTCAGGTCTAAGTATTCCTGACTTGACAGTGTCATAAAAGTAGAAGTAGAAAAATAAATTCGATCTTTGTATCCTGTGATTGTGAGCGATAAGAAATCAATAGTGATAATTGGAACGAAGTCAAGATCGCCGGATCATAAGCTGGATTTGGATCATAGTTTCGTTCTTTCACCATGTGTTCAGATAAAGAAAATGTGACTTATCTGAAAGTATTCATCGATAAAACGGGCAACAATTGCTTACTTTGTCATGCGGTAAAAATTAAACTGGAGTTAGGTGGAAATACGTTTAACCTAAGGAAAAGCGTTTCTAGCGCTAGACCTTTTGAAATGTTTTCTTACCGACAAAGAGCCAGATTCAAATGATTTCTGGTGATTAGTTGAAAAAATCATTGAGTGCTCGATAATTATTTCTTCCCCCATAAAAGTCAATGATAAGGAAATATTGATTATGTGAAGTTAAGACATTTAAAATGTGCGCTGGAAAAACTTGAATTCAAAATAATGTTTTAGAGGACTAAGCTAGGTATGCTGAGTTCGTTTTGGGCTAGTTTTAGAGTAAAATTTGAAAAAGTATTTTCATTTTTAATGTCGGTCTAAACTTAAAAAGAGGTGAACTAATTTAAAAAAAATAAAAACGTAAACAGTCCTTTTAAGAAGTAATCGCATGAAAATGGCCATTTAGCTGTATCAGATTAAAACATATTTATATGCAACTCCACACTTGGTGTGAACTATTATGCCATCGCGGCTGTAACTAATCATATGCAAGGCGGTTTTTTTTGTTTCGTCCGTGTTCCGCCATGCCACTAATTAGCATCTCAATTAAAACGCCGAAAACATCCGCCTCGTAACTTATACCGCTGCGCCGAGAACAGCCACCCGTCAATAAATCAATTCGAGCATAAGGTATTTTATACCAGAAGGGGGCGTTGTATCAAATATGGTTTGCAAGAAAATGAGACAAAAAAGAGCTTCCAATGCACTCCCACCATTAGGATCTGGCAAATTTTTATTGGCGAAAAAATGCAAATTAGTTGGTATGATGTATAGAAACCATCGTCGAATGCAACGGTTGCACGCTGCGTTAGGACGAAACGAAACATTCGATTTCCTTATGCTTTGTGATAAATTGCAGAATAAAAGATGCATTAATCATTGCGACCTTGAGCGAAATGGGGTGGTACAGGGGTTACACCATTCTCGGTGGTCTTTTATTTTTGTGACGAAAAAAAAGCGTCATACATCCGCAAATAGTTTCTAACAACAAGTCGGTTGTTTGCAAGCAAAAGATTTCTTTTTAAGAAGCTTTCTTTTCTCATCAGAAAACTCCTACTTCAGCTCGGTTGTTTTACCATGTACCAATTATAGCACGATGACAAAACGCCAGTAGATAAAACAAGATTGTAGGAGAAAACTGCTGACCATAAGCGATAATGATCGTCGGGTGTGTATCAGATTTTGGGTATGATAAAACATTGTCAGACGTCGTCAAAACTCACCGTCGGTAAATGTTGTGCCAATTTTTCACGAAACCTCACACACCCGTTAGTTGCGGTAGATGAATGGGAAACGATTTATCTCTTCCGCAGCATTTCATCCGTCCGTCATTCTGGTCGTTCTGGTGTGCGTGTTTGCAAATGTTTCCTTCGGGGAGAGTGTTTTTTTTTTCGAAACGAAACCTACCCCATGTACGTGACCTACCGCGTGTGAATGGTGTATAAAATTTCTCTCAGGTTCACGTAGCAGGTTACCGAGCGAGTAAAATGGTAAATAAAAGCAAACGAAATGGAACCCGTCGAACTTGGAAACTGGTTTTCTCGTTCGACTTCCAAAACCCTCAAGCTTTTTAATGTTGTCCGTGCAGCAGTTGCATCGCGATTACATTTTGCAGCAAAAGATGAACATTTTTTGGGCTTGGCTTTTTCACTGCAACGATGCCAGGAGTTCGTTGCAGTATAAACGGTAAAAAAAATTAAGAAAAAAAACCGTCCACAAGGAATTTATATCTCTGTGTTCGTTTTACTGCAAATGTTCTTTCATGACTTGTTTACAGCGTACCAACCTTATATGGGTGAGTTGTGCGCAGTGTCGTTAAGTATGATTTGTTAAAAATCAAGTTATAGTTTATTTTATTTCTGATTCAGCCTGAACTCACCCTTTGTTCGGCTTTCGTCCAATTCGGACGAACAACCCCTGACCCTGACGGACTGAACCGAACGGAGATGTCCAAGATACGGTGAGAGATACATTTCTGCCTGTTTATTTTTCTATGTGTTGTCGCGATGAATTAATATGTATGACGCAGGGTGTATCGCTCTGGGCAATGGGGATTTTTGGGCACACAGTTCGGGTGCCCTCCTCATTGTCCCTTATGGATCCGACCACCACCTGAGGTCGCTGAGCGTGATTTAGCAATGAAGCTAGTTTATGGACAAGATGCGCCACAGGTACTTACGAACTCTTTCTGTCGTTTCGTTTCTCGTGTATATGGTAATGTGGTGAGAAAGACAAGCTTAAGACCTCGGTCCATCAGTTGCAATGGTTGGTTTCGGACCACACGGGAAAAATGGACGAGGTTAGTTTTGTGTAGTTTGTTTTGGAACCTGCTTACAGTAAAGTGTCCATGGTGAAATTGAGTTATTTGCATGATTTCTTTTACGATCTATAAAATTCATTTGTTTGACAATAACCAAACTAGTTTTATGTCAGATGTTGCAAATCGCATAGTATAATCTATTTATATGCATCAATTGTGTCCACTAACCGTGTGCACTAAAATGTGGCGAAATATTACAACTCGCCATGTTGTTGAAACTGCCACAAATCCATCCACTTCCTACCTGCGCAGTTTAAAATACGTAAATAATATGAAAATCCGCTTATTTATTCATCATCGTCGCTTGATAAGGCACGATTGATAGAAACGATCTATAAGAGTGCGAGAGAAAGGAAGAATCGTTTACACCCCTGAGTCGATGGCTCCAGATTAGAGGCTTGCTAATATGAGTATGTGTGTCCTCCAAAAAAAAAGGCTACGGAGGCATTAAATTAGCAGAATTAGCATCTCCCCAAGTGGAGCTTGACTGATCAGTCAGAAAACCTGTCAATTGTCATTGACAGCATGCGTCACATATTGAATGTTATCAGTCATCTAAAAAGGAGGAGTTTTTTTACTGCTCTGTTTTATAATATATTCTTAATGTTGTATTTATGCAGGCAAATGTCCAGGAAGTATATATTTTTCCGGTATGCCTGAATATCACACTTTGAAATAATTAAGTATTATGCTATTGTTTTATAGTGGTGTGCTCATATTTAAGTTCACTCAAGTTCACCCATGAGCTTGAAATTCGAGCTCTCCGTGACACAGAATCCGTCACCTTAGCTAGTCCGGTGTACAAAAGCTTTACCACCTAGTCAAGGTAATACTAATTGCCACCGCCTTCATAGGATGACGCCTTTCACGTGCATTTCACGGCCTGTTGCGACCGGTTGCACATTGTTACTTGCACTTGGATGCAGCTCATATTAGATACACTGACGTAGGATGCACTTCCCATCAGCTAGCAAAAGCTGCAAGACCTATTGACCTTCTAAGCGTCGGTTAGCGATCAGCGAGCAGGAAGCATTCAGCAGCACCTGAACTATTCACTTCTATTGATCGTATCGATAGTTCACTCACCATCTTTCACGCAACTGTACGGTAAGTCACTGGTTATGTAGCTCTGTACACTACTCCACTAAGCACCGGTATCCTTTTATTGCACGAGTCCTGCAAACGTCGTGTTACAATCTATTAAATACACCTCATACACACGAACGCACATGTAGTGCTGGAAAAGCACTCTGCACGGGGTTTATGGTGGCGTGACGCACTTCACCGGACGGGGGAAAACCGGTCACCGGGCAGTACAGATATGCCGGCTGTTGTCGACCGAAAATTAAGTGGTAAACTGAAATTTGTTCACCCGTCGCAGGATGCTTTTATAGGTGCGCTATACAGCTTACCGGTGAGCCGGTGAAGCGACTCGAGCTCTTCTCGCCGATGGCTAGATACGGCCGCTGATAGTGGACGCACACTAGCGGGGAGACTGGAGCGCTTGGGAGACTTTTGTAGAAACAAGACGCTATTTTTATGGTTTACATTAAATGTACAGTCTATTTTCAAATATAAAGGAGTTTGAATTTAATTCAAATAAAAAGTTGATATAACTTTGTATAGAGTATAATTGCATAAATAATCATATGTAATGTATGAAGGTTAGTAAACTAATCAAGGAAATCATTAGTATATTTAGTATCAATAAAATGTTTACCATTGAATTCCAAAACCATAAATTCATAGGAGGTAAATGAAAAATAAATAATAAAGGTAATTAAAAAAAATTTGCAGTTAAACTTTCAATGATCCCATTCCGATTGTTAAGTTGTAAAACTTTCATATACGTACTAAGTTTATTTTTTATTAAAAATTGCCCTTGATAAAATAACAAATCACTAAGTACACATTCTGTGAAATGAAGTCACTTAAATCCTAAGAAGAAAGTAGAGGATATTAATGTGTTAAAAAAATTTTCATTTTAGAACCGAAACTGAACTATGTAAAAATGTTCTAAAGTTAACCCGATGCGCTGTAACTATTTGTCATTTCTTTTATACGAAAATTATTCCCAAAAAGAAGGTAAAATGTGTCTATTTTTCTTTTACTAAAAAAGCTATCAATAAATAAAAATAAAGTCTTAAATAAATATCCACACTATACCCGATCTACAAGTGATCTTTTGTAAGGCCTCCTTCGAGCCCCATCTCCCGTATCGGAAGTAACTTCTTCAAAGGGGGTTGTTTCTCCCTTGACGATCTTGAACAACAAAAAAGAAGAAGCTTTTGCATCTCTTTCGCACAGCATCATTAATATGGTTGACCATACACACGCGTACCCTTTGCCCCTTATGGAATCTTCATCCGCGCCTGAAACTGCCCACTGCTCACCTGATCATCAGGTGCTCATCACATTTGCAACGTACGATTCTTGCTTCCCGGTTCAGTCGTGTGCTGGTGGGTAATTCGAAGATATTCATACACGCATTTTCTACACAACTCGTGCCAAATTGCAGTACTGCAGTGACTAAATCAGTCCTCCATGAACGAATGTATCATCCCTGACAGGCTGTTGCTCCCGTCCACAAAGTCAAGGCTTCTTATCTATTGCAAATCGTGTATAAAATTCCCATATGAGAATGAAAATGTGTCAACATGTGGATCACATCGTCGCATTTTCCCTTGTCGTTTAGGTTTTGTCAACGGAGGATGAGTCACCATGGTTCACGCCTTGCTGGCAAAATTGAGGCAGAGGTATTCTGATGATCTTGATATACGTCGCGGCGATAGATGAATAGTTTGTGGGAACAAGCGTCTTTGCACGGTTGATTATCGCTCAAATAGAAAGGAAGAAATAATTTAATACGCTTCAGGGTTAAACCAGTTTGAATATCAAGGAGACGGTTGGACGATGGTTCACTAGGACCATCAATATTTCCTAGGCTATGCTACATCCAAATGCTACAGTTTTACACCGATGTTTTCCGATATTGTCTTAAGATGTTGTTTTTAGCTTGAATAAGTTTTAGAACGACCTAAAAGAAATAGTTCATTTCAAACTTTCTACTTTATTGCCTTAAGCAAGGCATTGCCAGACGAACACTTTCCCTAAAATAATATCAATATAAAAAAAGCGGGAACTTTATAGTCAACCAACGTTAAAAAAAGCTTTTTTTATTTCCGTATCAAACGGTGTGGAATCTAGCCCGACGTGTTCATGATGCTTCATCCTGTTCGCGTCCGCTCGAACACGAGGATGATCTTTGTCGTCTCGTCCTTGTAGCAACATTTTGCGTCAAGTTGTTCCATTCCATCGAATCCAGTTCTGAGAGGATGGAATTAGAAGTGGAAACAATAACAAAAAAAAAAACGAAACATAAAAAAGATCACCTCGGCGATGGTTTTTGGGCGAGGAAATTTATGCAAAATGTTTAACATAGTGTGTGGTTTCCTGTCCCGTTTCTCCCGGTCTCTTCTTTCGTGTCTACGATCGTGCAGGTATCCAGTTTTAACATTTCGACTAATTTTAACTCGATCGACAACCTCGACCATTTGCTGAATGGCTGGGGACAGAGCAATGGGAAACACAGCTTAGAAAGGAAACGCGATTCAAGCTCGCACAAGGATGTTTGCCAGATGCCAAAAATGAGACTCGTCATGAATGTCGTATGAAAAAAGTTTGGAAGAAATTCTTCTGCTTTTAAAATAAGTTTCAGAATCGATCGTACGCGTTCTATTTTTGCACCAGAACTGGATCAAACGTGTGTATAGTGGAGTCGTCCGGTAACGGTAAGAGCGACTCGTATGCAAATCGTTTGTGTTGTTGCGTGCTTGCTGGTGTTGATTTGGACATAAAACTTGATAGCTAATGGTTAAATTAAGATTGGCGGTTTATTGTTTCAACCCTCAACCATATGAGTAATGGATCAATTTCTTTACCCATAAAGACTGTGGAAGGCCGATTAGTGTTACTCACCATTCTTCGATGTTTTTAATAAAATGTTTGTTTGCAGTTTTGTCTTTTTTTTCGGTGTAATTAACTTCAAAGGCAAAGAAATAGGAAGAGAAACAAAATATAGTCATATTTTCTTTGTTGAAAAGGTCAAAGTTTAAAAATTAAACACAGTTAAAAGTGTGTGTGTGTTTTTTTTTTGACAATATTTCCACACCGCTCGATCTTCATATATCATCATTAGTGATAAAGAATAAAGGATGTACCGATAGGGAGCTTGAAGCAAGTTTTGGCAAGTAAATGAGCGGTCTTTTGCATGCTACAGCGATTTCGGGGTGTTGTGAACGTTTTTTTTATGGACATGAGAATGACATAATCCTTTACTACATATAGCAAGTGCAATTTGTTTGTTTCCTTTTTCTTTACCCTTGTGAGAATGAAGATAGAAACGCGATAGCTTCGAAATAGCTTTATTTTTGTTTTAAAAAATAAAATTAATGGTTTACGATCGAACGGTTGACATGGAGAGGATCCTTGCGGGAAGAAACCGCATACCAATAGAACTGCTACGCCCGAATATATGCAGTGAGCTACAGGAAACAAGTGATAACGCGCTAACCGATCTAGCTCATTAGAAGCAGAAGTTGGGTTGAGGTTCACGATCAGAAGTGATCGACCATCATTATCGTTTATCATGAAACGCTTCACTTTGCTTCACGTTGACATCACTACCACGCTACTCCATATCTTAAGCATAGTGTTGCGGTACCGACACAATCTTTTCGTCGTATACACACACACACACCCATACCCACCCCATCAGCCATCTCGTTGCGGTGGCAAGCTGGGAAAAGGGTGTGCATATGCCGTGCAGGGGAAGTGATAATTTTATGCGAAAATGTTTGTGATTATTTGCTCCGGGTGCTGATGCTGTTTGACATCATGGGGTTTACGGTTTGGTGCGGCTTTTTACCACGTTTTATGCGGTAGAGGGGTTATTTTTTTTTGGGGCTCTTCGTAAGTATTTT
Organism: Anopheles funestus; assembly: GCF_943734845.2. Classification (NCBI taxonomy): domain Eukaryota; kingdom Metazoa; phylum Arthropoda; class Insecta; order Diptera; family Culicidae; genus Anopheles; species Anopheles funestus. The sequence goes on along the minus strand of NC_064599.1, from coordinate 25,290,561 downwards.
GGAAGCTTCTTCTGACCCGGACCAATGGTGCTGCAGCACATGCATGAGTGTACAACCTGCTGCGGCAGATTCTAATGAACTCATTGGATGCGCGAGACGCTTCAAACGTTAACCATGCGATCATGTGCACGGTTTTGAAGGTTGTTCCGAGTCGTCGAGCATTTAACGACCGAACAGTTCTAAGTGTATTATTTTTGTTATTTATAATGCTGGATGGATTCCTAATTCTGGAGGTATGGTGCGAAGAAATTTTTTTTTTGGTGTGAAATTTTATAAAACTAAAAAGAACGAATACTAACTGGACACATGTTTATGCAATGAAAACATTTTTAAAATGTTGCAAACATTTAGTAATCGTTTATGATAATAAATTATAAATAATTGTAAATGAATTGCTGATTGCGTATTGCAGTCATGATAGACCGATAGAAGGAAAAGCAATGCAAAAGTTTTTTTTTTATAAAATCTCCATCGAAATTTCATTTCAACATTTCTATAATAATGATTAGCTGTTGAAAACATTTTAAAACTAAATTTTCCTGATATTCATGTACCCATGCATTCGTTGTTGTTTACTATTCGACAGCATCTGATGTGACGTGAGTAAACTGTCATGCAATGTCTTACACTCGAAAACATTTTTATTACTTGAGCCAAACGTCACCGAGAGAAAGGGCAGCGAGAAAGGACAGTGCTTATTTTTAGGTCAGGCATTAACCAGATCTGATACACAATCTTTCAGTTTTATGTTCTTGTTTTCTAATTACGACTTTAACTAAAAATATGTTACATATATGTATATGTCAAAATATACGTAAAATACGACAATATTTTTCTGACTACGTTCTTTAGTCTTTCAAATATTATCAACATCTTTCATCGCTTGCCGTCCACAATTGTTGTCTAAAAAGGGGCTTGTCTTAAGCCAACAACAACAAAATAATCAATGAAATAAACATCAAAGTTCTTTATTATTAAAAACAAATTTGATTAAATACTTTTTCTTTTAAAGACGAACTCATTTGAATAAAAACACATTATTATTAAAGTCAATAATTTAATTTTAAATTATTTTTTTTGCTTAGAACTTTCAAACCCCCTTGCTTTTGCTGTTTATTAAATTACTTTGAAAAAAAAAAATGATTTTTTGTTGTAGATATTTTAATAATCCCATGAAAAACCTGTTAGTACCAATGCATTAGGTCGTAAATGATGCAGCGATTTGAAGATGAAAAACGCTAGAATTTACACCTGCGCAGTGATTTACGACAAAAGAAAGGAATGCAGTTACAAGCGTCAAATATATTTTCAATGCAGTTTGATCATTCATCGTGCTACGTGGCTATGACACGTGGTTGATATTTCACTGGTGTCACTACCTGTGACACTATGGGCACACTAATTACACATCGGAATTCTGGAGGTTTTAGTCGAAGTAATCGTAGCGGTTGAGGTGGTAGTAATCGTTGACGATACTAACGTGTTTGACGAAACATAAATGGTGCTGGTTCTAGTTGTAACTGTTGATACGATCGGTGGCGTTGAAAAGAACGTGCTCGTACTAGTGATGGTGATGGTCGTGCTCGGTGCGATGGTGGAAACCGTGGTGAAAATTGTCTCCGTGGTCGTTGCGGTCAGCTGTATCGGGCTTGGCGTAATGGCGGTGTACGTACTTGCGGTACTTGTGGTGGTGGTAAAACTTGTCACCGGAACCGTTTCCGTGACGGTGGGTTCTGTCACCGTACGAAAACAGGTAAGTGTCAACGAATGGATATGATTGGTGAAGTGTGCACCGTGGTGCAAATAGTGGAATGCGCATCCTAAGCTTTGTAGGCAGAGTAGTATCACCACTAGTAACAGCTGTGAAAGAGATTAGATCCTTATTTTGAAAATATTAACCAACTAATTAGCTACCTTATGCAACTTATTGTTCGCCATGGTAAGACGTGCAAACGGAAGATTTTTGGCTGCGACTTGATCGAAGGCTTCAAGATGACTAACCAAAAAACCAGATCTACCCGATTTTGTCAGAACCTTGCGCATCTGGAAAGTAGTTGCACCAGGTTATAAATGGAAAGTACTGATTGCTCTGCTCTTTTTTTCGTGGATGTTTTTGTTAAAGAACCAAATCCGGTTCTTTCACTGGAGAATGAAACAGTTATTCGTATTTGTATCCCCCTAAGGGTTCTGTCTTGTGAAACTGATCTTTTACTGATTGCGAATATTAAACCGTATGACTGAATGGTTTGTATAATGTTGGCTTTTCGTTAAGAACAAGATCTTTTTTTTGGCCGGTTAGAACGGCCTGGTCGTATCAAGACTTATTTTAGCAAGTAGCAGGATAGTCAGTCCATGCTACGGGGAGACGGTCCGGATGGGATTTGAACCTCGGTCCTGCCATGTTGGCCGGCGCCGTTTATCACATACACCATCACATACACCCAAGAACAAGATCTTAAGATTAAACAATAATTATCTACTACTGTTCAAAGTACAAAATATTCCATCATTTTCCTACGGTGCTGCAAGAAACGAAAATAAAGTTAAGTTTTTTACCCTTCTTGGTTTTAATGGCGTGATCCAAAAACAAAAAGATCCACCATGTAAGAAGAGTCGACAAAGATCATTAAACTGTTCCACAAAACCCAGCTCCTTTCAAATTCGTTTAGTCGAAATTTGACGTTGCACAAGTGAGTATCGTGTCTCAAAAAAATGCAGCAGTTGACCCGCACTACGAACGCAAAGAGTTTGCGTGGCATCTTCCTCCTTTTGCTGATCAGCGTTAGATCCTCGAACCTTCATTTGCTGCATCATCATGATTTACTCCATCACTTTCCGACGGAGTTTGGAACTTGTATCCCGAGCACTTCGACACTAGCACCATCGACGACAACAGTTAGCAGTACGCAAACTTCTACAACAACTTCGGTAGTTACTAGCACCCAAACTGTCACCCTGGCGCCGAATACGGAGTTATATCTGTCCGTCTTTCCGACCACTGTGCCGATAACGGCAACCTTACCAACATCTACGTCTATTGTGTCGTCTAGTGCAAGCACCACAATCACGCTGCCAGCGTCGACAACCACTTCCACTGCAGTCTTCTCGACCACGTTCACTATACCGGTGACTGGTACCGTCATCGTAACGTCAACAAGTACAGTGACGACTCGGGTCACCGTTACCGTGACGGAATCTTGCACACCTACCATGGGTTAAGAACCTCACAACACATCGTAATAAAATTTTATATATGCTTGTTTATTTTGTGTAAAGTTTTCTTTTTTCAAAGAAAATTTCAATCCGAATTTCCAACGTTTGCCATCAATGTAGACACATTTCCATTGAGTTAAGTGCGCGCGATCACGGTGTTGTTAAACTTCACCTGAATCGTAGCCGTCTTCATGTTGGCGTTCGGTGAGACAAAGTCATCAAGCGTGCGTACGGTATCTGCGGCACGGCGATCAAACGGATAACCCATAGCGCGACGATCCGGGTACTTCTTGTCCCGCAGTCCGCAGAATGAGTGCGCATCGTTACATGGAGCGTTACTGTATTTTTGGGGGGATAATAGTAACGTTAATCAGATATCACAAGTGAATGATATGTATCCGCGCATAACTTACGGATCGAGCTCCTGTTCAACGGAATCGTCCTCATAGTCGGTAACCATGGCAAACAGATCGAACTGTACACCTTCGGGTGCACCCTTCGGGATGAGCATGTGCTGTGGCCAGCCGCAACCACAGAACCGGAACTGAGCCAGTTGGTCTGCGTTGGTCGGGACAGATTTAGTACCGATGGCACGGAACGTCCTTTCGTACGGGATAGTAACGCTCGATTGATCCGAACGGCGTACAATCGTGTTCATTCCAGGATTCACTAAAATACGGAACAACTCGTAAGAATAAACGATCTCCTTTTGAAGCGAGCGGAGAATGTTCACTACTTACACGTTACGGTGGAAGTATCCATCTCGATGAAGTACTGACGCTGCTCACGGAAGCTAAGTACTGTACCACGCTCGTCCGCCTTCGGTGCGAGCCAGATGCGCAGTGTACCCTTTCGGACTGCTCCCGATTCGTTGTTTACCTCAACGCGGAACGCGAACGGTGCGTGCTGCAGATGCGTGAACGAGGCAAACACATTACCCTGCGGCCCGAAATCTAGACCGGCCGCCAGATCCACTTGCGAACGCTGCCAGAACGTTAGCAGCACGTTGGCGGGTGTGTTGGGTCGGGACAGTTGTACACCGACCGAGCTCACTGTCACACCCGGATTACCCAGCTGTTGGGCGGTATAGGGCGTAAGCAGGTCCTTGTGCCGACGGAAGATACCATCGATCATACCGTGCCAGCGGTAAAAGATTGGATCACGCATCGCCGTCGTTACGTCACCCATCACGCCGTAATCCTCCAGGTAGCGGTAGTCCGGATCGTGAATGTAGGAAATCACATTGTGGCCCATATTGTGCAGGCTACCGTACAGCTGCATGTTTGGCGTCAGGCTGGACGCTTCCAAAACATCGCCAAGAATGTCAATGCCGCGCACCTCATCCAGCGCGATACGATTACCTTCCTTATCCAGCACGAAGCCCTGATCGATAGCTTCGTGAATGCGATCGCGCCAACGCTCGAGATCGCTCACCGACACGATCGTACCGTTGTCGATGCGGTCGATATCCTGCAGCGAAATGTTTGCCGCACGCGCCGGATAGGACCGGTTGTTCGAGCTGCGAACCATCTTCGGGAAGTACCCTTCGACGATCGGCTCACGGTAGTTTGTGAGGTGGCGTACCTTCTTCAGCTTGGCACAGAAGCGAGCGCTGTTGTAGCGAGCGATCAGCTGGCTGTGCATGTAGAAGAATAGTTCGCCACGCCGATCCTTGCGCACAACGGCATCGGGGCCATCACCGGGGTATACCAGATGCCAATGCCAGTGGTGCATGTTGACACCAATGTCCTCACGGAAGTATGCCATACGCTGCTCATCTTCACGGTCGGAGGCGGTAAAATTTGGTGGAATGTCGATCACCATCTAAGAAGTGAAATGCAAAATAAATTAGTCACCCTCATTGTCCATTGTCCCACGCTCTTGTACATACCCGATTTTCCTGCTGTACGACGGCACCTTCCTCGCGCAGCTTTGGGAAGACGGCTGGATCAACAAATTGGTCCGGGAAGAGGCTCACGACCGACGGGATGTTAACATTCTTCGTATCCTCACGGTGTTGCACTGCCACGGCCATACTGTACTGGAACAGCACCGCGTTCAACCGATCGCGACAGTACGCACCCACACTCATAAGTGACGGAACGTCCGGCTGTTCGATGAACAGATTGATCAGGGCAGCGGCCGCATCACGATGCTTCGGTATGAACAGCGAAAACGCTCCACGGCGATCGATACCGTCAGCGAACGATAGATCCGGCATGGCACCCTGTCGCACCGGGATACGCTGTTCGGCATCGTTCGAGAAGCGTGACTGCAGTTCGGCCCCGATCGGACGGTACCGATCGGTAAGGAACTCATCGGGAAGATCGATCACCGTCTTGCCGTCATCTTTCGGCAGGAAGGTTGGTTCCAGCGGGCGCTGCAACAGTGCCAATAGATCGGTTGCCTCTGACATTGTAACAAGCGGGGTACGTGAGCGATAACTCCGACGTTGGTATGTAGCACGAGCGTTAGTAGCGAAGTTTGGAGATCACACGACTTTTGCTTTTGTCACACTTGTGCCACGGTTTTGGGGTTGTGCTGGGTAGAACACAAAACGTTGACTGATAGATTGTACACTCCGATCGGGTGTGTTTTATAGTAGAAAGAGTTAACCACAAGATTTGGTGTGATTAGAACGGGCTCTGCCACTCGCTCCGTATCACAGTGATTGTAAAAACCGCAACGTTCTAACTGTGGCGATAATGCTGCCGTTACTTATCGACCGAGTTGCGTACGAAATGAGGTCAATTTTCGGATAGTTTAAGGAAAAAAAAGAGTTCTGTTTTTTTTTATCTCACTACATGTTTGATTCCAAGTGCTACATTTATTGGACTTTCTTGTGTTATGTGTAAGAAATGTATATTTGGGAGGTTTTCATCGAGCGCGGAACCGTTTTACAGCTTGAATGCGTCCGTGATCTTTTTGCCCACTTCAGCGGCCTGATCTTTGGCCTTGCCAGCCGCCTCTTCCACCTTTTTGGTGGCATCCTTCGGGTCCGGTGTGGTGACAGCATCCTTGTCCAGCTTCGGTGCATCGGGAAGGGCAACCTTATCCTTCACCTTGTCGGTCGCATCCTTTGCCGCATCCTTGGCGGCATCGGTTTGGGCGTACACAGCACACACCAGCGCAAACAACACGAAGGCAATGGTGAATTTCATTCTGGATCACTTTAACTTCTGTAGGGCTTAACGGCAAAGCTTTGTTACTTTAGCGATCACTCGAACCGAACACTGATGCTGGTTGTGGATGCGATCGGTAGCTTTTATAGGTGAGACATTTCCATCACCAGCCCCAGACGTGGCGGGAAATGTGAGCAATCAATTAGACTATCAGTGCGTCGCATCTAGCGGAACTAGAACGTTCATGTCTTACTAGACACCCGGTTCAGGTGCGCAGCGCAATCCCCTTCCGACGATTAGAATACAATCGTGTGGGAACGGATAAGAACTGCGACCGGTGCAGATTGTTCTGATGCAGCACGATTGCATGCAGGCTATGCCTTTTGTTTCGATGCATTCAACACCCCGCCCGTACAACTTCCTTTGGGGATGTGATTTTTGTTTCGCTAGATCTAACCTGCTCCGTGTGTTTTTCGCAATGTCGAGAGACGTTTTCATTGAACAAAAATTCACGCAATCGAATATCGATCGCATGCAGTGCACAATTAGAGGCGTGTAGCGGGTGTTTCCGTAATTTTTTAAATGTAAAAGATTTCCGCGAGTTTTCATCGGTTGGTATTGCATCAGATAAAAGGGCGTGCTGTTATCGTACCGTCCGTGGAGTGCGTGTATGCTTAATAATAGCTCAATAAACTATTGCTTCATGTCAGCAAAGTTTACTTCACAACATCATGACAAATTGGATAAATACTATTGATAAATCGAATTAAATTTGGTTAATAATGTGTTTTGTACTCACTTCACGCTAAGAATATTGTGAGTCACACATTTAATGGAAACCTTCTTTGTGTGCTGTAGACGAACAGTTCTCAAACGTGAATACATTGTTGCTGATATTCTGCACTGTTTTGCCTGGGATAATTCCGTGGAGATGTTTTTGTTATAATTGTAATGCAGCGGTGTTGTTGTGTTGATCTCCACCCTTCCATCGCAAACTGTTATTGAAGGGTGTAAGAATTAAAACAGTCCTGATCTCGCTTTATAATTCAATTATTTTACTTATTTTGTTACTAGGTCATGTCTGAGTCACCCTTGTAATGGTGTACTAGATATACTTAATCCTCTGTGTTCTTACAAAGCGCGATCCCTATAGATGTGATATGATTTACGATCGTCGTATGTTGAGTAATCATAGTTTAATTTGAGATTAATAATTCTAATCATAATTTAATTTGAGTAATCGTAATTTTAGATGAGATCAATATTCTATTAAAAACTAAATAGCCAAACCTTTGTTTCTCTTGTAATATATTTGAAATTGTTAAAAAAAACAGCGTGATCTAGTTTTTTTTCTAAAACACTTACACAACAGTTTGAAGTGTTTGAAATAAATATTTTAGTTAATTAGTAGATTTGAAATTATTACGGTCGTGCTGTATTGTATTGTTTTCATTTAAAATATGTTTGAAAATACAGATATGCAATTGAGCCTAGCAAAACAAGTTGAGAGCCCCTGTAATATCAAAATTTGAAGCGCCATCTATATGTCAGTATGTGAACCGGTGGCCTTAAATTGAGAATATGAGTTTGTACATCTTCTAAACATGGATTTTTACTCCAATGTGATGATCCACCAAATCACTTTTAAAATAAAACTCAAATATAGAACTTATATGAAAAGTAATTAAAATTAGAACATATACTAGAACAGTCATTATTCTTATAAGTTTTAAAAGCAAACATTTATCGATAAATTATTCTAATCAATAACACATTTTAATGTTGGTATCACTATAAATCAACTATTATGTTCTCAAATACATATATGCAACACGTGCAAATCATTAGTTAAAACTGAAGCTATTTTTATAGTAAGTTCATCTTTATTCTGCATTTTCGTTCATCGTAATGTGATATCACTGTGTACATAAACTGTAATAAATAGATATATCTCGTATCAAGCCGTGCTAAACTATCTTCCTTTTTTTGTTCAGAGTACGTGTATGTGTGTGCATTTGCATATGTACTCGCTTAAATTCCATCATCCTGATGAGTTCAAATGTGTTTCACATCCCTTCCAGCAAAACAAACGTACAACGGTGCAAAGGTTTTATCTCCATTATTGGAAGGAAACCTTCAGCGCGAAATTAAATACAAAAAATTGTGTTTTTTTTTTTCATACAACATTTTACCAGCGAGTAAATGTAGTAACGGTTGATATATGTAATGTTGATTAAAAACGATAACTACTTCTTCTGAGCGTTACGCGGCGGACCCGAATGCCACGGTGGGTTGGATCCCGCTACAAACGAACAACGATCAGCTTTTGACTAGAACATACACTCGCTTCGCTTGATTTGCTCAAATTTTTCAGTGAGCCTTGCGGTAATCGGTAAAAAGATCAGTGTAGAATATACAATCGCGTAAATATACGTTGATATAGATAAATAATTAAATATGCAAATGTGCTTACAGCAAAACACACGATGGGCGATTCACGACACTGAGGGAAGGGGAGGAGAGGGGGTGAGCTCAATAGGGAGGAAAAACGGGAAGGAACTAATCAACATGTGGCGGTTAGAGAATCAAAAAAAAGGGCAAAGAAACCCCAACGGAATCTGATTCCAATGCGGGCAATGGGCAGGGTGGAAGCATTTGCTTATTTACAAAACATTCACGCAGTTTCACATTTCGGCAAGGGGGTGCCCGCGGGTTGATTAAGGTCTAAAATATATTTCGAACAATTTCGTGTGTGCGTGTATGTGTGGGGCTGAGAGATACAACGAAAATCGATAGATATTTTTGTTGTGGTTGTTGTTTAACAAATTCTGATCCCTAATGAGGATCTTTACGATCGAGTGCATTCTATGAATTAAAATGATGGACCTCTACGGTATGGGATTCGTTTTGAAGCCGATTATACTGTCGCTTCGATGAACAATCTACATGGGTATGTGTTTTTTTTGTTTGTTTGTATGGGTGTGTGTGTCAAGTAAGAAAAATTGCTGGGCGCAACAATTGATGAGCTCTTAAATGGCAAGATGACGGACGCTTAGTCCATTTCGCTCATAACGTGTAGCATCAAACGTTTGAAGGATCCACTCTGGTGGATCTTTTCGTTCGGTTCACCCATCGAGTTGACCCGGTACGCGAACTCTGGCTGGGGTGCAGGATGATTGGCGTTAGGCTTCTGTGGGATGTAACAAAAGGAAAAAAAAACAGTTTATTATGATTGTTTGACGATTATCCAGTATGTTACCAAGAGTAAATGAGACAATAATTTTGAAACATTTAATTTAATATTGCGACTTATTAAGCGGATTTTATTCCTATAACTTCCACAATTTTTCTAATGTAATTGTAACACATTCGTTATATCTAACAAATTTAGTATTATTTATTAGCTCATTCATTATTCAGCCAAATGAAGCAAATAATAAGGCAATCGTGTTTCAAAGAAATTTTATTGAATTGTTTCATATTGAAAGTTGGTCTGCAGAATATTTAGTCGTCTTCAATTTTGATTATCATATACTGTGCATCGATTGTGATACCAACTGCTGACAATACTGTGAACTAGATAAGGCTGCCTAAGAAGCTGTTTTGTTTGTTAGAACATTACAGAGTTTTTGACAGGGTCTGACCGTTCTTTAGAAGCAAAAAAAAACATTACAGGGCTGTTTGAGAAGATAGAATAACGCAAACGACTGTGACATCTCAACGGCCTAACATGACACGGAGGAGTATCGTAGAATATTTCTGGAATAGCCTGGAATTTTATATACTGTTCTCGCCGCGAGGCCCTAGAGGGAAGGTGGTAGGGGAGGATGCTTTTTTTTTCTAACATGCGAGGTCCCTGGCGGCGGCGCACTCCTCCCATGGGTTCATCCGCCACTGAGTGAGAATATTATTTTTAATGAATCTCAGAACGAGCGAGTAAAAGATTCAAATCCTTAAAACCACTCTTTCATTCTGTTTAGGCGCGTCTACACGATACGATTCCTGCTCGATTTTTCACATTCGGCGAATCTTTTTTGTATGTATTGGTGCGTTCGAGCAGAGTTGGGCAATCTTTTTCACCTAAAAAGATTAACCAACTTTGATGGATGCCTCGAATCTTTCGCTTGTAATCTTTTGTAATAAACGGTTACTTTGATGAAAGAACATATCTTTTCAGACACTTTTAATTTGTGCTGGAAGTAGGAAGAAGAAAGCAGGCCTGGTAAAGATTGGTATCGTGAAAACACGAGAACACCTACCAATCTTTTTGTTATAGGCTTCTATGACTGTATGTGTAAGATTGGCGATCAAAGATTGGCATCGTGTAGACGCGCCTTTTCAATTTTCTGAACAGTTTGATTATTCTTCTTTAGTTGAGTTCACATTTGTTGTCATTGTTGTCGTAGTCACATGCGTTGTTTAAACATCTTAAAACCCTTGTTAATGATTTTGTAAATATAATCTATTGACTAAACGATTCAAATCTACGTTCCAGCTTGTATTTTGTTTGGTAATAAATACCAAAGATAATTAAAAAGAGAGAAGATAAAACAATAAACAAAGCAACTCAATATTACTCCATTAAACAACATTGAAACACTTTTCTAAAATAAATAAATTAATTAATTTGCCAATCAACTTGGTTACCTTCTAAACGTGATTCATGATGAATGTTTATATCAGCGTACACCTACCTTTCCAGGCACTAAACGGTTCGGGGCGAAGGTTTTCGGCTGAATCGGATTCGGTACCTCCTGCAAACCTTCGCCAGTTCCTTCCTGCAGCGCACGGTACGTTTCGCTTTTGCATGGGTCAAACACGACGGTTTTCTTGTAGCTGTAGCCGTGTGCGTAATACCGGTAAATGTTCGACCGCCCAAGCGCATGATCGAAGCGGTTGTTTTTATGAGGGGGTTTTTCATCGCCGCATATTGGCGTTCATTTTCGGGCCGTTGGCGCGTGTTTATTTGAACGTTTTGGTTGTGGTTTTTTGTTAGTGCCAAATGGAAGGAAAATTTTATTTTTGGCAGTCAGCAGCGTTTTTTGTGTGTTTGTTTTAATTTTACCCCTCGCACACGGTACGAATGTAGAGAAAATGGCGCATATTAAACGTTGCATGATGTTCAGGTGTTTTCCAACAGTTTTCCGAACGGTTTTGTTGTTCATCATTAGTGCATTTGGTGCCATTTCGAGGGTGAGAATGTAATGGTTTTTTTTGTTCAAGTTTGATACAATTGCAAACACATACACACACGTTCAGTGCGTAAGTGATCGCGTAAGTGTAACCGTCAATGGAGCCGCACGTCCATCACGCAAATATGAATTGTGTCATAAATGGTACAAATTTAATATTTTCAACAAGTTGTATGTAAAGTAGGTTGAATCCCCAAGCATGACGGTATGATGAATGGTGTTGATTTATTTTTGGAGTGCAATTTGAAGAGAAGAGAAAAAAAATGATACTTTGTTAGACAACTGGTAAGATTCTTCATTGTTGCAGATTTAAAAACACGAGCACGAGTTTGAAACACTAATTTTAACCAACAAAACACGATCAACAACAATATTTATTTCTAAAAATAACAACAAACGATCATCGCTAACTGTAAAGGCAAAACGGAACAGAACGAACTGTAATAATGATAAATTTGGTTTATTAATGTCACCACAGTCTCGGTTTTTGGGATTTTTGATCATTGGTCCAATTTCTTACACTAAATTGATAATCGTTATTATGTTCTGATTTTTTTTTTCACTTTCAGAATAATAAATATATTTTTTGGTCCTTTCGTTACCTTACTAAACGCTTAAGCAGTAATAAATTGGTTCGTTCTGTAACGTTTATCTCCTTTGGTTCTTTTACATATCACACATTAAAAATCACAATAACAAGCATAATGGCTCTATTAAGAGTTGTTTTTTGTAGTCGAGGAAAAAGCATCCTCTTCCTTTCTAATTCGATCTCGATCTCCCGTCCTCTAAGACAGAGCGAGAAGATAAAATTAGTTTCAACCTCAAATTTGACACTCTGTCCACGGTCCAAGTGGATTCGACCACTGTGAGTGGGTTCTTAATTTAGACGATTCGCAAACCAAACTCCAAGTTAGCATGCATTTACAAGGCGTTCGTTAGCGCGGGAGTATATTTTTCAATTAGATAATGAAAAGCAGCTGATGAAAGGTTTTTTTTCAGTGAAGGAGGGAGAGGAGAAATCAGAATGGAGGAGAAGAACTGCACGGGAGGGTGGAAGCACACACGCTGAGAAACGGAACGATATCTTGAACGACGGTTTCGACGGGTTATGGGAGTTGCTGATCACGTTGGTGGTAGTGAACGGTGCCTGATGATGGGTCGACGACCATTTGGTAAGCGTCCGGTAGAGGAGGCACCGGTGGTGGACTGAGTGTTTGCTGACGAGACGTACGGCCGGACGATGAAGAGGCATACGATTGGAAGGGATATTGCTTGTGAAGCTGACGTTCCTGCTCGAGACGGCGCTGCTCGTCCAGGATCTTTTGCTTCTGCTTCAGGAAGGACAGATCGATGAATATGCTGGAATCGAGAAGGCTATGCTATGATATGGGTCTTGACAGTTTTTAATAACTTCGTAGAGAGACAGAGAGAACAGGAACAGAAAGAGAGACAGGATAGTTTTTCTTCTCCAGCAGATCAATTACAAAAAGGCTAACGAGTTCTCCAAGATGGGGGTTTTCATATAAATCTTTCCTATGCCTCCAAAAGACTTATGATTGAGACTCAAAGGGGACGAGACTTTTTCTTAATATTTACATTAAAAACACCAAAAAAGCGACATCAAAAGCAGTTTAATTTGGAGTTTCTTGTCTTCTTTAATCTTTTTGATTAATTTTGTTTTGCATGAGCTACAATCGATGTTGCGTATAGAGGCAACGTTTTGGAACGTTTGGCGCACGTTAAAGGCTAAGAAGTGAAAAGGGAAAGAGTGGGCTTGTGGGAGAAGAGACGTACATGAGGAGCTTTTGAATGATTTGTGGATCAGCATGAAATGGTTTTTGCTAAGCTTTTCAGCACCGATACAAGCTAATGTGTAGTAAAAACAACAACTCATTTTGCAAAAGTGCTTTGTTATAAAATGCAAAGCGTTCACACGGAGACGTCATTCGAAAACAAACCAAATCAGCAGTAAAACACTTCATAGTAGGAAGCTTGAATTAATGGCAAAATATAACAGTATAAAGGCGAACAAAAATTCATAGCAGTGCTACGATCCAAACCACCAGCTCTATACTACAACCGTAACCGATGCATTACCCTTCAATTTTCGTTGGCCGATGGCGATTGGTGTATCCGTTCGATCTAGTTGCATGTTGTGTGGGTGAGGGCATAGAAAAATTTATAACATCATTTACTTTGCTTTGAATAATTTTTGGGGCAGGATTTTAAAAAATTGGAAATAGATGTGGAATGGAAAGGAAAAACTCTTGTTTGGAAAGTTGATGAATTGAAGGATGATTGAAGTAAACTTTTTTTTATATTCACAAACTAAAATTGTTTACGCGAAAATTATTTTTAATTAATCCAACTTCAAATTAATTTATTTAACAAAAAAAAACTATTATGGTGACACAGAAATGGAGGCGCCTTGTACTTCACTTTAATATGAGCAAAACTTTAATATGCGTTTATATTTATATTGGTTTTATTAAATATAACATTACCCATTTTTATAATTGCTACATTTTTAACATTCTGTACACAGTAACTGGGACGTTAATCAACTTTCCAGAACAATCACTAGGGTAGGAGTTTGAGTTTCGAAGAGTTTTGTTTCCATTTCTCTATAGGAAGAAAATTAGCTCATCTGCAGCTACTTACGGAACGGTTTGTGTCTGCTGCTGTGGAGCGCTCTGTCTGATCGTGTTTTCAATGTTGCTATCCGAGTACAGTCCGATCGGTGAGTTGAACTGCTTGTGAACGACCTGTGAAGAAGGTTTGTTTGATAATTTAATTAACTAAACAATCTGAATGGTTTACATCTGCATGGAAGGTAGGTAAACGAAGAGGTAAAACAAAAAAAAACAAAAAAAACGAAGAAGTTGTAAGCGGTGAGAAAAGAAACGTAAAACGAAACAAACAGAAAGAAAACACAAACAAACGCGTTGTACGCGTTGATGTAATGTAAACATAAAGAAAACAGATAAATCAGCACAACAACAAAAAGAAAAAAAAAACACATGATCAAACAGAACAGAAATCGTAAAGAAAGGTAGAAAAACGGTGAGTAAAAACTGAAACATAATAATGTGTGGAGAGCAGTTCAATTACTCTTTTCATATCGATAGACAACGAAGCAGAGAAACAAAAACAAAAAGGGTGGAAAAGGGATCCTTCATGTAAGGTAAAGTAGATAAAATAGTAGTTGTATCAAGTAGATGCAGAAGTACCGCCACCTAGGAAGTTTAGAAGTAAAAAGCGAAAATTTGAAACCCATTTAAAATCCAATCCAGCAGCAAGTACGAATACGTACAGCACAGACAAATCACACAAACACATAATTCACACAAACAGGTTCAATTAAAAAAGAAAGCGAAAGAGAAGTGCACAAATTGTAGACAAGCACCTTCGGACCGGTCGGTGGCTCTTCGCCAATCACTCGATGAATCACAGTTTCAGCGAGCTGCATGTATGCGTTCGATCGATGGGGAAGATGAGATTTTGTTTGTAGTAGACATTTAATAAGTGTGTTTTGTTTTGTATTTTTTTTATCATCACAGAATTAACAGAATAAAGAGAAAAAAAAAACAAGTAACAATTTGTTTGATTTGTTTAATTCATTCGCCAACAAAAGGGCGTTCGTGTGGGTGCATTGCGATGGTTGGGTGATAACATAACGCATATGAACGACATGACGAAAAGAGAAAAGGGAAGAACAGAAACAATTAAGACACGAGTCCATCCGTTTGGTAAATGCGTTCTGAAGAGTCAGGGTAGATGAAAAGGACGGTTTTTTTGGTGATAAATATTCATTCCATATTTTGCCGGTATCGTTTCACTGAAAGCGAATTTATTATATGAATTCGTAGCAAACAAAAACACAAAACCTAAACGACATTCCGGCTCCTCGTGACAAATACTTTCTAAGGAGAATATTTCAGATGGAGAAAACCACTAAATATATTAATAATTGATATTGTTGTGTGTGCGTGTGTATAAATAAACATTCCGCAAGATGTGATTGGGTGTCTGCTAAACGAAGCAGATTTTTGGAGTGAAAACTACATGACAAGATGATGCAACGGATGTGTAATTGTATTGGGCAGGAGAGGGCAAGCCGTCCGGGGATGGCGGACATCCGCCCGCTGGGTATCAGCTCGATTTTAACGCCAGTACTGCTGTACCTTCTGTTTCATCAGTGTGTCTGTGTAGTCATGTGCTGGCGGGGCACGCATGGCCGGGTTCGGGTGGTGTCTAAGGTACGACTCTGTCGGGAGCGTATCCTTCTTCGGTACTTTCGCACCGGGCAGGACAAGTGGCGTGGTACGGTACGGCTGGAATGAGGGAAACCGAGAGAGAGAGAGAGAAAGAGAAAAAAACACACGCAAACGGTTTAGCAAACACAACAAAAAACAAAACAACTTTTATGATATGTATAAGGAATGTGAATACAAGTGTGTTACAAGTGTGTTTGAAATGTTTAAAATATTTTAATTTTTTTTTGGAAAAAGGATATATTTTTAAATTAATAAAAGACAGCTTTTTCCCCCTACTTTCAGGCGCATTAGCGTTAAAGGTAAAATATATTTAAATTCTTAATATAAAATAACTTCTTTTTAATATTTATTGCAAAAAGTTTTTGTAACTAATGTTCAGTTGCTATGCTAACAAACCAAAAAAAAAAGGATATAAAATATTATTTTCAATTGTGTTATCGAAAACACTTTTCGTAACAACAAAGGACAAAAATAAAAAACTTAATTAAATCCTCGTGTAAATTGTCGTAACGGACAATTTGCTCTGTAATGAATTCCACATGGCTTTGCCGTTACGCTCGTGTGCCATCACCTGATCGTATTCAGTGTTGGTGAAAACGGTTCGTTTCGCATAGCCGAAATGCCGAAAGGCAAACAAAATATTCTTGCCATTCGCAAATACCTAGCACCCGGTGGTGTTTTGTCCCGAAAAAAAAGGGAAAGTTCTGCTTCGTAAACAACGTTGTTGTGAAAAATAAACTCTGATCGGTTGTGGGCATTACCTTCAAACTCGTGCCAACAATAAACAGAAAGCACAACGCATATTACGCGATCACAATTCTAGCGTTGCTTGTGTGTGTGTGTGTTTAATATTCTGTACAAAAAGGCGGTTTAATCAAAGCAAATGGATCGTACCTAGCAAGCAAACCAAACGTGCTTGATCGAAGGTACAAAAAACAAACAAGAATTTAAAAAGAGTAGAAAGTGAGAAAAATAAAACATCCTTGAATGTACGTGTGGTGTGACCGTTGAAGGTTTTGCCCTTAAGAAAATGAATGAAAAGTATTTTTAGGCAATGTAGTTTATGTCGCGTGTCCATGCAACCGCTGGCAACAGAGCGTATGACCTCGAGCAGGATTTAAGTTTTCTCGAAAAATCTATGTCAATGTCAGCGGCATGGCGCGGTAATGTGGACAAAAATGTGAGCCTTATGAACTTAGGGTAATCATAATAAATTATAATTTTTTTCGCCTTGAATTACAGGTCAAACATGAGCGAGGTGTATCAAATTTTGATTCTTTTTCTTCAAAGGATCGCAAAGAAAATTAATTTCATATGTTTTATATTTAGATTGTAAGCATTTGAAATTGATTAATATCTTCAAATTTTCCTTTTTTTTTGTATTACACTTTGAAAACACTTTCGTTGGCAGATTTGTTACTCTGTTTAGAATATTAAAAATATTTTTTCTTAATGAAGTGTCACTTTAACATTTACAATAGTTACATAATCATTCTTACGAGCTCACATCTACATTAGCACATTTGCCCTCCAAATGGCCACCACCGTTTATATATACTTTTATTTTTTTGTTCCAGCACTCATCAGTTAACTAGTCAAGCGTTGCGTTGAAAGCCAAACGTACAAGCGAAGGAAATGTGAAGGAAAAATCTGGCAAATATTTCCCCGCCCAAAAACCGGATGGCCACTGGTCACTCGACGAGCATGGGTTCGATGCTGGAGGGCAACTGGTAGGGATCATTATTTTTAGAACATGAAACCATACCTTCACAAAGTAACAGTATCAAGAAAAAGAGAGAGAGAGAGAAGCGTTGGACGGTGCCATAGTATACAAACATCCGTACGAAATGTAGAATTGCTTTTTTTCTTCTTATGTCACTCACAACGGCACCAGTGATTTATCACCATTCGTTCTTGCGCGCAAAACTTGTTTGTAAAAACGATCCAGATAAAAAACGAACGAAGATTAGACTGGCAAAAATATTCTAGAATGTTTTTTTTTGATAAATTGCACCAGCCCAAGCGTGTGAGTGTGTGTGTTGGCGATATTTTTATTGGGCACGTTTTGAATGGATTCAATCTTTTGCTACTTGCGGCTACCATAACGATCAACAAACTCTCGAAAAAATCATTATTGGAAAAGTATTTGATTTACGATCATCCGGATTACGATCACCACGCTAGAACCCGCGCTGACCGAAGGCGTGCGTCAGCATTCACCTTGAGGGTCAAACGTTTCAATCGACAAGTTACTGAGCACGGTTTTAACTAATCTTCGATCTTGTCCGATGTTTCACAGTTGGGCTAATGATGTAGCATATCGTACGCAGCTCAGCTTCTTGTTTTAGAATTTTTGAAAAAAAAATCTCCACTCACTTGGCTGGAAAAACCTTGATCATGTATTAAAACACTTAACACCAATTGCAATAACTACACAGTTGATTAAACTCCAAATCACCCACCCATTCACACAGTGCAAAACATTTGGAAGCTTACTTGGTAATCAATTTGTGCCTCGTCGTAGTTTTCATTTCGATGCGCGAAATGAATGAACGCGGGCGAACCACGGTACTGATATGCGGCGGCCATTTTTATCGAATTTTCCGTTCGAGCGAGCAAGCAACTGGCCACTTTCGTAGAAAATAAAACCACAATCAACTATCAACTAAGCTCAGTAAAATCGAGCTGGAACCGGCACTAGGCAACGCGGAGACAGTAAGGATACGAGTCTGTACAAGTGATCAAGCGCACTAGGCAAGCAAGCAAGTTCTGATCCGTTAGTGTAGCTTTCCCGAACGCAACTGAACCGAACGTGGCTGGTCGATTCCAAATGGAAAATCTTCGACGCTCTGGCCTTACGATCAATTTGCAAGTGAGCTAGGGCAACGAAGGAGATGGCGGTAGATTTTCTTTCCTTTTCATTCTAATGGTGTTTTTCTATAAGCTAGCAAGGATCAGGACGTACAGCCGTGTGGGTGAGTGTGTGATTGTGTACGTCTTTTAGACGGTGACGTCCATTGAAATGACGATCGGATGGTGTACGATCGCTAGCTTGGCGGGTGGAGGAAGTATAGCAAGGAGAAGATAAATGTACTCCCGAAAGTAAAAGTAGACGCAAAATGGTTGATTAAAAAAAAAGAAAGAAAGATCTATTTTTTTTCGTAAGGCGCAAAATCCGACCCAACGACACGCAACTAATAATGTACGTACGCGCAGGAAAAATGCGCGCCAAGTCATGCTGCCCCGAAGTGTGGTCAAGTTTGTTTACGCATTACTTTCGAGGGGGCGGGGGGGGGGGAGTGGGGCGGGAAATGAGAGGTTTTTCACCGTGCTAGCTCTCCGTGTGTTGGAGCGAAGATGTGTAACGCTTCCGATGGAGTTGGAATTGTGGTTTACCCAGGCGATTGATCTCGATCGCCTGTCTGGTTTTTCCGCACGATTACGGCTCTGTGAACGGAAAAGAAACGAACCCCAGACCAATGCGCTTAATGGACGGACGTGAAAGGGTTGTTTATTTTGACTACAAGGGAAAACTAATGGTAAGTGTGGTATGTTTTGTCCATACATTGTAACCGTGTGTAACCGGTAATAACGAAAAGGCCCTGTTGCATAATGGTTCGGTGCTATCGGTTGTTTCGCCAGCGATCGACACAAGTTTTGACAGATCATGCCAGCCATGTTGAAAAAGTGATAATGAAGGTTATGTTGCTCACAGTTAGTAACCGATCGTTCGGATTAGTATACTTCAAAATAAAAGGTTTTTTGTAAATAAATCCAAAATTTCGGCAAATGTTTTAAAGAAGAATACGAATAAAGAAGCAGAGAAATTACCGTTAGGACAAATTTATTTCAATTATTTGTCTGTTATACGCCTTACGCCACTGTTCTGTTGAAGCAAAAAAAAAGTAAAAAAGAGTATTCTGCTCGATTTATTAATTACTAAAGATGAAAGTAACGAAACAAACAGGAGCAGCTGGTAAGATGAAGGAAAAATATTTTATTTACAAACTTCATGCGACCCAAGTGCATGGAACGGTGCCAAGGAGAGAGATCGAAGCAATATTTCAGTTTTTTTAAAGTACGATCTTTTTTGAATTGTGTTAAAAATTTCCAGCAAAGCGGCACCGAGTGAAATTCGGACATGTTGTCGTATTTTTTTTTTTTGGACCAGTTATTACTTTCGGTCAAGGAAAATAAAACCGTTTAATTACCACGTTGTCGTGCATCCTCTCGTCGTGTATAGCATTGCAAAAAAAAAACCAGAATAAGCAATCAAACATGCTCTAACATCATACGTGCTGTGACCATACGGCCACCCTGTGGTTTGAATTGTCCGAGAACGAGGACTTTTTCGCGTGACCTCATTTATTCCGAATGGTCGAGAAATTATTTTTAGTCGACCGTGTGACGAGAAGCAAACTGCGAGAGAGGCAACCGGCGTTTGTGGATGGAACGGAAACTCAAAGGGAAAGTCATCCATCGGAGTAGAGTGAGAAGCTGGCTAAAATTATCATCCTTTACCGTCCGACCACTTGCGACTTGCGTTGCGAAGGTGTGGAGAGTTTTGCCTGAACCTGAGTCTGGTGGACGAAGGTCTCGCAAAAGGGGACGCCGTGATGGCAGGGCATTGGGTTTATTGTGCCGAATGTGTCGCGTCTGGGTTGGGAATGTCGGTGATGATATGTCTAGCGTTATAGCGTTGCTACACTTTGGTGCGCCACAGGTGATTGGAGCTTGTGGTCTATAACTCTACGCAGTTAGGGCATCCCGTACACCGGACCGGGAGGTGTAGCTGGGTGTCAGCAAAAAGGGTAAGGTTAGTGTTGAAAGTTGAACTTGATACTGGGCAGTGTGATGAACGGGTGCTGACCAGCATGATGCTTCCGGTTGGGCAACGAGGGAGTTAGACATACGCTCTTATTCACATTCGGAACATTTTCCCAAACTTCTTTCGTGTATAAGAAATTGATGCAACATCGTAGCGTCAAGGGTGGTGAACATCATGGCGAGAAAAGTGCCCGGAGTGTACCACATGTTGCACGTACTACGCCCTTGACGATGTTAGTTCTCTCAGACCACTCCTTTTCCTTCCTAACGCGTGCCTTGGACTTGTGCCACTTAGTTGATTTGATGAATAGTGGACGTAGTTCGATAGGAAATGCTGCCAAAAGCCGAGGTCTCGACAAGGCAGAGCAAGATTTATTTGCCTAAGGACGCTCAAACTGATAGTTTCACTATCAGTTTCAACTACCTACAGTGTTTGCTTGTGCGGTGGCCTTGAAGGAGATGGGTCGCAGCATCAAGGTCATTACCCAAATAGACCAGTTCGTCCCTACTTGAGTAGCATGATTGAAGTTTATTTTGTTTTTTTTTTCGAGCAAAATATTAGTAAACATGTTGTTTTCATGTGGTGAAGAATAACAAAACCGTTGGTAATGGATTTACGTGCTGCTTCCGAATAGCAGCAATACGATAACATGGATGTACTGCTTATCAACGATGTTTTAATGATCATCGCAAATATCTACGTTACTTCAAATATAGCTGTTGTTTTCGTAGAATTAGATTGTTTTAAAAAGAGATGATATTTTTGTAATGTTTTGCTGTTGCGATAAAGTGAGGTGATTAAAAAAAACCCGAATATATCGTTCCTTGGAAAAGAATAAAATGTAGATTAACACTAATTGTAAGTGACGAAGTTATAGATGATTAAAAAATAAGTTTTTTAATATTAATCTTTGCGGATATTGTTGCCAATTGTATCGAATAGAGCATTTATCGCTGATTAGAATATCATAAATCCATTCTTCATTCAGCTTATACATAAGGGGAAACTCAGCTACGTTTGAGCACCCCTGCAAAAACGTTATCCGCCTGGAAGTATGCAATATGAATATTTCCATTACACTAAGCTATCAGCACGGACATATTATCGTTGCTTGAGAAAAATGGGATTGTGGATTTATTTTAAAGTTAAATGAACAAAATCCAAATTAATGTTTTCTTTGCTAAATTTGTTGTTAGAAGAGAATTATTTCTTGATGAACTAGGATATTTTTTGTATACGATTGTTTCAAATCGTAAGGAACTTTACTCGCCTTACGATGCCGAAAAGTACTCTCTGGAGCAGCTTGTACGTATTTTTATTTTTAATAAGTTATTTGGAATTATTTATTTCAATCCCTTCAAATTTGTTTCGCTTATCATTCTGTTCTTAACATGTGAGTTAAAGAACAAAAACTGTAGGCAAAATTATTCGTTACAAATTGCCGACGGTTTACACATTTTCCAAAACGCGAGATAAATTTAATAAATCTAAACTTTTAGAGCAATGCCGCAAGTGGATTCGGCGTAACTGTTCCTCTTCGTTACTTTCCACCATTCACGATTGTGGAGTGAGTATTTCGAAGATGTAGCGCTCGGTCTAAATATTCCGTGCCCGTACATCCCGCCTCAAAACCGGTGGGTATGAGAGTGAAGTGTTTTGCTTCGCCAAAAGATTTGCCGAAGAAAATGCTAAGCAGCACTTGGCGTTTATTTGACGCACTTCGGTAGCAATAATGTATGTGAAAATAATTAGTTTTAGCTGTAGCGTACAGCGGCATACTATGAGTTTGGGCTGGTAAATCCTTCGTTAATGAAATACTAAGAACTGAAGCTTAAGCGGGAAAACACACACACACATACACTGGCAGAAAGTTTGCCCAGCGCTTGAGATTGTGTGTTTGGAATGGGGTCGATATTTTATGAACAGCAGGGCTTAGTCGCGAACCCTGCAGCTACAGACGCGAATAGTTTTATGAGTGAAAAATTCCTCCGCCAAACCATACTTTGCTGTAAGATGCTGTAAGAATCTTAGCCCCAAGTGCATGTTATGTACGTGAAAAAGTTGCACTGCTAAATTACTTTCCCTCTATAATAAGCCGCGTGTCTCGGTTTCTCCTCACTACAAGGTTCTTTTGACGCAAAACGGGGTCTCATTGGAAGCCACCATTTTATATCAACTCCCTGTGCTTATTAGTCAAGGAAAACATCACTCGATGCATGCATTAGAGGATGCTGGAAAGGGGTTTTTCTCCCTAATGTATTATCTAGTGGCATATACGCCGAAAGATGACGCGAAGAAAAAGGGGACGTTAATGTGTCGCAGGTTGACAATTGCTCGCAATACAGATGAGCGTGCGCGCGCGCGCATACGCACGCGATGAGGTTAGGAGGCACGAGCCACAAGCATATTGTGCGTGTGTATGTATGTGTCCTTTGGTCCCGGGTTTTCTTCTCTATCAGGATGAGCCTGTTAAAACTCATCTCGCAAAGAAGCTGCAGCAGATAGCAAAAAGGGTCTTTTCTAGCTCTAGCTGATGCGTGACGTGAAGGGGTTTTTCCTAGCCAAAAAAAAAGAAGGGTTCGTACGCTTCACCAACACTCATCTTCAGATTGTCACTTATAACAGCCGGCGAAGAAGTAAGACGCTTGCGAGCATTTTAATGTGTACCAGCGCCCCAAGAGAGCGCCTTTTCTTTCGCTGCGGCAAAATGTGAAGGACGTCAAGTATGTTTTTCCCCGTGCCAGAGCTTCCTAACCAAAGGGGGTGGGGGGAGGGTCGGCTAGGAGAAAATTTAATTTATTCATGAAAGCATCCTCATCCTAGCAGCCATCGAGCGGAGGAAAGCGAGAATCTCGACCGAAGCAACCTGTTCCGTTACCGCACACCGCACGAAGATGTTGCTATAGGTGACGTTCGGCTGTCTTGTGCAGTGAAGCGGTGTGCGCCAGGGTTTGACAGGCGGCGCGAAACAAGTGGCAGCGGAATCTTTTGGGCGCGAATTGGGCGCGAAAGCCCCGTTGGAAACAATTCTGCCGGGAGTGGAAAATGGCGCACGGGGTGTGGGTTTCATATTAAGATGGATCCTCAAGCACAAACTTCGGAATGGCAAATGCCAGTGGCAAAGTTGTGCTCGTGTGCCGTTAAGGCAGGCGGCGGCGGCGGTGCGGCCAGCAAAGGGAGTAAAAGTAATTTAAAATTTTCCAAAAGATTCGCGAACCACCACCCATCATCCTCACCCACGGTTGTGTCGGTTGTAGTGGTGAGCGTTGTTGTTGTGTTGTGTGAAGAAGGCTTCAAGTCGAAGGTAGGTGGAGCTTTGTTACATGCAATGAAAGGAAGGTTTTTGTCTCGATCGATCGATAGTGCTTCTGGATTGTGATGTGTATAAAATAGAGGAATTTTTCTTTTGTATCATAAAAATTATATTGAGTTCCATACTCCAATTTTTGGAGTTTATTATATAGGATTATTTAATTTTTTGAAGGTTTACTATTTCCTTATGATAAGTTTTTGTGAATTTTCATTACAAGAGATTTATGTTAGTATTTCTTTTCAAGATAGCACTTCATTTTTATGACTTTTGAAAGAAAATTAAAATAATTACAATAACAAGAGTATTATTACCATGAGATTATTTTATCACAGAATTTAGAGTTAAACAATTGATTAATTTTTTGATACCGTAAAAAACCGAATTACAGTTCATTATTTATAGGGGTTTATAGTTGATTCACTAAAAGTAGTAATTGTTAAATTAATGTACAGCAAAAAAAACACATTCTACTACAATTTACATCCGACTTTGATACTCCAAAACCAATCTTTTTTTCATTAATTTTGTACTTACACTTCTGCTTCTTTCAATTATTCGAATATCGAATGTGTGGTTGATTCGAATAAGTTATTTAAATTATTTTATAATAAATTCAAATGAGTATCTTTATATAAAAAGATATTTTAGATGTACCATGCTTGAATTAACAATAATTTTAAACTATTTTTGTTAGTTAAATAAAATAAACTATGTCCACTAAAACTACAGGTTTGAACCATTATCAGTACCATTTGTAGTGGTCAAACAGCAACGAGAAAAATGGGAGATTTGTTTTTCGAAAGCATTGGCATTTTGGGACGAATGTTAATCGATGGTGACTTACCTGATTAGTGATCGCTTCGTTGGCATCGTTCAGACCGGTCGGCGTCGGTGGTGGGTACGGCTGCTTGGGCAGATGGTACGCTCCAGTTTCATCCACTCCGGGAAACACGGTGTGCGGCAACGTTTCAACTGGACGCTCCAGTGCGGCCGCATACGACTGCGGACCATGTGGCAAAGACGAGGCAACGCTACTCCGAGAACCAAAAAAAATAAAAAAAATCAAAGCGTAGGTAGCAATAAGAAATCTAAATTTTCCCAGAAGGATTTTGTTTGCGTCCTACCTCGGCAAGAACTGGGAAGGATCCGGTGGTGGGAAATTCTGATGTAGCTGTGGTTTGGCCGGCTGTACCGGTTCCGCGTACGGTTGGTAAGGTTGCGCAAAGGTGGCCGGCGTTAACGGTGCCACCGGATTGCCATTGATCGGATGGGCACTCTGGTGCAGTGCTACCTTGTCATCGCGGCGCACAGTTACCTTGATCTGGTTGCCAGCATTACGGAACAGGTTCTGCGCATCGATGTGCGTAAGGTCCCGCGCATCGTACTGGTCGATTTTGGTAATCACATCACCACGTAGCAGCTCCGGCTGGGCTGGAGTGTTGACCTGTACCTAGAAGGGGAAAACAATAGAAAAAAGCAAAGGGTTTTAGTTTCTTTGGTATCCTTTGACGCTTGTAAAACGTCCCGAAGACGTTGTCCTTTTTTCCCACCGAAACCGGACATCGTACGACATAAACCGGCTTCTTTCGGGGATTATTCGATCGGTCAGCGGAAATGTAACCACCGATAAGATGATTTTAATTTGGGACTGTGTCATCATTGTTGTTTCGGTAAACTGGATTCGATAACAGGATTTTATGGAACACCTTGAATGGGCCCATTCCCGGTTGATTGGAAGCAAAATTTGAGGGGAAAGTTTTGGTTTGGACATTTGAAAGGAGTACTTAAGTTAAAATAATCGTGAGAATATTTACCGGTTCTGTGAGAATCTGTTTGTCGGTAATGAAATTCAGTTTAAAACACACCTTCGCGTATTTTAAGGAGTTTCAGTATAACTAAAGAAGGGAAAACTTCTTCTAGCAAATCGTAAAGATTTTTGCAATTTAAAATGTAAATTTCAAATGCTTTCAAATAAATCTGCGCGCCTCGAGTTTTTGCTTCAGTCGAATATGGTTCACTCGTCATTTAACTTTATTATTAAAGGATTGAATACCTATTTAAATGGCACATGAACTTCACATACAAATCTAAAAAAATCTCAAATTTCTAAATCTCGTGCAGCGCTTAAGTAGGAAAAAGATTGAATGTAATCAAATATTTACATAGTTGTAAATAGTTTGTATAGTTTAAATCAGTAAAATTTGGCTTTAATTTAAACCATAATTAATTTTGCCATAATTGCCAACACCCGTCATGTCCACCCTCAAAAGTATGCAATGATTACATAGACAAGGTTTTATAAGCTTAAAATCGCATTGTTTAATTGGCTCAATAGATAGACTTGGAGCCGAAACATTTTAAAACACTGCAATGTATTTTACAAATGTAATTAAAAATTGCGTATTTATTTAAGTTTTAAAAGACTTTTTTATTAATCAAACCCAAACGAAATGAAACAACTCTTTAATATTTAAAAATGTATTAAAAAAATTAAATCATAAATAGCAAAACTATGTTTTAAATTCGTATTTCTTGTAGTATAAAATCATATTACGTACAGGATTGTCATGGCTGACATAACTAACAGTAAGTGTAAATAGAATTAAATCATAGTCAGAAATACTGTAACTAATAAATAATTAATAACCGGGGCGGCCCGGTGGTGCATGTGATAAACGGCGCCAGTCCACACGGCCGGACCGGGTTCACATCCCATCCGGACAGTCCCCCCGTAGCAAGGACTGACTATCCGGCTACGTGGTAAAATAAGTCTAGTAAGCCAGAAATGGCCGGCGTACCTGTAAGGTCGTTAAGCCAAGAAGAATAAATAATTAAATAATCAAATAATAATATTAACTCTAAAATTTGAAACCAAAAAACAAACAAATAGACCCATTAACATAACAAAAATGTCTTAAGCATAAACGAAAAAAATGTTTAAAATATTCAAAGAAATATTAAAAAAGATCATTAAACAAAATTGATAAATAACGTACAAAACCTCATGAAAACATGGTTCTTAGCCGTCGTACCTCTTGATGGAAATCTTAACTTCAAAAATTTTTGAAACTATTGAATGTTGCAAAACATTTTCTTTTATTCATGTAGAGCGGCCTGGTCGTATTGATAAACTTTTCTATTCTGATACAGAACAAAAGGTGTCACTTTTAATTAAATCACATTTTAATTATGTTCGCTTATAGTCAAACATTTTAAACTTAATTTTTCATTACCAGCATTACATTTATTGCGCTTCAGTTTACTATCCATCCTTGTCACGACTTCCACTAATTCCACCGGATGGGATTTACCTTCATCAACGGTACAAACAACCTTTACGAGCTGTATCCTTCTGTGGCAAACCGATAACAGATAATGCTGTAATGATTTTGCCCACATCGGAACGCTTGAAAGACATCCTAAAGAGAAAGAAAGATACACGGAGAAGCGGGAAAGGGAGGGAAAGAGAGATTTTCTGTACGAAAAATATTGAACAGGATAAAAGTTTTTGTACGCGTCGGCAAACCTCCACCAGTCCCAGATACGGTACACCCCTTTGTAGACATCGCAAAAGCCCAACCCCGTTCTATTTGCCAGCACCGGTACACGGGAGTTTGGGTTGGTTCAACCCCATGTACATCGTCAACCATCGGGACCGGCCCACACGAGCGGAGGGAAACAGTTCGCTTTGTAAACATTCGGCGTACGTAAGCCAACCGAAAGACTCTACTGTAATGCTAATGAATGCCGGTTCAAAAAACCAGCCCGAACATAAAAGCCCCTGGCGGCGTCTAGAGAGGATGGACAGGAAAAATTGGGTGTGGCACCGACTACTCCATCCATTTCCCTCGGCAGGATGTCACAATCTTGAAGGGAAAAATCTCAGCATCTTTAGAATTTTCTTTTGCCCTTGCGACTTTGGCAACATTGGTTCCCATTTTATGGATTATGTTGGACAAAATTAGCTTGCTTTTGGAATGGAAAGGACATGAAAAGCGGACCCATTTTTGTCAGTTACCCTGTATCTTCTTTAGCGTACTTTAGTAATGAGACGTGAAAGCGGCACACAGCGGCGGTTGTGAGTGGGTTTTTGCGTTTACGTGTGTAAGATAGCAAAAGTTTTCCAAGCACATTCCAAACACAGCACTTTACCTTTTGTTTTTGGGTAAATATTTAAACAACTTCAAATCGGAGTTTTTGGAAAATGGAAATTCAGCGTCTGGGTTTTGCGAGTTTTGTGAATGGATGGATTTCATCAATATTGTGAAGAGAATGTGCGAATTGAGAGCATGACCTGTTTGGCCTGTTTTTTCCCATTGGCAAATCTTTGAACCAACCTCCCCACCCAGCCAAAAACTCCAAACACCAAAGAAAAAGCGATAAGAGGATCTGTGATTGAATGAGGGCCGTTCTTTCGCCGTTCGCTTGTTTCAAGAAAATCGAAACCTTTTCCACACACACACACACACATACACACACACACACACACACACACACACACACACACACACACACACACACACACACACACACACACACACACACACACACACACACACAAATACCGGCAAAACCTGGACCCGGGGTCGTGTCTGCTTCGCTTAGATTAAAATAATAAATTATCTAGAAATTTAATATAAATGAAAATCTAATTAAGATTTTCGCATTAATTAAAAATGGCTACCCAAAACCCCCCTTTCATTCCGTCGTATACGTTGGCCACATTAGAGCGAGTGGATCGGTTGCGTGTGTGTACCTTCCAGAGCGGGGGGAGGGTTTGTGGGTTTGTATCACCGTAAAAGAAAATTGGCAAACGACAAAGTTTTTACCCTTGATAAGGACAAGAAAGAAAGAAGTCGTCCTTTCTTTTCGCCAATCCTGCGCTCTTTGGGGAGGGTGTTTGAAATTCGTACCGACGTTCGGAACGGAACGGAAGTCTTGTCTTGCGAAAGTGGGTTTGGGTTTGTAATTTTCTTTTCGAAACTCTTATCTTTTTTCTACAGCGACAAAAGGTAACGTTCATGTGGGTGTGTGTGTACCGGTACTTGCTGTGGAGTAAAGGCATTTATATGGGGGATGGTAGAATACTTTGAACATAAATTATAATACAAATGGCAATGCATACAGCCATCTTGTGCAAACGTGCTGGAGCCGATTTCTCCTTCTATGGTGGTCTGAAGCCGAAGAAAAAGGTGCCGACGAAAAAGGGGCTAAGTTTTCTTAGCAATAGGAGTTTTTGGCTGTATGGTCACAAAAAAGCGAAGGGTTGGGCGTATCACAAGTTCACTATCTTGCACATCGAAATAAAACGTAAAAAGGATTTCTGGTGGGAAGGATAAAGTTTTCCTTATGCATAAATTAGCACCGAGAAGGAAATTAGATAAGGGAATTGCAGCGATGTGAGTGCGTGCGTGGTACTATGTGTGTGATGACAGTTTTTTACGACAAGGTGCAATCGTAAGAAATCTTAATTTGAGTTCTTTGGTAGTGCTAGTGCTTTTGTTAAAATGTGTCGGATGGAATGTGCTTGGTTGAAGAAATTTTAATGCAAGACTGAAGCTTGAAAACAGAACAACACGTTAGGAAATTTGTGATGTATTAACGAAACGAGAGAGTATAATTGGAAAGTGGAGATTTTTTAACCAAATTTTTAATAAGAAATGAGAAATGAGAATGAGAATGATTAATGAGAAAGACGTTGATAACTAAACCGATAAGACCGGTATAAACGATTGCTTTAAAGAGGTTCATCCAGCAATTCAAAACCAAAAAGCTTTTGATGAGTAAGTGAGTTATTTTCCCCCAACTAATCATACAAAAGTGACCACAAATGACAACAATACAACAATAGTAATTCTAGAAATAATCAAGCAATCATTTATAGAAATAATGTACAAGTTTTTCGTTATGCAAACATAACATTGTCTTATATTTTTAAGTCATACGGCCTGGCCGTCTTGTGATTTCATTCCTTTTTTTTATTCTTTTATGTTTCATTCTTTTCTATTGTTGAGTTATTATGTTTATTCTTTTTTCTCGTTTCATTCATTTTCCTCTGTTTTATTTATCAAATTTGCATCATTGCTTCTTTTGTACACTTTTGTTTCTTTACTTTGCTTGTTAGGTTGATTCAGATTCGGAAATTAGGATGAATTTCCGACCTTAATGAATGACTCGAAATCTCTATTCTAAAAAATTAATTAATTCTCATACTTTCATGAATCCTCACAAATTTGAGGCGGCTTAGATTATGTATGTTTTCTTATGTTGTTGAACAGCAATAAGTCTTGGTCTGCCATTTTTGGCCATGCTGAAGCATCCCGTCTGAAGCCAAAGACTTTATATCTTAATCTCTAAAATCACAATTCCTTAGAGATTTAAGGTTTTATGAGGATTAATAGATAATTGAGCTTTCATGAAACAGTGAGTATTTATGAATTTACAAGGATTCATGAATTTATCGAGAGATTTATTTTCACTATAGATTCATACAAATGACAAATGACATTAAGCACAACACTAGTTTGAATCAGCTGTAAAATTTCATAAAATGCAATTGGGTCATTCGTTACTTTTCTTAAACATAATAGTTGTTTTAAAGCAATAAATAATTGAATATTCTATTCCAATAGCAATTTTAGTCTGCACCTTAACATGCACTTTCCCATCTGCCATTGAAACCGGCAAATGAATTATTAAACTCCTTACATATTCATCTCTTAATACCGACTTCCCTGTTTCATAACCCGCAATAATACATAGCTTCAGTGATAATTGAAAAAAGAGTAAATTTTATTTAAAAAAAATATCTTACTTAAAGTATTTTTTTCCATTAGGACGGCCAGGTCATATGACCTGTTCAAAGTACCTGATGTTTCGAAAAAAATGTTTTATCACGTCTCGTTTCCTTTAACAATCTTCACCACTAAGCAACAACATCCCACTGACAGCTTCTTCAACCCAAATCTTCGTTGATGTCAATTTTAATTGGCTAACCTAGTTATTAGTGAGGCGATAAAATTTAAACAGATTGTGACGGCGTTGGCATGTTTTCGGTGAGGCATAGCTAAATCCTCAAGGATTGTAACGACGAGCTAAGCAGTTTTTACGTCATTTTCGAACACATTTTGAAACTTTTCGGAAACGGTCTGTATGCAAGTGTGAAGGTTAATCAACACGAGCTGCAGGATTGATCGTTGCAGTAGTCTGTTCCAACATGCAACCACCAAAACCATACTGAGGATGTGGAATTTACATTTAAATATTGCAAATGAAATAAATAGCAAAAACATTTTTTTCGCCCACTTACACCGCGAACGTGGGCAAATTAATAATCATTTCTCATCAGCTCGTTAGAAGAGTGCGATTTTGTGAGGCAGAAGGATGGTAAAAAATAAACCGTCAAATTAAAAGAAGTAGCTACAATTTGTTTCATATTGACGCACCATTTGTCATTCGCGGATGTGGACGCGGGGTTAGCGTTCGAACAGGGTCACGAACCAATATGTGCGAAACAAGTGCGCGCCGTTCTGTTGTTGATGGTTCAGTGAACGAAACTTTGTTGGTGTGGTTATTTATTTTTTCTTGGCATTTGGCACGAGATGCACGAGTCACCGTCATAGGTACTGGTCGGAAGTAGGTAATGGTCGGAAGTGATGCACACGCTCATGCGTGGTATCGTTGCCGGATCGTTGCGAGTGATAGAGAAATCTTAAACGTGTGCCAAGAATGCGGTTCGCTTGCTATGCGTCACGGCCGTTTCCTCGCTCGGGGTGTCGGCGGAAGTGAACCATCTTAGAGGCTCGTGAGGAGCGTGAAAGGGAAAAAGGTGGAAAGAAATGGGAGGTTCATCGTAGCAAAGAAAACAAACCAGCGAAATTGTGTTCTGACTGAATTTCAATAGTTTAGAAGCTCAAAAATATTGCTTTTTATATAAACTTTTGTTCTGATTTATAATCGATGTTCAAGTGCTCTTTTCTACATAATTTTAATTTTTATTATTATTAATTTTGATTCTTTTTAATTCCTTTGTTATCTATTTTAATCTTTTCAAAGACATTATTCTCTCAACTCATGTTGTATCTTGTTTAAATAAAATTTGTTGAGTAAAAAAGACTTAAACAGGGGATATTCAAATATTTGAAGTATAATGTTTTAATCATTTCCATAAGGAGCGATACGGATGTTAAAAAATGCGTTTTGAACATTTTATGCGTTTTATGATTGATATTAATTTTATCTGTTATAAAGTATAAACTGTTATACAAAAATAATTCAACTGTAATAATTGAAAAATATTGCACTAAAACCCTGTCTCCCTCATATGATTATTAATCGATTTAAATATTCTTCTATTTTGCCGTTGATCGCTTAAATACAAGGTTTTTCATGTGTTTTTGAAATAAAAAATCGTTTTAAAATAATAAATGAAAAAAAAAAACTATTGAAGCTCGATAGCAAAAATTACGCTTGTCCTTTAAACTTTCTGTATTCAGCATTCAAAACAAAAGATGTCATAGAATAATGAAGATTTCAAAATTAATCTAATCTTATTTATTACTTACATGCATACGTGTTGAATGTTTCAATTAAATTTCTGACTTGCATATAAACAATGAAAGATTCATTCGGTTAAGGCGCGCATAAATTAGCTTGATGTACACATACAATGCCAATAATTTCAGACTATTTAATGCAATAAATTACAATGAACTGTAAAGGTTGCACGCTGTAAACTCAAAACATTTCGCTCAATGTAACGACCAATCGAAACAATGTATCGTTTGCAAACGTAAATAACAATGCATTTCTCTGCTGCTCAATTCTGCGGCAGCAAACGAAGGGTTATCCTTCATTGTTACAGTACCAACAAACACAACGCTCGCGAATGCAATAAAACACAATATTTAACCACATGTGCTCAGCTAACCTTTCATAATAATGTCTACAGCGACATCATTGCCTTTGGCGCATTGGTGGATGCATTTATCGCTTTCCATATTGCGTTGTAATATTGAGGTTGTTTTTTTTTGCTAATAAAAACAGTGCAACTGTTACGAGTGTTCGTGCAAACCGTTGCAAACGGCAAAACAAAACCCACCATTAATCACTAAGAAACAGTGATGCAACATACAGGCCACATGCATGTCCGTCGATACGTCTTGTGGTGTCTTGTGGGTTTTCCTCTGCGACAACAACGATGGTTGGGTTTTTGGGAACGAAAAATTCGGGTACACTGCACATGGTACTAAAATTTTATTGGCAACCATCAACGATTCCAACAAGCGCGGAATGTCATAACCAACGGTTGGATTGAAGCAGCAAAAAAAAAACAACAAAGCGGTCTGAACGTGCGATTGTTTTGACACCATGCGCCTCCATGCTTTCGGTCAATTGTATTTAACACCAGCAAAATAAGCATAAGAAAAGCTGAGAGATTCGTTTATCTCTTCAATATTGTTTTTTAATTCTTCTCTTCATTCACTTGCTTTTGTCACGCTCCGAAAAATTCCTCATTTGTAAAGTTTCTTTTGCGCAGTTGAATTTTCCCTCTTTTGAAGCTTTTATTCTAGACACAATCGGTCATAACATTACCCCCAAAATGTGGCTACTTTTCCAACGTGATCCAATGCTTACCCGTGTGATGATAAGTGGTGCGTTCAGATCGGTACCACCGACGAGCCGAATGCCCCACGGGACCTGTGGCGATGCGCGCCTGAGCGTTACCATAAAGTCGTGCGGTTTTGGACTCATTGTGGCTGCTGTGGTCACTTAAGGGATGTTGTGAGTCTTTTCCACTTTTTCCACTAGTACACTTTTCGTTCCGATGTGGCGGAGGGGAAAAAGATTGCTTCCCACCTTGAAAAGGGGCTTTTTTAATTGTTCTCACCACGGTCACCACGACCAGTTTCTCAGCACATAAAAAATCACACGATCACACGGTACACGGTTGGTTGTTTCGCGTGTTTGTGTGTATGTGTAGGGAAATGTCGAGAAAATCCACGTAACTGTAAAAATATCGTAACCCCAGAGCTGGGCAAACACTCAAGACACTCGTACACTATTAAAACCGTTCGCTTATTATATCACACCAGCTACAAAGGAAAATGGAAAACCACCGGGATGGATGAAAATTTCCCAGCAAAATGTTTTATGGAAAATCCCTCCCTTTTTTTCACCAGATACTAGCCCTAACAAGGGTGGGATTGTTTTTTACAAATTTATTTCCTTTATCCCGTTTTTTTCACCTCAAATGTTTCACTTTATGCACAGAGAGACACACACACACAGAGACGAGCGCGCGTTCGCTTGAAGTTTTGTTTCCGCGCTGACCGTTGCGAACCGTATCGCTCGCTTGTCGTTGTTTGCTGGTTGCACTTTTGCTAGTACCCGGGCGGCAGCCCAGCTTGATCGGGACCGTTTTTCGTGTCTTGCGTTTGTCGTGTTCGCCGCTGTGAGTTGTCCTGTCTTTTTTGTTATGTTTTTGTTTTAGCGAGCCGGCACTCAGTGTGGCCGAAAAACCGGACGGAGGAAAAATCAAATATTTATTTTAATCGCCGACACGATTGGTCACTCGGACCCCGGTCGCCCATGCTCATGGTTGACCAATTTTTCCCCGTCGATCGGACGGTGATCGCGATCGTGCTCGTACGCTGCACGATGATCGTGTCACTCATTTTCACAACTTTTGCTTTGGCTGAGTGACGCTCGATCGTATCGCACGAGAGTGTTGCACTCAGTTCAGAGGAAGAAAAAAAAAACATATCATCTCCCCTTTGCTAAGAAGATGAACGATGTATCGATCAAGATATTTTGCTCTTCGTTAGTAACTTTGGTTGTTTTTGTTTCCTTTTACTCTACAATGAATCATGAATACTTCAGCATTGGTTGAGTGGTCGAGAGGAAAAATAAAAACGTAAAACCAATCATTCAATTTTGAACGGTACATTGGTTTGTTTTTACAGTCCGCTCATGAGCATCAAAGCTGGGATTTTTTTTTAATTTGACCTCTATCAACCATGCACTTTACACTCGTGCGTATTACTCATCTACCTTGGAAGCACACTGTGCGCTATGAGTAATTGGGAAAAGTATAGCAACTTTATAGCATACTGTATGGCATAGTGATCAGTAGATTATAGATAGACTCATGATTCGTTGTTACTTTGTGAGTGTGTTGTTTACTTTGTGCAGTTGTACACGTGAATCACATGCGCTGGGAATCAAGGTAGACGCTGGTTTAAGGCCAGTGGTTGGAAAACTTTTCAAAGTAAAATTCGAAATATCGTAGAAAATATACTTTGAGATATGGGGCGGCCCGGTGGTGCATGTGAAAAACGGCGCCCGTCCACACGGCAGGACTGGGTTCAAATCCCATCCGGACCGTCCCCCCTTAGCATGGACTGACTATCCTGCTACGTGGTAAAATAAGTCTTGATACGGCCAGGCCGTTCTAACCGAGCAAAAAAAAAAATACTTTGTGATAGTTAGGACGAGTCGAATTATGAAAGTTAGTACTAAAACATAAATTGTTTGTAAAAAAATCAGAATGGACTAAAGAGTTTATAGAAAATCGTGCTTTTTTAACAAGTTGTTTAGGTTTCTGCAGTATTTATTTTTTATTATTTTGTCAGCCTCAAGATGCTGAAGTGTACAAATTTCACAAGGCATTTCCTCCTTGTACTTTACCTTATCCCGGGTATGCTCGGTTATTTCTGCAGTATAATGATTACAAAATATTTTTATAGCACTTTTTTCTGTTATTTTCTATTTACAAGTATGAATTTAAAATATTTATCATTCATTTTTAAATTATAAACAATCATTGGGAAGTATTTTTCAAATATTGGAAAACAAATTATTCCGACATTGATTACAACATGGAACATTAACAAAGGCAAGCCTTTTAAAGATAATGAAAATACTAAATCAACCTTCATATTTCACTTGTACAACATATTTCACTATCATGAGGCATTTTTAATAAACAAATGTATAAGATTTTTTTTAATTTTCTTATATATTTATTATAAAACCTGATAACAGGCTACAAAGTATACGATTTGCAAACAATTGGTTTGTTAGAGTTTGTTTAGAAGACTTTATCAGGATCAAGAACAAGATCTTATGAAACTTTTTACATGGCACAAGCCAAAGCTAACCATAAAAGTCAGTCATGATGGATTTTGAATAGAGCAAATGTTCTCAATGTTCAGTTAAACAATGTGTAGAACGACATCTCAGAACCGCGGTAGACCGATTTAATGGATGATAGTGGCGTCGGTTTTCCACGATAACATCGGCTATCGAATCCCATCCAGACTACTAGCTACGAGTAGTTTAAGTTACGGAGGGCCTGAATATGGAGGCATATCTTCTTGAGCGATCATTGAAAGTATCCAAAGAGTTGGGCGTTTTGCCGACCACTGGCACTGGTACAGCACAAACAAATCCCCAAAGCGACAGTGTTGCAATACATGTACTGCAATGAGGAACTGTTTGTACGTATGATCGATTTGTTTACATGTAACCACTCTGTTGATATAACTGCTTCAAACTGCATTTTATGTGCTGATTATAATGGAATCAGATATTTGATTTAGAGATTTAATTGTTGATGTTAGTAACTCTACTATAAAAAAATATCTCTCGTTACTGTCATACTTCTCTACCCGGAATGATTTTATTTTCAGTTTTATGCCTCTTCAGTTATGTGGTAAACCTCAATCTGAAACATGTTTAGTATGCATCCCGCTATATCTGCACACATCGCATAGACTGGACAGAGATTGCTACAGCATCAAAGACACCTGTTGATGCCCTGTAGTGGGGTTCTTGATAGTTTCTAAAAATATTTCATCATACATAATCGGGCCAACCAACGACCACTAGCGTCAGGGACTAATGCCGACGGTACATCAGCGGTATCTCTTCCCCCTTGGGTGGAATTTTCACTCATCGAAAGGCAGATCATATGTGGAAAATTGTAACCTTCTGACGTTAGCGATCGATTGGGAAACTCCATCAC
The DNA here is from genome assembly GCF_943734845.2 of Anopheles funestus. Lineage (NCBI taxonomy): Eukaryota > Metazoa > Arthropoda > Insecta > Diptera > Culicidae > Anopheles > Anopheles funestus. The sequence continues at coordinate 25,253,589 of NC_064599.1, read as the reverse complement.
TTCACACCCGAGTTTCCTTCATCTCACCCAATAGATGATTTTGAAATTCATAATCGTTACACACACAAATGGACTCATAATCGTTATGTTGCACGAGTACAAAAAAAGAGCTTAAAGAATAAATCGGGGAAAAAGTTCGTGATTGATGGATGAAGTGTTTCGATTGCAGCATTTAAGCAATTCACTTTCCTTCGGTGTCATGTAGCAAATCATTCCGTAGCGCATTTTGTTTGGTAGACAGAAATAAAATCTCTGCTACGATGTGCACGATCGTGCACAGGATCGTCGTTTGTACACTTGAACGCGATGGTGACCTGTTCGTTTTGCTATGGAATCGTTCAGTAACCGTTTAATGGGTGTGTTTTTTTGTTGTTGTTTTGTTTGTTTGCCTCAAACATTTACGGACTCGAAGTGGACATTTCAAGAAGCGTGAATAAAACTTAATCCGGCTTGGGAAAGCTGTTAGCTGTTTGGGTAAGTTTCACAACAAATGACTTGACTCGTAAAAAACAATCGCATGGCATCTGTTTTTTTTTGGTACGGGGGTGGTTTAATGTTCGGAATTTACTCTTTTTTGTCTACATTTTCTATGAAGTGTTATATCGAACTTTCATAACAGATTGACTCTATGAAAATCTATGAAAATTTCTATTAACAGTTTTCAAATTCGTCCAATAAATGCCGTTTAATTATGATAAGAGAAATAATTCCCCATATTTAAACGGTAAAACTGATTTATTTGCCGTTTTACATATAGCTTCACCATTTTGTAACTAACACACGCACACACGCATATGAACGCGGGCACCCACACAGCGATGCTAACTTCGGTCGCCTCACAGCCATCGCTTGTACTAAAAACACTGCGACACACTGTCGCGAAAAAAGATGGCTTCCGGCGAAGCTGCGCGTTACGCAACGCGGTGGAAAATGTGATTTTTCCATACCACGCGCCCACCGTTCCATTCGTGTACCGTGGCAACGCCACGCCAGGGGTTGAAACTTTCCGCAAACCATGCGAAGGGTTGATTGGCTTCACCACACCCGTTCAACCATCTTACTTTTCTGCGTAGGCAACACAACCAACACATCGAACGGCGCGCTTTTGTGCGCGAATACATGCCGCGTATCATTTTATTGGAGCGGAATGGATGTAATATTTAGAGGAGTGGGTTGATAATAGTTTGAGGTATTTTTAATAAAATAAAAACGATACTTGTCATATATTTCAAAATGTTAAATTTAAAGAATGGTTTAAATATGAAAAATGTTGATATTTTTCAGTTTTTGTACTATATTTTTTGCTGCTGAAGCGGTTTTAATTGCTCTTTATAGTAGAAGCTGTTCTAATGGTGGGTTGAAGAAAATGTTGTTTCTTTTTCTTTCGTCAAAAATAACAATAGAACAGTACAGAAATATCCGAAATGCTTTTATATGTTGGTAGTGACAAAAAAAAAGATGGAATGAATTTTCATTTGTAAAGCATTGGCCAAACCCAAAACATTTGTAAAGCATTGGTCAATCGTCCTATTTCTTAAATCGCCGAGAAAAAGATAAGAAATGACAATATTGGACAAAAACATCACCAACCACTTAACCAGATTAAACGGTAGCCAAACCAAGGATAAGAACATTCTACTTTGTGTGTGATGGGACTGAAATTAAGTAGTTTATTATGAGTGGAATATGAGTTTATTACTAGTGACCAATTGCTACTATGGCCAATCACTAATTTCAGATCTTTATCATCGACAGCAGGACTATTTAAAGCTAGCATTTGACTAGAAAAGGCCTACAGAGTAACAGAAAGGGCGTTGAGTTCCATGAAGAAAACGTCAGACCAACCACATCTGTAACAAGTCGCTAGAAATGCAGTTTTAATGCATCCACAATATAATCCGGACCTAGTTCCAAGTGATTATCCTGTTTTTCTCGCATTACAGTACATTCTGAGAGATAAGAAGGAGGGATCTACAGAAGATTATGAAATCGATATTATATTGAGTTTTCGGCAAGAAGGAACAACAATCTTCTGAGAGAGGCATTAAGTTGCATTTTTCGAATTGGCAACAAATTATATAATAAAACGATTTATAATTGTCTCAAATCACTCCGAAACGTGTTACTTAAAGTCATGAATTATATACAAAAATACCTAATTGATTTCTTTTACCCGAACTTAGTATTTCCTTTTTAAGAAACCAGGTCATGTCGGTTTGCCCTACAGCTTTCCTATAATTTACTCAAATATCTTATTCTAGTTCATACAGGACAAACAAATCGGAAATTCTTCATAAGTGTATAAGGATGAGATCATGCAATCATTACCTCAAGTTCGTAGTTAAATGATTGTTTCCGCCAGCATCCGATTGCATCAATTATTAGACCTTCAATGTAGGATTTCATCATTTCGATAGCTTTACACCTATTTGTCGTAGGTTGGGACGGATGAAGAAACAAACACATTTCACACACATACACACAAACACATATGGTTCCTTTCCTGCCGGATATCAGACAGTAATTATCCATCACCTCACCCAAAACGGTGCCAGTGTCGACAGGAGGAAATTCATGCTTTTGCCATTGAAACGTTCCAAACAAACCTTTCAACAACTGCACCACATCACACCGCATCGTTTGGCGTTGGGATATGTCCGATTCGATTGATACCGGCCCCAACAGTAGTCCCAACAATCCGGGTATGCCGGTGACCATTGGCGAGCAGTGTGTAAACCAGACACGTTCAATCTGTGCACCGTAGACGATCACCGAATGAAGTGTTGTGACTCGCACCCGGTGCAATGTCGGTACGGATCGATGGCGCTTTAAAGAGCACAGACCCACACACACACACACACAATCCTTTCTGGCATTCTGTGACGGGTGTCGGCAAACAATTCGGCAGCGAAAGCGCTTCAAAGCGGTGTCTGTTTGTGCGGACGACTAAATATAGGTCAGTTCAAGTGGTTCAGTCTAACACGAGGTAGTCCAGGTTGGCGGACGAACAGATGATTGAACCGTCTATCCCCCGTTGCTGAACGATTTGAAACGCCCGAAAGTGCTTGTATGGAATGGATTTTATTCGTCATTTAAACGTTGAACGACCGTTTTGCAACTGGCTCGTTTAATGCAGGAATGTAAATTGATTCACTTTGCTTTACAACGGAGGATGTGGTTTGGAATCGATCCAAACCTTTATGGACGCAAATCGAGACTCTGATAAACGCGAATTTGTGCACTGTTACGCGAACGAACGGTTCCCCGTAATCGTATCAACCATACTAAACTTTTCCACAGTTGAACGAGGTTCTTCGAACATTTAGGCAAATGCGTCAAGATGGTTGTTAGTTTTTTAAAAACCTTCTTACGCCAATAGTTTTAAACAACCGGCAGTGGGAAAATTGCCCGGCGTGCTTTCTCAAGTTTAGTGGCGCCTCAAGACGATGCCAGGAAGATTCCGGTTTCGAGCAAAACGGGAAGATTTTCGGACAGGTCAATCCTGGTTGACCTGTGGAATGCATTGTACGGGACGGGTGTACAGTTTTTGGGACATATTATTTCACCGTCCGAGGTTGATGGGAGAGAATATTAGGCCTGTTACCTGTTGGTTTAGGCAAAATACCTGTTTTGGTGGGAATTTCGTCAAATGTTGGAAATTGAATGTTTGCCTTGAAATGTTGGAGAGCTTCAAGGAAAATTATTTTAATTCTTTTTATCGAATTATTTACGGGTCTAAAGAGGCTAGAACACCATAGTACGCTTCATCGAAGTAAATTAAAACTTCATAAGACTTCATATTGTTTAAACGTTTTTCAATGTTTTTCATTAAACTAAATGTTTTTTTGCTTACTTTAAACCAATTGCTTTTCTTCACTGGTTTGATTGATTTTAAAGGTAACATCACCAAACGGCACGCGTCTTGCATTATCTCAAAATTAGGGTGCGTAAGACAAGAAAGGGCAAACAAACGCATTAATTTATGCAAGGCACAAAGTGTTCAGCTTCAAGAAGGGTTACAACTGCTTTACGGTTTTATCCCTTCGTTATTATTGTACGTGTATTTTTCCCTGTATGAAGGGAGAAAAAATAAAACAAATTGTGTACAAGCTTTCTGGTAAGAATCGTTACCAACCTTTGCATCTCTGCATTTCCTTCTAACTCCACGTTGAAGCGGGAAAATAGAAAATGCAAGACAAACTAGAAACGCTTCAAGCGCTTGCAACGCTTCAAAAATGTGTTGTTTGGGTATCGAGCGTGTATGCGGATTGCATATGTTTCAGGGGCTTAACGTGTTTGAACTGTGAGCTGTAGAAACCGTTGAGATTGAACTAAAAGTATTTCGATTGTATCGTTTTACAAATTTAGAATTGTTCTTTTAAAAACAAACAATTTTGAATTAAAATGGTTGTATACAATTATACGTCTTTGTTGTGTAGAAAAGTTGACTATACCTAAACAAGTCATCATCAAAAAGTGATGATGTGGAGAAAGTGGACAACAATAGAAAACCAAATAAAAAAAAATAACATTCAAATAAGCAAATTACTGCATGATTGGTCATACAGCTGCTAACCGAAAATGGTTCCCACAAAACAAATGATCTCACCAGAATAACCGTATGTTTATTTTTACAAGCAAACAATGTACTGTGGGCCTCACCAAACAGGCTATTCCATTGTAAACCATCTAACAGTGTTGTTTTAATCCGATCAAAATCGATTTATCCCTTCATGCCATCACATCAGGAAGGAAAATGAATATTTTCAATTGTTTAGAAGGAAAATGGATCAGCTAGAAAATTTAGCTAACCGGTGACGCTAAAGCAGAGCTTGTGACGTATTTCGGAAGAAACCATTACGTAAAAAAAAGAGTTCATTACATAAACCGGTACTTGACGCAATTCGATATAGGATCAGCCGTCGAATGATCGGATTTGTGATAATTTGTTCAAAATTTCTTATGAACGGTCGCTTGCTGTATAACAATTCGGAGTCATCGCTCACCTTGGCGATATTCATTGTAGCTTGTTTGTAATTATTTCACTCACCGATGATTTGTCCCCGTTGTCATAGGTATAAAAATAGGTAATCCAACAATTATTTTTGTTCTTGAAGCATAATTCAAGGCAAGGGCAATGTTTGAGTGTAAGGCTACGATATGACACACACGCGCGTCTCTGATTGTTGCAGTACGATCGTGATTTATTTTAAGATCACATCCGATACAACATTAAAACGACCAGTAATATACACGCAGGCATGCGATAAGTGGCCGAATGACATCAAAAATTCGCTTTCGATGGGAACGTAAAAAATAAAACTCAAAACAACGATGTCGGTTGAGAAAAATCAACCCAATGACGACATTGAATACCTTTTTTTTTTTTGCACATCACCATCCACGACACACCTGTCCGTCTCACGTCTCTCAAGACAATGGTGAAGGTGTGGAAAAGCTGCTAATTTTCGTTTTATGCAGTCACAAACAAATGACAAAATGTAGTAATTCATGGCAAAACACTCACCTGTTCACTGAAATGGACGCGCCTCCTACCGTACGGTAGTTCGAACGTTTTCTGCTGGGGAAGTCTCCAAAACGGAGGTCGCTCAAACTGTTGCCGATCGCACTCCATCGCACACACTTGCTCGTCTGCTGATCGCAGGTGATTGAACGCTTACGGCGTTATATGACGCACCGTCTGCCCACCGTCCAAAGCTTGTCAAACTTGACCTTTCCGTAAGAGCGTCCGTCTGGTATCTGTTCCGCAGCGCAGGTGTATTTAGACAAAACCGTTCTATCACTGCTCTACTGGCCAACACACAACGCTTAATGTCGCTGCTGCTACTGAACTGCGACTGCGATCGGTAACTCTAGCACACCGATTAGCAACGTTTTTCGCGCCCTTTTTTTCTTCACTGTCCACAATTCATCCACAAGCCGCACAAGAAGCAAGTTGCACAAACACCCAAAAACCACACAACCCCCAAAAACAGGCGATTGTTCTCGCGAGACGATCGACACCCACGTTCTTTCGGGGAACAACTGAACGCGGTTCCTGTTCGTACGACATCAATGTCGCACTATCGGGATTGGGTGGAGATGGGAAGCTGACACGATAGAGGCAGGGGGCTTTTTTTTTAAAGGGGATGCAATTTTCTCAATGGACAGACAGGGTTCCCGTATGCGCAGGTTTCTCATAGTTGAAGGGACGCGTTGAGTCAGTAACAGCATAGGGAGCAGGCCTTTTACTGTCGAGATCACGTCGGAGATGTTCGATTCTTGCGCAAACAGCTTGTTGGTAAGAGAAACACGAGAGATCCACAAACGCATGAGAGTAAATTAGAGTTAAAATGCGGCAAAACATTGCTCACTGGGAAATGGATACCGCACCGGGGGTGGGGGGAGGTTTTAAACCAGGAAAAACTCGGACAAAACCACACCACAAGCAGTGTAAATAATTTACCATTTATTTTAACATGCTTGCGCTAGGAAGCTAACGTTGCCAAGGGTGAAGTTTTTTCTTCTACTCACCCGGCGCTGCAGAAGATCGGTTTTTTGGGGGGGAGACATTTTACGACTAGCGCCGATCGGTGACTCCGTTTCGGTTCGGTTTTCCAACGGTGATTGATGAGCTTGTGATACGGTGCCAAGCGGATCTCAAGCATGCAGAGGCAACTGTTTATGATAAACTATCTGTACATCTGTCAGTGGATATGTTCTATTGGTGGTGGTGGGGCTAAAGGATGGTTTTTGTAACGAAATCCACCATCCGGCCGGGTGTGACATGCGTTAAAATTAGTCGGATAGTGTTGGAATTTTGAGTTTGATGATTTATTGGGCATCGTGAAATAACATATTTAATAGGAGCGATATTGAAAGTGCATCATAGCTCGAAAGGAAAAAAGGTGTTTAAGAGTGCTGTAAATAGGAAGTAGACTTGAAAAAATAATGTGGGTTTTCACTGAAACTATTCGCTCAAGATAACTGCTGGCGTAAAAACAGGGATCTTTGCTTAAGCGAGTCTTTGTCTATAGGTATTCTGAGAACCTGAAGTTTTTGAGTTGAAAATAATTTTGTAGAGCTTCTGCAGCACAAAATTGCTTGATAATAGTATATTGAAGAAGTAGTTCTTCGTTCGCTCTGCTCAAGATTTCTCTCTTCTTGATTCCTCCAACAAAATCTTTTTTTCTTTATTTTGAGGCAATAAGTCCGGAAAAACTAGACATCGTATAGATATTTGAAATCTGTCATCTTTAAGATATTTACTGTGCTGAGGTTTTAACAAACTCTGTTCTCAAGCTCTATCAAAGGTATTCCTTACCTGGTGCTATTTAAAATCGGTTAGGATATTGTCCATATCTTGTTCTCCATTGGAATTTCATGTTAATTTCAATTTCATCGTACAAGTTAGTAGAGCTAAAATACCATAAATTACGTCAATGAATACGTTTCTTCACATTTGCGAAATGAAATATTTAGGAACTTCGGCAAGCAGAAATGTGACATATTCTGTATAATGTACTTCCGAAGGTTTTAATTTCAAGATATTGAATATAAGAGAAATTCACGTTGTTCTTCCCAGGAGGACATTACATTCTCTTACCTTATTTATTGGACTCTTTTGAGGAAATTGATCAGAAAAGGATCCCGATTTCGTTCTGTTCTGTAAACAAATAAATCATTTTATATTTGTTTAATTTATCGTTCTTTTTTTATTTAAATATCATGACTTTACGATAAGGGCCAGAGTGAGTGAGTGCAAGCCCAAAGACGATAGGTTTCGTCAGCGATAGTTAAGATTACCGGACGATTTCTTAGGAGTAGCGTGGTTGCGTACACGCATAGACTTTCTCTATCTCCGCTCGGTTAGTGTAGCGGCTGAGATGATCACGACGTTTGCAGAAAGAAACACAAACTTCACAGTGTAAGTGTCGGCTCTAGAACCGGGACGTATTCCGTATCCTCTAACGCAACGCACGAGCGCATAAATTATGTGATAGTTGATGGTATTACACTGTACTAGAGATCCACCCAGGTAGGGGGTTTCCGCTTACTGGTACTGGGCGTACTCCTGCGGTCTCGGTCGCTGCTGGGCCTGCTGTTGGGGCTGCTGCTGTACACGGTAAGCACCGTTCGACTGGGGCTGACTAGCGAAACGTTCGTGCTGTCCGGCGGACTGTGGGGCAGGTGTTGGGATCTTGACCACGATGTCCGTCGGCTGGCGGCTAACCTCGGCCTTAAAGCCTTCCTTCGGGTCGGCAGTGTAGGTAACGGTACGGATGAAACCATCGGAGTCAACCACGGAATAGCTGCCCTTGATCACGTTACCGTCACGCTGCTCCTTGCGGTTCTGGTAGTTGGTGAATTCGTCGTCCTTTACGTCGAAACCGAACTGATAGGAAGGATTGGGCTGTTGGAAATAGGGAGGTTGATAACACATAAAAGTGGACGATTATTCAAAACGATCATAGACTATTGGTGCAAATCTCCTGCTATTGCTCGAGTGCTTTACTTTCACCTTTTAACAAAAAAAAAGAAATACATTTAACGTCCTAGCCATCACCTAAAGAGAATGCGATTCGATCACGGTAAACATCAGCGAAAGGAATGAGTGTATCCCAATTCCCAGGCCAAGTCCTCTCCCCGCGGCGGGTGAGAAAGAATCGTTGGAGTTCATGTTCCACGTGAGCAGCCGTTATGTCATTCGGATGGGGTTCGGGGTCGACCGTTCGCCGAGCTGTCACATTAACGTTCGACCCGTGTCCAACAACGCATGCTGGTACTTTTACCACCGTAGATGCAGTTCGTGCAGTGTACCAGTTTCTTATGCAATCCAGTTGCGACCAGTTGCAGACACTTTTTCGGAGATACGAGGTACGATCGCGCCGTACAGATTTGCATGCTGGATGTCTTGTGTACCAGTGAAAGTTGATTGATTCATTGCCTGGTGGTGGGTATATATTAAAACATACCCAGTAATCTAGGTCTCCAACAGCAGCTCATCGTTCTGTATACTTTGTAGCATTGGTAGGTTTCCACTCTCGCTTTGCCACACCAAAAAATATGTATGCATGTCGCAACAGTGCAGTCTTCCATTACAACTTTCCACGCAAAAGTATATGATTAAAACTCATCTCCATATATAAAAACTAGACCTAAAATTTGCGCGATTAGTTCACCGCAACAAATCCGTCGTTCCCCGCCTTTTTTTTTCTTTGCTGTACGTTCAGTTGTTCAACCACTATTCATTCATCAAAATACGATCACTTTCGCCGCACCAATAATTGGAGCGGCAAAATGGGCGCGTGTTATTCAACGCATCAACCGACCCATTACGCGAACGGCAATTCGTCATTGCACCGTGCATCTGTGAAAAGCCAGCAAAACTCACTGGCCGTGCTGCACCCCGAAACATATTATGATACAATGGATGATGAAAGAAACCGCGGAAAAAAACGATGATGCGGTCATCGATCTCGCACACACGGTGTGTGCCGTCCCGAAAATGGGGAAAAATCGCGATCGAGTTAATCGATCGTGTAGCAGCATCCGCTCGAAAGCGTTTCACCCGAACCGGGAGTGCACTACACAACCGTCAACAGTAGGTCTCGGTCTAGGCCTTATTCCGATACGATTCCGAAAAAGGGATTCCGCTGGGGAAAGAGGAAAAACCGGCTAGTAAACGAGCAGCCGGAAAAAGCATGCACATGATGAACCCGAAAACTGGAAAGTGGATGGTTTTGGGGTTTTGGTAGCCAACCTCGCACAGTACCTGCTTACAGCGGATGCTGGGGTTTGGGTTTGACCAGGGAGTGTTTACATCAGCGAATCTACATAATTGACCGGAACTCGTCAAACTTCATGCCAATCGAATGGACGTTCATTGACTTCGTGTCACGCCAGCTCAGCGAGATACCTATTATAAAGCGCCAGCTGTGAAGTTCAACGTACACAGCTGGTCGTCGTACCGCTGGCGAAGATGGTCAATCCGAAGATAACCTGTTACCGCGCGGTACAAATGTTGGGGTAGGATCGGACGATACAAAAAAAAACAGCACGCAATTAGCCCGAGGAACTGCTCTGTTGTCTCTTCAAGTGAAACACGGAAATGGTTCCACCGTTGTCCCTTGTGCCGATGCCTCTCCAATGTCTGGGGTTCGACGGTAGGCGTTAAATGTACAGTTTAATGTGCCCCATTACCACGATCGGTTGGGGGTTTTTGCTGGAGTTGACTTTCGCTTTCACGACGACTTATCTGCCAGTGCAGTCACAATGTCATGTACGAACGGCCAACTTACGTCATAGTCCTCCTGGTCTTCTTCCAGCTGCTGCTTCAGTCCACCCTGCGGGTACTGTGGCCGGGGCTTGGATACTTTCAGCTGTGGCTGAGGCTGCGGCTGCTGGTACTGCTGCTCTTGGACGTACTGGATCTGGAAGATGCAGGAGAAAGGAAACCGTTTGTAAGGGGAAACAAGCAAAACCGAATGAACAATCAAGCGTGCGGTCGGCTTCCTGGATCTTTGGAATGCCCTTTTTATGGTTCATTATAAACGAATGAAAGTCATTACATAGTGCAGCGGTAGCAGGGCTAACGTGTTGCAGGAAATGAAGTAACCGTAATGACAATGTATTAATAATGTTATGAGCTCTCATGGGAATGTCTGATCGAGTTACTGAGTAGGTTTAGTATTCCCTTTTGGAGGGGTTCTTTTGGGGGACATTACCTGCTGTGGCTGATACTGAGGTTGGTACTGTCTAGCCTGAGGTTGCTGGTACTGAGTACGCTGGACCTGGACACGATGAAGGAAAAAAACCCAATTTTACACACCGGACAATTGGACAACTTCAAACTACTTCATTCGTTCCTCACCTGATCGTGCACATTATCCTTCAGACGGAGCTGCTGGCCCTGTGCCAGGTATTGCGGGATGTGTTGCTGTTCCTGGGCACCCTGCTCGAAGATGGGCGTAGCATCGGCACGGCCCTGTGCTCCGTTCTGGGCTCCGGCAGACTGTGCGATCTGCTGGTAGTACTGACGCAGATAGGCCGGATCGACGGCCTGTTGCGGGTAGGCCGACACAAAGCCAACGCACAGTATAGATGCTACAACGAATGCACGCATGATGATGATGTGGCACTGATCGATACTACAAACACACACACACACACTACCACGCACACACGCACACAAAATCTGGACACTGTTCTGAAAGGCAAGCAAACAATTCACTTTCACCGGTTCGTTTTGGCCGGCGTTGCACTTGGTTGTCGCTTCAAAAACTCGTCCGAACCTATCGATGCGACGATCACGATCTACAGTGAGCTACGGTTGAACCGAACGATACGGTTTTATATGTGAAGGTGGTGCGACTGTGGCCGGCCGCGCCGACACAAGCACCGGTGGGGGACAGCTTCGGCTGGAATTAAGTTTCGCACCATTTTGTCTGCGGGCGAACCGAACACGATGATGACGTTTTCGGGTGGCTCCAACGGAATGGTGGTGGCATCCGTTGGGAATGGTGGACTCTTGGCGGGTCCATTGCACTAAGACCCTTCACATGGTTGTGGCGTTCGTTTGGAAATTTTATACGACTTTGAGGATGTCTACAGTAGACCAGAAAGTAGCTTTATATCTCAGTCTGGAATTGTCAAAAAAGGGTCAACATTCGAGATTCTATAGTAGTAGTAGTATTCTGAAGTATCTTGAACTTTAGGTTTTGATAAAAAAAAACTAAACTCAAAAGAAGATTGCAATTCTAATATTCATAGACTTCAAAGACGTAACCTTCAAAACGGGACTCATTGCAAACTGCACGCATGAATTAAACCTTCCCACCCTTGGGTGTGGCCGTCACTGTGGTAGCCTTTATCAATTAGTCACCTTATTGGCACACCGGCCCTGATTCTCGAAACAAGGGAACTCACATCAAACCCATTTACCAACGTACGGTAAGGTCGCGCAGACAAATCAAACCCATCACATTGCTGGGCCCGTTCTAGATCGCTCGCCTTCATCCATGTGCGCTATGATCGGTCCCGTCACTCAGTGACGGTGTGCCGTAGAATTGGCCACAGTCTATGTAGAAGCGTTTGCCGACACCATATCCAGACGCCGCTGGGCGTCGATTGGCTTACTTTCGAACAGGTCTCGGATCTCTATCGCAGTTTCATTTCGCGAAGGGAACTGGCCCACTGTACCGCAGTGTTGTGCGTTCTGCATTAGATACGGCAAATATGGGTGACAGCGAGGCAGCAACTAGAAGCTCCATGTTAGCCATTTGTTGGGTGTGTGACATTTAATATAAACGAACAACAACAAAAAAAAACGCAATCTCTTATAGGAACGCGTTAAGCCTACAGCCACGCACACGTTCGCGGTATTAGAAAGAAAGGTTTTGCCCGGGAGACGGGCCCGATCTACTTGCGTGCGTACCAAATTATCCCAATAAAACTGGTTTTTTTTTATTACATAAATATTGAAACTGTCCTAAAACTGTTTGTTGCAGTTATGAATGTTGGTGTTCCGGCGTGTTTTGTCAGCAGAAATAGGTGCTGCCGTTGTCACGTGGTATTTAGGGTTGTTTGTGTTGCTCTTTGCAACTGTAGCGCGATCGTAAAGTTTATGGAACCTTTTAAATGTGTTGCCTTAAAGTATTGCAAACTATTGACATAAAATAACAATTTTATTTAAATTTTATAATGGTTCAAATGTATACATTTGGAAACTGAAAAATTATGTTAAGTTTAAATCTTTTTTACATGTTTTTTTTTTGTCTTTTTATTCTACTCTACTTTTCTAGTTGTTTTTATTCCTGTTTTGTTACTTTTTTCTTTTATATTTCATGATTGATATCTTTCTTCACGTTTCTTTACATAAATATTTAGCGTATTTCTCATTATCATTTCTGATTCGATTACCAGTTCTGATAACTTACTGTTAGAAATGGTTTAGATAATTGAGATAACATTCCAGTCGATGTATTACTCCTTTTAATCAGCTTGACACATTTACCAGTCCTTTTCGGTGCCAATTTTCGTACCGCGGGAACGTGTTTTGCACTCCCACAACGTTTCCAAAGCAGTCACTCGAAGCCACCAATTGGAGCAACCGCGCTACGTAACCACTCTGGGGAGCTCTGGTCGTCATCGCATTGGTCTGAACTTTCGATTCAAGGACACCCTAACACTTAACGCAGGGACCAGTTCGCTCGCATTTCTTTCCATTCGCGCTGAACTCGGCCGCATTATCGGCGCCGCCGACCGACGGTTGTCATTATTTTCTTTTCCTACCATTCACCGCCAACTCCTTCATGTCTCTCGATCTCTCCCTTCTTCTTGGTTGTTGTTGGTTCTGTTTGCCGTTCCCGAGGGGGAGGTTTTTCAAGATCTTGTGGCTGTGCGTTTACATAAGTGCCCGGCATCTCGACGATCAGGATCGTGAAGCGCTAAGAAAACAATCTTACCACCAGTTCGTGGCGATCTCACCGACGGCAGCATGGGTCGCTACGTTGGTCCCGGGAAAGCTTCTTTTTTTTTGTTTGGCGAATTTGCCCTCTACAGCCTCTGATGCCTCCGGTTGCCATAGATTTGCAACAATTCGTGCAAATGTCAGTGCTGCCGGCAGGAGGTACTGCTTCGAGGGTGGATTGATCGCGAAGATCGCACCCAGATCGGGTTAAGATCACCCGCAATCTGGCCGATTGCACCATCGGGGGGCCGACGCTGATGGATGGATTTGAGCTGTCTGTGCACTGTGGTCGGGACCGATGATGGTCGAGCGCTGAGATCGAGCCCGTGAAACACTTCTCAAGACATTATCATCTAGATACACCAAACCGCCGTTTGGTAGCTTTGTAAGTATTTTTTTCCCTTCTGCTGAAAGTCACTAGCTTTGGTTTGCCCGTTCCAACATTCCACCACCGTTTGCCCGTACCCGGGTCGGTCTTGTTTTGGGCAAGCGCTAATTATGTTGTTACACCGATCGATCGATCGACCCGGATTTTTCGCTCTCAAGCGGATTGGTTGTCGCGGGTGAGACACCTTCACCGGTGACCCACATGTACCGGTGCAACCCGTGCAAAACCCGCGTCTCTAGTGCTTTGACATGGTGGCCACTTTTTCTGCGAAGCGGTATGAGGATGGTTTTGTGTATTTTGATATTGGTTCATCTTGAGTGGATTGGAAACAATTTTTTGGAACAACAAAACCGATCGGTTATTGTTTTCCGTACTGCTCCAGTACGGAGGGTGTTTTTGGGGGTGGTTCTCGAAGCAATAGTTGATCCATCGGGGTTGAATCGATGGGGCTCGATGTGCTCTCTTTGTAAGTAGTGTGAAGCTTTGCCTAATTAGTGCCTGTTCAATTTGTTTGGAGCAAGGTGCACGATATGCAGCAACAATGGTATTGATTCATAGCAAGAAATTAATACATACAAACAGCGTGTTAAGCGATTGCTGCCGATTAGGTGTTCGTAATGAAATTCATTTACATTTGATGCTTGCATCATTTGTTCTTTTTTTCATTTTTTGACAATGTTTTTTTTTCTACAAATATTTGTGATGAGCCTTCGCAATTTTATAAGCAAGTAATCTAGAGTTTTAAGTCTATAGATGTTTTTGTTTATTATTCTGACGTATTTTTTTTGTTCTCTCCCTTGTGTTCTATATAATTTCTTGCGTCTATTTTCTTTTTTGTTTTTGTTATTCTTAGTAAGTATAAAAACTTTTGGGTTTGAATGAATTTAGTGTAATAATTTAAACTTTATTTTATTTATTTTTTATCTTTGCAAACGAATATTTGCTGATTTAGCAAAATTTTCATAATTTTTTTTTCTACAGCTTTTATTTTATATTTTTATATCTTTTAATATTTATTTTAATACTGTTTTATTGCAATTTTCGTGGAAACAGAAAAAGATTTTGATTGTATCTTCAAAAGATAGATTCAAAAAGATATTCTAAAAAAAATATTTTGGAAACTATTTGAGAAATACAATACAAATATTAATTACGATACCTGAAAATAATGTTAACATTTACAAGGTTAAGGTCAACATTATGACATATTTTCAATTGAAACAAAAACCATACTTTCTTTTGGTTCATCTTTATTCAATCATGTGACACAAATAGATAAGCCAGATTGTCGCAGATTTGACTTTGGTTTTCGGTAACAGAAAATAAAACTTCAATTCATTAGAGTCCTAGTTTAATTGGAGTTCGTTATGTAAATATTTTGTTTGTTTATTGTTACACTTAATTAAATTAAATTAATTAATTAATTAATGTTTGTTTCACAACACAAACATTAAAAAAATCGTAGACTTTGTCGCATGCAGGCACAAGGCGCATTACGTAGTTATATTTCATTACTAAAGTGACGAAAAAATAAGAAAACTATAAATGTTTTTAAAAATTGCTGTTAATGCAGATAAGTTAAAATTAAAATTCTGTATTTTTAGCTTGTTCTGCTTGGTTAATAAAGGCTTATGCACCTTAATTGATTTAAACATTAACATTTCTCCTGATAAAATAATTTCCAAAAATTTAAGCAATGGTTTTGATGATCGAATTCTCCATTTTTTCGGGTCATTGTTCAACACAATCTCTTCGGCTTAAACATTCGTAATCAGTTCGAATTGCCGCACCATTTGCTCTAAAAGAGCAAGGCGTTTCATATTTCCTCTTTCATACCGAGTCCCACACATGAAAGGTGCAACTGCGTTTTGTTTCGAGCGTTTTAACAAATCATCGCGCAATAGTAATTAGAAGTGGGCTCAGTGCACCGAACGAGCTGATACTGACACAGTCACACTCAGACACGCAGATTGTGTCCATATCGACCGCAACGGGTTAATTACTCTCAATCTCGATTGCTCACGTTAGCTGCCGATCCCACCAGCATTACCAAGCAAAACGGTACCACGATTACGGTGGCACAATTGGTCAATGAAAACCACCCCAAAAAGTGCAGTGCTCAGTTTCCCACACATGTGATGTGAGCTGGGGGGTTTTTCCGAGCTCCACCGTGAATGGAAGATCGTATTGTTTTTATCTGGGGGCCGGTTAACGGGGTGGGAGTAATCTAGAACAGCCTTTCGTAAAGTGTTTCCACACGTGCGAGTGCATGGAAAAAGATTGATGAACCAACCGAGGCGATGGTGTTTGTCCAGTGTCTCAGCTTTCTCGACTGGTCACGATCGACGTCTTCGATGAGCATTTATTAAACGATGACTACTGCTGTTCTGCGGTTCCGTGGTTACGACCGACCATATGATCCAGCAAACATCATCGAAAGGAGTAGTTGTAGCACGATTTCGCAGTCAGTATCGCTTGACTGACTCGGTTCTGATAGCATGCGTGCAACTGTGTCTGAAGCCGGTCTACACACAGTCTACGCACTACTTTTCGGTAACGCTTGGCTTTCGAACCGGTTCTTGGCCCGTGTCTCACCGCTGTTACACCGCTTCGTTTTTCGTGCTCGATCGGTTTCGGCTCAGAGCGGCTCGTTCTACGCGAGCACCCGGTTGCACTGCCGAAGGGGGCGCGTAAAAAAGGGATGGGAATTTCTTTTCCCCTTACGATTTTTAGCTCCAGTCGTTGTCGGTTTGCCTCGTCTTGTGCAGGACGATGACATAATAATAAAGTACGTAGCAAACCAAACAAAACAACAGACAAAAAAAAATCATCATCAACCCTAGTCCTGCCCTCCCGAAGGGGTGAAATAATAACGAGACCATCAACGACAAAAAAATTGAAAAAACAAAATATAACCAAAACAGCAAAACCGTTCAATTTCGCGTGCCGGCATGTGATGGGGCTGGTTTTTGGTACCCTCTTTTGGAAATTGCGTTACCAACCCACCGGCTTTTGGGGGAGGGGGTTTGCCATACGACCGATCGGCGGGAACGGTGATCGGTTGGGTTGCCGGTGCGCGGTACCTCGTCTTCGTGTGTGAAATGTAATATTATAACCAATTTCAGCATGTTCGGTTCGGTTTTGTTTTTCCACCGTTACACCGACTAATGATGCTGATCCTGCCATGTAACGAAACTGAAGGTGGAAGAAAAAAAAAACAAAAATTCATTCATAGGCTGCATTACGTAAAAATGGTAGCTTTATAACCATTTTGAATGATTGTTTTTAATGGTACAATATTGGAAGAAGGAAATAATGGTAAAATAAAACAAAATGAAGCATTTTTGATACAGTTTTTACTGTAATTTAGTTATAAATAATTTAAAAAAAAACTCTAAGAAAGATTATAGAAAACCCAATTGATAGAGCTGGGAAACACAAAAACACGTGTACTTAGGACAAAAGTTATAATTTCTAAGAAAAGTTAAGGAAACCCCTTTAAAGAAACTCGATAAATACATCGAAATATTGAGAAAGCCTTAGCAACAATTACAACAAATGGCAATGAAAACGGAAATTCGAAGCAAAGTGTGAAATAGCCCAAAGAATAATGGTGGAAATTTCTTGCAAATCTGCTTGGATTTTCACTGCGAAAATCCGCGGAAATTTTTGAGCATTCCAAATACAAATCATTAAAAAATGCTAAGATAAGGAACTGGAAAACGAAATGCATGTTTTTGAAAACTTTATACAAAACTACTAAAAGATTAAAAATTGACTGCAGAATAAGTTGAAAAATTAGAGAAATAAAAACAATACATTGAAAGTCTGAGAAAATTTGCGAAAACCCCATCATAAACCTACGAAAGATCTAATGACTCGCGAATCATGACTCATAGCGGTACTAAATATATTATATTCCATCGCCAAAGCTTTCCGAAGGTCCAGTACGATCACCTCAATCATGCTCTTTTCCATATTTATTTGCCAAATAAATCATCCATACAACGGCATACACACAGAGCGTAAGTTCCACAACAAAGCACAAACTGCATAAGAATCGTTAATCCAGGCTATTCTTCCTAGCCTGAACCGATGTTGGCTAAAAGGGCATCGCCAAATCACCCCACAAACCGGTAACAGCTGAAATGGATTCGCGTGCTTAAGACATGCTCTTGACATTTATATTATGTTTGGTGAGGTTTTTATTGTATCGTCTCCCTCCATCCACTTCTTCCCGGGTTCCGTACATTATTCTATCATCCATCCACTTTGACCTTAATCTGTAATCGCTTCGCCTTGATGTTAGCGTTCGATGGCGGTTGTTCTATCGAGCAGGAACGTTCGGTTGGATGTGATTCAGATCCCAGTAATGTTCCCCGAAGCCACCCTGTTTGTCGGCCCATTTGACCTGTACGTTGGAGGATATTTTTGTTTTTCATGAGATGTATGGAAGAAGAGAGAAAGAACGTCATTAGTAGCAAATGTTAAACTGTGCTAATGGGAAAGGAATGTGCAAAAGAATACTTTTTTCTGAAACACCCCTAAATTGTGCGAGCCGCGTTCGAGCTGTTCTAGATAGTGCTGGTCGTTGCCTCGCCGTGCACCGGCTGTGAATGAGCCATCACCGAATATCTCAGCGTATCTACAGTATGGATGAAGGGAAACACAGGTATACACAGTGTTAGTTGGTTGTTAGTGAATGATATGTTAATAAGATCAGGTCTAAAAAGGTCATTCTCTCATTCATTATGTTTTAAACTCTTTTCTAATGCATTTGGAATAAAATTTTCATGTTTACTTTAGAATTAATAAGTGGTTATTTAAATTACGTTAAGGTTTGAAAAAAATAACAAAAGTAAAAAAATAATTTAAAAATGTAAAAAAACTTTACTAAATCCTTCCTAACTAAGCAAACAACATAGAAGAAATGCAATAGGAATAAAAGATATTAGAAAATAAATGGAAAAAACAAGTTAAGAATAGAAGACACTAAAACAAACATATTATTAGTAAAAGAAGATGAATTGAATAATAACAAGAAGTAACAAAAATAGAGATTGATGATAGAAAAAATAGAGAAAACTGCTACTAAACCCGTTAAGTAGTCAAAAAAATTACTTTTCCTTGATGTCTATGGTTCTGATGATCTTGCCGTTCGTAGCGCTCTTCCCAGCCATTATTCGATTCGAACAAGTGGCCAAACTCTAGCTCCAGAGGTGACTTTTGAAATTGAAATGTATCTCTTTTTTTTTTGGCGAAAGAGTAAGGGTTCAATTAACCGCCAAACAATCATTGCTACATCCCCGTGGTGCATTTTACTTACTGAAAATATTGATTATCCTGTGAAGTTCGCGGTTGATCAGTGTCCGCTCGCCCACTCGCTATTGCATCGGATCGTTCGTATGCGAATATTTGTGGATCCGATTCTTCATACCGCGGTCGTTGTTCATTCGTTCGGCTTGCGTGTGCCGTTCTCGTTCTTCGTCTGATCGGCCGCTTTGCCTTGATCCGATTACCTCGTTCGATATCGAACAGCTCCACATCGTCCCGGACGTACCGCGGAACGCCCGCACCAGTTTGGCGAATTTTCTTATAATTTTGCTCGTGATCAGTTTGCGCATCGACCACACGCATCGGATCGATTGCGTGTTGTTTGGGGTACCGTGACTGACCATGATACTTCCGCTTTCGTTTCACTTTCAAACAACACTCATCATCGGTTTCGTTGGGCTTTTCGTATGCCTGCCGTTGTTGGTTGTGTCGCGGCTGCTCGACACCATTCGGACGGTTCGTTTCGTACTCCATAAAATTTGCCGTGTCCACGTGCAATCGTCTTCGGTTGTATTCTTCAACCGGATCCTCACCTTTAACGTAGCTTGGATAGTAATAGACCGTATTCAGCTCGGCCTGTGATGATGGACCGATCAGTTCAACATCGCGCAGATAACTTCCGGCAGCGTATTTTCCCATAGGCAGAACGCAGACGAGGCCATACAGTATGACACAGGATGGTAGGACGTGATGTGTTAACGACATTTTCGATTTTTGCTAGCAAATTCACACAAGTGGTACAAAACGGGGCAGTACGGGAACACTTGTTCCCGATGGTAAGCAACTATCCATACTGACTGGTGAAGTGAATATGCAAATGATTTTTATATGACAAACTCACCTAAACGTGACCGGTAAATTAGATTTCAAACTCGGTAATGCACGAGTACCCGGTTGGTGTTGTGGCGCGTGTAAGTGGAGCAGAAAAGTGTAACAAATCTGGGCAAATGGTGGTTGTCACGGGATTCACTTTGTATGCGGTTAATGTGACGAATAAATTCACTCACTTCAACTAATCAACCGAAGTTAATAGTGATTGCATAAGATGCAACCAAGAAGAACGATGAAGTGATAGGAAAAGTGATTTGTGATAAAAAATATGTTTAATTTACTTGTGAATTTATTTGATTATTAGGATATTGAAATTATGTTATTTCTTTTTTATAAATTGGATCATTTGATCATTAGAGTTTGCGATTGATTGGCTAACGGTTTTCAAAAAAAAAAAAAATACAGTGCTTTACATAATTGAAGACTACTAGTTTGATGATTTAAATGTTAAATTATCAATAAACGTAGTCACTAAACGATTATGAAAATTTGACATATTATATATTGCCATGTTTTTATATTAGTCAAGACGCTTTTAAACTGCTTGCTTTTTGAAAACAGTTTAAAATAATTTTACGCGTTGGAAACAAAAATATTTCGTTGGGTAACATATTTTTATGTCACACAGAATAATTATCGAAATGGCGGAAACATATTAAAAAATCATAGAAAAACATTATTTCTTTTCATTACAACATTTTGTTAACTTTTGGACGACTTTGTTTAATTTTATTTAATTTTGCTTAATATATTGTTTTTCAAACTCTTTTACATTTTCTGTTATTTTCAAAATAATTGGGTGTCTTATAGTTTTATTACGTACTGTAAAAAACCAAAAATATTTTTTTTATTCATGTAGAAGTATTAATAAAAAATATTTTTTTTTTTTAATTTTATTAATTAATTGAAAAATTATGTATGTGCTTTAGATAAGCTAATTATTTCACTAAAAGGTATAACTTTTTCATTACCGGGCAGGTGCCATCATTACTGCAGCCATAAACTGCGAAAATTGCAACGAAACGAACGTTTCGTTGGCTGCGTTTCTTGGTAAAAAAAAGATCAAGCACTTGTCGGTTTTTACCTTTTCCCACTGGCAAATCCGTTCCATTTCGATTTTCACTGCTTTGGCAGATATTTTCCTACCAAAAGGAGAAGAAAACCAACCAATCAACGTTTCATTGTCAGTAACCAACATCAACTTCGTGTTCATCCGTGTTTACAGTCTTCTGATTTTCATGTGTTTCCCCCCTTTATTTTCCTATTGATTTTGTTTTGTGGTTTTGCTAGCAATGAACTCGGTTAGATCTCACTTTCATTATTTTTCTTTTTAATTTCTTAACGTTACGATTCGCAGTGTTTTGGTTACGCTTCCGGTCCCAAAATAGAGAAGCCAAAATCACCACTGAAAAGGGAAACGATCGGCTGTGAGGTAACAGTGAACGCTCTATCAATGCTTTTATAATAAACCACTCGTAGATCGAAAGCAAAATCGATCACGATCAGTGGTGTGTGTGATCGTGAGAGAACGAAGGAAGGAGAAAATCAAGATCAAGGGAAATGGGAAAAGTTTGGCGAAGTGTCGGTTCCGAGTGGGAAACAGAAAATGGAAAACATAATAGAAGAAACAATACACGGAACCGGAACGATAGAAAGAAGTAAACAAAAGCGAGGAAAAGACACGTGCCAGACGTGCAGCATCTATAAATATATCGACCTGCCCGTCAAGTGTCTTCGGATTGTGATTGATTGTCAACTGAGGTGGACCTTAAGTCGTGCTTAGGATCAGCTAAAACACAATGCCACGATCGTACTGCTGGTTTGCTTTGGTTTCAACACTTCTTTTACTGCTTCACCATACGCTCGGTGAACTGCAACGAAACTCTCCAGCAAAACCGATCGGCAAAGGTAAGTATTAATCACATCACTTCCGTCTGCTGCACAAAATCGACCACTTTAATAAATCTTTAAACCATCATCTTTCCTGCAGCGCGTGGTGAATCTTCAACGTTTCCGTCCCGTGCGGGCGAACGGACGGAGCGCATACGGGCCCAATTGGCCGGTGGGTTCATCGACGATGCAATGGTGCATAAAAACGGTGCAACTCAACGGCACGCTTACAATAACGTCGACCATCAGCGGTCAAATAATGTTGCCGGAAGTGGACGAACGATCGCTGCCGTGCATGGGACGAGCGGACCGATTCACACTTACATAAAGACGGACAAAAATGCCAACTTTAAGTGGGGTGTAAGGCATTTTGTGGGGGCAAAGTATGCTCGCTGAGCGCTAAGGAACTGTTCGGTAAGCTAATGGGCGGAACGGTGAGGACTAATGGGCAGCTAATGGGTAATTTTATACATTTAGTTAAAAAAAAATAAACTATGTAATTTCTGTCTCATTACATTGCGATGAGTATGTAATAAAAGAAATGATTTAAATCCGCTGGTTAAATTACACGCTAGAGAAAGTTGTAATAAATCGTCGATTGATAATTGTGTATTTACTTCGCATTATTATCATGTTGTTAATAAAATTACGATAACAGTTGTGTTTTTTTTTGCGATTTCGTTTTGGATTGTACTGAGTAAATATTTGGTATAAATGATTTACTTATGGTACACCTACAGTCAGCGACATAATTATAAGACAACTTGTTCTTTGAGAATTAAAAAATTGCATAAATAGATACAAACAATATTAGACAATAATAGATAATCGTGGATATAAAAAATACAAGTACATTACTAATAGCATTGAATAATTAACTAATTTGTTTTGATTTTTATAGAAAATTGGATAACTTCTGAAAGGTAATTATTTAGGTTGCGTTGAAAAATTGTCTGGCCAAAATTAGGTCTTTTTATTAACATTTTTTCATGATGCTGTGTAATTAAATTTCAAAAACCGTTTCTTCTTCTTTGCTTAAAGCATTCAATACTATTTTTTGGAATCTGGATGAGTTCGAAAAACGTTAATTTAATTATTCTATTAGAACTTAAGTAGTAAAACTATTTATTTAACTGTTCCTTCTATTTTCATTTTAAAAACTGTTATTTTACTGTTATTATCAAAATACTTACCAATTGCTTTTACATTTTTCGGACTTGATTTATTTGTAATACATGTAAAATAAAATTGACTAAGGGATTTGATAATAATGATGCTAAGTATGTTACTAGCACATCTTTTAATCTTAAATCTTTTTATTTCACTCCCTCGACTGTAGCTAATATTACATGATTAATGCCAATTTCTGAAGTGTAGTGTTTTGATAAAACAAAAGAATTTCAGTTTAAATGTTTTACAGAGTTCATCACAAGATACGTAACTGACTAAATGAATTATTTTCCAATTAATGATCAATGTTCTCATTGCCAGTTGAATGAACTAAGATTTTTAATTTTAATTTTATCGTAATTTCATGTTGTTGATTGTTGATTTGACAGTAGATTTGATTGAATACCCGTTTGTGTTCGTTAGTGAAAAATTTCAATTGCAAATTTCTCAGTGACGGTTTCGAAATTACAAAGCCTGGTACAGCTGGGTAACAAAAATCCTGTTCCTTTGCTTTTGTGTGATTGCCGGACCAGCATTCCCAATGTCCCGCATGCAGTATGTAAATGAGCGCAACAAAATAACTCGTTCCGTGAACCGACCGAATCACACCGTTTCCCACGATACGTAAATGCTCGGTCATCTCAAAAAAGGGATACCCAATGATACTGCCGGCCCATCAAATACACCAAAGGACGAACTCGAGATACCAAAACGAGAGAGACAGAGAGATAAAGAACAAAACTAGAAAGAAAAAAACATCACATCTTACGAAATCCAAGATGTCCCGAGTGGTCGAAAAGTAGCCAGTCCAGTTTTCCACCCCAGCCGATTTTTTTGATCGACTTTTCCGCGTCACCCATAAGACCGGTTTGGACAGATACTCCCCGGCTACCCTTCATTCCGGTGATTCCCTCCAGCGGGACAGTTTCATTCGACCATTCGACCAGACACTGGCAAAGGGGTGAATTCTACCGAACGGAAAGAAAATTTGATGGCCCGAAACTGGAAAGGTCATCAACGTATTTCTGTTACGATGGGCAAAAAAGGGGTTCAATTGGACTTGGGCCAAAAAATTACAATCCCAAATGCGTTTGTGAGGTTCTGAATAGCGGTAGGGATTAGATCGTCACGCGGAAACGAGGAAGACTTCGGGCAGTTAAGGACGTGATTTACAGCGAGGGAAGGTCGGGCGAGGAAAGTATAAACATTTGTTTTGATTTGATTATCAAATGCAATGCTCAATCGTGAGTTAATTTTTTAAACTCCTTGTGGTCTGCAAATAAAATGTGATCTTGTAAAAAAGCTGACAGCGATTCTTGAAATGAAAATGCAAAGTTGAATAATTTTACACTTTAAAAAATAAACAAAAAAGAAGTAAAACATAAGTAAAGTAAATAAAACACAGAATAATATAAAATAAATTTAAAATAAATAAAACACAGAAAAATATAAAATATTTTTATTTTTATTTATAATTCATGATGACGGCTTCTGCCGTATTGTCAGCCTCTGGAGCTGAAGCAGTACAATTATCACAAGGCATTTCCTCCTTGTATTTTACCTTATCCCGGGCATACTCGGTTGTGATAGTGCGTTTTGTGGTTATTGCTGTTGTTGATGGTATTGTTGTTGTGGGTTGATTTGTTCGAAGTCCTATTGCTTTTTGTGCGTATTAGAAAAATATAAAATAAATATAAAATAAATAAAACTACAAAATAAATAAAATTTGCAACTGAATGATTGAAAGAAAACAGATTAACCATTTGACATTTTAAAAGAAATATAAAATATTTGGAAAATAATAAAAAACAACAAGTCTTATTGTTAACCATCCTTTTCCGACTTGTTTTTTTTATTAATAAGGAAGTTTTTCGATATTTAAGTATGTGTTAAAACATAAATCTTTTTCTCGTCTTATATTTTATTATTTTTCAATTCTTTATCATTCTTTTCAACAACAAGTGATTAGTAAGTGTACTTGAACATAGTTTAAGTCTTCAAACTTGAGTTACATTTTTTTCTTCAACATCATCCTTTAAATCAATCTGACACCCGAACAGGACAATGTCCAAACCGGTTTATTTCCCACCAAGATAGCAGAGGAAAGTTTTCTCACATCAACCAAAGGGTCACTGTTGTTACGCCGTTCTGGTACGGACCAGAAGATGATATATTAAGATAAAACCCTCATGAATTCGCCAATCACTCCCAGCCTGCAGACAGCAAACCATTCCAAAACTTCCCAGGAACAGGCGACTTTTCCTTCCCGCGGCCTCGAGGTAAATCCCGATACGGGTCATCCCAAGCCGGTAGCGGAATCCCGCCAGCTGGTCCACCGAATGCGGGCTAGTGTGTGAACATTTGCTTCTGGACAACAATCCGACACATTACCGGTGGTCGCTATGATTTCGAAACCGGTTTGACCGGTCCTAGCACTGGCCCTTCACACGACATAACCCGATGCCAGGGAAAAAAAGGACCCTTGCGCATCACTGCGGATGACCAGAAGGACAGAAAGGATAACAGACAGACAGAGGCATCGGACAAATCGCTCGTGTAACCCCTTTTTCGCATCAACAGGTTCGTGTGTTCGAAGGGTTTACTGTTAGGGGTGAAGGGATGATGTGTTTCGCTTTGTGCCGGCAGCAATTGGCTCGAGAGCTCGGGTAAGGATTAACGAGCCAGCGAACGATCGTTGGTACGGGTCCGATGTCATTGCGTTCACATGCATTCGCAATCGGAAGAAGACGAGAAACGTGACGGAATTCGAGATCCTTTCGATGATGGTCATATGCATTTGCATGCTTACTGTATTGCGTTGGGCAGAAGGGTGAGTTTAATGAGCGAAAGCGTAGAACGTAATTCGTGCGGAATTTATGGGAGCAAAGATTATTGTTTGTTTTTGAGCCGTGATTGAGGAAATATCGTTCGTGATTTTTGGTTCGGTTTGTGGAAAGAATGCAATGACGGTTGCGTTTGGTTCATAGAAAAAATCATTACACGAAGTTGATAAAGACGAAAGTAATCGTATCATAACGAATGGTCTTAAAAGAAGAACAATTGAAATTAAAGACTAAGTTAATGCACCTCTAGATTTGAACAAAACATTAATCAAAAGAACCTAATTTAATCTTTCCTAATCCTAAATCCTAAAAAAGAAGAATTTAAATCTTTAAAAAATGATACAGTATATAGAATACAATATAAATGAGAATTTAATATGAAAACAAAAAAGATCATATAAGTTAAACTAAACAACTAACCATATACGCTAATGTGTAACTGAAAACTCGAAAATGAAGTTTAAATCAAACAAAAGAAAAACATTTCGAATCGTTTATATAGACCGTAACAACCATTAAATATCTGAATAACAGAAGTAAAACCGAAAGATTAATATTACAGCAAAAAAAAGAATAAAATAAAGTTGTTTTTTTCCGAAACAAAAAACATTTACACATATTTTACGAATAAAGAGCGAAATTAGTAAACAAATAGATACAATCAATAACAAAAAAGCAAATTTGATTAGCAGAGACATAAAATATAAAAATAATATCACAAAACTCTTGATTAGAAAAGTGTATAACTCAAAATTATTAATGTTTGATCACTTTTAGGAGCTGTTACACAAGTAAAACCAACACAACTGGCTATTTTTCTGTTGGGACTCGATGTGTGATCTTACTTTATTGTTATAGTATAGTTTTTTTACAATTATTTTAATATGTGTTCATCCTACATATTGAAGATGCAGTACAATAAATCAATTTCATACATTGTTAGTAAACGATCGCATTTTTTAAGCCTTATACGAATAATGTTGCTTGGTTAGGATTAGCATATTAATATTTAATTATTGGTTTGTATGTACCGTCTAAAATTTATCCCCTTTTTGCATGATTGTTCATTTCAATTTAGTTTTAAACTGGCTTCTTAATTTGTTCTTAATTTGTTTCATGGTTTCATAATTACATTCACACCCTTTAAATATATGATAGCTGTAGTGAAGTTACTTTAAAGATTATTGCACAAAGATCTCACGATCGCTAAGAAGCTAAATATTATGACATTTGGATATTCGCTCTTTCGCTTTTTGTTTAAACTTTTTTCGTTCGTGTGTTCGTGTCACGCATGTGATACACATCTGCGGGGGCACAGATATGTGTTCACCTGCTCTACGTTACGCACACGTTACGCATCGTTAGAAGGAACATTTAGCCGCTGCTTCTATTCTCCCGTGATCGAGTAGTTACCCGTGCGGGGAAGTAAAATGTCGTAACTGAAGGTGTTTTTTTGTTTTGTTTTGTCTTTTTTTTTGATAATACGAATGAAACGATTTATGCCTTTGATTGTTCATTTTGATTTGGACAAGGGCCTCTAAGTATGTGATTTATTGCATTAAACACACCGTATTGCGAATGTTGCCTTTCATTCGGCTCAATACACACAACTGTACTGGTTACTTATATTGGTTGAATTTAACATATGCGTTATCTAAAGTTTAGCGTACTTCTACACAATTTGCTGACTTTTCCGCCCCTCCCTCATGCTAACATTATGCCACAACACACACGCACACAAATACACTAATGACTTTAGACAGCAAGATGAACGGTGACGATAAGGATAAACTGCACAACTAGACTAGAGAGGGTACTGTATCATCATTGACGGGATACCACCAGGATATGTTAAAATCCTTTTTAATAAACACTTACACGAAGGTT
Organism: Anopheles funestus; assembly: GCF_943734845.2. Taxonomy (NCBI): domain Eukaryota; kingdom Metazoa; phylum Arthropoda; class Insecta; order Diptera; family Culicidae; genus Anopheles; species Anopheles funestus. The sequence goes on along the minus strand of NC_064599.1, from coordinate 25,225,775 downwards.
TGAAACGTACGAACCGAGCGCTCGATCGTGTGGAGCAAAGGTTCAATCAGCACATCCTTACCGTACGGTCAGCGATACGCGACTAAAGGATGACCGACTGAAAAAGCATCCCGAGCCGACCATTCGGTATCAACAGCCCATTCGGATCGGGGGAATGGTCCAGCTTCAGCTGACCGATACGCTGTAGCAGCTGTTCGGGCGATGGTGGACGGCTGTTGCTCTCAAGCAACCAGGTCCGGCTGGACGTCCGTACACGTGTAGAGCGACGTTTCGAAAAATAGGGGTTGACCATTCGAAAAGGGAAGAAATTGGATGCAGTAAAACAGATTATTAAAAAGTGGACAATAGAAATAAAAAAAAAATCTTCTCTTTATAAAATGAGGGAAAAAAAGAGTTTCATAATTTTTAGTACAAAACTTACTCTGTTCTCCCCGGTTGCAGAGAAACCACCTTGAGTTTAACCGTTTTCCAATGTGGACAACCCATTCTGTTTGTATGAACAGAGATTTGAAGAAGAAAAAGACAGCAAAACTTCTTCTTTTTAGAATAATAAATTGAGGTTTAAAAAAAAAGAATTGTCCGTTAGAATTTTTAACGGACTTTACGATTACCTTTGTCTATGTAAAAAATCCTTAACTTGAGCGGCTCGTGTTTTTTCTCTCTCCTTTCTATCCAATGGACACAAATGGGCGCGTCACGACCACACACAAAAAAATCGGGTACAAAATTTCCACCCAACTGTAAAGGAAGCACACGTCCGTTAACGGTTGAAATCTTTGCATAAATAAAACCTGCCAAAAACGTTACGCCGATTCTAGGGGCGCCACATCGTGGAAAATCCTTTTCACATCTTACAAAAACGGACACACACACACGCACAGAGCGCCACCCTGCTAAAAACGACCAACGGTCGGCACATTGTATATTGGCTGCTTGCACACACCGAGTACATGAACTTTTCGCGCGTTCGTGCGTTAAAAACTTAGCAGCAGGAGTATTCTCACCCGGTTTAGAAGCATAAACAAAAAAAATAAAAGGAAAACAGAAAAGAACAGAGCCCTTTCTGAACGTAAGCCAACACCGACCTGAGTGCGATAGAGAAAGTGCAAAAGCCTTTTCTCCCGGCCCGTCTTGAAGAAGCCGAAAAATGTGAGTCGAAAAATTTCAAAGAAATAAGTGCGCGAAGATACAACGCCCGAGGAGACGCCTGGTACTGGGTACGCTTGGGGGGGTGGGTTGTTTTCTTATCCTTCGTTCGGGTAATGGCAACGGATACGTTCGGTTCGTTTCGTTTAGGGGAGCGCATTATGTACCCCAATATTGGTGGAAAAGTGCGCGAAAGAAACTAAGAAAAGTTTCCTCGCACACAAACGCACCCGCACGCAAACACACACACGTGTTCGAGATACGGTGTGATTCTGGAATTTTATAGTCGCTAGTTAACGTTTACAAAACTTGCATGATTTTAGAAGAAACTTTTCAATTCCAAAAACTATTTAAAAATATCTAATATTTGTTTTTAGATATATTTAAAAAAAATTAAAGAATTATTCCGATCATGTAACGGTTTCTTTAAAATTTTTAAATTAAAAAAGAAAAATCATTCACAAAGCAAGCCGTTTCCTTCATTTTCTTCCCGCGCTATACATATACAGGCAGGACCTTCTTGGATGTGTGCATTTTTTTTCCTTTTGTATTCTTCATCCTTTTTCTCTCTCACCTCGATAGGACAAAATAAAATGCCGCGATTGGATGTACCGCAACCCAATACGCACGCAAACGCAAAACGTCGCGATACCGCACCGAGCGCAGGGTGAAAAATTCGCGTTCACCATTACAACGCCATCTCGCTTGCAACTTCTTGTCCCATCCAACAAAATGTGTGCTTCTTATAAAGGAAAAAGAAACTATACTACACGCGATAGACAGAGAAACAACGATGAAAGAATATAAACGTTCATACATACACGACACACACATCGAAAAAAAAAATCCTCCCCATCTAAAGGAGGCTTCTTTCTCGCGCAAAAGAAATTATATTTAAGAATTTAAAAAGAAACGAACACACACAGAGAGGACACGCGTGAAACTCGCGATGCCGAAGCAGTGAAAAACTTCGGATATCCGAAGAAAAATCCCCGCGAGTCGCGCTACACGCGCAGCCTCCAGGACAGCTTGGCCGCTTTTTCGTGCGGCGTAAGAAAACAGGCGGAGCTAGCAAAGGCTTTAGTACAAGAAGCTAAAGAAAGGATATCCTTGCCGGGTTGGTAAGGATATCAAGAATGCGAAACACGTGTCACTGGTTCGTGCCCGAAGACGATATGATGCGATCGGGGAAGATTTCTTCGGCTCACGGGTTTTTAGTACAGAGCGTTCCGTTTTTTTAGTACAAACCAAACTCTCATCCCGGACAGGGTGGCGGTGGTAGCGCAAGTGTGTCTTCGGGTTTTCTCGTTGCCGTAAGTAAGTGTGTTGGCCGTTTTTTCATCCCGCTTCACGCACCGGGAACACGGTTGTAATGGGACGGTTCCTCCTTTTTACACCTTTTACGCAAACGGTTCAGAGAACGGGTGCTTTCTTAACCGCTTCCTGGGACACTTCGTACCCCTTTTTCTGGTTGTCCTCGTCTACTTTTGCAATGGGACCGTTATAGCGGGGAACTGTGTACATAAGCCACTACCCTATCCAGCGAAAGTGGGACTTTTAAATTTTAAAAGGATTTTCTCGCGACCTCTCCGGTTGGTGGGTCTTCACATTCGCGCGCTCCTGCTCAAGCATACGCACACTTCCCATTCAGCCTCGAATGCGTGAGCATTTTAAAAGGATCTCGCTGCTTTCCTGTGTGTGTGTGTGTCGGTGGACTTTCGGTGAAAGTCATGGTTTGATAAAAATTTAAATCACCCCGAGGTTTTTGGTTGGAACGGTTCCGTACCCTTATTCCCCGCTTCGTGCCTTTTTACCCGATCAGCCGTCATCGAAAACCGGTAACGCGGACTGCTGAAGGAATGCACGTTCCAGTCTGGTACGAGATTTACTCAAGTCAGCATAACTTCGTACGGTTGACGGTACACGTAACGATCGTGTCTGGTACCACTTTGTGGTTGTCTTCTGCAACACGTGGTTACCCCCGAGGTGGCGATTGATGACTTCCGGTTTATCCACCCGCTGCATAATCACGGCTTGTGTGTGTGTGTGTGAGTATATGTGATTCTGGAGCACCCTTCGGTTTAACGGACACAGCAAGGAGTGGATTAGCCGAGCTTCGTTCGTTTGTTCGTCCTTACCCCGAGTAAGCACATTCCGTGTGTGTGTGTGTGTGCATGTGTCCAGTGTGTCCGGCCGTTGACTGTGTTAGTGTTAAATCCCGATGCGAACGATTTAAAAGTGTGTGAAGTGAAAGTGGTCACTCTCGGTCAGATCAATCACTACCCGGACCGGGTCGAGGTCGAGGTCAGTGTCTGGACCGTACCGAGCCTCTACTGTAGTTTGTTTTTGGATCCGTCTCCACAACAGAACAAACTTTCACGTCGCATCACACGTTAAAGGGTTGTGCCTTTTAAACCTGGTGCAGTGGCATACAGTGACAGGTAAGAACAGTTGTTAAGAAAACGTTACGCTTATAGGTATAGTGCCGTCGATCATTCTCCAAATGGAGTTTGTTTGCTGTTTTGTGATGTTTTATGGTGATTGGAATCATATTATGTGTTATCTGGTTGTTTTCTTGTGATTTTAGAACATTTTTTTGTTTTATATTTGATGTTCTAATCGTTTAATATTTTTTGCCCTTTTTTGTAAATTTAATTACACAGTTCCGGTGTTTGTTTATGTTTCTCTCTCCCTGTTTTCTGGTACATTGAATTGTACTGTTTTCGTATGTTATTATATTTGTACAGCAGTAATGAATTTTCTTTTCTGTATTAAGTTTTTGTACATTTAATTAGAATGTTTCTAAAGTTGTTCCCTTTTTCTATATTTATAGTTAAATTGTTTGTTTGATTTTGTTTCGATTTTTTCCTTTTTGTGCGTAAAATTAAAACATTTCTATAATTTTTCTTCTTTGTACATTTCGATACACTGTATTCATGTTTGATTATGTTTTGTTCCGCAGTTTGTATTATTATTACATTTATTTAGACTGTTTCCATACTTCTTTCTTTATTTGTACACTTAATTAAGCTGCTTCCATCATTGATTATGTTGCGTTCTATTGTTTTGAGTTATCTTTTTTTAAATTTTTATACAATTATTTTAAAAAAATTCATGTTTGATTCTGTTTTACTTTGTAATTTAAAATTTTCATTAGAACATTTGTTTTTCGGTTTCAATTTCAATTTGTTGCTCTACAAATGTTTACTTAACTTCGAAAACAAACATTAGATTACTTTTATGAAACATTTTGCATAAATGTTCAATATTTTACATCTTACTATCAAGGTAAATAAGATTTTTTTTACATCAGATCTATTTGTCAAGAGCAGTATCACATCCGTCAGTATCACGAGTTAGTGGTTTTTATACAGCGAAATAATCTTTCTAATTCTTACCCTTTTCTAACAGGGGCAACAATTCTAATTGAGCAAATACCGGGTGTTTTCGTATACTTTCTGTTTACAAGGATAGGGGTTGCGCTTAAGTGGAAGTCTCTAATAAGTTCTTTCGCTGTCCATCTCTCAATACAAATCAAAAGTTGACGAAGCAGAAGAATTCAATACAAAAAACACACACACATAAAATGAAACAAAAATAGCTTGTTGTTTGTTTTTTTTTGTTGCTTTGCATTTTTATCTCCAATTACAATAATAACATAGCCAAATTAGGTTTATACAAAATAAATACAAATAACAAACACAGTCCACATCGCAATACATAAACACTTAGGTAAATGTATTGCGAAATAAAGTCTGTTTTTTTAAGTTGAACTGAACTGATTGTCATGCTGGAATGGTTGTTTTAAGCTTTCCTTTCCATCTTAAATTATGTTTCATTTTGTTTTATTTGCTTGCTGATCGTTGTTCTGTATACTGTTTTGCATGTTGTTTTACTTAATGGAACTGATTTCGTCGTTTACAAATGATCAAATCAAAACAATGCAAACAATAATTGACTCACAGTAAGGAGCGCCGAAAGTGATGCAGAAGAAAACACCCGAAAAAGTCCAGATTTGCATGGAAAAGTGGTCCTTTGGGGGGCATTCTTTCCATGCAAATCTGGCCCATCGATATTCATCTTCAGCGCTTTCAGCTGTCACTTGCAGCCTTTTTTTTTGCTGTATTTTTTTGTTTTGCTAAACTTTTCAAATTCTTCTGTACTTCACCGAAAATAAAACAGAAAATAAAACGTCTTACACTCTATGGCTGCTGTCGCCTAGCGGTTCGGGTGTGGCCGGTTTTCCCAGCAGTTTCCGCGGGAAAAGCATCCACCCCGAACCGAGCTGCACTAGATTATCGTCGATTCGATTTCGTTCACTTCTGGTGTTTTGTTTTGAGGGAGGTTTTGGTTTGCTTCTTGTTCATTCGTCTTTAGTATTTTGGTATCAGTTGCTCTTCGATTGATCGATCAATTGTGTCGTTGGTTCTGGCTTTTTTTAGGTTGGTTTGTTGTTGTATCGTGACTGCGCAGTCTTTCGTTAGAACCATTGCATGACAGTTAATTAATCGATGAATCAAATTCGTTGTCATTTAATAATCGTTCCGTTACTTTGCTTGTTGCTTCTTTTTTTGTGGAGGCTTACTATTATCGCTCCTCGTTTTTTTTCTAGTGTTTTTTCTCTCTCTTTTATATCGTTACACGTTAATAGGGAGCACTTAGGGTAGGTTGTTCCTTCGCTTGGTTGATTTTTTTTTGTCAGTTTTACATCGCGCTCTGTCTCTGTTGGCGCACTGGGTGATTAATTTAAATAGCATCATAGTATTATCACATGGGCATTGTTACGTGGCTCAGGTATGTTTCGCTGCTGGAGTTCCCTAGCTAACCCTGGACAGGTCCCTGGTGGCAGAATTTGTTTCCTTCAAGCCCTATACACGCACACTGCGATGCGGTCTCTTGGGAGCTAACAGGGTTGGGGCAGCAAAAGGGACACGGGTGTTCCACGGGTGCGGGAAGCATTAGCAATTTGTCTAGAAATTGCTTGAAAGTTTGCTCAGCTCAGGATGGTTGGTGATGAAGAAGGGTACCGCGATCGGTAATGCCCTCATTGGCGAAGGTGGTGATAAGCGCCTGTATAACCCGCGGGCCGCTTTATTCCGGCTCGTTCATCCGCAGGCGAGCAAAGTCCTCGAACACGATATTATCGTCATCGTCGGCGTAGTGCGAGTTTTCGTAACGGTGACGCTCTATCGACTTCATCTTCTTGAGCGCATTCACTCGTTCTCGTTCCACGGTTCCTGTGGAAAATGGTTGGAGTTAATTGTACGCTTTTTCAGAACACAACCCCTACGTCACTTACCAGGTGCTGGGTTCATCAGCTTGAACGGTACGTCCGTCTGGAGTTCACCGCCGAGCGTGCCACAGTTAAGCTTGACGCGCAGCGAGTACGAGATGACAATACCCATCGCATCCGAGGGACATTTGCCTTCGCCGATCAGTGTGGACGAGGCGAGATTCACGTCATCATCCTTCAGATGTCCGTCGAGTGCAATTCCCCTGCGGTCCTTGTTGCTCGAGGCAAGCGGTACCAGGAAGAAGGATTTCGTGAAGCTGGCCCCGGGTGTGATCGGACAACCTTCGCGCGTTTCCAGCGAAGCAATGTGCTTGCTGAACTGCGCATTCACCATCGTGACCTGGAAGGAAGCACAGTGGATTAAAGAAACCGTTGGGAACTTCGTCTGCTCACCGGCTTACCTCGCAATGCTGCACCACGAAGCACTTGATGCTCTTGACAGTCTTGCGCGAGTTGTTCGTCACGACGATGTTGGCGGCGAGCTTCTCACCGTGGTAGTAGATCTCCCGATCGAGCGTTACCTCCAGGTTAATCTTGCCCTGCGAGAACGTGAAGCCCTTGCTGACGAGCGACGAAGGTAGACGGCGGCCACGGGTAGCGGGTGCGTACTGCAGCTTCTTGATCGTAAGCGTGACGGCACTGCGCTTGTGGCCCTTATCGCTTTCATCCTCACCGACGAACGCCTTGATCGCGTACTCGACACCGAGCGGTTTGCCCTGGTCGTCCTCACCGGCCTGGAGCGTTACCGAGCTCGGTGCCATGCTCGGGAAGTGGAAGGTGAACGGGAATGCGTTCGCGCCCAGCTTCTTCACCAGCCGCTCCTGCATCGGCGTCATCTCCATGTTGGCGTTCTCCATCGGGTAGATCTGGTCCTTCGCTAGCACCATCTCCTTGGAGAACTTCACCCCCATCACCTCATCCTCTTCGCGACCATAGCGATAGGTGGTAATGAGCTGTGGAGGAAAACAAACGGTTCCATATTAGCCAAGAAAGACACACTTTATGAGAACGTCGATCGTGAGAAAAGTGGTTAATTCTTCAACGTTTCAAACACTCAATAAATATCACACATCAACGTTAGTGTTAATCTCCTATCAGTAGTTATTCCTGTCACATTTGGCGTTTTAAAAGACATTGGAAAAGGGGAAGTTACATGACTAAGTGCCTCAGTGGTGAGTCTAAGTACACCTAGACCCGAGGATCAAAACTCATATAGACACGACATCTTATTGAGAAGATTTGACTATTTATAATGCCCTCTCACATCGTCGATGGACAGCCACAAAAGAACACACTCGGCTTAAAGAATTTCCACAGTTCCAACGGTTTATATCCACGTGTGACACTTGTTATTGCAACCTTTTCTGTTCTCACACTTTTATGACGTGTTTTCCCATTCAACTTCATCAATTCCTCATTAAATTCTCCAAATTCACAATTCACACAAAAAAATTCACCAACCTGCCCGAAGATCTTGCGACCTCGCAGGTACTCCTGATCCAGCACGATAACGCCATCGATCGGGTCACAGTAGTCGGTGTGGTCGATGAAGTCACGCTTGCCGAGATAGACGGTCAGTTTGCCATTCGGTGCCGATTTTTTGAATACTTTCACTGCGACAACCATCACTGTTAGCTACCAAGTGGACAATAAACCTGCTTCACAAAGCTTCTGCTTCTAATTCACGGGTGGATTCACGGATCAAACGGTGCTTTGATGGTGTTTTCAACTACTTCACTTTCACGGAATCGAGATGTAGAATCGAAAATTCGTCTCGGTCTCGGTTGTATTCTTGCGTTTTGCTTCGCAACAAAAAACTCTGTTCACTGTATTTGGGTATTTGGTTTGAAAGAACAACCAGAAGTGCGAACGTTTGGGTAGCTGGTGGACGGTTTTATACCTTCCCGGATGGTATGGACAACACCGAAAAGGTTTCCCGACGTGCTGCCCATTTGTTCCTCCCTATTGGCGGTATCGATCGACTCCATCCGACCATTAACTGAATTAGGCTCGAACTATGACGAAGCTGTTGCTGTATGCCTTCGAATGGGGGCTATGGTTGCCACCTAATTCTTGTCTTTTCTTTTTTATTTTCATGTTTTCCAGCCTTCCTTGTTGCTCTTCAGGGTGTAGTTCAGGGTGTGTTATACACGCGCAGAGCGGCGAAATTACGATGCAACGGTTAGCACATCGCTAGAACACGGTAATCTTATTTGATGCCAGTTCCGTAAAAAACATAGCCGTGACGTCACGCGCTCGGTGCGTGTGTAGGTCACGTTTGGCGGCTGTGGCCATCGCAAAAGGGCAATCATAAAGAATTACATTGGGAGTACAAAACTGCACCAAATCGTTGAAGCTGTGAGATTCATTTTGAACCCATTGTGTTACGCATTGCATACTTTCAGGAGCTTAGCTTTTTTATGCAAGATTCAATTTTTTCCTCCGATGACTAATGTTTTGCATAACGACGCATTGAGCAACAGCTTTTTTTTCACCAATTTAAATGGTAATAGTTTGTAAGGCTTCATGCACCACGGAATGATATCTATTCACGTTGCTTTGGCCAACATTTTCCGAGCATAGTTCACGATTCTATTAGCATAGCCCCAAAAAGGTAACCTCGATGGATGTTTGCCAATAAATTCATCCTGTAGTCCGATGTTGCCAGCCCGGCTCGAATGTCAAGGTTGGTTTGTTGAGCGACCGGACCACCGGTTCCGCACGATCGGAGGGTGTGGATCAAAGAATCCGGTGAAACCTTGATAGTATTCGCGGAACGCATGTACTAGTTCTGATTAAATAACACTACCAGACGGCACTGTAATTGGACGAATTGTTGGAAGTAAAAAGCAAAAAAAAAAAACAAAAACATTCAAACAGACAATCCAGATAAAGACAGCTTAATGTAAGCAGGTAGGATTAAGGATAGCCAAAGAGAAATTATGTAAAAAGCGAATGGTATTTTTGTAGTCAAAAAAACGGGGTAAATTAATACGAATAAGTGGCATGTAGTTCGGCAGTCTTAGAGGCAAACCATGGATTTGGACATGAATTTACGAGTTGTAAAATGAAATTAAACAAAATTCGTCCTTTTGATTTTGTAGTGAATGCTGCTGATTTTTTTTAAATTATTTCAAGTTGTAATTCGTGTTGTTAAAAAAGTAAGAAAAAAAGTTTTATAAATACAAAATTTGTCATAAAATCTAAAAACTAAGATAGAATTATTAAAGAACATTAAAGTGAATTTAATATTAACATAAATTACAAAAAACTCAAGACATATGTATTATAATTAAAAAAACATATTAAAAAAAGGAATAAATTGAATAGAATAGAAAAGAAATCGAATGTAAATTTTCAGTTATTTAAAAAAAACAAAGAAACAATATACATAATAGGAAGCTATTCATCCACGTTATGAAATTCTTCCAATTTCTACACTACATTCAGACATGTATAAAACCCAATGCCAAAGCAGTAAAAACTGCACCTCTTAAACAACGGCCCGCAAATGTATGTAAAAGAAATAATCTTTTCATCATGCTATTGTGGCTATTCGGCCGCTTTTTTCCTTCACTTCCTACCACTCCTGAATGCTCCCATCTGCTTGAAGTTCTGCTTAAAGTCTAGCGCATCCGATGATTCCAGCAATGGAAGAAAATCGATAACAAGTTGCAGAAATTGTACAGGCCTCGAGTTGTTGTGCTCTTTTTTTTTTGTTTGTTTTGTTCACCTCCAAACGCACCAACTGACCAACACGGTCAGTACGCAAGGACATTCGATGCATCTGTGGTGAATATGATTGTTCAGGATTATGCGTATTATGGATGCTTTAAAGGTAAACGGTGCACATGTAGTAATGTGCATCTTTCCTTCCCCATTTTGCCGGGTTCCATCTTTTGTCCACCTGGCACCGGCATTTCCCGGCATTGTTGCATCCCATATTGGTTGCGGTTTTGTGTGATTTTGCTTCTCGTTCTTTTAAACACCAATCACCTGCCCACCGTTGAACTTCGCAGTACAGTTTGCCACCTCGAAGAAGTTCAGTTTGGCAACGTTGCCAACTTCCGGCAAAGGCATTCCATACCTACACACACACACACGCACGCACATACAGCAGGGAAGAAATTCACCACCCCGTCGAAGATGCATTTCGCAGCCTAAGGGTGGTGACTATTGGCATGGAAGGAGGATCTTACATTAAATCCCACCACCACCACCACCACCCGTTCTGTCTCCCCCAGAAACTGTTGGGTGGATTCTATTTGGGGTGGGCTCGATGGCCTTGCACGAGTGTCTCCACATTTCTGCCGGACCAGTGGACGTCTGGTAGGCGTTCGTGGTGGTTGGCCTCGATAGCCTCGAGCTCGCAGGCTTTTGCTCTGTGTGTCCTATTGTACGGTTACTCTACCTTTGGTGCGTGTACGTGCGTCTACGGATCCTTCCCGACAAAAGTGCCCACAGTGTGTGTGTGTGTGTGTTTGGTTCAGTGTGACTTCTCTCGGCACGGCGTGTTTTATTCGAAACAAATCCACTAGATCTGGTTGTTTGTATGATCAAATTCCATAATATCACCTACCAAACAAATCTAAAACAAACCAACAAAAAAAAAGAATGGAAAAATAAGAAAATAAAGTCAAACAACTTTTTCTTTTCACAATTAAAAAAAAAAAACAAAACTACTACCAAAAAACGTTTAAATTATCCACTAAAGGTAGCTCGTTGTTTCTGGTTATGTATTGCAAAAAGTAAAAGAGTATAGAAAAAAGGCCTCAATAAAACCAAACACTAACCATGGTAAGCACAACGTATCGGACTAGTTTACACAACACTTTGTTACCAAACCTCCGTTTGAAACCATAATTCACACCATAATTATTCCCTAACGTTTGTGGTTTTGTTTAAAAATGAAGAATGTGTTCGTGTTTTTTTTTGTTTTTGTTAACAGGAAACAATACACACTAACACTAACAAATGAAACATTTTGATTAGTTTTTCCTCCATTTTCTATCTGTACAACCGTGATTTTTGTCTATCTTGCTTTTTTATTTTTGTTTGGCAATATTTTTTACCTTTTTGGAACATTTTCACCTTTTCCTTGCAGCCTTAATTAAACTTGTGCTGCTTATCGTGTTACTCCTTTTTGGATGACAAATTTTCGCCAAAAATAATACAAAATGTTTCTCCATTTGTATCCCCCCGTTTATTCTGGGGACACATATTAACATACACACACACACACACACATACACACTTGGACACATTCACAAGACACGGTTGTTGCTGACGACCTTTCCCAAGTGTTGGACGCTTGTACGAGTCTCTCGCCACAACACGGTCGGTTCCATTTTTACTTCACCTTCTGGATGCTGAGAAAGGCCATGTTTCAACTATTTTCTGACGGCCGGCAATGCAAACTTTTATATTTTTCTTATTTTGCTTAATGCCGTTGGTTTTTGGGCAAAAAACCTAATTTTCTAATAATACCTTTATGCGCGAGGTCGTACGTGGTTCAGGGCGAAAGGGTGCAGGATCTGTACGGTGCGTATCTAAAACGGGTGCTAGCCGACGCGTTACGACGCCGATGACGCCATGAAGGAAAATGCGGGAAAAATTATGCTCCCTAGCGATGATGCGCCGTACGGTACGGTACGGAAACGAGACCGGATGGGTGCTTAGAAGAGATGCTGGAGATGAGCGAATGATGATTCGCCCGGTGCTGGAGAGCAGTTCGTTCTGCTGCCGCAATGATCTGCTCTCTGGGTTCTGGTGAGCGTACGCTGTAACAAAACAGGGAAGCCATCTCTCTAGTCGTTGGGATATTGCGCAGTTTGTGCGAAGCACGTGCTTTTTGGGTACGGGTTTTCTGATTCCCGCGTCCTGACGGGGTAAATGGTAGAGGAAAATTGAAGTAGAAAATTACAAACAGAAGAGGGAAAATATTCTTATAAATAAGAAAAATAAGGAAAAGGAGACCATTAATAGTAGTCATAAGAATAAGTATATTTCTCCTCATGTTTTCCCGTTTTTGATGCGTTTTATTACTGTGGCGCGTAACAAAATTTTATACGGTCATTAGTTTGAAGATAAGAAATGAGAAAATGTAAAGAAGATTGTTAAAAAAAAAGATCTACAAAGTTATAAAAAACATAAATATGTACAATTTTATTAGTTTTGCACATTTTTGCTTATTTTTTAGGCATGGTTTTGTCATTATACGGTCGCGTACGAAAAATCTCTTTGTTCGATACATATTTTTGTTTTTTTATTATATTTTATTCTTTATTATTATTTAAAGGTTATTTATTATTAAAGGTTTAAAAAAAATTTTTGTTATATAATAAGTGATAGAAAAATATGATATTTTTACATTATACTGTGTATGTTTAAACATTGTGGAAAACTTAAATATTGTAGCACTTAATTTTTACATATCTATCATTTGACTTTTGTCTTTTATTCTCCTACACAGCTTTGTAATTTTATGAGTTTATTGTTTAACAATTTTTTTTGTATTTTAATTTAATGCTTTTTATGAAAAATGTTTATTTAAAAATGTATTCTTGTCTAATTTGAAATGTTTTTTTTATATTTAATATTCAACACGTTTTTCATGTTCTTTAATTTTTAATTACTACGATTTTGTGCAGTTTTATTTACTTTTATTTTATGTCTTTGTCTGTCTTTCCATTTTCTAAACGGAGAAAACAGACTGATAAAAAGTTTTATTGTTTTGTTTGAAATATTTTTCAAAAATTAAAGCTGTTTTTAAAAATTATTCAAATTATTTAAATTTGTAGATTGTGTTGGACAGTATAACACAATTGTTTTCTTATTATCTATTTACCTAATAAATACGATATAGTGTTACTCAATACGTTCATACCAAGCGTTTAGTTTTACCCTATTGTTGGCTTGACCCACTTCGCAAAAATCCGCATCCATAACAAATGAGTAGACACTTTGTAACACACCAAGTCCAACCTAATCTAAACCAACCAAAAACCGAAACGCAACCGATTCTTTTCCTCAGTGACAAAAAAACACACGTTTTTATGCAAAACTTTACCCCTAAAAATAGGAACACGGAAGCAACAGTGTACAGTGCTACACACGGTAAGGGCCACGGCAAAGCACACAGCTAACAGCACGTTTACACCCAAAAAAAAGGGAAAAGAAAAAAAAGCGTGCAAAATAAATAAATTTGCTGCTTCGTTTCCTGCCATTTCACTGCACCAAAAGCACCTTTTTTTTGCAGAAAAGAAATTACTCGATCGCGATGCACAAAATGCAGTTTTTAGTACAGATCGGAAACATTTTGCAGTGCTGCATGCTGCTGGCGTACAGAATGATCGTTGGATTGTGTGGGAAGGCAACCCAAAAAAAAAACAGAAAATGGGAACGAATGCAAAAATAAACAATTCTACAATTTATTGGTTGAATCTGGCAGGAAACTATTTAACGTGGTTGATAAACAACCGATTCGAACTGCTGTGCCAGTTCACATACCAGGGGATGAATCATTTTGTAAACTGTGCAACTGTGCACGAAGCAGAAGAAACAAAAAACGCTTCCATAAAAATGCGAATAAAGTTTTATACTAAAATTTTTAATTCTCACCACCCTGACCTACGACGATCGCTCGTTTTGGGTGAACACTTTTCCCTTTGCCTGTTCCTTTCCCTTCCCATCATGATAGTTTATTTTGTTACACCCCGAGTTCTGCCGTAGCGATTTGTGTTTTCGCGCCCTGCTTTACGTGCGCCAAGACGATCTCCCTTTGGTACGCGCGATGATCGGGCGGCCATACGATCGCGTTGGAGACGCGTTACATACGCATCGTAACATAGCGTGCCGCGGTATGATTTTTGTAAGACATTCTCGATCGTTTTGTACTATTTTGAACGGGTTCTGGTTTTGTGGAACGTTTGCTTTCTTTTCGTTTTTTTTTCTTCTCTCTGTTGCGTTGTTGGTTTGTTCATTCTCTTCTCTGCTAGCCTTAGGCAGGGAACGTACCGAGCATGCCCTAGTCTGTTGCATTTTGCCTATTTTCTATTCATAAACACATGCATCCCAGCTTCCCTTCTTGTTGGATCGCAAAACGAGGTCTGGATGCATCGCGTTAGTAGTTTTTCCTTTTGGGTAGTCGAAACAAATAGGAAAAAAAAACAGAGGGAGAAGAAGTTTTTGACGCGGCTTGAAGATGAGACGCTTGTACCGCGTAACACTCAAAAGAAACAAGAAACGTCCAGCGGGGGAGGGGAAAGGAACATGGCAATGCGATGATACTGCACGGGGAAAATAAAAACCTTAAAACAACCGGACACACATGGAGTAGCGTTTTTGAGATTGCTGGTACGCCAGACACGCGCGCGCGATTTAGTTTTTCTAGTCGCGTGAAGTCGTTGTGAGGTGCATTTTTGGGGTGCACACGCACAAGTTTAGTAGTGCAAAGGACGGTTCTGCTGGTGAGTGGCATTTGTTATGCCGGGTTTTTGGTCCGTTTTTAGTTGAGGGAAATAGTTGGTTTTGTTTGAAAGGCTTTCGAAAAGGGTCGAATGTAATCGTTTTATATTTTTGTGATTTTTTTATGTTAATTAATTAAATTAAAATTATTACCTCAGTGTGTGGTGTAAGAGTGAAGTGAAATCATAAAACATGCGATTGAAGTTGGTTGGTTTTGGTCGCGTGATCGCTCTTTTGTGCTTTAGCAATTGTTTTTTTAAATGTGGTTTTAGAAGGCAAAATACTTGCTTCTAAATAGATTTGATTCTTTTTAGGATCCACATGATCGTAGTGAGATCCCTAAACTAAGCACTTGTTTCAGTTATTATTCTGCTGTGTTCGACTCCTATCGCTAACTGAATAATGATCAGCTATTAAAGCGAATACTCGTGCTCAAAGAGATCATTCAAGAGAGCATGGACAAAGATCTTAAACTGGTCGCGTGTCGAGTAGATTATTCTCATGCGACTGGTTACGTTATAATTGTTCTATGAAGTTTTACATTTAGTGTCAAATGCCTGCTTAATAGCATTGTTTTAGTCATCCTATATTTGATGATCTTACTCATGCAAGAGAATCTTCTTCATCGTTACCTGTTCAAATTGATGGAAGAAGTTAAGTTGGTTTTGGTAATTTTATTACAATTTTAACACTAGAAATACCAAGCATGTAAGATGTCTTTCGCTGTTGGCTACTTTAAAGGCAATTTCGAAGAACTGGATTACATTTAAATGTTTTTTTCTGAGTTCGTACATTACAATAGACTAGAGGAATATTTTAACCCTGAAAAAGTAATGTATTGAAAATGAAACGTACCAGTCAAAATAACTAACCCAATAGTTTTAATATTAAAGAATGTTTTTTGAACTCTATCAAAAATCGAATTTTTTAACTCGAGGTGCTTTTTTATATTCCACTGAACTGATCCAGATTTTTTGTTTTGCTTTTTTAATACAAACAAGTTTGGCAATATTAAAAAAAATCACAATTTTTGATAAAATTTTTGAAACGTTTAGAACTAAATATTTTTTGTTAAAAATGGTGTGTTTATTTGTGTTTATTTTACCGTATTTAGTTAATTTTTGAATGATTTTAATATTTTTTAAAAACAACATGAATGGGATACATTTTCCATCACCAAATTAACAAAACAGAAAGCTACAAACATTAATTAATAATTGTGCTATAAACATAACTTAAACATTTTGAATCGTGTTTTTAATATAATTTTTTCTACGTAAATATCACCCGAATTGTACAAACATAGCATCTTTTTTTGAGAATAGTAATTTAAATTCAAATAGCAAAGCTTTTCCTTCGCAAACGATCACGCTTGATTGACGCCTACTTGAGATGCACTTTCTTTGTCCTTTTGTGAGAAGACGTCCATTATTTTTTTTTTGCTGCGTTATCTTCCCACACACAAAAGAAAGAGTCAGAACCAGTGCGAACAGGAAAAGCGCAACAAAATTTTCTCGCGAGAGAATTTTCCCTATCGCGCGAACTGTGTGATCATTGCTGCTTCGACGCTTTCCATCTCATGCAGCATCCATCTATCTCACCCCAACTCTACCCGCATCTCATCTGCCCGTTTGTGCGTGAAAGAGACGTCGGTATAAAACTTTCCCTGTTCTCGTACGCGTTTTGCTCCATGCGCTCGATGCGAAAGGCGCGAAAAGTACGCACGTTTTTACCTTTTTCGCGCTCAACACGTCCCAAGATGCTGCCACGAACGATGACGCGATGATTTAAATGATGGTGTTGTTTTGACGCTATATCGTATAACCGCGCCATGGTGTTCGCGCGCGCGTTCTCACCATTCACGTGGTGTGCGTACGGGCGGACGCCACCACTACAGCACTACTGTGCCGGGTTCGGTACGCGGCGACACCAAGGCGATGCGATTTTAATTCGCGGTCGTGTCTTGTATGTGTCATAATATCGCGCACAACCTTTCCGCTACCTAAAAGCGTGTACCAAACGACTTGATTACGTGCGCGCTCGTGCCTCACCGTCGTATCGTGGCGATGGAATTGTTGTTCCATCATCATCATCATCATCATTGCCGTCAGCATCTTCTTCAACCACTTCTTCAAACCGTCGCTCTCATCCATTCCTACTTCATCCGGTCGCGATATGAATGTGTGTGCCCGAGCACAGTCGTAGTTCTTCCTTACTGCCCCCGGTTTTTCGGTGGTTGTTTAATAAATAATGCAATCTTTTTCTACCATCGCGCGGTGGCGATGCTGCCGCGGTTGTGTGCTCTGTGGTTGTGGCGGACATTTCCCATCGATAGTTCCGCGGTGTCGGTTCATGGGGCGCGTGTATCGCAAAAGGTCTCCAAGGTTGGGGGCGCCGTGAGTTTGTTTTTATTTTGGTGACCCACTACGTTCGTTGGTTTGGTTTGGTCAAACGATCCGGTAGCTGCTACATTTGCAAGATATTGTACAGCAAAGTGGGTGTGTGCGTAGAAGCGGTAGGCACGTTATCATCTAGCGGGCGGAAAACGCGAAATCCGTCAAATCAAGCCGTACAATCAAGCCGTGGCCACGCAATGTGTGGTGTAAATAACAGTTGTTTAAGATAGTGCTCCTTCGTTTGGTGCGCACAAGTAAGGCTCCGTTTAAAGCCCAAGGGCATGGGTGGCATACGTATGATAAGACGAGCACTAAGAGTGCCCAAAAAAAAATAAAACAAGCGAACCCTCCTGCATACTAACTGGTTTAACCTAAATTCTGTGCCACTGTCTAATTTCAGGAAGGATGTCAACGTTTTTCACCACCAACCGGCACGGGTACAGTGTGCGTTTTTCGCCCTTCAACCCGGACCAGTTCGTCGTGGCATCGAGCCAATTCTATGGGCTGGCCGGTGGTGGCACACTGTACTTTCTTGAGCTAACACCGGACGGTTGCGGGATCGTCGAGAAGCGAACCCATCACTGGACGGACGGTCTGTTTGACGTGGTACGTATTAGAAAGGGAGGAAGTAATCTTATCACTAGCGCGTAACCTAATCCCCACAACACGTTGTGAGCGAGAAATGTTGGAAAACAGGGCAATTGGTCAAGATAAGAGATAGGGCTACAATTGTCTAAAGAAGCTGATGTTAAACATGCTGACGAAGTGGCACCAATTTGAAGAATTCTAAACTGACACCTCTTACTTTTTCCCTCCTTAGACATGGTCCGAATCGAACCCGGAAATCATTGTGTCCGGTTCGGGTGATGGCAGTGTCCAGCTGTGGAACACCAACGTGTCCAGCAACAATGGGCCACCGTCGATGGTGTACCGGGAGCACAAGAAGGAGATCTACAGCGTGGACTGGAGCAAGGTACCGTACGAGCAGCTCTTCATCAGTGCCAGCTGGGACAGTACGGTGAAGATATGGGATCCGATCCGGAATAACTCGCTCAGCACGTACATCGGCCATACGCAGCTGGTGTACAATGCCGTGTTTGCGGCCCACATCCCCAACACGTTTGCTAGCGTGAGTGGCGATGGTTTCCTGAAGATTTGGGACATCCTCTGTTACGATCTACCGATCGCAAGCATTAAAGCGCACGATGGAGAGGTACGTAGATGGGGGGGATCTTATAGAAAATACAAGTACAGGTGTCCTCGAATTGCAATTCTAGGTCTTAACGGTGGATTGGTGCAAACACGACTCGAACATTCTCGCTACTGGCGCGTCGGACGGTTTGATACGCATTTGGGACCTGAGAAACTTCGGCGTACCGATCACGGAACTGAAGGGCAATGAGTTTGCCGTAAGAAAAGTACAATTTTCACCGCACAATTTCTCCGTACTGGCCAGCGTGGGATACGACTTTACAACCAGGTCTGTATTGTGTGGCGTGTCCCGTAAGCAAATTTCAAAAGTTATAACCGTCATTTTTCCTCTCACTCAATAGAATATGGGACTTTAAGAAGAGCAATGAAGCTATGGAAACGATCAAACATCATTCGGAGTTTACGTACGGGCTCGATTGGAACAGACGTCGCCGTAATCAGCTGGCCGACTGTGGATGGGACTCGTTGGTGCACGTTTTCAAGCCGGATTGCCTATCGGATAAGATCTAGGCGGTATCGTGCCGGAAGGTGCACACCACCGCAACAGTTCCTTTTGAATGTGACTTCAAGCGAAGGATGTAGCCAGTAAGGTGTAGACGTGTGATCTATGTGTCCCCTTCCACAAATCCCCCACCCCAACTCAACCACAGCACATCCAATCGTCCTAAGGTGTAGTACGTTCCAAAGCCTAACCCCGTGAAAAGTGCGGGGCTATGGGATCGGCAAGCCAAAATTTTGTATTTCGGCCAAAAGTGGAAAGTGGGAAAAATTGTGATTTAGATGATAAGTAGACCAAAACAAGGCTCCCCGGGATGCTGTGACTCTTGGCACCAGGCCTGTAGGCGGGAGGCTGTCACATTGAAATTAACTATTTGTACAGAAAGTAATCGTGCAAGGGCGTCAAAAAAAATGGGAGTGCGCCAATAACACCGTCCGGAAAGGATGGTGTAAAATTTATGTTTCGATGTACAGTTGTAATCAAAACACTCGGTGATGGTAGAGCTGCGGTAGATGATACTTACATACATGGTGCGTGGTACAGCTGTAAAGGAAGCTTAGCGGCAGCGAATTATAGAACGGTGCGCAATTTGATGGTAGTTTATATTAAACTTTAACTGTTTATATTATTATTTATTACTCTTCATTGAAGATC
This sequence comes from Anopheles funestus, assembly GCF_943734845.2. NCBI lineage: Eukaryota > Metazoa > Arthropoda > Insecta > Diptera > Culicidae > Anopheles > Anopheles funestus. The sequence goes on along the minus strand of NC_064599.1, from coordinate 25,206,109 downwards.
GTTGCAGCTTGGTTACATGTTTCTTTTTCTCTTTTCACAACGCGCTTGGTTTATTGCGAGGTAGGGTTTTGGGTTTTATTTTTGTGCTGGTGCAAGCATTGTTTTAGGCTAATGGATTATAGTTCGGGATATTACAAAAAAGCATGGTATTAAAAACAAGATAGATAAATTTGTGAAAAACCAAACACACAGGAAATATATGCATATGTGTCTGAGAAACGTGATTCAAACATTTGATATGGAAAGAAATGATGATTGTTTTAAATTAGTTTTTTTTTTTTAATTACGACGTGTGTATATTGCTTATCTTTTAAACTTCTCTTAATTATCTATGCTAAATAAAAGACAATTGCTCAATATAAATTGTAAAGCGTTTGTTGAGCTTTCATCCACGTGACTGTGTCAACCACGTGACTGTTTGAGTTCAGGCGTAACGTAAATTGGAAAGTACGCAGCCAAAATACTCGCGCAGCCCGATAGATGTACCCAAATATATGTTTTGATTTAATTTTATTTGCACAAAACATGAAAATGATGCTCTGTCGCACAACTTTAATTTTAATGTACACTTTTTGCACAATTATGAAAACTATTTTTTAAATATAAATGTATAAATGACGAAGGAACTTCCCACAGTGCTTGTGTTGACAGTTCTAGCTGACATTTTAGCATTCGCAAAGTTGTTTACGTTTTTTTCCCCCTAAGCCGGTACAGTTTACAAGCGGTGTTTGTAACGAAAACAGTGCGTTTTGGTTTGTAAAATGTAGAATTAGCCGGGTACGACAATCTAGGGTGAAACAAATAGTTATTTTGTTTACGTAGAATATAAAGAATCGGTATGCAATCGGTTATCTTAAAGTGATTTATTTGCCAAGTGTGTACAGTATGAAGAAACAACAAAAGTGAACAGATTCACATCAGTGTGCACACCTTCGACGCTCGATCCTCTGCCTGGATAATCTGATCGTTTTTGGAATACTTCACATCTGCCAAGGGAATAGAACGTAACGTATCATCCTGTTAGGTGCTTCAAAATACACGGTAAATCATCACCTCAAACTACTCACCATCGTCTAAAACGACACCCGGGTTCTTGCACGATACATCCATACTTTTCGATTTGAGCTCCTTGAAGAACTTACGCATCCTGTCGCTGGACTTTGTGCTGCCCATGCTACCGTTTAGCTTGCTGCCGAGGCTCAGCTTACGTGCATCCTCGTTGCGATTATTATTGCTATCATTTTTATTTCCATTTTTGCCATTGTAGTTTTCCGTATGTTTGCCGGCATGCTTCCCAGTGTCTGTATGTTCTTCTTCCTCGTCGTTGAAAGTGGACTGAGATGAGATGCTATCATTATCGTCATCACTGTAATCAATCAGCTGACTTATGTTGGGTGTGTGCGTTTTCCTCAGTCCGACATCCTTGTGGGCAGAGAAACGGTCCGCCTCATCATCCGCATCAGCTGCGTCGGATGGTCTCAGGTGGTTCTGGTGGTGGTGATGGTGTCGTTTGTGTTCCCGCTTCCCGTTGGGAGTAATGGCATTCGCTATGCTTACACCGTTATCGATAAACCGCACGTCCGAATCGCCTCGATCGCTCGTTTCGATCGCAATCGATTCATCCTTGGAAATCTCACGTTCCACGTGCTCCCTGCGCAACCGTCTCTTTTCGTTGCGGATAAACTCTTGCGCCTTTTGGGCGTCCATCTGCAGCTCGGTTGGTATCGGTGTAGCATTGTGCAGCAGCTCGAGAGCATGTGTTACATCTAGACGCTCTACGGCAGGGTAAGCCAACACTAGCGAATGTTCGTTCCCGCTGGCAATGTCCGTAACGTTGAAGTGACGGAATTTTGTTAGCTCTTTGAAATGATCTGACGCTGTGAAGGGGCAGTCATCGTCGTACGTCGTTAGCAGACGACCGGCACTGGTAATAAACGATACACAATCGTTTGCTGATGCGATCTTGATAACGAATTCATCCTCCGCCAACAATCCATCTAAATTTTCGAATAGTTCGAACCGTAGATCTTCCACCTTTCTCATCCGATTGGAACGGTATACGTGGCCGGACGCTAACAACAGGTAGACACAATCCCATCCGGTAATTTCGCCTGCAATCACGCTCTCCGGCAGAATGCAATTCGTCAGCTGTTTTAACACCGGAATAGTGATCTTTTGAAATTTTCCCACCAAATAAAGTATGTTTCCTGTCGTGATGAGCAGTGTGCAGTAGTTGCCACAGAACACCTGTCCGACCGGTTCCTCCAGTGCAATCCTTTCCGGTTGGGAGAGTATTTTAAGTGAATCGACTCCACCCAGCTGTTGGTGACTGTTGTATCCCCAGCCGTAACAATTTCCGGTGGAACTGAGCATAATGAAATGGTTGAAACCGGCCACTACCTCTGTGAAACGCTCCTCTCTAGATTCATCTAGAAGGTGATGGAATTCTCGCAGTTCTACCGGGAACGGTGTGTATTCACTGTTATCGGTGGGATTTTTGTGAAGTGTAGTCGCTTCCAGTAAGGAGGAAATCTTTGCATTGAAAGGGAATACATTTTTCCCACAGTAATACACCTTGTCAGATTCTGTGGAATGATTTAGAACTGGGTAAAACAGTTTTTTTTTTAAATATAATTTTAGGAACACTAATTGAAAACGTACCAGATAGTATAACACAGAATCCATTTCCACCGAAACAAAACGACTGGACACGCTCCTTGAGACGTTTGATCGTGCGCACGCAGGATGGTTTATGGATGGTTTCCGTTTTGCCCAATCCAAGCTGACCGTGTCCATTCAGACCCCATACGAACAGTCGTCCCGATTCTGGAATTCAAATATTGCGACACACAAAGGTTAAAAGAATGATTAATTGAAGGAAGAAGCCTAAACCGTCCTACGTAATATTTCAAAAAAAAAAAAAAACTCCTGAACCCACACTATTTCCTACCGATGTCTGGTCATTTTCTGGGCGCAATGCGATGTGATGAGTGTGTAAATATTATACCTCCGGACTGTGTTCTTGTGTGCGCCTTAATTGTGCGATTGCGTGCATCTATGTCACTCGTTGGGGAACCCTAGGTTCGTAGCTGAACTTTCACTGGCCACGATAATCGGTGTAATCGGAGGGGGAAGTGTAAAAGGGCAATAGTTAACACGAAAACGGATTGCGCCAGTGCTTCACACGTGCACAAGCGAGATTTTCAACGTTCAGTCCGGATGTATTGTTGCTTTGTTCTGGGCGATAGATATATGGTTATAATTTAACAGTAAGCACCAGCTGGATAAATACCGATTGCCAAATGCTACATTAGCGGGGTGCCCTTTCTGCATGACAACAAACACCTACTGGTCCTAGTAGTGGCGACATTAATTTGCAGCGCCAAAGGGAGGTTTCATTTTTCCCGATAAGATGTCTCGTTTGCTCGGTTTGGACAAAAGTTGAGCAAAAGGCGAAAGTGTTGTAATGAGAAAATACAGCCGGTATCGAGTGTTCGTGTCTTTTTCAAGTTCACGAACGCGCTTAATTGTAGCGAAAGGTCAACATAGCGCCACGGTTATATTTCGCGACACCACAAATGGATATATCGCTCTTGACACTAATGTTTTAATTGTGAGAGAAAGAATGCTTGGCCAGGGAAATAAAACGTTGTAAATTTTGTTTTGTTCTTAGTATGCTAATCACAAAGCATAGAAAGTGAAGGTGCACGACTTGACAAGAAAAATGTTTTGGAACAAAAAAATCTATGTTGGATTGGTAAGTTCCTTCAGTTGTGCAAGAATGCCATGTCTACGTATAATAACAATTTCTGCTTCATCATTGTTGTTATCATGAGTTGCCGAAAAGCACTTATAATCCGTTTTCATTTCCGGGTTCTTTCATAGACAAAGCAAAACTTGAGCATCAATTTGTCACACTTGCGTACAGGAAAGTACCGGCCTGAAATTGATCTTCTTTCACCCTAGGAATGTTACTTAAGAACCTTTTTTGTGACACAACACTACCGTAAACAATACCGGGACAACACTTACCGCATATCACTCCACTTTGTTTGCTGCCACAGACAATTTTCACGATCGGATCATTTTTGACAAAAAAGTAACTTTGTTGTCGCATCGGCACATCCTTTGTGGTGGGTTCCGGTACACCATCTTTACCGTTGGTCTCCGGTCGGTGGTTTGTTGAGTCGAGCTGTGATGTTGTTTCCTCTTTAATCGTATCATCGAAAAGGTACGATTTTCCCAACGTAAACACTGCACCCGTGTCTGGAGCGATGGGTTTCGAAAAGGACAATAAAGGTAACATAGAGGTTTTTGATGGATTTAGAAGAATTCTAATGATACAAAGTAATGTTTGAGCTTCTTTTTTTTGCACACGGATAATCACCTGGAACTTCAATATCCACATGCATGCCACCTCCGTTTTGGTCCGTTGTGTTACACATTTATACGAGCATATGATAAATGCCGAAAACTTGAGTAAAATTACTTATGTTTTTTAAAATATTTCTTCAGTTCAAACTTAGACGTATACTCGCTTTCATTCGCAAACACTATCCCGATTTGACCTATTTACAGGTTTACCACTTCCCAAGCATGATTAACACATTCTGCAAACACTTCACCTGTCGATGGCACGTAATGGGAAGGAAAGCCTTTTAGTTTCGTTCCCCTATGGTTCGTTTTGATTCTCCAACGTTGTTGGTTTGCCTGTGGTCCGTTCGATACTGTGGTCTAGCAAATACTTGCGAGCAGGTACCTTCCCAGCCAAACGTCCAAACGTTGCGTGGCGTGGCGCGAACTCACACGTCGGTTACGTTTTAGTAGTCGTGGTATAGAGCCGTTTACTACCACGACTAAGAGAAAGTATCCTTCAAAGGGTCAGTCTATGCTCGATTGCGTTCTAGTGCTTTGGTCTGCCTTGGACACTTGGCTGCCGTTGATGAAGGGAATGATATAAAAAAAAAAGGTTTGCTTCCATGTGTTGAGTGTGCGGATGAGAGAACCTCGATCGCATGTAACTGGATGACATCCATTTACGGCAAAGGGTGGAAAGTGGACCGTGGTGGGTAACTGTGTGGTGTAAAGTGTCGCTTCATATAGTGGAAACCCATTATGACCACCATACGCCGGTTATTAAGTGGGCCGCAGGCCGAACGTTATAGAATCTTTGATAATTTAGATATCGCGTCCGTTTGCTACATGAATATAGCTTTAGTCCGTTAGTCCGGAAATTATTGATTCACGAGACAATGGTTCCCACCAGCGTTTGGTACCAGCGTGTCTATTTACGGGCATTTCATTTATGATCTACTTTTAGAAGAGACACAGTGGCCTTTTTTATGGCTGGAATCTTGTTTGATGACTTAAAAAAAAGTCGTTATATGTAATTATTACCGTTTTGTTATAATTACATCCATCTCGTGGTTTTATGTGTTTGTTTTTTTTTCATTTAATTTAATAGATTTTTAAAAGAATAGAACCGTTTAACACAAAACAAAATTTATTTCATGCCTACTTCCATTGCATACATTCAGGCAGAAAAGATTCACTAATTCGTTGAATGCATTTTCCGTGCATAATAAATGTTCGTTTCAAATTGCTCGGCATGAGGAAAAAAAAGGTCGCTTGTTGCGTCCAGCAACAAAGATTGCGTCCAGCAATCACGGATTTCTTTCCCTAAATATTTACTCGCGACACGCAGTTTTCTTTAACTATACTCTATATTGCACACGTGTATTTTGTGTGTTAGTGTGTGGATTGTGTGTGGTGAATTGGTATGGTGTTAAAAAAACCTCTGCTTGTTCTCTGAGTCGCTAGGGCAAGAGCCCTGGCGCCAGCTTCGGTGGGCTTTTATTCAGCGGCACTCATCTCGCTCAGCCGAATATCCTCGCTGAGCCGAAGCTCCTCACTCAGCCGAAATCGCTATCTAGCGTCATCTAGCGGGAACGCGACGTGGCAGTGAAAGTTCAATTGAACCGTTTTGCAGAACACTGGGCCCCGGTGTTTTGAGCTGTCAAAACACCATCTCGTGGTTCAATGTCAATAACAGCGATCTTCACTGCCGGCCGCTCTAGAACCTTTCCGCTAGCGAGTTTCACGTGCACTTGCCTAATTTCTCCGTCCTTCGATGGTACTGTCCGTACTACGCGTCCCTTTGGCCAACATCCACGCGGGAGGTTGTCGTCGACAACCAGCACCAGATCATCTTCCTTCAAAACCCGATTCGTCTGGAACCACTTGCTTCGTCTGGTTAGCGTTGGCAAGTATGAGGTGACCCATTTTCGCCAAAAAACATTTGCGTACGCTTGAGATGTCCTCCAGTTGTTTCGCAGGCAGGCCGCCGAGTCATCTAAGCTGCTAAGGGGTTTCGTCCCAGCTGATGAGCCTAGAATAAAGTGGTTGGGTGTCAATGGCGCTTCGTCTTCACTTTCTACGGGAACTTGCGTGAGCGGCCTTGAGTTTACTATCAACTCCACTTCCATCAGCCAGTTCGCGAACACCGCATCTGTTGGCGCACGTGCAAACCGCATGTTGTTTAAAGTGCGCTTCACCGTTTGCACCAGTCTCTCCCATGCCCCGCCGAAGTGTGGAGCAGCCGGCGGATTAAACTTCCATATCGTGTCTGGAAGGTGCATCGCTTCAACCAACTCATGGGTGTTAACTTCTGCAATAGCTTCTTTCAATTCGCGATTTGCTCCTACGAAGTTGGTGCCCCGGTCCGAGTAAATCTCCAACGGCGTACCGCGACGAGCGATGAAGTTCCTCAGCGCGAGGATGCAAGAGCTGGTTGACAAACTTGTTGCCACTTCAATGTGGATCGCTCGGATGGTCAAACACGTGAATAGTACTCCCCAGCGCTTCTCCTGCCTCCGTCCGACAGCAACAAGGAACGGACCGAAATAATCGATCCCAACGAATGAGAACGGTCTGCAGAATGGAGAAAGACGCGCTGCGGGAAGTTCACTCATTGTGGGTGCCGTAGGTGTAGCGTCACGGATTTTGCACGTCATACAGTTGTTCCGTACCCGATGACAAGCGCGCCTCAAGGCCGGAATGTCGAACTTTTGCCGGACTTCGTTCATTACGGTTTGATGATTTGCATGTTGGTAGCGTCGGTGGTAATCATCAATTATCAGGTCGGTGAGGTGGCCAGTTTTTGGTAAGATGACGGGTCGTTTCATGTCATCGCTGATGTGCTGGCAAGCGTCGATGCGTCCGTGTAGCCGTATGACGCCGTACGTGTCCAGGTAGGGGCTTCGCCTAAAAAGAGTGCTACTTTTTTTAAGATTTATTCTGTTTCTTTTAGTATCCGCCTGCCCCTCCTGAAGGATCCTATACTCATCTGGGTACTCTTGACGCTGTACTTGTATCCAAAGTGTGCGTTCGGCTTGTTGCAACTCCAAATGAGTTAACGGTCCCAGGATGCGCGAAGCTTTTGGTTGGCGCGCGTTGTTAATAAAGCGCCAAACATACGCAGCTGCTCGTTGCAATTTTCGCCATCGCGAAAATCGGTCGATAGCTATTAGCGGTTGTGTTAGATGGTGCACTGTGACGGTTTGACGCATTTCTTCTTCCGTGGTACGGACATTTAACGACGGCATGTCCCATTCATCTTCGGGTTTCCGTAAAAAATCAGGACCGTTAAACCACTTGGTAAATGTGGTGTGTGGGTCAAGGTTTGACCACTTAGTGCCCTCATCGGCGACGTTGAAAAGTGTAGGCACCCAATGCCATTCATTCATGGTGGAGTTTTCCAATATTTCTCCTACCCTATGAGCTACGTATGTGCTGTAGCGTCTGTGATCGGAATTGATCCAACATAACACATCTTTTGAATCTGTCCACAGGAATCGGCGTTGAATTGGTATTCGGTGTGCCTTTTCAATAGTTTTAGCTAGACGTATCCCTAAAACAGCCGCTTGTAGCTCTAATCGAGGAATGGAGATGTATTTCAAAGGCGCTACTCTAGTTTTACCACCGATCAATGCTACCTCGTGTTGCCCGTTCGACTCGATCCGAAAATATGCCACTGCAGCATATCCATCTTTACCAGCATCGACGAATATATGTAGTTCAGTATTACAACTGTTAAGGTCGATGGCGAGGCGGTAGCATCTTGGCACTGAAAGCTTTTGAAGCTCAGGTAGGCATGCGAGCCATTTCTTCCATTTGTCTTCCAAGTTGGTTGGAATTTTCTCATCCCATCCAGTGCCGGCGCGCCACACTTCCTGAAGAAGAACTTTGAGGAACAACATGAAAGCTGCGATTAAGCCAAGCGGGTCGAAAATGGCCATAAGAACGCTCAAAAGTTGCCGCTTAGTAGGTGCTATTTTTCCCTCTAGGACCTCTTGTGCTTTATTTGGCAATTTAAATTGGAAGGTGTCACTATGAGCATCCCACCACATGCCGAGTACTTTTTGGGTTGCAGTCGAATGGTCTAGCATCATCTCTTTCAAGCGGTTCCCGTTGTCCCCGACGACCCGTAAAACTTCATTTTTGTTCGCCATCCAGTTGTGCAGTTTAAATCCGCCTTGCAAATGGATAAAGGTTACTTCTTTCGCTAACCTTATCGCTTCTTCTAGTGTTTCTACACTAGTCAACATATCGTCAACATAATGGTCTGACTTTATGCATTCTGCTGCTTGCGGAAATTGCTCGGCGTATCTATCAGCGTTTGCATTTTTTACAAATTGTGCGCAGCTTGGCGAACAAGCTGCCCCGAAAGTCATTCGCATCATGACGTATTCATCTGGTTCTTTCTGTGTTGCATCGTTTCTCCACAGGAACCTTTGGCTGTTTTGGTCTTCTTTATTAATCAGGACCTGATGGTACATCTCCTGAATGTCCGCTGCCATAGCGACTTTAAATTCTCTAAAACGGCATAATACGGATGTTAATGGTGCTAATAAATCGGGACCGGTTAGTAGCATTGAGTTCAGTGATACTCCATTTACTGATGCTGCTGCGTCCCATACTATGCGCACTTTGCCCGGTTTATTAGGATTAATTACCGGGAAAATAGGTAAGTACCACTTCCGAGGATGTGCTGCCGTTATTTCGTGATCGGTAAGTTTTCTTACATAACCCTTCGCTACGTGATCGGCCAATATCTGGTTCATTTTCAATCGGATGTGAGTCTCCTTTTCCATTCGTCGTTCTAAACAGGTTAGTCGTTTCATTGCCATTGAGCGGTTGTTAGGTAATATCACATCATCGTAGCGCCATAACAGCGCGGTAGTGTATATATTATTAACAAGTTTTGTTTTTTGCTTTAGGATCATCATTGCTCGCTCTTCATTTTTGGAATGGGTACTCACGTGTTGTTTGTTATACGGATCATCCAGTGCGAACCCTCCTTTAAGTGCGGCATCAATCTTCGTATCGATATTTTGGCAATCGCATAGTTCAATGCAGTGGGTGGCTACTACTTTTGCTGTTTTTGAAGCTACCTGTGAAGAAATACATCCTGAAACTGTCCATCCCAGGCGGGTCTTTGTGGCTATGGGCTCATTTACAGATCCTTCGACAGTTTTTAGCGGCACGGTTATGTGGTAATTATTCATACCTATCAGCAGTCTTGGTGGTGTCTCTCGGTACAACGCTAGCGGTATTGATGACAGATGTTTGTAGTTTGCTCGTAGTTCCTTTTGCTCAACACGCTGCGCCGGCAAACCCAATCGATGTACGGTCCGCACATCTATCTCGTACACGTGGTCGTTACTCTTAAGTCCCGATATCCCAATACTCACATCCATTGATTTGTTTTCATAGCGATGTTGACCACCGGTCCACTTCAGGCAAAGTGGTTTCAGGATTCCTGACGCACCAAGCTCTTCCATCAGCGAGTGTTCCATTAGTGATACAGACGCGCCTTCGTCCAGTAGCGCGACGGTTTGTATTCTTTTATCTCCTGCATGTAATACGACCGGTACATGCCTGAGGAGTACGTCACTTGCTGCTGTGGTAGAATGGGAGAAATTATTAATTGCTTTACCTGGAGCCGAAGCGGGGTTATGCAGCGTTGGATGGTGTTTCGCTGTACAATTGTCCTTTCCACAGACACGGGCTTCTCGACAGAGATTTCGATGCTTTTTTAAGCAGTGCTTACACCACGATTTCTGTCGTACCAGGTTCCACCTCTCAGATACACTCATACCATTGTATGCGGCACACTCAGCTGGGTGTCTGCATCCTTGTTCACATGCGCATCGCTGATCTGGTTTCGGGCCGGCAGACTGTTCCACGTGCATGTTGACATGCTTTCGATGTTCGGTGCTGGGTGAGGGGTGCGTTACGAGCAGTGCCGCCTTTTTAATTGTCTGCAACCATTTTCCAAAATCCTGCAACGTGTTTTGTGAGGTAGTTACACGATGTATGCCCCACTGCAAACGAACAAAGGGAGGAAGTCGATCGACTAGTTCCTGCATCAAGGGTCCATCGAATCGGTTTTCCACTTCACTTGACCTGAGCGTTGCGCAGATTTCTTCCACCGAAATAGCGAAATCGACTAGCGTGTCCAACTTATCGCCCTTCGGAGGTGCTTGACGACGTATCTGCTCCAAAAGAGTTCCAACGACGATCTCTGGCCGACCGAACATCGATCTAAGGGTTTCCATCACTTCTTTGAGGTTATCCGATTTGCGAAGACGACACTGAACGGCCTTCAATGCCTTTCCCTTTAATGCTTGCTGAAGGCGTATGGTATTCTCTCCATCGGAAAATCCACAAAGTCGCGTAGTTTCGTTAAAGCTCGCTTCAAACATCGACCACTCGTCTGGATTGCCAGAAAAATACGGCAATTTCCCTTTTACAGCTTGACGGGTTGCAACTTGGCTTCTACTAAGTTCATGAAAATCATTTTCACCGAACTCAGAATAAGGTTGCCGACCACTGGAAACACGTGCTTCGGCGCCATTGCTTCGCTCCATGCGCTGAACAAAGTTGCCTAGAACGGCTTCAAGCCGCTCTACGATGTTAGGTTCCTCTCTTCGCTGCACGCGGCTCGTCCCAAGTTCTTCCATTAGCTTATGGAAGCAGCGGCTAATTTCGTCAAGCGTATTAGCGTTCGGGGCGCTTGACTTAGCCACATGGTTCGGTGATGACGTGGCGACTACCGGTCTCATTCTGGCAGGGGGCTCCTCACCTTGGCCGGGTGCTTCATCATCGAGCGTCACTGCTGCGGGTTGAGCAAAATACACGGACGGCGTGTCGAACGTACAATCGTCGAATCCCTGTCTGCCTACCGGCGGTGTGCCAGGCACGCACATCTGGCATGTCCACTCACGGCTGTGAACGGATTCGTCCTCGTTAACACACGCGAGATGATAATATCGGCAGCATCTATCACATGCGACGGCATCATCTAGATTTGCACCGTTGCAAATGCTACACACTTGTTCCATTTTTTAAATCACTTGCGAAACACTGCACTCGCGAACTTTCTTCGTTGGAGTCCTTCCGATAAAGATAGCGTGTTTTCGATGTCCTATCGAAAACGTAGCACGCGGTCACGCGGAGAGAGCGTACACAGGATTTATAACACTGGAGAAAGGTTTTTTTAAATTGTTGCGTCCAGCAACAAAGATTGCGTCCAGCAATCACGGATTTCTTTCCCTAAATATTTACTCGCGACACGCAGTTTTCTTTAACTATACTCTATATTGCACACGTGTATTTTGTGTGTTAGTGTGTGGATTGTGTGTGGTGAATTGGTATGGTGTTAAAAAAACCTCTGCTTGTTCTCTGAGTCGCTAGGGCAAGAGCCCTGGCGCCAGCTTCGGTGGGCTTTTATTCAGCGGCACTCATCTCGCTCAGCCGAATATCCTCGCTGAGCCGAAGCTCCTCACTCAGCCGAAATCGCTATCTAGCGTCATCTAGCGGGAACGCGACGTGGCAGTGAAAGTTCAATTGAACCGTTTTGCAGAACACAAACGACAAACGAAATTAAAAACAGGAACAATTTTCTTCTCTTTTTACTTTAAAATGTAAGTGCAGTTTGATAAACTAAACTAGACAATGCACTGCACTGGCGGTGAAACATCATTCCTGGCACTTGGTCCCGCGTGCAGTTGATGTACACGGCGCAACAGGGGAACTGGCTTATGGTGTGGTATAATCGATTTTCCAACCGTAAACAAAAGTTGAAAGAACTGTCCAGTCTATTGACCCCTTTCCCGGGAAAGTTCATGTGTGGTGAAAGGTTTGGGAGAAAATACAAAATAGGCCACAAGGGAAAATGAAGGGGAAGAATCCTTCATGCGACCCTTCCGACGAATAAGTGTCACAGTAGAACAGCATAAGCATTATAATCGGAATGGTCGGAATTATTTAGCTTTAATAAGGAACGGTCCTTCCCGTCGTACGTCGATGATCAACGCCGGGGAAAAAGCTTTTTATCCGCGTGCCTCATCGATGAGGAAGGAAATGAATACCGTTTACTACTGCTTTTGGCCGTTTTTCTCTTGGCATCGATAAATACTGTCGCCAGTTTAACGATCGGATTAAATCACTTTGTTTCTGTTTTTTTTCTGTTACAGGTGTTACTTAGTATCGAAACATCGAAGGTTTCAACTTTTTTGTTGTTGTGTGTCCACGAGCAGCACTGATCTGGAGCACACTGATTTTATTCACCGATGTGCACCCGTTATCGTGGCGATGAATATTCAACACAGGACAATAATTGTTCCAAATCCGTTCATTTCGATTTTGGGCAACTAAGAAGAAACGAACATTAATATGCAGCACTGGTTCTAGACGACTAATTGCAGCTTCTCATTAGCAGATAGTAAAGGTGTTCCCATTTACAACTCAAGCACACTCTCAAACACTTTCCTATCAGTAGCGTCCTTCTTAACATTGTCTTACTAAAGGAAGATGCCGGAAGTATCGGAATGTCTCACAGTTAACTCTCGTTGCGGAGCAATCCTTGAACTTGCAGTCACCGCTGTTTGAAACTCCCGTAGCCTTACTGAAGCCACCGTAACCATAACGCAATAAGGAGAATGAACTAAATGACGCGTATGCTTTCCCCAAGCACCGTATCCAAAACAAAACCACCGTTCGGAACCGATCGGTACGATGGCGCGTCGGTTTTGTTGCATAGTTGCATGTTTGTTTTTCTTCACCCGGTGCGCCTCGGGGAACGCAATTAAGTGTTCGAGAACAACGGGGAAAACTTTCGCACCTTCGTTGCAGGTGGAAGAAAACACATTCCACTTGTGCTAGTAGTGGCGCATGCCAAACGGATTTGTTTACACTCGTTGGTTACTATCACAGTCAGTTTGGAGCCATCGTGTTTGGTAGTAAACAGGTGGGATAAACGGAACCATGGCACCGCCCGGTGTACGGATGTACGGGAATGTCTATAAATGGATTGAAAAATGGACAGTAACAGATATGAAACGAATTACAAATCCTGAATTAGTTCGCTTATTTCGTTTTGCGACACACAATTAAGCGTTTATGTGGCATGATTTAATTTTAATTCATTCGGTTGTGTTTATTGTCGTGTTTTTATTTTATTTTTTTTTAGCAAACCAACAACACCAAACCACACCAATTCCATAATCCTAATGTTAATCATTCTATGCATTTTTAGTTACCGAAAGTCATTCAAACACGAAATGCAGCGTATGAATGCGTGAACCGAAAGCTTACTCTAAAATGTATGAAATGGCACCAGGCAATAATGAATTCATGAGTGCACCACCAGCGTGAGCAACAACAAGTTCGCATGATGAAGGCAATAAAATGACTAAAAAAACACGTCCGGGAAACATAAACACACAGGATTTTCAAAATGACGCTTTGCGTTTTTTCCTTCTTCTATCATCCCCCGGGGGTTGGTGTTTGGAAATCAGGCCGAAATGTGACCGACTTTCAGTAGTAACCGGCGATGGTGGGCAGTTTGTGATGGAAATGCATAATTTATTGTCTGTACAGTAGGGAGAAAGAAGGGGAAAGACAAAAAAAGGGCAATGGAATTCCTTTGCTTCCCTTCGTATCACTTCCTGTAGCACTATTCGTTCGAATTGATCGGCCGTATGAAATATTCAACCATCAGCCTGTTTATGAAGCTCGCGTAATGGCCACCAGAAGTGTTCGGTTATGAATTTCATCGGCAGTTTTGAATCGATATGCTAATAGAACTGGTCAGTAGCCTACAAGCTTTTGGAAGCTTGCCTATCGTTTGCGTTTCAATTAACTAAACGATTGAATGTAGCGGTCGTGGAAATTGTGCCACACATTGTAAATAACCGGTTGATGGGTGGAGTAAGATATGTAATTGAAAGCTATTTCAAATTGTAAATGCATTCATCAAACATATGTAATGCACTTGTAAGCATGTGCCGATTTACCGTGGATATATTGGAAAATTGAAATGCTATATTTTAATGCGGAAATTTAGGGTTTGGTGGAAGGCTTTTGATGATTTTTTATCTACTGCACCGGATATACGAGCAGCAAACCTGACGATTCCCATCGCTGAGTCAGGTTTTGCGTTGCATTTTCCAAGCTAGTAAATAATTAACAATAATTGGCTCTTTCCGTGACTATTACTGCAGCGCCATAACGAACCTAAGGATAGTTCTTTGTATATTTTGTTTTTTTTTTCAAATGCAAGTATTTTTCGATATGATTTTTAAAAGTGTTGAAAAAAAATGTATTTATGATTGGATAAAATATTTATACTTTTTGGAAACGCTACAAGCGAAGATTAGAACGGTATGATGGGAAATTAGCTTCCCTTTTTTTAAAGCCTCCAGGCAGTATCATTCCTCAAGGATACTGTTGGGAACTGACCGGGAACTGACTGATTACCAATTAACATGCTCGTGTAACTTATCGCTGTACGTGTACGTGGCATTGTATTTGCAGGCGCTCGTTGTTTCACTGCTAGTAAACCGGATGGATATGAGTTGGTGTAAAAAGGCTCTCCAATGTATCCGTTGCGCCAACAATTAACCCTCACCTAGATTCATCCCCGATGGGGGTTTTGTGACAAAAAATCGATACGAATCGTGCGTATTATTTGAGCTTTCGGGTTCATTCATGCGAATTCTTCATGCCATTAATTCTGCTAAGAAAGTTCCTTCGGCTGCTAGCGTCCGGTTGGGTTATTGCTTGGAAGGGAATAATGAACCACAGGAATTGACCGGGTAAAGCATTACGTAGTGGGGGTGGAAAGCGTGAAAAGCACGTATTTTTCCCATCAACCTTGCCCTTCTTTTTTTTCGGACCCGGTGAATGAGTCCACTACGATACGGAGCGGATTTCGGTAACCTTGTGCCTAATTGGCGAGAAGTTTCCACTGTGACCAGTCGTCGTCGGTGGTTGAGCAAAAAAAAAAAAAATCAAAGGAAGGGGATTGAAATGTTGTTAAATTTAGGGACCGTTTCGAATGTGTCGTGTGGTGGTTGGATTTAATTAATTCATTGCGCTAGCGTTTGTGTTTAATATGTTCTAACGGGGTATAATAAATTAAGTCGTTTGTCAAAAAATTATTGAATGTCCTGAATTAAAAAAATATATATTAACTAACCATCATGTGAATAATTGTTAAAGAAATATTTAAAAAAATATTAGAGTGAAATTAGTTTAATAAAAAATCAACTTCTTTTAATAAGCCATATTGTCGAATCGTTCAACTGCTTCAAAAGATACATCAAACAAACTTGACAAATGTACTGACAACTCTAGTGTATCTTATTACATTATTTACTCTTCCAGACGGAAAACGTCATACATGTAGACCGTATGTTCCTTGGTGTCAGCTAAACTTGCTTGTTTTATTGACCAGTGCATTGTTGTGCGTCTTGTTGTACTTTCAGCTTCAGTCCAATATCAACCATGTCCAGTGGTGAAAGTGACTCCAGCGAATCACCGAACGTTAGTGCTACTCCGACGATGAGTTCCCGCGAGACAGCGGCCAACGTAATGTTGACCGATTCCGAGAATACAAACAACGAGAACCGTGTAATAGAGATGGAATCAAACCCCGGTGCAGAAGATACCGACGCTGCACCTTCGGGAAAAGTGGAACAAGCTGATGAGCCAACCACAGAACCAACTTCGAGTGCTTCTGATGAGAAAGAGATTGATGAGCCTGGGAAGGAGAAACAACCCGACGAGACGGGTGCTTCCAAAACGGGGAAAGATCAGCACGCGGAGCATGTAACATACAACGAGACGGGCGAAGCTATTTACACCGATCCGGCCACCAAGTTTCAGTACCGATGGTGTAAGGAAAAAAGCGAATGGGTACCACTGGACGGAACGGTACCGTCGGGAACGGCAGGTGAAACACCGTCAGACAATCCATATGAAAACGAACACTATCGGTGGTGTCACGAGAAGAAAGAATGGATCCCGAAGCAGGAAACTCCAACCGAGACGGAGTTTTATCGGTGGGATGAGAAAGCGCAAAAATGGGTTCCAAAACAGCAGCAGCAACCAACATCCGAAGAGGATCGGGAGTACGGTTACGAGGACGGTGTGCACACGTACAAGGATAAGGACGGTGCGGTGTACTTTTGGGACGACGAACGGAAAGCCTGGTTCCCTAAGGTGGATGATGACTTTATGGCCATGTATCAGCTAAACTACGGGTTCATCGACAACACCTCGAGTGGAAGTGTTCCCGCTGTCGCAGGTAGAGTCACCACCGGTGAAGGATCTACGGCTGCGAGACAATTCCCTGGACGGAACATTGATGAGGATGACGTTGATGAACAGGATGAGGCACAACGGGCCCTTCCGAAGGGCAAGAAACGGAAAGCACCACCGGAACCACCGAAATGGTTTGATATGGCACCGGAGCACAATACGAAAGTGTACGTGTCCAATCTACCGATGGACATTAGTGAGGAAGAGTTCGGTGAAGTGATGTCCAAGTGTGGTATGGTGATGAAGGATCCCAAGACGCATAAGCTGAAGTTGAAGCTGTACCGTGAAGCGGATGGAACGCTGAAAGGTGACGGGCTATGTCACTATATAAAGGTAGGTGAAGCTGTTTTTTTTTCGCATGTGTTTAAGAGCATGATAGTGGCTGGAAAGCTATAAAATTTTGACCTTTCAGCAAAATTCTAAAAAAAAATTTGTCTAATTTGACGCTACCCTTATTGATCTTGGTTTTTCTTGTCTATGGGCAAGCTTTAAAGGAGGTCTAAATTACTCTTCTCTAAATAACCAATTTTGTGTATTCGGTATATTACCGAAATTATTGTTTTGTATGATTTCCAAAATATTTATCTAATCTTTTATGTCGTTTTGTATATTACTTATTTTTGTTTCTTTAAAAGTTTTAAGTGTTTTAAATTTTTTTAACATCTTGATTAAAATTTTGTATTTTTTTTTCTTTATTTTATATTTATTTTTCAATTGTTTTTAATTGTTTCTATTTCTTCAAAATTCATTTATATGACTTTAGAGATTTGTAAGAAAACTTAATGTTTGAAATGGAAAACTTGTTTCATTTTTTGTGGACTAGTTTTTCTATCAATAATTATAATTGTTTTAATCTCTGTTTTAAAGTACTTACTTTTGATCGTTTCTGTTATGTCTTATATACATACTTCTATACATGTGAAAATACTTACCCAAATTTTAAAATTTTTCATAAAATCCATTTGAATCCAAGAAGAAGAAAAAACAACTCGCTCAAGTAATACTTTATTTCAACCAGTAGTATGCTTTTCTTTGTAAAACAATGCAAATGTGTGCTGCCCCAATTCCAATGGGACATTAAACTCCACCGTTGGAAATGGCATGATTGAGGTGGATTGATGTACCTACAAATTTTGGTTCTGCCTTGTACATCGCGAACCGACTACCGATTGCTGACTGTAATCACCTTTTCGTTTGAAATCGTTGTATGCGTGACCTTTAACACTATGCTTTAATGTTGGTTGCATCGGAACATATCCGTATGCGTGTGTCAATTCGCAGGCGAACTTTCACACACCCGCGTATACAAGATAGCTTATCGTATAGAATCTAAATCATCTTCAACGACTTCTTCATTCTCGCGGCACATAACTAGCTTGATTCCCTACGCAACGAACGGTCACTGACCACCGTTGATGACGTTTCGTTTGTTTCCATTGTTTGCGTGTTTCTGGTTTTGTAGTTTTGCTTTAAATATTTTGTGTTTTCTTTTTGTAGATTTAAAGTTACAAATAGTTATGCTTTCGCGTTTGGCGTTTTTACTTTGCTGTTTGCGAGAGAAACGTGGTCTGTTTCCCGCAGGTCACAGGTTTTATTTTGTGCGGCCGGTTCGGTTCATTTATTTAATTCCTTTTTGTTTTGCAATTAGCTTTTCGAATTCTTTAAATCATGTAATAAGTGCCACCGGTTGCATTCGCTCCAATACTGACTCTTGCGTCGAAAGTGATAGGAACGAGCAGCGATGGTAATAATAATCATCATCATAATAGTAGTGATTGTAGCAATAAGTATTAATAGTATGGCAATTAGAACTAAGCGCTAATGTTAGTCTTAATTTTACATCGACAAGGACATGGTCGGCGATTGGGTTTTTGTTTCTTCCCTTGTTTTATCAATTCTTTTCCTAAACATTCTGCATATTTTCTGCAGCTTGCCACCATTTTTTGTATTGCTTTCCGCTTCGTCGCAACAGAAAGACACACCTAAACACATGCCTTTTCCTTTCTGTTTACTACTTCTGTTAGTACTATTTCTTAAAAGAGGGGAAAGCTTTACTTTAGTCTGTATACATTTTCTTTGCAGATTGTTTTATCCCTTCTCTAGTCACTACTTTGTTCTGCCAATGGTTGATACCCTTTGAGGTTATGCTACTCAAATGTTTCATATTTAGTGAGTTTTATCATTCAATCTACTTAACTCGTTTTGGTCGAACTTATACCCTTAGTATACCTCTCTAAACGCTCTAGTTGTTGTCTAAACAGTTGCATTGAACGAGATTGTAAGATTTTACATTAATGCGCGAAAGACGTTTTGTTGTTACCGGGGAGTGGAAAAAGTGGTTCCGTTTTGTTTATGAACGAATTTATTCAACTTTTTTTTTTGCTCTTATACATTCTTAATGCACTAAAGTACTAGCGTGTTAGATACTGCCACTGTGTCACAGTATGTTTACTATTTGCTTTGTTTAGTTCACTATCTTGCTGGGTTTTGCTGTAATTTCCACTCCAAACTTATCGATTTCTTCTCTTTAGTATGAGTCTGATTGTATGCTACTATGTAACACCGTAATCAGAAAATACGAAGAACGCAACTCTTAGTGAGGCTTTTGTATTTTAAAGTGACTTTTTCTATTTTCTCCATAAGTATGGTCTGAAGCAACTCGTAAAAAACCGTCAAATCAGATCAGTGTAGTGCACAGTAACGAATTTCTATGTTCCAAGTATATTGGATATGTGTGTTTGTTTTGTGGAGCACTCGTTCCGGATCCGGATTGAGGTTAAAAGTTGTTGGATTAAGTTAAGTTGGATTGACTTGAGGTTGTTGGATGTGCGCCATCGTTCGTCTCATCTATAGTTGTTTTTTTGTTCGTGTTGGTTAGTCCCGAAGAAGTCCTCCACTAACGCTACGGGAAGGTTAAGCTTACGGAAAGCTTCTTATCGCCAACGGTAGGAACCTGCGTGCCCTTCTACTGCACCACCTCATTTTCGCGCTGCAGCTGCTTCTGGCGTTCCTCCTTCAGCTTCTTTCGCTTGGCACGATCCTGGAAGAATAGCTGCTGCTCCTCCCACGATAACCTCTGGAGCCGTTCGCGCAATTGATCCCGCTTAAGCTTCCTTTCGTCCATCGTCATCGAGTGGGTCGTGTGGTGCTTAAGGATGTTGGTAGTAGCTGGCGGGAAGTAAGGGATTCTCATTGTCGGCGTTGGTCGGCTGGTAGTTCGCGGTCTTGGTGTTGTAGTTGTGGTGGTAGTCGTCGTCGTCGTCGTCGTCGTCGTAGGGATGGTAGTGCTCGGTGTAGTCGGTGGACGTGTCGGCATAAAGTAGTGGGTCCGTTTGGTGGTTTTATGCATTCCCGGTTGGTGACGGTGTTGATGTGGTCCGTGTGCTTCCACACGTGCCGCCGAACCATGCCCCAGCCGATAGCTGCTCGGCATGCTCACTAGACGGTTCTTGCCATTGCGTCCGGTGTGGAAGTCAACGTTAAACTGTGAACCCGAATGGTACCCATTTCGATGTCCATTATCGATCGTGTTAATATCGTTCGGTGCGTCCGGGGCATACTGGGCGAGATGTTGCTTGCGACCAACCACCACTTCCGGCGGAATGTAGTAAGGTCCGGTAGCAGCCTCAACAGTCTTCCTGTTATGGTACGGTTTGCGCTTGTGCTCGGGACGTGGTTTAATCGAAGGGTTCGATTGCATTACCCGCTTCATGCTATTGAAGATGCGTGGCTTCTCATTGTTATTGCTAGAGAAAATCAAAATTCAAAGTTTAATACAAATGTTAACAACAGTTTCGTGAGATGTCACGTATAGTACTACCTTCGGTTACGATTGTTTGGTTCGTTCATGATGAACACCAGCTTCTCGTTCGCCTTCTGATCGGGATAGGTTTTGTTCCATTTGTCATACAAACTGTACCGTCCGGATGCGGACACTAGCGGCATACGATGTTGACAGATAAAATTGATTTTCTTTGTGCACTCTTCAGCCGACCATCTATGGAAAGGTAGTGCGTTTGTGTTTTGTTTCCGTTAGGGAAATAAATAAAAATAAAAAAAAAAACGAAAAACAATTAGCAAATAGAATAGGTTTGTTTTGTAAAATTTAACTAAATTAAATAGTAACTAAATTAACGATAAGCTTTATTGTTACTGTATCTATCACCAGGCAAAGTGCATTTAAATATCTACTTTACTACATTAAACGTGTTAAAAGGTGCGAATTGTACTGCTTCAGCAAGTGAATTTATGGGGGTAGAGCATAGCAGTGAATCAAAAACTACGAATGTATTACATGTGTGGAACGTGCTGTGGAAAAAAGTTAATCAAATCCATGCCAAAGTTTGGGTGCACTAAAAACTACAACCAAAAAATCAAACAAGCCATAAACATAACAACATGTACAAAAAAAAATAAATTATAAAGTTCGTTGGTACCAAGTTTACCTTCAAAGTTGTTCACACAAAGTATAGGAAAAACGCACGGGAAAACTATTTCTTGATAAAACATTTAATCTAATAATGCTATTAGCATAATCGCAAACGAATGTAACAATGGAAGATGGAAAATGAGCGCAAATGGTTGAAAACGACAAACAAGCTTTTCCCTAGCGCATCAATCTATGCACCTTTCGCTCCGATTGTAAGGATGGAGAGCGTTCTGTTTTTATTATTTTTAAAACTATCTCTATCCACACGTTACAATAATAGTTACCTGTATTTGAGGTCTGACCGTAGCAGTGCACAGTTGTATTTCAAATCCTTGCTGCTCCTGCAAAAAATGCTCATAAGTTAATGTTCTCTTGTACGGTGAGGAGTGATGAACCGGTAATGCACAAGGGTTAAATGGCGATCGCATTGGTGACGGCCTTTGGATGATGTGCACGGTTTCACGGTGTAACGAGTGTGTTTCTGTGCTAGAACCAAAGTTAAAAGTGAATCATTAATTACCCAGGAATCATTTGGCTGAACGATTGATACTCGATGTCGCGTCCATTGTGACCCCATTGCCATTTGTTCACCTTCCAGTTAAATGTACCGCCAATCCAGAGATCTTCTGACACTGTTTTATGTTGGAGAAGAATGTTTTCGAACGAAACATTAAAGTGAA
Organism: Anopheles funestus; assembly: GCF_943734845.2. Taxonomy (NCBI): domain Eukaryota; kingdom Metazoa; phylum Arthropoda; class Insecta; order Diptera; family Culicidae; genus Anopheles; species Anopheles funestus. Next base: position 25,184,332 of record NC_064599.1, on the reverse strand, counting down.
TAATCATCTTTTTTGGTAAAATAATCATTAAATTGCGGTTATAGTAATTGCATCCTTACGGTTAATTTTCTGCAGATATCGCCTGAGATGTTTGTCCTCGTACTTCATCGGTTCGGCCAGCTTGCTGTTATGATCCTTACACTCGAAGTACGCATCGAGCCAGTTCTGTTTGCTCGGCGAGATGTAGTAACACTCGTTACCGATGCGACTAAACTTTGGCGGACACATCACGTACATGCGCTTGTAGCGTCGGTACTGCTTGCCCTCAGCATCGTGCCGCGTTTCGTTACCATTACCCTGCACTAGCAGCGCCATACCCAGCAGACAGATAATGGCTACAGATCAAAGAAATAATCGCACTCATTTAAGCAGTGTTCCATGATATCCCTTGCTTTACAAAAATAAACCAACTTACCGAGTAATGTGGATTTCGAATCCATGTTGATGATGGTGGTCGTTGCTATCAAATCAAAGAAAGTGTTATCTTGCCGTTTTCGGTAATTTAAGCTGCAGCACCGACTGTTGTAGCCCGTTGAAATATCATCCGTGTCGGCCCGGCAGGATGATCAACCAACAAACCGTCCTTACTGCGAAGTATGCTTCACAGCGGTAAAATGATACTTCCCAACAGTGGAAAAAAACTAATTGAAAGCTTAGTACACCGGGACCCAGGCCCGCTAATACTAGCCCGCGCTCTCAATTCCCGGACGTGCGCCGCCCGTTAAACGTGAACTGAATTTAATTAAAATTATTTCACCGAACAGAGTGGGTACTAATTTTCTTCCGCGTATCGTCCTCGGTGGTGTATCCTTTTTCTGACGGTTTACCCACTTCAACCGGTCAGCGCGGGAACAGACGCGTACTTGTGTGTCGGGGTCGGGATGCGTATAATTTTCCACCGCACCCTTCAAACGGATGATGATGATACGGCGCTGCTTTCCTGGGGTTTCTTCACTTGCTTCGATGAGCAATAACGGAAGCAGAAAAATGTACGCGGATCAAGTTAATTTTTTTTTTTTAGTTTGTTACCGGTGTTGGTCCACTTTGCACGTTAGTGAGTGTTTGGGAATTCTTTCAAGCGTAGCCCAGTTTATGGTGATTTCGTTTGATATCGTATCCTACCAAAAGAGGGACCTAAGGGAGAAAAATACCGGAAAAGCAGAAAAATGTGAATTAAAATATAGTTTCATGGAATGGTAGGATAATTTTGCATTAAATCTGTCGGTATGTTAATACCTGTTTGCACTCGACCGAGCAATAAGGTTAATGTCTTGGGTAAAAGGGTATACTAACGCCCTCTAGGTGTGAGATGTGGAAGTATTTGTAACAACCATAAGTGAAGGTGCTTTACGGATAAGCGGTTCGCCATGTGGGATGCTGTTTCTTTCGTTTGGCTAAAGGAACCAAAGGAAGTAATAAATAATTCCCACTCCGTTTGTATCTTCTCTTCCTCACGCCCCCCCCCCCCCCCCCTTCACATGTGAGAAGATAGGCGTGAAAGAAAAGACGCGCAACGCCAGTGTTAATGATGCCAGTGATTGCAAATGGTGTTAAGTGTAATTTCCGTTAAATATCCTGCCGAGTGTAATTTTAATTGCTCCGATATGCACAAACCTGAACGTGACGTACGCCAGGGACGTACACTTACATGAACCAGTGAACCGCGTCAATGTATATAGCATAAGAAGCGAAAGGGTATCAACATAAATATGAGACACATCGCACACACGCTTTCGCTGTACGGTGCCGAAGGTAACGTCTTCTTTTCGAGTAACACGTAAGCATTAAGCACCGGAGGCTTTGCCAGATCAGCAAACCATCTCCGGGTAGCTGGGCCACGAACGGTTGCTGAATGGAAGATATCGCGAGGTAGTCATCGTTGTCGAAATACACCCACCCACTGGTACTCCGAACCGCGATTGCCATAAGCGTCGTGACCGAGCTCGTGGTTATTTCATCGGTAAGGCAATTGGGGGGGGGGGGGGGGGAATGTATTTTATTTTTATTATTACCAACATGCACAACGGAGGATTTTACTTTTGCGGGCGTTAGCAAAAGATGGGCAGAAGAAAGTAGAGAACCAAGCTGTACGGCAGTAAATGAAACAATCCCCGATACCACCGAATGAGCAGACGGTGGTGTATAAAATACACCGCTGTGTTGTTTACACTGACGACTAGTGGGTGTGTTCCACCTCCCCCGGGCGGCTTCTACCCGGTGTGGGCTGCGGCAGTAGTAGCATTCTTTGTCGGTTTCATCTTACTCCGTTCATGAATTCATCATTAGAGGAACGACATAATTCCGCACCATTTACTAGTTTTATTGCTTGTGGACGTATACGTAGATCACCCTTGGCCCGGGGGGGAGGGATCAGTTCCCGGATCACTACGCCAGCGTCAGTGTCAACCACAAACGTGAATGTTGATATCCGTCCGCTGAAACCGACCTGCCTTATGCAGCGACTGCATCTCATCTCGCTGTCTGATCCGGAAAGTTATGATTAGAAGCTTAAGATTATTTCATCTGTCCCAACCTCTGGTGATGATTTTTTTTTACCCGCTCTTTTATGAATAACAGTAGCATTACGATGAGTAAGGAGCTTTAAATATTTGCAGCAAAACTCATCAGCAAAAGGGGAGAGTATATTAAATATCTCATACTGTCCATGCGGTATTAGCGATTGTTTTGTCAACACTGGAGAGAGCCCTTTTAAAATCCCCTCTTGTAACGGACTTAGAGAGCTTTGCAGAAGTGCACTTTTTGCGCAGACAATGGTACAATATGCTTGCAAGCTGGAGTTCCCATAGCACCACGGGTGCGTATTATAAAGGTCATGGAGCTGTTATCCATGCAGTCATACAGCGGGAGATGCATGGTACAGCTCATTCTCGAAACGGATTACGACAGTGCTAGGGAAGTCCACCGTGTTCGTGTACTTTTTGTCGCGCAGACACTTTACCACACCGAATCAAACCGGCCAAGGTAAACGAGATCGGGGCAAAAGCCAACACCAAAGCCCAGCACCGAACTGTCTTTTTGTTTTCTTTGTCAATTTTATTTTCTTTTTAGTTAACTCTCGTGGATTAAAATCGCGTACTGCCGATCTGCATACTGAAAACTAATAAATCATACCAAGGTGCGAATAAGCACGAGTAAGGTCACCGAAAAGGAAAGGGGTGAAAAATGCTGGCAAATATTGGGCTTGCAAAGCTTACCGACAGTATCAACACAATTACCATCAATGTGCTTTCCATCCTTGTACACCGAAAGTTTTTGCCTTGAAGAAATAGAGAGTACCGAGATCATGGTTGAATTGTTGAACTCTTCTTTTACGGATACCGACGCAATTCCGTTTGAGATCCTTATCGGGAGATTTTTTCCCCCCGGGTCACAAAATCGCAAGAATCCGACGATCGTGTGATAATCGTGACGATCAAAACTGTGTCCCTCGTCGTGACGTGAGATGACGAATGAAATGTAGGTATTTCGTCGTTCGGGTTTGTTTACCTTAAAGCTTACCGTATGGTGCTCCACACGCGGGTATATTTGTTTCCGTTTGTCCGTGAGTCCACCGGCAGGTTAATTGATTGTGGAACCACACGATGATTAGGTGACAACCTTGCGAAGAACAAAGCGGACCGATTGTTGAAATTCTTGGAAGTTTTGGCATCGCGTTGAAGCCCGGAAGGGTCAACTGCTGTTGAACCGATTTCATTCATTCGGCTACTAATTCTTCAATCACGATAGGCAACGGCGGTGCCGGTTCAAAAGGGCAGGTGCGCGAACAAAATCGTAAACGTGGACAACTGTCGGTGTGCAGCGCAAAATGAAGGCATAAAGAGGGTTTTTATTTTAATTTAATATGAAGAAACCCTTACTGGGTGCGCATTAGCGCGCGTGTCACAATTTGTTCCCGTACGCATGAAGGAACCGGTTATGGCAAGTACTGCATCCTCGTTTCGCCATTACAATCTGCTCGAATAGTACAGCAATGACAACTCAACCGTTCCGTTTTGCCGATCGTGACCGAGCTCGATCTTTGCTTTGTTTCCCTTTTTTTTCGTGTACATTTTTCCATGGATTTTAATCGCAATAATTACTTCTTTCTGTTGACGCACGCCTTTTCTGTTGGGGTGTGCGTGTTGCTCTCATTCTCGTATCGTTACTTCCTTCGATCTTCGACCGAACTGTGTGGACAAAAAAAAAAAGAGAGAAGCAGCTATTCGCCTTCAAGGAGAAGCGAAAACATCTTAATAAGCAGCAGCTTCTTTTCAGGATGCGAATGGAAGTGGAGCAATGTTTCCTTTCATCTTTGTGCGTTCGAATGAATAGCCGTGGCCGAAGTGTATCGAGCTTTACGTCCATGGTAAAGGAACGAGAAAGAAAGACAGCAAAAAAAAACCGCTTCACTAGATGGACATGGCGAAAGGACGATGACAAAAATTCAATTACCGTGCATAATTTATGCAAATAGTACAACATCATCATGCCCCAGTGCTCGCAACTCGTTCGTTACCCTGGCTTTTGGGAAGAAAGACCACCAACGAAACTACTTCCGCTTTGAATGTGTACGTCCCGTGGCGGAAACTATTCTTTAGCACAAGATGCTTTTTTTTTATTTCGACGGGCAAAGTCGGAACTAATGCTGTCTAGGCGCTACTGTGAACCATGGAGAAACTAAGGATGCAAAACTTTCTGGTGTTTCATTCCCAGACTCTCTACTCGTTGGAGGTTCTCGTATAGTCCTTTTGGAGGACGAAGCTTATCCGTCATCATTCTAATTGTTGTTTCGCTTCCAGCGATGGATCTGTATCCGTAAAGCACTTGATCGGATTATCCAATGTTGGAGGATTTTACTCAGGATGAAAGTAAAAATTGACCACAGAGAGGACTCTTTTGTGAGTGCGGGGAGTTCGTTCAAAATTCATCTAAAATTTTATCTCGCCAAGTTAATCAATTTGCTATGTGTAACTGTTTGACTAAAGTTTCAACAAAGGCATTGGAGGGGAAATAAAAACTACACCACCGTAAGCAAAAAGTGTGAAATTAAGAAAGTTGTCCAAGTGTCGTGCAAAATCTGCTTTCTTTGACCAACTTCCAAAATCTGTCCACCCAACGCAATCCGGGATCCGTACATGGGTGGCGATTAATTGCTTATTAGCCGATGGTGTGCCGAGAGTTCGAACAACGAAGCCGATGCCGAACAACGGCGATGAAATGGAGATAAATTAAAACCCACGCCCCCCAACATCAGCTTTACGGCGGGGGCTGTTGATGGACGATTTTGGCTGTGACCTTTGGTAGCGTGCGGCAGCGGTTGAACAGTAAATCTATTTCGACGTTAGCATATTCGCTCTAAAAAATGGAATGTCTTACTGCGCCTGTGAGCCATTCGCTTTTGGCGGGGGTGAGTAAATTTGTACACGTTTAAACGCTTCCCATGGAATTGGGTTAAGTGTGGTTGCACTGTGTACCAACAGATTGCATCCAATGACGGTTGTTAGCGAAACAAGTGACACACCGACTAATCGATCGCGCTTTTGGTTTTTGCAGCTTCTTTACGATGAGACAACGGGTGGAAAGGCTGAAAGGTGGTGGGACGGCACAATTAAGATAAGGCATCAACCATCATGTTTCGATGCTGCCCGTCAACAGCCGATCAATTTACCTTTCCTTCGGGGGCTATTTGCTGTGCTTTATTAAATTAACAGCGAAGCGCAACATTAATAATGTGCCCGTACGATCGACGATAATTAATCTCATTAATGCCGACAAAAAGGTACGGTTGAACTAGCGCGCGTGTATTCACGTTAGAGGGTGTGCCCTTGTGCGTCCTTCCCTAATAGCTTCCATGCTTGCTTATGCAAATTGTACCGATAGCGATTATGCCTTCTTCCCTTACTGTCTGTGGGGGGTCGTTTTTCGCGTATGCACAACAACAACAACAACAAAAACGCATGTATAAATGACTTCAACACGGTAAGGAACTGCCCAGAGTTGGATCTGTTTGGGTTCAGAATCGTTACGCCCGTGTGTGCACTGGATATGGTACACAATAAAGCGCTCAGGTGCCGACATGGGGCGGTTGAAGTTATTCGCTGACGAAATATTAATTTTATGCTTGCTTACACAAAGCTTCACATGTGTACGTTTGCTTGGGTTTTGCTGGGTATGTGCTTATCAGTGGCACGGATCGATTTCCATTGACAAGGGGTGAATACCGCGTTTAACCCGCCTCCTTCACTTTTCCAACCACTTTTCCCCCGCACGGACTGGTGGAGCGTAATTTAATCAACTCACAAAAGCGAACCGCCAACATTATACGTTTTCACCGTGTTCATCAATCGCTGACGTATGTGGCGTGTTGTCCTGCAAATGGGGTTGCAATTTCCGCGCCCGTGTTAACACACACACCCAGCATCATCCATTCCCTGCAAACAAAGCGGTCCGTGCTGGTGTATGCTGCTGATTATGCAAACTGTAAACAGTGAAGAGCTTTTGGATTAAGTTTATTAAAATAAACCAATACATAAAAGAGTCCATTTGAAACTGCCGCTTCCGCTTTGTAGCCGTAGAAAAGGTTTGGTGGAAATTCCTTTTTTCCTCCGTACTGGAAATCTGTTTGTTCCTGTTCCAAATGTGCACAATTAGTGTTAGTAGCAGCAGTAGCTTTGCCATTGATTTTCTAGCATACAATTTCGTGGATTTACAATATGATGTGGAAAATTTAATTTTCCACCATTAACGGTGCTCCACCAAGTATGGCTTTTATGCGTTCTGCTTTTAATCGTGGGTCGTGGTAGTAATAAATTCGTTATCTTCAGTTCCATTGAAGCATACCGGGGCCAATAGAAAAAAAAGAGCCAAAGAAAGCCCCCAAAAACAGACGTGTACTGTTTGTGACCTTCATTTACTGTCCGGGCATTTGAATGGATGGGCACAAACTTAATTTACGTTCAGAATTTTGCTTTTCTTTCTTTTATGTTTGCAATGTTTCTGTTGGTTGGCGTTTCTTAATGTGATTATTCCATAAGATAAGAGTTTTTCTCTTTAGAAGTTTTAATATGTTTTGTTTAACGTTTTGGAAATTAATTGAAATTGTTAATATAAAGTTATGAAAATTAAATTACAATTCATGACACAATTTGAGGAAATTGCAAACATTTCATTTTGTAGTGCATTTAAATGATCATTTATCGTACCATTTGAATAGTGAAACTATTCATTTCAGAAAACCATCGGAGCAACTGTTAACTATTCGTGGATAGTAATTTCCATTAGCTTAAACAGTTCTTACTTCAGTTGATTATAACGACGAGTAAAACTAGTTACTTTTTTTTTACACTCTCATTTCCGCAAGTACTTCCTTCGCTTGGAAACCTTTTTTTTGTCAGTGACACTCTCGTCAAAAGAACCGTTCAGATAATTCTATCAAAAGTTATACATCCATACTACCCGTGCCACCCGCATCCACACAGATCAACAATTATTTCAACCGGAAAGTGCTGCAACTCGACCCGAAGCGAAAACTTTATCGTATGGTGTGCGATATGCACACTACTGGTTCGTCCCTAAACATCGGGGTTTCAGGTTTGAGGATTGTGTGGACACACACACACACACACCGAGTCCCCATACCAGGCAAGCGCATTATCAAATTATGAAAAGCTCCGTGAAAGTTGTTTAGACATCAACCGGAGCGCGCGCCCGGGATGTGAAAATGTGATGCTGTAAAGGAAGTGCATTGGATCGATGCAATTTTTCATCCCCACTCGATCAACTGCATGCCGGGAAAACATACAGCCCATGGTGGCGTGGATGATGTTGATGGATGTGGTGCCATAAGAAGGGGGGCTTTGCTTGACACACTGAGGGAAGAAAAATAACAAGGGCATACCCTGATGATGTGTGGCTTTCCGGTGTGGCTGTTGTTGATTTACTGCACCTAACAGTTAAGTAATGTTGGCAAATATATTTACCTTGCACATTAACGACACATCGCGGATCCGTTAAGATGGGTGATAAACAAGGTAAGAAAAAGTGTAAAGCTCGTTTTGTTCAAAGGTGTTGCATTCGGAATGAAAAATTAACTCCACAAGACACACAAGAGACTCGAAGAAGGTGATATGATTAATTTTGCACTATCGCATCGTTTTGAGTGGATAAATGGGGTAGCTTCGAGGTTGAACCGTTTAGTGAGGTAGGAAGTGACATAATGAAGAGTGACATTTGAAGCAATGTTGGAAGCATAAAACTTTCAAAGTTCTAAAGCTTTAAACAATATTAGTCTAAATAATATGGAGTGTTTAATTCAAAAGACATCCCGACCAGAATGATCGTAAGTTCGAGGAACTCCACTTCGTATTAGGCACTTGTCACACAGTAGCACCAACTTATTCGCATACGAAGATAATTCGATAAACAAATACTTTATGTTTCCACCTCGCAGAGCCTCCAAGTGCATACGACCAAAAAGGCTCGGAAGTTATCGACGGCTTACAGTAGCAATCATCGGCAAACTTGAAGACGATACGCTGGATACGTCAGCAAGAAGTAAGCGGATTGTTTGTCATGTTTTGCAACCGGAATTCCAAGCTGCCGGCATGAAACACTGCTCAAGTTCTCGAACTGAATGGAACCCATTCAGGAAAAGGCACTCCAAACAGTGAAGTTGCTAAGCATACCGGTTGGAACCTGAGCTTATTTTTTTAAGGAACCTTTAGACGAAAGACCCAGAAATAAAGTTGAATGGATTGTTGTAGATTTAAATTATGCTCCCGGTAAATTGAGAGAGACAGGAGATACCTTGATAGAAGAACAAGAGTACATTGCAATTTCTAAATTCTAAACTCCAATAAGACAAACACATGTGTTAGACGAATCCGCAATGAATCGTCCTTAACGAAAAGTGTTTCCATGCCGTTTTGCGAAACAAATGACATCAGCAACTTTTGGTTTAATGTCGCACAACTGCTGTCGGTAATTGGCTGCTGTTGGGTTTGTACTAATTTGATGAGATTTTTTAATGTCCATCGTGGACGTGCGCGACACGATTGGAATGTTTCGCCAAAAAAGCTGAAACTGTTCCAACTCTCCAATAGGCGTGCCAATACGGGGAGGATCGTTGTAGCACACTATAAAACTCAATTTGCTAAATTAACCGGACCCGCCCGGAATGTGTGACCCTACAACGGGGAAGGTCCGGCCGCAAAAGCCTCTCCCAGTTGATATTGTGTTTGAAGATAGGGAAAAACAAAAGCACGCGGCGGCTAACGTCCAGATCTCGTCAAACATTGTAGCTGATGGTGATTCGACAGCCATATTCAATGGGGCAGCTTCTTGTGTCTTTTTTTTTAACTATCTTGGTAGGTGGTCTTTCGGGTGCGAAAACGGTCACATTCTTGTTGGGTATGTACGGGTAGCCCGAGACGTGGTGATGCTAATAAACATACGCGATTGGATGGAACGCATGAAGTCATAGCGGCATGCACTTAATTGAGAATGATAAATCATAGACCTAGACCTCTTTCGTTCGCTTCCCCCCCCACAAAAAAGGCGAGTGACCTGCACAACTTTGGACGGATCGGAGAGCATGTAAAAGCATATGTTCTATTTTGGTTTAATTTCACGAAACACCCGACGAACGAGAATTTGATTATTGTTTATATGCTACCAAACGGTCGCACGCCAGCGTGTTTCGTGTCAGTGATGGATTGGTCTACAACCGAAACGACGTTTAGTTGGAAATTTAAAACCACAACCGCTCTATTGGGGGGACCTTATGTGTGCAACTTATCCTTATTAGGTTGCGTTTTAATTTGTTTCGCTTGAAATGAAACATTCAGCAAAACAAATAAATAAAACAGTTGGCTAATGGTAAACATGCCATAAATTTCGCACATGTTCCGAATGCCTTGGAGAACAAAAACCAAATGTGCATATCGATTCTTTATCTGCAAACGACGTTCCAGCTTCCAAGTAACGTTCTCAAGTGTAGCGTTTCTGACAGCAGAGAAAAAATCCGCATAAACCGTTTTACCTGGCTGGCTGTTGAAAGTTTCGGCAAATCAAACAAGACGACGCAATCAAAATTTGATGACACGACCGGATATTAAAACGGTTCCCATAAATGGAGAGAAAAAAAAAAACGACACTCAAGAGTAACGGTGTTATATTTGGAGTCGGCGGAGTTTTTCCGTTCTACCAACCTTCAACTTCAGATTGTGTGTCTGTGCGTGTAAGTATATCTTCGAATGAAAACTTTCTCTCCAACTGGCAAAGCATAAGTAAGGCTTTATTATTCTATTTCTGTTTTTTCTCCTTATCTTTCTCGTCTCAGAATCTCGTCTCGGAAAAGCTCAGCTTCAGTACTGTGGAGCTGGTACTGCGCTAGAAAGCATAGCTAAGATTGGTCTTTCGAAAGGGGAAGGAAAGGAAGAAAAAACACGACAGGATGTGAAGAATATGATCCGTGTGTATGATTCGATTATATTCAGCACATATAGACGCACCTCGTTAACCTGGCCTGCACACTGCCTCACCATAGCAAATGTAGCTGTTGCGAGCTGGAACGGATTTGATTGTTGATACGAGAACGAATCGTTCTCCAAACTCTGATTCTACCCAGTAGTCGAACTTTGGAAAAGCGAGGCAATCTGAGGCAAATAGTATCGTTTGGCAATCATCAAAACAGAGAAAGGGGAGAAAGCGCTGAGGGGATTACCGAGATGAAACAAAAGCGAGATAAAGATTCGAGGAAAGATTAACGAAAAGCTTTGATGGGCTTGTCCATCATAATCCCTTTTGCACCCCCCGCCGGGTTGGTTTGAACTTAATGCCCACTGATGATGATGATGATGATGATCCAATCTAGGATATTGAACGTTATCCATGTGGCATTCGGTCCTGTTTGGTGAGAATTAGAAATTGGAGCAAAAGAGCTACGTTGTTAATGTGGTCTTTCTTGCAGACAAGCACCAACCGACCGGATACGGATCACCGTGACGGGTGTTAATCGATGCCACAAGTACCCGTACTCCGATGGTGGTGGTGGTGATGGTGAAAATTGCATCGTGTCAGCTGTAAAATTGGCCCCTTGTCTCCCGTAGTGTCTGCTGCGACGTGTTGGTTTAAAAGCGCTTCGTGTCCGATGGTTCAACAATCAGTAACACGCGCACTTGATGTGATAATGCAATTTTAATTATTTGTTGACACGGGACCGCCGGATAATTATGGGTGAAGGTAGCCGCACTGTCAACGGACGGATAGGTGTCCAGCGTATATGGGAAGCGGTTTTTCTTTCTACGGTTGGTGTTGCTGAATCGGTTCATTTTCGGTACCATTTGTATGAAGGCTTTAAACACTTCTGGACCTTCGCAAACACACACACTTAGGAAGATGCCTAGGACTCGTTGATCTAGTTACGCCGGTTCTTCTAGTTCCGCTGACATTCCAATGTGTTGCATTCCACTTACGGTGCGAAGGAAATACGAAGCTTATTAGCTTCACCTGAGGCGTTATGTTCGGTGCGTTCGTCATAGTGCATAATTGCATGTGAACAGAAGCAGATGCATTCCATCCAACAGCAGCAACGTTAGTTCTTGCCTGTTGATTAAACGTGTACTAGTACGTTCTTTAAAATACCCCTCGCATCCAGAGTAAAGTATCATATTTTCAATGTTTTGGAGCACAGAGAGGCTTGTTCGATGATCTCGTTTAGCTTCTTTAGATGCAGACCATCACAAGACTATCCACATTCAAGGTATTGGGTTTGCTTATCGATCGAATATTCCAAATTCGTCGAAGCGATAAAAGAACCGATTTTGCGTGTAACTTTTCATTCGACTTTTTTTTTGCTTACTTTAAAAATAAACTCAACGACAAGACCCACCATGTAATGCAATATCTCCGTAATGGTTGTTTCGGAACGACGTTCGCTGAAGGATATTTCAGACGAGGCCACTCAAAAGTTTTCTGGGTGGAAAAATTGTTCTCGTTTGTTGTTGTTTTGTTGATATTTTGCCTCTGCGTTCCTTTGCGAAGAAAGCAGATTGGACCGAAATAGCCACAAAAATGATACATATTATTATCCTCTGTACTCACTCCTTCCCGAACGTTGTAGACGTGCTTTTGCCGTTTTTTTTTTGGTTTTGCCGTAAGCAGAAAATGTTTGTTAATGATGCAAAAGGTAATTTTTGCTAACCCACCCCAGTGATTTCGAACCAAAATGTCTCTCTTCAAAAAAGGGGAAATTCATGTTGCACATGAATAAAAATGACTTTCGTCCTTATCCCTTAACTGAATGGTTTCGCTTTTGAGGAGTATAAAAAAGGAAGCAACCAAATGAAGCTATTAAAATGATAATTTATGTTTTGCCATCGTTTTGTTCTGCGCTTAATTGAATACGACCATTTTCACTGGAAAATCCTACCAGGGTGGGTGGTGGTGGATTTTTAATGTGACCCAAATCACACACACACACGCACATTAACAAGCGTGAGTACACGCATAATTACAAATGGCCAAATGAGACAGCATTAAAATCATGAGCTGTTGGTGTGAGGTTGGTGTCGTTTAAGGGAAAGGGAAAACAAAAGGAAAATACCTATTATACGTCTATTTAAAATTCACTTAAAAGCTCATTATGGACCTTTTGGCCTTGTTTTGTGTCTATGGCGGGTCTATGGCTTGCAGAACAAAACACACATCTTCAGGTTAGAATTTGGGTCACGATGAAGTGACAGTGGCGGCTTATGTCACGCCCGATACAGAATAGCTAATATCATTAGTTGCTTCAGGATATGCCGGTGTTAAGCAAGCGAAGCATTTGCCCTTAATCCGGTTAGGGTTTGCGGATGGATTACTTCCTTCGGGAGCATTCAGTAATTGCAGTAATGTATAGGGAAAATTGATCCAACTGGTGGTGGAATTTTTCGAAAAAGAAACTCCTTAGACAAAAGGAATTTGTAAAATATTTTTATATCGATAAAGTAAGGAAACATTTACCGCACATCTTTACTTTGAAGAATAACGTATTGTGCGTCAACTTCAGTTTGACCTCGTTTTATTCCGGCTTCATTCTTATCAGTCAAACAGCAGATGAGAATCCGGCTAGTATGCCGTCATCCTACGCCAAAAAGCCAAATGAAATGTGTGATAAAAATAAACCAATCTTGCCAATTATGTCTTCGCTTCGAACACCAAACACAAAAAAACCCCCAAAACTCCGTCTAGATCATAGTTTATTTTACCATTCTTTTTAACTACTGTCATGCGAGACTAACATATGCCGACGGAGATCGGACTCTGTCAGCCAGAACGCATTCGTGCCAATGTTCGTATAAACAATTAAACATATCCTGTGTCCAGACAGGCCGGGCGAACCATTTTTTGTTTTTCAAAGTGAAATTAATGCACACATGTGCCACCAACAGTTCCATAGTAGAAGCGGTTCACGTTATGCTAAAACGATTTCCATATCGATTTGCACACCTTCTGCAAATGCAAAAAGAAAAATGTGAGTTTTTTATCCAACCGCGCCGTTATGAATCGGTTCCGACCGTGAAAAGGAAGCTTTCTTGCGCTTGAAAGATCGTGAACGATCGATCCGAAAAGGCGGCATTGGTTCAAAAGGAAATAATGACACACAGAGACACCGTTCCCATCCCAGAAACAGATGAAAGTCGGGTTGAAAGTTTCGTTTTTTTTTCGGGAGGATGAACTATTTTTAACAACCAACCTTCGCGCGCCATACATTAACGGTCACGTGTTGAAGTTATAGATCATCGATCGGTCGACTCGGAATGCCGACATCTTGATCGCCCGGGGGGAGTTTTTTTATGCGAGACCAGTACAGGAGGGTGTGTTTTTTCATATTCTAAATGTGCTAAATCATTCTGCCTTTCGAACGAGAAAAAATGGATGTTTTGAAGTGCGTGAATCTGGTATCAGATTGTCGTTTTCGATTGCATTCAATGAAAACGGGAAGAGACGATGCGCTTTATGTATTAAAATGCACGAAATTAAAATCGAGCCAATAAAAATGATTTACAGTGCAAACGTTTAATTTACCTCCCACGGACAGAAAGAAGAAAATGCCCAGAACTAAACATTTTGCATATTTCTATTCTCCCACATTTTGTGATTGTTTACACCGAAAGAAGCGGGGGGAAAAAAACAAAGCCAACGAAACGAATTCGAATCCAGTTAAGCCTAGAGTAACTAAACGCGCAACTCGGTAAGCAAAATTTGTTTAGCTCGTGGGGGCAATTTTTCCAACCCCCAGCCAGGAACGAGCCCCAAACACACATGCACACAGTTTCTGCTAATCAGATGTCGTTTTTGTTTCATTTTATTTGTAGCTTGCAGAACGCATAAACAAAGTATCGCTTTCGCGTTGGATGACGATCGGTTTTACTGCTCGATGGCCCCAATATATGGCAGTTGGAATGCGCGGACTGTTTAAAGCTGACGTGACTAAATTTCGGTTTCTAAGGAGAAAAGAGTCCAAACCACACACATCTCTCACTCATTCTCCAGTTGCTGTTATTAGTTGCTTTGGTGCCACATTTTATTATGAGCATTGCTTAAGGGTGTGAAGTTTTTTGGACAGCAAAAACTACTACTCTTCACTACAGTACTGTGAGGTTTCCATTAGCTTCACTTCATTCGGTTGGATTGCACGGGATGAAAATGTCACAGCAGGCCGTTTCCGGTGCCTCACATTGCCGGTGGTAGGAGTTGAAGTGCTGTCCGGGTGGGCAGCTCTGCTCACAAGCTGTTCCCTGGTTGCAAACATAGTACTGCGTACAGTCCGGATGGGGCAATAGATAGTTGCTAGCGTCGGATGGACAGCGAGGGTTCGGACCACAGGCGGCCTGTGCAGCACTGAAGAAGGCGATCATCGCCACCAGTAGAAGCAGGACAATTGCTAGTGGAGACTTCATAACTGAACGCACTGTTTACTGACGAATATAGGAAACGGTACTGAGGGATAGCTTTAGCAACTTTGCAAATATGAAAACGAACTGAAAAATGACTTATAAATTGCAAAGTATTTTAGCTCCGGTAGCTAGGTGATTACCTTATCTAGGTAGATAGGCTTATCGAAACATTAAGGATTAGTGAGAATGGGAATATTCGGTCGTTCGATAATTGCGTACGTTAGCATTTTGCTCCTCAACAACAGCTTATCCAGTCTTGGTAGATTCCATATCGTACGGACGTCATTCGCTTCGATTCGATAAGCGATAAGAGATTGCTTTTCTAGGCGCTACAAACCGTGCCCATCATAATCGATCCGTGCACGTTTTTGTAATCGACATAATGTTTCCTCAACAAATCGCGTGATTTGTTTGGAAAACTGTTTCGTCCAAAGCTGGACAAGCGGCTGGAGTGAATATCGGCCGGCACACAGCTCGTTCCATTAATATTCGCGGACAGGTTTCATTAATCTGGCTCGTCTCCTACACGCTGACAGTACTGACGCGATGCTGTCTAGCGATAAGGTGTCTCCACTACTGTGCGGCTCTTGTACGCTAACGCCGTGACACAGTTCTTGCAGCGTTTCGGTGCAAAAGCATGTGTGTGTACAGAGAGAAAGAATGAAGTGAAGCGGCGGAAGAAGTTTTTGCTTGAAACAAACGCTTGCGAAACCGTAAGTGCATGATCTAATGTTTGTTGGCAGTGGGCAGTATCCTAAAACCCGTGACACCTTTCATGCATTTCACCCTAACCCGTCTGGTGTCAGAAGTTCTTCGTGTTTTCCCCCGCCCTGTGCAAACATTCGCTGGTACGGTCGGTGGTTATGTGGGCCGTCTGTTTGTGCCGTTGTTGTGGTTTTGTAAGCGCAAAGCAATGAATGAATCCATTGTAAACTGGCCTCTTACCGGCCGGTATGCAAGACGATGCGAAGGAAGGAAGGTCGGTTCGCTTGTGCGCATACTCCACCGCTACACAAGCATGTGCGGTTTGTAGAACACGTACCGGAACGAGTGATCGGGAATCGTGGATGCGGGAATAGCTTAGGGCAGCGAAAGCATCCACGGACCGAACTCCGTTAATGGTGGTCATAAAATGGTCGAACAAATAAATTTGTCGACGCGAGCAATATAATGTGATGTGTGTACGCTCGATAATAGTTTGCTTTCGAGTGACGACCGTATCTTCCGGTCTGTAGTACTGGAAGACAACAGCAAATCGAAGTTCCATTAAACGTTGCTAGAAAAATGTGTAGCTTTTTGCACGGTTCGGACTATACACGTGAACTGCATGGCGTCATTCGCAGTAACATTAAAACCGGAGGTAACGAAACAATTACCGAAACAAAAATGGATATTAATTTGATAAGTAACCCTGCTGCTGGATGATGTCGCGAGCTGCCCAGACAACTCAGCAATTACATTAATTATCCCGCCAAAAAGGAGGTGAGATTTATTTTCATCTCTTTTCATGGTCCCACTCCCGATGTACGGAGGCATTAAAAGTCGCGCTATAGGAAGTGACCAAGGATATTAACTGATCTCCCCTTAAGACGTGATCTAGAGGTAACCATAAACAAACTGTCGGACCGATCGGGAATGGAAGTGCTTTCGCAGAAGTGGACAATGTGAAAAAAAGATTCATTTTTCCACCCTTTTATTCTTTGTGTGGTGCTCGTGAGATCCCCAGTTGGGATAGAATGGGATTCAATCGCTAACCAAACGCAACTTGTCAATGCTCTGTTTTTGCCCCCCTGATTTGCCCACATGGTGGCGCTGCTCTTAAAATGGAAAGGGGAGACCGTTGTTTGTTGTGGCTTTCTTTCCACCGCCGAAGAACATCAGCGATCAAACCAGATTACGCTTTAATTTTTATTTATGATAGTTTTATTGAGTTGGAACTGTGTTTACTCCTTCTTTTACTCCGCCGAAGCGCGAGGTACTTGTTTGGCGCTTACTTGCGGATTGTTGGTGACAGTGCTCCCCTTTTTTTGATGTGTTTCTTGGTTTGTGGTTTCACATGAGGGTGTGTTTCACCCGGTTTCCGGTGAATGTTGCAGCTGGATGGTGTAGCAGATGTCTAGGTAATGATTGCCCCGCTGTGTCTGTGGAGCTCGTTTAGCTTTGATTTAACAAGCCACATGACATTCTATTTAAAAGGCATTATTTATTGCCTATTTAGTAACCATCTCGTGCAGGAGCTTCCCATGGTGGGGACAATGATGGATGCGTTTAAACAATGGTTGCAAATGGAAAGTACCATTATTGATTTGTTTCATAAACGTTGCTCTTTTTCTGTTGAAAAACAGTCCGTTTTCTACGTAAATTATAAAGAAAATGCGAATGAAGAAAAAATATCTCAGTCACATGAAGAAATTCATCCCCCCAGAACCGTGCGGTATAATATTTGTCCAGCATTAACATTAACATCATCAACATCCGACTGCCTAATAATGTCTTTGCTCGCCTAGCTGATCTGATTGGCCAGTATAATCTTGCTCCAGAACAATAAAAGCGCCACACAAAAAAATCTGTGGATAAATTTTTCCCCGCCGGCTGAAATGTGAGCCTCAAGGAAATGGAACGGCATCACAGTTTCGGTTCGGAAGTTGGCTCGTCATGCTTTTTCATCTTTGGCCACAACATTCCAGCAAGATTGGGACGAAACATGGTGCGTGAGGTTTGGAACAATGCTTCGCGAGCAGTTAGGATAATAATCATAATTCATTCTCGTGCTTCATCTTCGTTTCGGTGGTACTCGGACATCCGGATGAGGGAAAAAATCTGGGCGATTTCGTTCCGTGCTCGAACCACCCGCGATAACGAGCGTGTCTGCCATCCGTTCCGAAACTGGACAAAAGTTCTGGTGAGGGTTTTTTTTGGGGATACACGCGAGATGTTGTTGCTGTTCGGTTTCGCCAAAGAACTTGTAGAATTTGGACGGTTTTGTGTCCGCGATTGCGTGATGTAACTTGTAAGGAAAAACGAACGAAGAGCACTAAGCCGGAGAACAAATTTCCCGTCAACGAACGCGTGCTTAGCAGTGTGGAAGAATTGATTTGTTTTGAAGCTGCCGGAAAGTGAAATTTTCTACATGATTCAATATTACGGCATCGCTACGGCAGTGGGCAAACATTGAGAAGACGTTGTGTGTGCATGGTTTGATTGAAGATCGAACGTGTCTATAGCCACAGGACGGAAGTTTGTTTGGCTCTCGATCAGCGATTCGTTAGCCGTGCATTAAGGTTGGAAGTTAAGGCCGCCCCAGTATGTGCTCTCCAGTAGTGGACACGTTTTACGTTCTTCTTCGTGAATGAACTCATTTCCTTTTCGTATGTTGTCTTGCGAGTGATGATGGCGCCAGCACAACCTCGTCCAGCGTGTGCTTGCGTGATCGAAGGAAATGAGATATTCGAACCCGTTCCCGGAGGGAAAGGAAGAGTGCCTGATTGACATGCTCGCACGAACTAGCGTGGTACTACAGGTTCAAAGGGTCGCTTGTTCGGTCACCACGCATCAGCTTCCAGTGTCCGAAACGGTAAGCGAGTACCGCGGGGGAAAAATCCACACGAGGGTTAATTACTTCAACGCCCGGTTTAAAAATAGTTGATTCAATTTCGACTCGTGCGGGAATTTCGTGAAGAAGAGAAGTTATCTAAGAATGCAAACACACATGCTCCAAAAATCGAACGATTCGGGTAAATTTCTCCCAATCAGCTCTGGTGGAACAAAGGATGGGCTGGGAGGGTTTTTAATGAGTGTCTACCATTAGATATCATTTGTTGCTGGTATGCAAATATGTGACTTTTGAGATGAGAAGAAGTTCCTGCCCAAAAAGCATCAACCAACCATGAGGAGTATCTCCGGAGAAGTTGGAACTCCGAATTAATTGGCCTACCAGGTCGGGTCAAATATTTGTCTTGATATTTGCTTAATCTGAAACGCCACACAAACGCATCAGCAAACAGGAATCTATCCACCGGCGATATAGGAAGGCTAATCAGGGATTTCTTGGGGACGGAGGTTTGATCGGATTGATTCAGACTTTAGCAAATAGTAAACTAACAAGGCTGTTTTGTTCTACCGATGGGATCGTTTGTTTGGAACCAATCATCAATGATGTGGAGGAAGGTTTGGTGACAAACAAAACCCTCAAATCTTTCCCCCCAAATAGGAGACAAAGGTTTATCAACTTAGCAAAAGCTCTCAATCTGATCAATATCGAACGATTTGTAAGCTCGAGGGTAGGCCAGTAGGCCTGTTGTAGCTCACAAGCAGTAAAATCGTTAGAAAATACTTGCTATAACGATCCATCTGTTAGCTTTGCATAAACGGATTAACTGTTTTCGTCGCACGAAAATGCTCACACAAGCTGTAAGGATGTGAAAAAAAGCTCACAAAAAGCTTGTCCTGAATTTCTGCACTTGTTCTCTAGCTGACGTGTTCATTTTGTGTCCCGGGGTTTTTTTTTTATTATTGCTATGCTTCATTATGCAGAAAAACGACCGTTTGTGTGGAAAGTGCAACGATGAGTAAAGCACAAAAAAGGCTTTTTAAATGCACATGTTCAATGGTAGCAGTGGTAGTGAAGCCTTCCGGGATGGAATTTTGAATTGCATAGCTTTGGTTCTTCTTTTTTGGACAATATATATAGGTCGCTGTACTTTTGACGAATGTTCTCACCATTGCTAACGGCCTCATGCCTGGTGAAATTCTAGGATGCCTACAAAAAGCCACTCGAAACACGATTCGCACGATGAGAAATGTTGTTAGGCGATGCAACCGGTAGTTTGCTTTTGTGGTATTTGTCCACACGTTGTACAAAAAAAAAGAGCACCCACATTGGAACAACTAACCCAGTGGATCAAACACATACATATTGCAATTCGTGTCTAATAGTAGCATGCCTCCTGGGTGAAGGATGGGAATTTTGTAGGTTATTCATTTCGTTTGTCTATCCTCCAGTTCTGGATGTACGAGCTGCACGTTAACCATACATCCTCAGACAAACCTCAGACAGACAGTGCCCGCAGCTTTGCTCTCTTCACTAGCACAAATCATCACACAAGAGCGAAGCAAATGGTCGCTACTTCTGTGGAAACAATCCCGTTGATATACATCAGCACAGCAAAAACTGGTTCATCATCTGCCGTTTGGATTAGTACACGCCGCCAACATCGGTTAGAACATGAGGAAAGAAAAAAAAAACAATCATCACCAAAATTTATGCAGGCTCGAAAGGCAAAAACACTACGATACAACTGCTCACTTCTGTGTCCTCAGAAATGTGGACAAGCCGATCGATTTGAGCTATCCATGAGTGGAGTTTATTGGAACTCTCGCTAGCGACGACTCATCCCGAAACCGGTCTCGAAATATCTCCGGTACGGAAGCAATCGACTCGTCCGTTTGGTGTTGTGGTAGATGCCTCGTTTCCGGTTTTCCCGACCCCTCCAGACCCCTCGGGACACGATAATTGTGCGTCTTTGTTCGTGTGTGTACAACCGTGTTATCCTGGTCGCTCACAAAAGGAACAGCAATGGTATGGATGATACCGACGAACGGTGAAGATCCGGTGATGGGTTTTGTGTTTCCTGGCCTACGTATGCTATCGGGGTGCTTTAAGCTGCTGTAATCCTCAGGGATTCGCCAATTGTTTGTAAGCGCCCCGTAGTCGGGTTTGGATGCGTGTGTGCGGTGTTGTGGTTTTGTGAAAATGAAGGTGTCTTCTTATCCGCGCCATGAATTCCATTCGTCTAATAATGGCTATCAGCAAAGGGTGGCACAGATTTGTGTTCTGTGCTTATTAGTGTACGCATCGAAACAAGGGATAGTTTTGTTTTGCGGGGACCTCTATATGACCTCTTCTTCTTTAAGCCTTTGGTAAATGTTGGGCAAATTGTTCGGCAGGTAGCTTTGCTAAAAGGGATTTTCCCTAATCACGTGTGTAATCCCGAGAAGAACAAGTGTCAGATTTTGTTGGGGATTTGTTGTCAAATATTCGAAACACAAATAATTGGATAAAATGGACATTTCAATTTCTGAAGTAGGAAATTTAGAACAGTGCGACCAAAGTTTAAGAAAGAGTACGTATTGACACAATTTAACTTGATATACTTTTAACTTTAAGTTTCAGAAACATATGATAAAGAATTAAACATGTTCTTCAACATTCGTTTTCTTCTATTTTTGGCTTTAAAACATCATAAGTTCTTTTTCGTCATTATAGACATTCCTTGACTATATTTACTCGTAGCTAGATAGATCTTTTCGGTCATATGAGAAACTTGTGTAATTCTTCATCATTTGAAAAGCAATTAGAATTTCTTATTCTTGAATAAGACACAAGTGGTCGACTCATTACTCTATGGATAATGTCCTGAGAAGTACTGGAGATATTTATATCTCCAATTATATTAAAATAGATATAATTACATATTTTATTCGAATCAGAAAACTGATCATATGAAATAATGATTCCAATATTCTAGGAAATCCTTGATAGCCGACTGTGAGCCTCTGATCTGACACGGATCAGTAACACAAATATTACCCTTATTTGCATAACATACAATTTTCCATCCCCCCTATCGTATGCATCGTTCAATACGCGTTAATTGATTTCGATATATTTTGCAAAGTACTTTCCATTTAATTCCATCCGGGTCGTTCTCCAATCTCCCTAGGGGTGTTGTTAATTGATGGAAAGCTTGCACGCAATTAAAATCCCATAACTCCATTCACCATTCATCCTGTGGTTAGAATTCATCGAGTTGCACCGCGTTAAATAAACAAAAATGCATCCAGTTGAAGGAATGCAGCATAAAGCGTATGGATCGATGCGTATGCTCATCGGGGTAATATTTGCGATGCGTATAAGCCTCTCTGTCATTACCACACGGTGACCAAACACTCATTAGTGTTGTGTATTTAAAATGCATTCCTTCTGTTTTTTTTTTCCTTTTGGTGTAATAACCCACTTGTGATGTATGGAATTTTTATTGGATGCAGATGGTATAATGATAGGTCAGATGTGTGCACATTGTTCATTTGCACAGATGGGAGTTAATATTATTGACACGGCGAGAAATTGATTTTGCAGTTTTCGTTTCCATTTCATTATATGAATATTCCGGTCCCGGGGGCCATGTTTGCCGGCGCAGTTGCCCTCTTTTGGCACCGGCACCGGGATGACATCACAACAGTCACCATGGTTTGGTATTTCGATAAGCATTTAATAGGCGTATCTTATTTATGTGATGTGGCCGTTTAGTGCGCTGTCAAAAATGATGACAATCGCAAGTTTGCGCCCGTTGATGATAAGTGTCTTCCGGTCGGCACGTTCTGCTCATCTTGGTGAGCAGTTAAAAAAAACAAGCAGTTAAGTGCCGTAACAGGAAAGCTTTTAATTTGCAAAGCCAAACAGCAAGGAAGGTTCGTGTTTTTTTTGTTTTGTTTTGCCAATCGAATATTAAATTGGAAAAAATCGCTTTTTAAGTGTGAAGTTTTTTAACGATTTAGAAGATGCGAAAGCTTTTTAATAGTTGTTTGATTGTTTTATAGCCAATTTTGTGTTCCGCGGGAATGTAAAAAGAAAATTTTAATTAAAATGTGACGATTTATTGGATAATTCCCGTTGATGCTGCTGCTGCTGAACGTTCATTCACGATCACCTTTTATTATCTCTTGGTGGAACACAGTTTTGTTGTTGCGTCTTTTTCTTCCCAACTACAAACTCGAGAAGCGAAACTCGATTTTGAATTGAATGGCATCAAAATTAGCTCCATCATTAGTGTGTACCACCATTTTTGCGTGAAATATTCCGACTGCTTCACGGTCCCCTTTTTGTGTGCGCGTGTGTCTGCCTTTGGAATTTTCGAACCCAGTGGGATGCACATTTTTGTCGACACCTTCCTACACCATGGTACGTTTGAAAAGAAAAGGAAGGAAAAAAAAACAACGACCGGAACATGCACGAGCGGTGGTGGCGAGCGGGCCAAAAAGGGTCAGCTGAAACGTGTGTGACATAATTCCGTCTGTCCGACACCGTGCGATTCCGAACGTGCTCCGGTCCATTTCGTCAGGTTCTTTTTTTTCTTTGCTTTTCTTCTTCGCCGAGTTCGAATCGAATCAAACAGGTTTCCCGGTTTGGTTTTCGGGCAGGCGTTTGTAGCATGCCAGCGGTAGCGTCAGCAGCCTGCCAAAATGAATTAGCGCATCGGGAGCTGACGGTGTGTTGCTTTATTTAGCTGCGGTTGTGTTCTACCGGGCGTGGGAAGCTGCTGCGACTCACAGCAGACAGATTGAGTGATCCGCCACACTTTACGTACGCGTGTGTGGGGAGAGGCGAATCGCGAAAAACGGGGGACCCGCGTACCGTGTGGTTTACCCGTGTGGTGTATGACGAATCGCACATCCGAGTGTGTGCGATGCATTATTGCATCACCCCGCATAAGTGCATCCCTATATTAGCACGAACGCGCGCGCGAAAACTGTCTGGCGCACGGTGGCGCATGAAAATTATTGATATGAATGAAATTAACGTTCTCACACCAAACAATGTGCTCGCTTCTCAAGTTTTGTGATGCGAATCCACAAAACGTTCGACCAAGGGAGGGCTGAACTAATGTAAATAAAATGTTTAAAGCCAGGATGTTGTTCGCATAAATTTAGCAATGATCGTACAATTTGTGTGTTTGGCGCCATATAGCAGACGTGCCTAAAGAGGGTGGTTGATTTGTATGCACATCTGTATGCATGATACGGTTGCAACGATCCTACACAATTGCACGATCGTACGAAATCATTGCCGGTGGTCGATATTTGAGACAAGAGGGTTTCCTCCCCACCTCGAAATCTTCCCAAGTTCATTTGGGGTGGGTGGTTTTTATGTGCTGTTGCACACCCAAAAACCTAACACAAACACTTCTTGTATGCAAAAACCAATCGGTTCAGGGGTGGTTTTTATAGGCTAATTTGTTTACAAATTTTATAACATGCAATAAACTGTACGTCTTAAGTAGCGAGAATAGATAGGGTTCATCGATGCATCATATTAGAATGTGGGAATTATTATTAAATATTACTTTTTAAATATTATTTAGTTTCATTGTTTTTATTTTAGCCGTATCCGAGTGTTTTTAGTACACCATGGCAAACCAAAATACTCGGCAATACAGAGGGCCCTTCATCCGTGTTAATCGAGAAACTTGACCGGATTACCGGACAGCATGGATATTAGGTACATTGAATTTTAATGATAAATATTAATGACGTAGAGGATTTTTTGCTGGCCATTTTACAATATATTTTATTTACTTTCACCACTTATAACATAATCAAAAGGTAAACCATGAATGTTTAAACTTTTTCATTTAATGTTTAAATGTTTGTTGGTTCAATGATTGAAATATTCGCTCAATTGTTTTTGTAAAGTAAATGAGTAATTTTATCATATTCAAATTCAATTTATTTTTTTTATACATTTTTATAGCAATAAAAAAAATATTGAAAATAATTTTAGTAATGTTTAAGGTTCGTATAGAAAAACCTACTTCTTCTTTTGCGGCTCTAACAATATCAAGAAAGGTGGTCTTTGATGGCCATTACTGGATTTCCTTGGCTTATTTTCCCGTATAGTAGGAAATCCAGTCCTGTGTACGGAAGTAAGCTCTAGATGACGCTCTGGAAATATTATTATA
This sequence comes from Anopheles funestus, assembly GCF_943734845.2. Taxonomy (NCBI): domain Eukaryota; kingdom Metazoa; phylum Arthropoda; class Insecta; order Diptera; family Culicidae; genus Anopheles; species Anopheles funestus. The sequence goes on along the minus strand of NC_064599.1, from coordinate 25,159,653 downwards.
ATTCCCTTTGGTAGTGCCATTTACGTACAACCCGGATAATCCGTCACCCGGTAAATAAGAGCTGAAAGGTTTCTAAAGTAGTTCTTGGAATATTTTTTATAATTAAATCATTAAACTAGAATACATTAATTTGCAAAGTCTACTTCAAATTTTCAATCTAACCCGCCAGTTAAGATTATAAGCTTCCTCGCAAGATTTACAACATTATTTTCCAACTCGAAAAAACAAAGATAAATTCCCATAGTAATCCTCTCTCCCACAGAAAGGTTGTTCGTACCGTCTGGCAAACAAGCCATTTGTCTTTCATCGTGCTAAAATATAGCTTCTTCAAGAGCTGCAGTAGCTAACATTAGCTCGCCATATAAATTTTCCACCAGCGTCATCAGGAACGTCGTCGTCGTCGTCGTCGTCGTCGTCGTCGTCGTCGGCGTACGCTGTACGATGTCGATTGCTTTCAAGGACAAAAGCAGCGTTGCACATGCTACCGTGTGTTATGTGTATGTGGTGCTTCCGTTTTAGTCATTTTTTACCACGCCCTTGCCCTTTTCAAATGCACCTAATCATTATCCGATCGATCATCGAACGGTAGGAGCAAACGATAGGAGCTACATCCTTGCTCCATTCGATCTACAGCATCCATCCCTTTGGGCTACATTTTTCTTTTACATTTTGCTGCTTGTTTGTTCGCTTGTTTGGAGTACCATTCGTTTGATCCCTTTTAGATTGCGTTTTTTATCTTTCTCCTTCCCGCGTGGGAGTGGAAAAACTGCATTGACCTATTGACCAAGGACGTACATTGGAGGTACAATGTGCAGAGATTGCGCTTTGCTGCTTCAGATACAATTTTGCTAGAAGCTGCTGCTGATGACAAATGATCAACGGTTAATAATCTGAATCTAGAGTCCGTGTGTGAGGTGTCTTGGTATCGTTTCTTCATAACGAAAGCTGTTTGTCCTTCGCTTGTATATAGCAATATATTTTCCACCAATTGAAGACTCTTGGAGTCTCAATAACTCATCTAAACGATGGACAAACGAGACTGAATGTAGCATAATGTTATGCTTACGTACGTGCGACTGGCTATTCTAGAAAGCTATGCACAGCACCATTACAAATCGTAATCACACAACATTACTGCATGCGTACCACAATCACGTACAAATGGGAAACATCATGCCCGAGTTGCAACTGTTCCAGATGATTCGCCCTCCAGGAGGGAATGACACAGGAACGAACAAAACCACCAGCTGTTGATATCTAAATCTAAATCCTTAAATTTATAAACACGCCATCGTGCAAATCGTTAAAAACGTCGATACGAAGTCACACAGGGATTTCCCATTTTTTTTCTTTTTTTTTGTAGGATTATCAATTATTTATCTTCACCACAGTGAGTGTGCTTTTGTTGTGATATCACTTCTCCGTTTCGCACTTTTTTATGGTCCATTTCCATGATACTTTGGTTTGCCCTATTGTTTGCCCAAAAACAGCTCCCATGAACCTGGTGCAAAGTTGATGACGATCATGAAACAGTGAAGCATAAACACGAATAGCCCATCTATTTAGTCCGCCTAAACAGTGGCCGGATACGCGTTTGTGTTCACACGGTGAAAATCATTTCCTTCGATGGTCCTTTTCCCGATGGTTGTACGATATGGAAATGATGATTATTATCGGTGGATTTAGTTGCCATTTTTATTGCGAACGGCAATTCCCATTTCGACATTGGACAGGAACCAGGTTTTTGTATTTTTTTTTCGCCCTCCCTCATAAACAAAGTACAAAACAGAACCGAACCGAAACGAGCTGTGCCGTAAAAAGCGGTGGTAATAAAATTGAATTTAAATAACCTTCTGCACGGTAAATGCACAGGAGGAAGTTTGGACCGAAAAAACATTAATAAAGCTGCACGAAATTGCATTTAAAAAATGTGTCTGCCTAGCTGTTTGCTGTGGCGATATTAAAGTTTAATTAGCTCTCCAGTAAAAACCGGTGTATGTACGGTACGTTGCGCTTTTTAATTATTGCATATTCAAAAACCTCGAGCAGTTTATATATCGATGATCAAGGATGGAAAATGAGAGACAAAAAAGGTAAAACTCCATCAAATAGGCACATTAACAGGCGTGATGATCGTGTTGGGGATCAATATATTTTACTGCTTTTATGACACCGAGCTGTAGGGTGCGAGGAACTTTGCCATAAAATTAATTTCCGATTGGTAGGATTAAAAATTACATTAAGCAGTGGATGAAACAAGTTTACATGTTTTCCGCTGACAAAGTAGTTTCCTTCGACTAAAAGATTCAAATAACTACTATTATACTACTACAATTTCTAAATCTTGTGTCGTATATAAAAGGATTCCTAGAATTATATTTTCCTACATCAAAAATCCTCGGGAAAATATGTGCCCCAACCGGTCCAGATGAGACTTGAACTACGACTCTTTGGTATACACAGTAGTGGTGTGAACTCCGACGCATAAAAATAAGATTCAACTCCGCACAAAATCTGGAGTTGACTCCGAACTACTCTCAACTCCGTAGTATTCCAGATTATTCCGGAGTTGATTCTGGATTACTCCAGAGTTGACTCCGAATTATTCCGGAGTTGAATCCAGAGTTAACTCCGGAGTTATCTCCGATTTTAACTCCAGATTCATCTTCCGTTTGTGGGCGGGCGCACTGATTTTACAAACTCTTACATTGATTTTCCAACCCCTCGTACCGCCCTCAGGTCATTGTCGGAGTATAAATGTCGGAATTACTCCGGAGCTAACACCGGAATGTCTCGGATTAATCCGCCTCCGTGAAAATTAAGAATTTCCCCATCACCAGTACACAGCTGATGCCGAAATGCAAGGCCATGAAGCCGTATACGTATACGTATATAAGAGTTAAGTTTTCTATATAAAGAGTATGTCCTTGCTTACCTTTATTGATAAACACAGGAAACGGTAGAAATCTCGTGTCTGGTTGATAGTGTCTGAAAAAAAAAACATTGCAAATATTATTATAATTTATTTTATAAAAATGATTCGGAATAGATTATAAATTTTAAAAAATAGAAAAACATTCATAATACACATCTTTACAAAAATAAAATAATGCACTTTAATTCACATGCGAATGTAACACGCAAACAGGGCAAAACCGAGAGTGAAAAGGATCGCTAATCATGCCATGGCTCATTAGGTATGCATTTGGCCGTAATGAGTCGCGATATGATGCTCGTACCATCGTCCAGCTACGGTGCACAGACTGGGACACGAGGAAAGGAAAACCAAAAAAACAAAACCATGAACGAATGCATTTGCTCTTCACATTTCTCTATCTCGCTGTTCGGTGCTGTTGCAGTTGCCTGGCTGTAATGTCCTATCTCATATCCATAATTTTCTGTCCGGTGTCTGCACTTTTCGCAACTATTTGTGTGAATTACGCTAAGCGAGAGATAAAAGATAAACCCGGAATGCTTTTATTACGGTGCCAATAATGGTTGGAGGTGCAAAATTGTTATCTTTTGCATTTTATTACTATTTTATCCGTTGGATTATCTATTCGCCTATAGATTCGCGCGAAAGAGATTTTATGTAATTTGCAATTCCATTTTCATGAGCGTATTTAAATTCACCCGTATATATTAGAATTAGATTTCAATTCGATTCATGCGTCGTATGTGAAGCGAATAATTCGAGTACGAATTAGGTTTGACCGGTTTCCACCAGCGGGAGGATCGTTCCCTTTGGGTTTTTGCTCGATACGCTTACGGACGATAAATCATAATTAACCAATCTTCACCAACTCCACCGTTTTCCACGTACCACCGTTCCCAAGAGCATGCATTTTGTCTCACCAGGAAAGGGACTAATTTTCTCATTCCTCCTAATTGTAGCTTCACGCAGTGTGTGGAGGAAAAATTTTGCGTTTTCGGTTCTTTGGTTCAACTCTCATCCCCACTCCCTTGACCTGAAGATGAATTCTCTTCCACCGATGTTGATTTATGATTTATAACGGATATTTTTGTTTCGTGCCATGTACGTTTGTGTTTTGACAAATATGGGCTAGAACCGGCTGACGGATTGCGGCCTATTTTGCCAGTGAATCAAACAGAAAAGCAGCGGCTTTTCGTGTGTTTGTTATGTTTTGTGCTTTTGTTTGTGTTCCAACACACAGGTTCGCTGTGTAAACAGTGTCACGGTAACATAGAATGTTTTATGCCCAAGACATCGAAATTGCATGGTAGCGTTTGAGATAAAAAAAAAACAGTTTTTCCACCGACCGAAATGTTTCCGTAATGCTTACCGTAATGAATTAAACCGATCGCTCAACATTCGGAGCTAATTTGACGCCGAATGAAAATGTAATGATTTTCACTTTTGCTTGAGTCTGAATGACCACATGCTGATGGCACGGATTCGACGAACTGGAATTTGAAATTAATCTAGTTTATATTCGTAGAAAATTTAAATTGATTTATAATATTGTGCCGTTCCGATTGGATCACTGTTTGTGTTCGATTAGCATCAGCGAGAGTTGTGCGAATATGATTTACATTCGCTTTTCTAGGAAAGAAAATTCTGGTTATATGAAAATCGATTTTCTCTTTAACTACTTTTCCGATGAAAATTATGTTTCAACAATAAGTAGGTTAAGCATATTAGACTATTCGACTGACAACGGAAAACTAGCCTTTTTTAAAAAATTGTTTTCTATTAATAGTATAATTATTCTAAATTTCTGACAGTCGTTATAGGTTTTCCATAAGAAACCTTTTTATATAAATTATAGGTTATATCACAACAGCAAAATGGAATATTTTCTTGAGTTTAAGATTGTTTATTATAATCTCCCACTCTGTATTTATATTTCCTCCTTAATTAAAAATTAAAAAAAATCCTCGATCATGATCGGTCAGAAAATATATATTTATTTAATCTAATTTAAAACCAAATGTAATCGTACGAATTTCCCAGCCGATTTCTCAGCGTTTGTTTGCCAATCATGATTTGCTCGATTCTCTGCTCAACGGGAAAAGCGAAGCGCACAAACAAAATGGAATGTTTTAAGCCAATATTTTCCTAACACACTTTTCGACCATTTCGTGAGGGAATTTGCTCATTTGATGGTGGTGTTTTTTTGTCGTTTTGTTTTGTGAGCAAGTATAGAACAAAAAACGAAGAAAACAAAAAAAAAACTCTACACGACCAGATTTACTCGTATTCATATGCATCCCTTGGGCCTTTGTATATGGGATGGAGCGTAAGTAAAGTTTTGTTTTTTTTGCACTTTCATAGCATAACGTGTCCGGAAGTGAAAAATTGGAGTGGAGAAAATAGAGGAAAAGAATCGAAAAAAAAATCAAAACAAGCACAAAATGCCACGCCGGATTCTGGGTAAAAATTGTTATTTTATACATATTTCATACCGACAACAACCATCCCTCCGCGCACCATCAGTGCCCGGGGAGAGTTTTTATGAGCGTGGCTGGTAACAGTGTGTCATGAAAAATACATTCTAATGGCGAGAGTTTGTGACGATGAATGAATATTTACTTAACTAATCTAACTTTCGAGCGCCTGTCCCCAGAAGCAAACGATAGAATCGAGGGTGAATAAATCTTCCACACAAAGCTTCCCAACCCAAAAAAAAAAGAGGAAAACGATTTACCGAAGCAACATTCCAGCCCTGTTTTTGTGTTATTGTTCATCATTTTCGCATCCAGCATTATGGCGTTTAAGTGCGATCGCCAAATATCAGCTAGCCACCCCCATGGGTGGTCGTCGTTCATATCACGCACCAAGCACAAATTGCTGGAAAACCCTACACAAACGTACAAACACCGACCCAGTTCCCTGGGGTGAGGTGATCATTATGGTAAAGTGTCGATAATTAAATTTCAATACCATATTTTGCGTTCATTTCACGTTTTCGATGGGTGTGTGCTTTCCCTGCTAACGACAAGCTGCATCATAAATTAGGGCCCCAGAAACTCATCGCTACTGCAGAAACGTTTAAGACCGGAGGTGCAATAAAATTCGATCACATACAGGTGCGTTTCATGTCCAATTTCAACATGACCGCAGTGACAACATGGTCCCGCGAATGACACACCGGGAAAGACCACCGTGGTTGCGTTATTCACGCACAGTATGAAGGGCACGGTCGATCTACATTATCACCGGCTAGACCGCATATCGATCGTGTGCTGTGAACATGGCCCGGGTGGAAAACAGACGTGGAAACAGGCTGCCCGCTATCTCAAGCGACCGTTTGTTGATTACAATAATTTTCAATGCGCATACGCGAATGAGATGGAAGAGAAGAAGGTGAAGGAGAGGCGTGGAAAACCGATGATGATTTGCATGATTGCTTGATTGTGCAGAGCGATGCGATGCGCAAAAGGTAGTCTTTAATGAGTGCTCCGGATCCTTGAACGCTAAACATAGCAACGGGAAACTTCTCGACAATTCTGGCGCGGGAAAAGAAATATGACCGTTCGTTCATGCTGTGAGCTGTGCGAGGCCATCACAGGCTTCCAGTTTTATTGACTAAAGCTTTCTTCGTACCTCTTAGTGTGGGTAGATGAAAGTGAAGTTGAAGTGTACTTCGTTAATGTGTTGATGAGTGGTGTTTGTTCTATCTCATTCATCACTTGAGCTGATTGTTATGGCGGGGGTTTGTACTAATATTTCCATTTATTGCTTCACTTTTATTGTCTTGTTAATTTAATTAGGTTTTATGATTTTTTTCTCTACTTTTCTTTCGTTTTTCATTTTTGTTGTTGTTATTTTTATCTTTTTTTTGTTAATTACTTTTTCTTTTAATAAACTTCTTTGTTATTTCTCTATTTCTATTCCTATATTTTTTATTATTCGCGATTCCTTCACTATTTCTGTAATTTTTACAAGTTTAAATCGATTTTGTTCTAATTTTTCTCGACTGACACAGTGTAAACTTTGAACAGGCACACATCAATTCAACTTGAAGAGAATGCAGAAATATCTTCAACGTTACTTGATCTCAAAACCCCTCAAACTGTGTAAGCAATAGATGATGACTTGAGTCATTTCACGGTGATTTGTCCATTTATAGCATCTTTTCACTCTCACATCGTAAACTAATTTGGAGCTTCATTTTAGAAAGGAATTTTCCTCCAATATACACAACACACCTGACACGTTACACCTCAACCTCCACCGGAATAAATGACAGACCTCCTGGCTCAAATTCCCAAAAAAGGGAAAATGGAGCGGGAGATAAATTTCCACTTCGAACTGCACGACCATGACCACCGGTGGTATGCAACCGGCGCTTCGTGTGCTGCCATTAACCTCCCAACGTCCCATATGAAGCTGAAAAGTATCACCCCCCAAAAAAAAACGCGAAGGCCAATCATATCATATGATTTGACACGATCAATCAAAACGTGCGTTTGACTTTTCGATTCACTCCGCTCCGATGCCTTCTGCTCCGATGGGCGGCATTTGTGTTTTGTAAGCAAGCTCGGGGGCCAGAGTAGTATCGTTTCAATCACCACTGCCTTCTTTATTATTGCCTCAGTTTCTCCCGGGAGTCAATGTGCTTTGGCGGTGGAAAGGCGTTTCCATTCCCGAAAAAAAACACAACTCCAAGAAGCGAACTCCAAAGTGTACCGGGCCATCGAGAGAACCTTGAAACTATCGGGTTTTTTGGAAATGTGGTTGCGGCCGATGGTAAAATTATGTTCGTCGACACCGACATTTGATCTTGTCTTTCAGTGCGTGCGTAACGCTGGCCGGACAGTAGCAGCCACCGTGTTGCGCGGTACATCTTGCGAGAAGTCGCTGTCGGGTCTGACCCATTGATTAATTGAAGGATTTATAGCATTTAAATATGATCAATTCGTAATGGCAGACCGTGCGTATGTCCGACACTGGCACCCTAGAGTATCTTGTCACTTGTCACTTACGTCTGGCTGATGCAGTAATGTCTTCTGCCACTCAGTCCTATGGTGATGAACGGCTCAACTGTATGGATGAAGCTACTGCTGACAAGTACCAAATGAGCTAATGCTTCTGGTTCTACCAAGGGGACAATTTTTTGAGGAAATTAGAACAAAACAATGTTAATTGTGCACACGTTCGCTACACATTATGGCTCGCAAGAAGCATTATTCGCTTTAGACTACCCGTTGGCAAACTTCCAAGGATTTTTTTTCAAGAAAACGGGTGAGAAATAAAAAAGGCATTCAAAACATTTTAATTTCTTTGCACCCTTTGACCCTGGGACCTTGGGTAAATGAACCACATATTCTCTTAGTAGAAGCGGCTTTTTTTTGGGGGTTGCAGAAACAGTTTAAAAAATGCACACTTGCGATTGCCAAAAATCGGTTCGTTTGAAGATGTTGCCAACGTCAAATTTTCTTTTTTCCTTTTTGCTGAAAACCTCATCATGCTCAAGTGACAGTGAAAGAGCTGTTGATTTCTGAGGGTTTTTTTATTGTTCCCCCACACTAAACAAAGGTGTGGTCATAGTCCGATTAGTGAACCGAACACTTTACACCTTGCACCTACAAAAATTAGACACCGCAGCCCCAGGAAAGGAGAAACGATCATCGGGTTTGTTATTAAAACTGACAGATTCACTGGATTTTGGACACGGTTTTGTTGGTTTTGATTTTGTAAACTTTGAAACGTGATATGTTGTGGTTGAATGGGAACTTAGTATCGTCTAGCCACAGAAATGCTAAATTTTGAACCAGTGCCAATTTCTATGAAAATCATCTACCATCTTTCAAACAGGCCTGTGCGGTCTAGAACCGTGCACACGATTCAGGCGTTATGTTTAGTCTTGGCGAGAAACACTTTTGGTACGATGGTGTCATTAGTCTGTGTGTTTGATACGGTACTGGTTTTTGGGTTTCCTCTATCCGGAAACAGATTCCTTCCCTTTTTGCATACACCTCTCAGTCCCTGGATCCGTTTGTTCAACCGTGATCGATTGCAAATTCGATATGGTTTACAGGCGCTTAAGTTGCGATGGTTATAGTTTATTGTTTTGTTTTGTTGATTTGCTGTAAATAGAGAACATGTTACTTTAAATCATTGATTTTCCACCCCGAGATGGTAGATCGAATGAAGCGAGAAATTAAATCATCGTTTCTCTCGTCCGACGTCCACTTCCGATTTTGGGCAGGTAATGAAACATAACACTGTTAGTTGTTTAGAGCTCTTCGATATGGATGACCGGCTGGTTGCAATTACTTATAAATATATTTTATATATTTTAGATAAATTTTATGATGGATTTGTTTTTAATTTTCTTAACTGTTGTTTAGTTCCTAAAGATATGCAATTTGTTTTGAATTTTCCGAGTTTTGTCATAAAGTTTTGTAATTTTTCAGACAAGATCTGATTACAAAAATAAGATAATTTAAATTTAAAATAAGTTCATACATACTAAAAAAATGAATTCCAAATAGAGAACATGTTATAACTTTAAATCATTGATTTTCCACCCCGAGATGGTAGATCGAATGAAGCGAGAAATTAAATCATCGTTTCTCTCGTCCGACGTCCACTTCCGATTTTGGGCAGGTAATGAAACATAACACTGTTAGTTGTTTAGAGCTCTTCGATATGGATGACCGGCTGGTTGCAATTACTTATAAATATATTTTATATATTTTAGATAAATTTTATGATGGATTTGTTTTTAATTTTCTTAACTGTTGTTTAGTTCCTAAAGATATGCAATTTGTTTTGAATTTTCCGAGTTTTGTCATAAAGTTTTGTAATTTTTCAGACAAGATCTGATTACAAAAATAAGATAATTTAAATTTAAAATAAGTTCATACATACTAAAAAAATGAATTCCAAAATTTCTTTCTAATTCTATTACGTCGAAAAGAGATATTTTGTACAAAAGGAATAAAATTGTAAATCAATTCTTTCCTCACATTTTGCTGTCATGCGTTTGACTAGCATTTATAGGTGTTGCAGAAATTATATTTTAATTAATTATTGAATATAATGAACAAAAATCACTAGTCGATATTCGAGTTAAAGCGTCAAAGTTTGGGTTATTTTTGAGTTCTTTTCAAGTAAGTGAAGAAATTCGAGTTGTCATTTTTACACTTTCTCAAGAGTTTGTTTAATGAAATCAATTGGACGATTCAGGGAGTCCTCGCTTTCTCTCTCTCTTTCTTTCTCTCTCTCTCTCTCTCTCTCTCTCTCTCTCTTTCTTCTTGGTTTAATGACCAAGTCTTTTAGCTAAAAATCGAATGTCACTTAAGCGAAGATATACATTCAGAAGGTCATTTTCATGAAGTTTCGTTGAAGTTTAAAAGTGTTTAAATGATTTAATTTAATACATTTCTTTCGAAACAAAGTTTTTTTTTCTCTACTAATGACATTCGCAATTAGCCACACCACGATGAACTATGTGTAGTCAACCCTGATCTTTATCATCATCAAATTTGACTCATTTACTAACCGGTCGACCCCGGACCCAGCCAATCTTACCAGCATCGCACTATTTACTTTCGATCGGTCGGCCGATCGGTGGCCGTGGGTAAATTGTGCACTTAACAGGCGGATCCGATGACTTCTCGATGGGACCGTTATTTACCCGCTCACTAAAGCGAGTCGTGTGTAACAAATTGATTTCAATTCCAAAACGCTACCAGACACACACACTTCGGACAGGGGTTTGCCTTTCCCTTTTGGGTCCCGGCACGGTGGAACAAAAATGCGTAACTACGGAAGCGAGTTGAACCGTTCCGTTGCATTGGCCGTTCGAGTGCAGCAAAACATAATAATATTTATAGAAAGAGAGAATGAAAAAGATACCATCCCGATGGACAAATTGAGTGTTCGCTCGCGACTGCATTCGAACAAACAAAATCCACCGTTGCGACTGGGATGGGACTGTTTGCGCAAAACGTAAACCCGGCAGTTCGGCATGCGTGTCACGTGGCCCGGTACCGAATGAAAGTATCAATATTTGCGCTGCATTTAGCACCTCTGGCCCTGGTGCATCCTCTTGTCTGGTTGCAGGGGGTTCGGATGCATGCGGGATGCGAGCCCGCTGTATGGACACGCGATCATGCTGGAGTTCTCTTCCGTGTTTGTTCAGATTGTCCTTCTTTCGTTACGTTGCATATTGTCGTGTGTCTTCTACCCTTGCTCGTACTTTTCTATGATGGCACTTAAGCCTGATAGTGGGGAAAACACTGCTTTCGTAATCGACAATTATTGACACTGCCAAAAGCGAGTGTGCATAATGTTGATTACGAGGGCGGTAGGTTAAGTGCGTCTGCTTGCGATGATTTTAGAGGCATTAAATGGTTAAGTAACGATGCAGGATAATAGAACTAGTAGCCAGTAATGTTTGAACCAATTGCAGGGGTTTTCGAGTTGAAGTGACAAGATTGAAGGACTTGAACTGGAATGTGTCACAATAGATCTGGAATTGTTCTGATCGTTTTGGAACTTCTGCAAACTGAAATAAATTTTGAGTGATTCTGTGAGTAAAGGAATCTTCAAAAAATGTCGAATTCTTCTTGCAAAAATTTTAAAAATTGATAAAGTTTTCAGTTCTACCTTCACATACTCCAGTTCAACTTGAAAATAGTCGAGATATATCTCCAACATTGCCACTTGAACTCAAAAACCCTGTAATATTATATTTTTTCTTTCAATTTTCAAAATAATCTGTTTTAATTTAAAAAAAATCATAAATTTGTACTAGTTGTTAAATAGATTAACTTCATCGTCCCAATTTCAAAATGATTTCCTCATTTTTCTGTTCTCCTTTGCAGATCGAGTCCGTGGATTTGGCGCTAAAAATTCTCGACAATTACGATGTGCGTGGCCACAAGATCAAAGTGCAGCGGGCCGAATTTCAAATGCGCGGTGAATACAATCCAACCCTCAAGCCAAAAATGCGCAAAAAAGAGAAGGAACGGTTGAAGAAGATGCAGGAATCGTAAGTATCGCTGGGGGTCGATAGGGTTAATTTGGACAGGGATTCTCTCTCTCTCTCTCTCTCTCTCTCTCTCTCTCTCTCTCGTTTTCTCTCTTTATTGCGCACACACACAACACTTAATGTGTCGTTATGTTCCTGCTTACCATGTTTAGCATAAATTATGATCATTCTCATTTAGCACCCGGCGGCGTACGTTGCGGACGTGGATTGATCAGGCGGCAAAACCCAGGCACCCATGGACCAATGCTAATTGTTCGCGGTGTTTCACTTTGATATCAAAACGCACGAAACGAAAGTTACTTCCCTATTTTAAACCTCGGCTGCTCGTTAGCAAATAAGCAACACGTTAATTTTAGCCCGAGCGTTGCAACCGCTTGCAAGATATAAGTTTCCAGACCATCAGAAATTGAGTCTTCAGGGTTGGGGTTTTATTTAAGGGGGAAAAAATACGGTCAAGGTGTTGTTGAGTTTCTCACCTATTTTAAATTTCGTATTTTTTCTTTAAATTTTAAAGTACGTAAAATAAAAATGTTTTACCACAGCTTTAAAATTTAAAATCCTTCCGTTACGCTTGCTTATTCCAATATTGATTGCTTGCTACGAACTTATATGGCCCTATAAACTTACTTATTTATTGCACACAATTTAAATGTCATTACAAAATGAGGCAGATACGGTTACCGCATGCAAAACGGTTCATAATGAGATCCATTCAAGTATTTTACTTACTTTGTACCGTAACGAAGGGTAATAACAGATATGACTAAGCATAGGTTCTACACTTGAAAAACGCTCTATCAGGCATTTAATTTTAACACTTTTACTGCATGTACGTGCCACGCGCTTCTTGTCGGAATTGTGCAATAAATATTGCCATTGCCGGCAAACTGCACAAACAAAATCCATCAAACTGATTAATCCCTTATTTGCAATACGTTCGCTTTTGCGTTTGTTTTCGGATGAATCAGTCCAACAGTCTCACTGTACGGATGGTATTATTGTAGCGTCTCTTTTTTTGTTTTACCAATACACCACACTGCCGGTCGGGGAAATTGGCTTCACCGCAAATATCAATCCCGCACCCGATGTACGGTTACCATTTGCGGCAGCGAAGTGAAACAAATGCTAGTAAAAGTATAAGAAACGCGCGCAATTGCTGCGAAACTGGCAATCGACAATCTCAATGGTGCCACACGTCTCGAGTGTGTGACTCATTACGCACGATCCTTGAACATAGACACACCAAGAGGCGCAGTCAATATCCTCATCATCATGGTGATGATGATGATCATGTGCTTCCCTTTCGACTTCATTACCAATCCGCACATTCGGTTGAGAAAGGGTGAAAATTGGCAAACCTCTCGCTCAGAGTACTCAACCGTACCGCCATCCTTCAAGTAGTTCATTTACAATTGGTCGCGATTAGCAAGCAAAGTGACGGATTAGGGACGGGTTTCGTTAGCCGTTTGCCGTTTTCAAACAAACGCGCGCGCGAGAGGCGCCACTTGAAGATGGCAGAAAATGGGGTTTCGCATACGATTAACCATGTCCCGCGACTCGTACAGTCGTATCGCTGCACAAGACTACTACACTTTTAGCGAGTTCGCTGTGTGAAGAGCAAGGTTCCGCCAAAGCGAGAACGATTTCATGGTTGACCGATCGATTGGCTTCCCTGCTCGAGATCGACAGAAGGGCGAGCAGTGTTTGGCAGTTCAAATGGAGGGAGAATTTTTTTTTTCATTTTGTTTCGTCTACCAATGCTAATCGATCCCGTTCCTTTACCGTTTCATTGTACCACAGGCTGTTTGACTGGCGCCCGGAAAAGATGCGTGGCGAACGGTCGAAACACGAGCGTATCGTCATCATCAAGAACCTCTTCGAGCCGTCACTGTTCGATCGGGAGGTGCATCTGCTGCTCGAGTATCAGAACGATCTGCGCGAAGAGTGCGCCAAGTGTGGTACGGTCCGTCGGGTGCTGCTGTACGACCGGCACCCGGAAGGGGTGGCCCAGATAACGATGGGCGACCCGGAAGAGGCCGACCTGGTGGTGCAGATGATGAATGGACGGTACTTCGGTCAGCGTCAGCTAACGGCAGCAATCTGGGACGGTCGAACGAAGTATCGGTAAGCAAAATGGGGTTTGAACTTAATGCGGGAAGAATTTCATTTTCACACTTTTCCCTTACTTGTTTCAATTCCATCGGACAGAATTGCTGAAACTGATGCCGATATTGACAAACGGCGTGGCAATTGGGAGGAGTTCCTTGAAACGGATGATGGTGGTGAGAAGGGAAAGGTGGCTGAACAGGAAAAGGATGATGATGCTCCACCGAGTACGACAAAAGCATCGCCGGAAATGAAACTGGACGACCAAGAGGAACAACTTCCGGCGGTAGAAAGCGAAACCATTGTGGAGAAGACCGAGATGAAAGAGGACGAAGGTGAAGGGAAGGAAATGGAAGTGAAGGATCCCGAGCCCGTTTAGATGTGATGATGGCGTTTGTAATTGATTTATTTTGGGGACATCTAAAATATCGACCCGGCTCATGAGAATAAAAGCCGAAATGGTTACCGAATCCATCCCGGTGTATATTTCATCCACTGCAGTGAAAAAAGAAACACGGATGTTGTAGATCCGAAAAAAGAAAGGAAATGTATTTCACACAACAAACCCGTGAACAGGTATGTAGACATTGTTCAATTAAAAAAAACGGTTGGCGAGATGGTACTTTGTTAAATAGAATGCTCAAGAAATTAAGGAAGGATATTGCAATTCATAAAATGTCTTTTTTACAGTTGGTAACATAAGTTGACAAACACTTCTCCTTCTGAGTTTCAAAATTTATGATAAATTTAAAACAATTTGTACTGTTCTCTTTCAATACCTCATGAAATAGATATTTTTTTCATTTTTATTCATATTAATACATATTTACGAGAAGCGAATATACTAAGAATTATTAAAATTTGTGAATGAATTTTAAAATGTCGTAACTCCATTGTATTACTTATTGCACATTTTGCAGTACTGCATGAAGGGATTGTATGGTGATGAAAACGCCATCATTTTTATATTAAAATAATAAAAGTCCTCGTAATGTTATGTTGCGCACTGTAATTATGAGAGACGGATAATTTAATTTAGGGATCCCTTTTATTTTCTCACAAGAATTCCTCATCATCAAATGATTTTTTTTATGATTAAGAACATTTTTACTGTATGTATTTCAGTGGTGTAAAAAAACGGTTCCATTCCGTTTGTGGGTGTTTCCTACACAACAAAGGCTTTCTTTCTTTGCGGCATTATTTATTATCGTGATAATCATAGAGCAGTATTTATTCATCAAGCATATGGAACAAGATCCATATCCATGCAGAAGAAATAGTTCTATTCAACAATTCCAAATGTTTAGGTATTGTGGTTCAGATTGTGGTTCATTTAAAAAAAAAAGATCCTCAATATCAATACGCTGCGGACACTTTCTTCTTCCCCGTTGTGCCAATGTTTGAGAAACCGGACGAACAAACGTATACAGTCGGTTGACTGGTGTTTTCCGTCAACCAATGCAACCGCAAAAAGTCGATGCAGTGTCACCACTAGTTTGCGGTTTGAATCGTCTCCGGACTCTATAGGGAACGGGACAAACGAAAGTCCCAACGGGCGTCTGTTTGCATGTTCATATGATGTTCCGTTCGGTTCAGTGACAGAAAATTTACAAACAAAACTCTCCATCTCCCTAATAGCCGCTTTTATAACGTTCATCGAGTTCGTTCGACCGAGTGTACAGCGGTTGAAAGGTGTTATTTCGATCTGGTCCGACTGCACTACGTCTCATTGTAGAAATGCCAGGCTCGCACAATCCGTGAGACAGGTACAGGTAGTGGTTGCAGAATCGCCCCTTACGCAAACGGGACGAGAAGTGTCAAGATTTGGTTCACTCCGTTCGGGCACTGCAGCAAAAACGGTGCACCTATTTATTCTCATTTGCATTCTTACGTTCGTCAGCAAAGCGCACCGACCGACAGCGATTTTCCCGTGGCAAGTGTGTGAACATGATGCTGTCGACATACTTTCTCCCGTGTGCATTTGTATGGTGCCCATTGAATTGCTACGGGCAGCATGCAAAGTCGCGTACAGTTCGTGTACGGTTTTTTGAAAAATTTCCTTTCGCAGCGAATCTCGGATAAAGGGTTGCAAGGGGTAGCCGCCTGTGTTCCTGTGGTCAGCGCATTCATCTACATCATCATCGGTATGTCGTTTCGGTTGCCACTTGGTGAAGGTATAGGGAAAACACCTGGTAAAAGTGCATGCCTTAGCATAAATGTGTACTCGGTGCACTTTTTTTTCGCGCATCAAGGCCAGACCCGTATGATGGCGTATTTGTTTTCAAATTTGTGTGCATTTTTTTGTTGTGAAAAATAAATTAATCATGCAATGAAGGTGCTTTAGGAAAGATTAATTGGTATGGTAAGAACATCAGACGTTGGTAATGAAGATTTTATTTATTTTCGTTCTTTAAGCATGGCCATTAACATGTTCTAAGTAGGAACAGTAATTTTTAGTAATTAAATTTTAATAACTACTATGTATATTAACTAATGGTATATTTTATCAAATATTATTTTCTTTGTATTATTCTTCACTTTAGATGATACTAGATGGAAATATGAATTTTTAACAAGACAAAATGTGAACAAAAAACAATTATGAAGCACAAACGAGAACAAATGATTTCAGCTATGATGTGTCTAGGTGACTCAAAAACACACCTGTGCTGACGATTGCCAAAAAACAAAAACTGCAGCCCATTCGCGCGATTAGGACGTCGACCGACCGACGGGCACTGCACAAAATGCAGACAGCATGTTTTAAACCTTTTTTTTTGCGCTCCTGTTTTAACAAACGAAATGCAACGCAACCTTACAGTACGTTTCTATTTCTAAGAACGGAATCAACCGCTGCAAGCGAACGGTGAAAGGAATGCAGCAGAACGGAATGAAATTCGAGTACCGTGAGTGTTGTCTTCCAAATGCGCCCCGCGCTAAATAGGAAACAAAACCACGCTCGGTGAGAAATGTGCTCTGAAGGGTTTTTTTTGGTTGCAATAGTTGAGTGTATTAAATGATCAACAAGAAAGCACAGCAGTCAGCAGATTGCTTCGCAGCCAAGCGGTCGCCATGAAAAAGGAGAAGAGCAACCCGAAAGGGCGATAGTTCAGGTGCGTTGCATGCCTCAGCCACGGCAGGGTGCTATATAAGGCCGCTCGGTGGTTTAGTGGAAAGACCGTTTGTCCTTCAGGAAGCGCCACACACCGTGGCTGAAGGTGCAGTTTGTAGCATTAATGGCGCCTGATCATGGTATCTAGCTATTTACGCGTGAAAAGTTCTCGGTCGTCGGCATCAGCGGTATGACCTTTTCGGATCGTATTTTTCTTCTATATGGGACCGAAATAAGATGCCGACCCATCACATAATTGCTGTTTTAACCATAGTGATTACGAGAAGATAGATTAAAATAATTGAGGGCACAATTAGAAAGAATAGTTCTGATACTAGTTGTGAGAAATATCTCATTTTCTATGTGATTCGATTGTAACAATTTTAAGTCCCTATTTGATACAAATTACGGACACTTAAGACATCTTTTTCCTTTAATATGTCCTATATTATTATAGGATTAGGATTATAGGATTATATTATAGGATTATAGGATCCTATATTATTATTGTCCTATATATATTATATTATGTCCTATATTCCTATAATATTTCCTATAATATCTAATCAATATAAATTGAATTGCTCACAGTGCTCCATATTTCTAAGAATATCACTCAAAATTTTGAGTACGTTAACGTATCAAAGTATCAATTTCTAACGTTTCTTGATCCGAATTACGAATATTTTCGATGTTGGACATTTTGATTGCAGTTCCTGACAGTTTACAAATCATATTCTTTCTATGTTAAAGCTTCAACTATCTAGTTTTACTATTAGACAACTATCCAGAAACCCAACAGCTAGGTTTAAGTACATTTGCTTTCGTCATTCAATGTGCTCTTTGGAAGATTGAACTGAGTTAAATTCAAAGGATTCTGATCCATTGTTAGACCCCCTCTTTTATTTACGTAATAGTTTGACCATCCTGTCACAAAAATTTAAAAGAGAACCTTTAACAGGATTTGTTATGCTAATGGATCTGCTCGATACTTTTGATCTGCCGTTCTGTTAAACGGTCATATGACAGTAATTTCTTGAAAATTACACAGAAGTTTTGCTTTTTATTACTTTTAAACAATTAGTTTTTAAATAAAAATTTATAAAAAGTTTGTTAACATTTCGAACATAGAAATCAAAGCTATTTCGTGGTCAAACCTGTTAGAAAAATACTTTGTTTTGACAAGTGGCCAGTTTTATCATTAGAAAAAATAAAACTTCGTTTTCTAACTAATTCATTACCACAAGATTGAACCAATGTCCCTTTAAAGCGTTTTGTTTCTAATCACAACAACAGTATTTTATGTTATTAAAAAGTGTTTATAATTTCCATTCCATAAATGGAAGAAAGAGATTTGATCGAAATTTGTTGAATTGTTGCTTTTTTCATTCTTCTCTCAAGCAGGTGCGAAGTGTGTGTGAAAGAATGAGAGAAGTTTAGATCCCAGCAGCATTGCTAATTATAGTTGTGTAGGTGTGTCGTGATTGAGCAGAAGAGATAATGATCATGACATAAGGAGAAATTGTGATTAGTGGCGATCGGACAGCGATGCGTTAGAGATATGAAAGCTTTCGGTACTGAAAATATTTAGTAGAAGTTGTTTTTTTGGCTGCCAAAAAGTGATCCTCGATCATCTTTTTCGATGCAACGAATGGTTAATATATCAATTCGTGTGTTAATGTGATGTTAAACAGTGAAGTTTTGTTTTGCGTATGTACAAATTGTTCCCAGCAAAGGCTTGGTTTGTGGCAGCGTTCTTACTCCAACGTTAAAGTTATCGTTGTGTTCAACGAGGATACGCGTGTGTGAGTAAGGAAATTTTCAGTCAGTACGTGTACTATGCGTGACACCAAGCTAGCAAATTATTTGCATTTGTGTTTGTGCAATGCGGTTTTTAAAACGCGTTTTGTCATAAAATCATGACATTGGTTGGTGTTAGTGATATCTGTTTATTAATGAGCTTATTGCTTATTGCGTGAAATTATGTATTGAAAAATGTCGCCATTGTAGGCGAGTGTGATGTTTTAAATGTGCCAAAGCGCCGATTGACAGACCCCAAGAAGCAATTTCGTCTGCCGCAGTGAATGCTTTCCTCATTTTTATGAAAGTAAAGTGTCCTGCGTATAAAGCATCGTTTACACGGGTAAGTTAACAACATGCAATTTGCCTCAAAGCTCAAGTACATTACCCTCCGTCACTTTTTTTTATTTATTTTATAGAGGCTTTGGGCCTATTGGCTGACATTCGCCTCATAACTTTAAATTATTTATAGTAGGAATTCCTTACATTTATCATTCTCTTAATTGGTAGAATTATTATTCAATTAAAGTTTTTGGCACATATTTACAGTTTTTAAAAATTGCAAAAAAAACATTTCGTTCACTTTTTTCGTTTTTTTGCTAGGATATCGTAGATGTTTTTCCCTATTTTTCTTCAAAAAATTCTTTCTTCGTTGTAGCCTTCGCAGACTGCTAGTATGTGTCTAATTGTTGTTATCACCCCGCAGTACGCACATTTAATAGGTTCAGATTTTGTTATCGATTTTGTCTAAGTCGCGTGAGGATCACTTGCTAAGCCCACTGCACAAAGAGGTAATACTAATTACCATCCGTCAGCTTAGTACTTTATACATATGTAGCGTTTCCTTTTCCACAAGTTATCATTGATAATATTTTCGAATTAATTGAAAAAAATATGAAGGATTATTTCCCTTTCATCCGATATACTCATACTAACGATAACCAATAGTAATAGTTGAATTATCTCCCTTATTGACATCATTTGAACTGTACTTTATATCAGTACTACAACCACCATTAGAATCTATTAAGAGCATTTCATTAACGCCACTTGATTGCAATTTAATCTTTGCTGCGGCACTTCTACCGCTCGTAAATTGCGCAAAAGATTCACCCATATCGTCTGTCTATTAAAAAAAAACCGACACTAAAAAAGCGACACGAATCTCGACACGTGTTTTTAAACGCATTCCGTGACAAATAGAGTACAGCCAAAGGAAGTTCATAAAATGCAACATCATGAGCTCTCGTTCAGGCCGGTTTGTTGAGATCATTGCGCACCACAGACAGTGTGTAATAAATACACGCTGGCTGGCATTCCATTCGGTGTAACGAGTATTCTAAATTTACATATTAACCAACTAGATGGTTCTACTAGCGCCTAACCTATTTGAAAGTGACTTCGTGCGAATGGAAGTTTACCGAGCTGAGTTCATCCTTTTAAAATTGTACATTTAAAATTTCCATCGGTATGACACACAAACTGACCGCAAATGTTTGCCTGCAAGTGACAAATTGTAGTGTCAATTTAAAGAGGACATTTTCCTCCCCATAGCAATACATTGATGAGCAATTATTTTCATCCTTGTTTTGACACATGCTGGGCCCGAATCAATTTCGGTACCAATCAACCAAGTTCGTTGACATTCACATTAAAGTGCAGCATTCGAAATTAAGCAATTCAACTATGGGGAAGACAAAAAAACCCTTGATCGTTGGTTGGGTATGCTTACACGCGCATAACTGCACTTGCTTGCTTTGGTCCCATGGCTACTTCCATCCCATGTCGCATTAAACATTATTTAGCGAATTTGGCAGTTTCACACGATCCGAAATGTCGAAGCGGCCATGTTTTGCACAGGGAATAGGGAATGGTGGAAGTAAACCAACATACTACCAGAGGGGGGCCAACGCAAAACAAAACAGATCGGAACAATAAAAATAAACAGACAAAAAGTCACAGATAAATGCCGCGAATGTAGAAACGCACCGAAAACCGGGCATGTACATGAAAAACGAAAACAGAACAAAACAACTTCTGTACAACGCTCAATACACTCTACTCGACGTAAATAAAACGCTGCGTACGCGATCTTGCGAAAAAAAGGGCAACCCACAGCGGGGCTTGTATAAAACCCATCGACACCGATCGAAAATGGTTGGTGGGAAAATGGCCAAGGGAAAGGAAAGCGCGAAAGCAAACGGAAAGGAAAAATAGAGGTCAATATGGTGGATCCAAAGTACGGCCGCGCCGAACTTGTGGTATTAAATGTAAAAATAAAACAAACAAAAATCCACCCAATCGAACGCAAACAAAACAAAAACCAACAACAAAATCTGCCGGTGTCGTTGTTGCTGTTAATTGTTTTATTTCGTTAACTAGTTTGTTGTGTTTTTAGCTCGTATTTAACCACCCTTTCCCCTGTTCGGCATTGGTCCGAAGTTTTACGATTAATTTAAGGCTCAATTTTTCTTAATCGTTTCGACTGGGTTTGGACTTTAGCCCGAATGGTGCCAGACACTCAGCCAAACCTCACGATTCGGTTCATTTTAAGTCCCTTCACTCATTAAGCACAGACAAGGCTCGATCGGGGGTTTTGCTTAACTGAAGGGGGTTAAATTTGTCTATTTGTTGTGCGGTACTTTTATGTGGCCGTATAAAGTACTACCCCGAGTGGTTCATTATGGTTAAAGGGTAACAGGACGTTTACTTTCGGTGAATATGGTGGATTTATAGCGAGGGAAAGTAAGAAGATACCCTGTAAAAGATATGCGTGAAAAATAGTTTTTATCATCCAAATGCTGATTCAAGATTGTAAATGTTAAAATTTTATTTGAAGAAACGAAAGTTGGCACTGACTATTTTTTCTTAATTTTTTTTTCGGTTTTAAATCAATTGTTTTGTGTTTTTATGTCATTTTTGTTATCTATTTTTAAGTGTTAACAAATTTCATTGGAATCATTAGCCATCTCTCAAAAGATTCATGAATCTCTGATGATCATGATTCCCTGAAGATTCATAAATGTGTCAAGATTAAAGAATTTTTCTTCATTTTTGAATCCCTAAAGATTTGTTAATTTTTCACAATCAAACCCCCGGGTGATTCGTATATCCCTGCAGATTTGTAAATCCCTGAAGATTCGTAAATCTCTGAAGAATTGTAATCTCTAAAGATTCATTAATCATCAAAAATTCATGAGTTTACGAAGTTTTACTTATTTATTTGAATTTTTAATTATTTTTTCGATTAACAAAGTAGAAGCTACAATAAAAATGTGAATCTTCAAGATACACCAAGCTGCACAACCCAATTGTGTCATTTATTAATTAGATCTAAGAGATACATTCATGAATTTATAATATTTAATTAAATAAAAATATTATTTAAATGATTATGTTACAGAACAAGAGCCCACAATTATATCATTTTGGTAACCTTTTCAGTAAATTATTGCAAAATTAAAAAATTAATTGCCGACAGTGTCACTGCTGCGACAATGTTGCCATTTCAATTGCATTCCATCAATCTTTCGTCAATAAAACATTTTCGCACGAACATCGTTTCCCACACGTGCACGAAAACGGCATGTGCTTCCACGATGGCGGCACATTTACAAACCGTGCAACTGTCACTCTTCATTGTGCGTAAAATAAAATGCAACGAAAAATTACTCTGCACATGACCGGCAGAACGTGCTGCTGTTCCGCTGGCATTGGTCGGACGGGTGTAGCGCCTTGGAGAAATCCATTAAACGATCACGAATCGAATGCGTCAAAAGTTCGCTTAAAGATCAAGTGCACCCAAATGGAAAGATGATGCAAATACAACTGCAACCCACCGCATAAGGGCCTTCCGTTTATGATGGTCCCAAGACAAACGCAACAGGTGGATTCGGTTATTCCGTTCGCTTTCCATCGGTATTGGCCTTTGTGGAGTTTTATTTTATGAAGGAAAAAAACACACATCTCACCCGTCTGCTCACTTCCCCCAGGGAAAGACACGTTTTAGGCCATCCCTTAGATGAATTTATTCGTTATTGATATTAAACGAGAAGAGCTATTCACCGTTCCATAACCGCCGTTCTTACAATCGCCGTTTGGGTTTTTTTTCTTTTTCCACGCGTGACGATAACGGTGGTTCGTAACCATGTCCGTGCTCCCGCTGAGGAGGGAAATAAAAAAAAAAACAGCGGAACGAAGAGAACGGCCAAATAAAATCAACCAACCCCGAACGCGTGCAAAACGAAGATTTATTGTGCTACTTTTTATTGACTCTATCCTTTTCGTGGCCCCCGAGGCCAACATCCCAACATTAACCACCAACCCATCTCATGCTCTCTACCCTTTCCCGCTGGGTGCTTGGCAAGGCGGTATTTTTATTTATTTATTTCCTCGTGATCCCACCGCTGGACATGGCACAACCTGCGGGAAGTTATGATGCGGTTGGTGCGCGAATTTCATTTTGGGAGTTCTTTTTTTTTGTTGCTGTTTGAGGTATTGTTGCTGATCTGCCGGTTTTGTTGCTTACCTGGTTACCGTGAGTCAAGGGTTTGAGGTCAAGGGTCAGCGCATTTGTTCTGGCAACCGAGCGGGACCTGTAGCGGCACAAAGAGAGAAAACGAAAGAAAGAAAGTAAGTCAAAAAAGTATCAAAAATTGAATGCAAAATAAAGAAGTGGGCAAAAAAAAACACTAAACACTGCAAAACGATTGAATGATTGATATCCCATTATGAATTGAAGAAGAGGTATAAAAGCAAGAACCAAGAAGTAAAAGATGCAATAAATTTGGTTGAACATGTTTTTTTACTCATCTCGGTTGATGAAGGCAAATTGGAAGTAACAGATCTGTATACCTCGTATACTTGTTTAAGCTGTAAACTCTCAAAGATATTGTTTGGTTTATATTTGCTTCATTTTCTTCTGTTCCAATGAATGTTTCTGTTTCTCTATTGATTGGAATTTCTTCTTTTTTAACGTATTGCTTTATTTCTAATCTGCTTTGGATTGGAAATTCTACTTTCATATTTCCAAAAACATTGATAAGTTATACTTTATTCACACACACATATACTTATGATGAGCTCCTAATCATCTCGATGTGTATCGTTTGACGGTCCGAACAGAAGAGAGCGAGCCGGATGCTGTCGATCAGTCTCTACGATGACCGGAGAGACTGACCGAGTGAAAATACTACGTATATAACTTGGTACGGTACTCTCCAGTAGTACTATACCAGTTATAACTTCTCCGGGGGTAGAAGATCGAGCGTCCTCGCTTGATCGAGTCTAACTGTATGCCGTGTACATTTTTTCTAAGTGTGTTGTGTTTAGCTAACATTCATCATATCTTCCGTTTCCGTTTAACATTACACTTATGTAACCTGATAAACCTACTATCAACAAATGTTTTCCTTCGATTTTGTCTTACGGTTACTTTGTTAAACTTTGCCTTTCGCTTATCCCTGATTCCTTGCCGTTTGTTGTAGACTGACTCATTTTCCTCGAAAGTTGGTTCATTTTTTCTTTTCACATTTTGTTTTTCAATGCTTTTATGTTGATATTTTTGCAGTTGGAGCATAACATCATCAAACAATTTATTCCTATCTTCCAACATTTTATCCATTTCAAGTGGCCTTTCGTCGTTTTCTTTTATACCAAAAAATACTTCCACAGGTTTTAATTTTGTCGCATTGTGAATACTGGAATTGTATAGGGTGGTTGCTATTTTATAAATTTCCTTATAAGTTAAGTCATTATATTTTCCCTTAATACAAAGAAAGATTTCTGTTAAGGTTGAATGGAACCTCTCCACGATTCCATTTTCTTCGCTGTGGTTTGAAGGAGTGTAATGAACATCTACTTCTAATTTTTGCAATAATTCCCTTATTTCTATTGATTTAAAAGCTAATTCATTATCACACACCACCATTTTTGGAGTTCCATAGGTTGTAAGCAATTTCACTAAACTTCTTTTTACATCTACTATGGAACGAGACTTTAGCGGAATGATTATTGCAAAACGTGACAGCTTATCGACTGCTGTTAAAAATAAGTTCGGTTTAGAAATGAAAATATCTATGTGAAAAATATCCAGTGGTTTCTTTGGTATAGGAGTAAAAGCGAATTTGATTTTATATGGATGTCGTTCGTATTTGTTACTAAGGCAGATTTTGCAAAAATTAATGAAAGAACGAATCTTATCCTTCATTTTTGGGAAATAATACTTTTGTATCATCACGTTGTAATTTTCTTCAATTCCCCTATGTGCTCTATCATGAATTTTTTCAATTGCCTCATTCTGTTCCTCAGGGGTAGTTAAATCCTGTAGTATGCACTGTGAGATTCTTATTTTCGAGGGATTCATCTGTGAAAAGTATGAGTCAAAAACTTCTTGTAATTTTTGAATCATTGAAACAGAGCAAAAAATGCATGTAATTTGTGATGAATGCAAATTATTCCTAAAAATTGAAATTAAGTCCGAGATATCAAATTTAGCCTTTTTTATAGTTCGACGAAAAACGTGCGGGAATATTTCCTGGTGCATTTCCTCACTACTATCATTTAGTTCCAAAACTATTTGATTTTTGAAAAAATTTAATGGAAGTTCAGTCATTTGAATACGATGACTATTGTCGCTTAAGCCTGAGTGGGCGGTCATATTTGAATTATTTATCTCATCCATCTGTTTTAGTCGCGACAATCCATCTGCGACAACATTCTGCTTTCCTGGTTTATGCCGTATCTCATAGTCATATTCCTCTAATCTAAGTTTATACCTTATTAATTTGCTGTGCGGATCCTTTAAATTCATTGCATATGTGAGCGGTTTGTGATCTGTATACAAAACAAATTTCCTCCCGTACAAATATGGTCTAAAATATTTACATGCCCAATCTATGGCTAATAATTCCTTTTCAATTGTTGAATAGTTTTCCTCGTGTTTGTTGAGGGTTCGTGAGGCAAACGCTATTGGTTTATCTTTCCCAATACTTCCTTGAGACAAAACTGCACCAATTGCAAATTTAGATGCATCTGTAGTGAGTATAAACGGCTTTTCAAAATCGGGATAAATTAAGATCTGACTGCTGCTTAGTATTTGTCTACATCTATCAAAAGCAGATATGTACTCTTTAGTTACGTCAAAAGATTCTCCTTTTCGTAACTGTGTAGTAAGTGGTTTTGTAATCTTAGCGAAATCCTTAATGAATTTCCTGTAGTAACCAATTACTCCTAGGAAAGCCTTGAGATTTTTTTCATTTCGAGGGATTGGCCAGTTTTGGATTGCCGATATTTTCTCAGGATTAGGTTTTACGCCCTCTGGAGTAACGATATGGCCAAGAAATGATACTTCTTTACGTAAAAATTCTGTTTTTTCAAGCTGAATTTTAAGATCATACTTTTTTAACGATTCAAATATTTCCCTCAAATTTATCAAGTGTTCTTGTAGGCTAGTCGAGAATACTATTATGTCATCCATGTATATGAGACATTGTTTACCGATGTGAGGCTTAAGGATGTTATCTAGTACTCTTTGTAATGTCGACGGCGCGTTTTTTAGGCCGAATGGCATTCTAACAAATTCGTAATGACCATTGTCAACGCTAAACGCCGTTTTAGGGATGTCCTTTTCGTAAACCTCTATCTGATGAAAACCAGAGGCAAGGTCAAGAGTAGTAAAATACATACTCCTGCCAAGTTTATCTAAAACTTCTGTTATGTTGGGGATAGGATAGCGATCACTAACGGTTTTTTGATTTACTTTCCTATAATCTATTACAAGTCGCCATTTCGGTACACCTTTTACAGTACCTTTTTTTGGTACGATCCAGATTGGCGAAGACCATGGACTATTGGATGGTCGAATAATGCCTTGTTCTAACAGTTTGTCAATTTGGTGCTGTACCTCCTCTTTATGACAATATGGGTATCGATATGATTTTGTGTATACCGGTATATCATCCGTCGTATTTATGCGATGTTTAATGGCATTGGTGAAAGATAATTTGTTTCCCTCAACAAAGAAAATATCTCGAAAACTCAAAATTAATTTCTCTAGCTTTGTTTTCTCTTCTGGATTCAAATGATCGATCTTAGCTTTGAGAAGTAAATCATCGCATCTGTTTGATAAATTATGAGCTTGTGTATCAGCATGAAGGGGAATCTCAAAGTTATTACATTCAAATTCAAAAGCTTTTTCCAAATCGCGTGTAATTTTCGACTCATTATTGTTGCAAATTACGACATTGGCTACATGATTGTTTGATTTGTATACACCGGGTAAAATGAATACGCTAGGAAATATTTCTTTTTCTTTTTCGATGTAAAAATCGCCATTATCAAAACGTGTTTTTATCCCTATAATTTGATATTTGTTAGGTTCTAACGTAACGCTTTGAAACTCGGAATATTTTTTAAACATAGGTATTTTTAAACCAGATACTTCAAGTACATTTTCTGTAGTTATAATTTTAGCTTGGAGCTTTCTTAAAGTCTCATAACCTATCAAACCATCAAAAAAAGGATGAAAATCAAAAATAAAGAACTTAAAGTCTTGTGATGAAGGAATTTTTGGAAATGGATTAAACGACACGTATTTATCCACCTTATACAATCCATGCACACTGCGAACTGTTACTGGTGTTACACGACGCCAATTCATAGATTTGGCTAAACTAACACGAATATAATTCTTGTTCGCACCAGTATCGATCAAAAATTTCATTTCCGTTCCGAAACTATTACGCAGTTTTATGTATGGTATGAAATTATCAAAGTTTTCTGATTTATTACTCTCAATTAAAGAAAAATTTAAATCATCGATACTATTACTATCAGAATGATTTACATTCGATAATTCCTCTACTTTAAAACGCGGTGGGCCATTTGATTGGAAAAAATTTTGTGGTTTATAGTTAGATGTTTTGTAACCTGAACTGTTGTTATGCCTTACTTGTCTCGTAGATGAATCAACGTCCATTTTTTCTATCTTCGGTTGGGTTTGAGTTTGATACCTTTGTTTCAACTGAAATGGGGTTGTTTCAAAGTGGGCTTTCTTCATATTCTTTTTATCCGTGCTAAATAATTCCTCTGCTAATTTATACGCATCTTTCAACGAATCAGGTTTGCTTGCTCGCAAAAATTTAGAATAATCTCCATTTAGTCCTTCAACAAATGCGTTTTTTATCATTAGTTCCATTACTCTGATTATCGCACTTTCATGACCAAAATTTTGCTTATCCATCGAAATAATTGTTCGTATCTCACAAAACAGTGTTTCGCAGCGATCATAATACATTGCTAGAGACAGGTTATGCTGTTTCAATCTCGAAATTTCTGACGTAAGTGTGCCTAAATCTCTTCCATCTAGGAAATGCTCTAAAAGCGCTTCTTTCATAAGCGTCCAATTAAGTGGACAGTTCTTATTTAGCAAAATCCTATTTGCTTTATGAACAATTCTGTTCCTCACATGCCCTAACCACATTTGATACACAATACTATCCTCCGATCCGTTACATAGTGTCAATGTTCTTTCGACCGTTTCTATCCACGTTAGGATGGTATTGGTGTTTCCCGTAAATTCCGGTAAATACTTCAACGTGTCAGGAAGCTTCGTAAATTTAATAGCGTTGTCCACTGATGCCACTGAACTTTGGCTAATCTCCTGCTGTTCCACTTTTTGCGTAAGGAAAGCAATTTGCGCTTGCATGCTTTGTATTGCTTCTTCCATTGTTCCTTTTTTCACTTTTGATCACTACCACAGTTGAACGATTGGGAACACGTGTTTCTCTTCGAGCAGCACAAATCCACTGGTTTACCTCCAAGGACGGTTTTACCGGTTGCTCGAAGCTCTCCTTCGATGATCGAGAATCGTCTTTTTAATTCCTCACCAACTGAACCGCAATGGATATGCTGGATGTCCGAATTTTATAGTTTTCTCGATTCCGTGCGAAGTGCCGACTGCGCCAGTTATACTTTATTCACACACACATATACTTATGATGAGCTCCTAATCATCTCGATGTGTATCGTTTGACGGTCCGAACAGAAGAGAGCGAGCCGGATGCTGTCGATCAGTCTCTACGATGACCGGAGAGACTGACCGAGTGAAAATACTACGTATATAACTTGGTACGGTACTCTCCAGTAGTACTATACCAGTTATAACTGATATATAAACATTATATTTTTTATAATTTTCTTTCTGTTTAGTTTCTTTCTTTAGTTTAGGTTTCTGTCACATTTTTCGTTTTATTTGGGTAATGATATTATTTGCGTTGAAGTTGTGTTTTATTTTTTTTTAAGTTTTATTTTCTTCAGTTAAATTTGTCATTATTCTATATGTTTATTGGCCATGTAGAATTAATTCAGACGTTAAAACAATTTTTAATCAGTTTTTATGTTTTTTTGTTAATTTATTTTCTAGTTGCAAAAAATTGTTGTGTGAATTTTTAAACGAACAATATTGTTTTCGAGAAGAACAATAGCTTATATTGAATTTAAGATAATTTACATTTGTTTTAATGTTAAAAAGTGCGCGTCACATATACTTTACAGCATTCTTAAAAATAAAGTAAAAATACTTTGGAAAATAAAATCTTACATACTTTTACGAATGTACTTTTTAGGTCGTTAAATTATTTCAAAGCTTCTTAAGCTTTCAATTTACCTCCTACAACCAACGACCAGTTAAAAGTTAAACTAAGTAATAAGTAAGCACTGTAACATAACAGCACTCACTCACTCAAACTTAATTTCCTTTTCTGTTCAATGTAATGAAACAGACAATTCACTGATATTGATCCATCAGCTTCAGCACCACATCCAGAAGGATGAAGTTGATACCCCAAAATTAACACCATTATTCAATTATTCATCTCGTTACGAAAGGGCTTTTAAATGATGAAAAAGCAAAACGCGTAGAACTACCCAGGCGGAAACCGCCTCGCGCGATTGCCAAGTGCAAATTATCACGCTTGTCGATAATGGGTTTCCGGGTTTTGTTTTATTTTGCTCTGTTATTTTTTTTTTTTTTTTGCTTTTGCTGTACCCCTTTTCTTCGGCATGTAACAAAGAGCAAAAAGCCAACATCCAACTACCAACAAAATGCATCCTGGCCGGGCCCAGTAAATTCACCTTTTTCCCCCATATGCTTGTTGTTCCGTTCGTTTGCTATAAATTGTGAGCTGCATTCAGTTTGGAGTTCGGGGGTTGAAAAATCGATTGCATTTCCGCCGCGAGCTGATAGCGAATGAATGGGTAAGCTTCGCTTGTCTAGTTTTGCCCAACCCCCGTACCACCCCGGTGGCAATCGATAATGTTATCGAACGGGAAATGTAGACGCTACAATGAGAAATTGTGTGTGCTTCCGTCGGTCCGTGGACGCCTGGAGAAGAATCGATAGAATTAAAGGGTAACCGAGTGAAAGCATGTGAAGATTAGGTGGACTGACTGAGCATTGAAGTTGCTATCAATTGTTACGTTCTTTTTGTTTTTCTCTAGAAAAGGTATCAAATGTTTCTAATTCTCGTATGCACGATTTTTGAGCTGAGAAAAAGGCCCAGAAGCTATGGTTCGGGGGTGATAACCGAAACGGTAATTTTCCATCATGGAAAGGGTGTAAATTGCCACCTTCTTCAGGTGAATTTTGTTGCCCTGAAGGTTTTGAGGTGAGATAGGCGATATGCAAGTTGCAGTTCTGAGAGTTCAGTAAGAAAGTTTTCATCGATAATAACAAAGAAATCGATGAAGTGAAACTCTATCTGACTCAATAAACTAATGCAACAAGGAGAGGTTGTGCCTGAACAACACATTTATTGTGCGTTGTAATATCGGTTGGGAAGGTCGCTTATGGACTAAACTGAACCTTTCTTTAATTTCTTTATAGGGTTAAATAAATAGGGTTTTTTTAAATGAGTAAAACTTTATAAAGGGGCAGGCAAATATATAGGCTTTTCAAGTACAACTAGCAAAGCCAGAGTCATTTCTGGATTATGTTCAAGTTGAACTGGAATTTGTCGAGGTAGATTTGAAATATTTCTTATTTCGAGAACCTTGTTCATAATTAATTTGGTTTAAAGAATCCAGTGCATATTAATAATATTGCAAAAAATAAAAGCATTCCTGTACCTTTATAAAACATAAATTAAAAAAAAAAATCTGTTTCATATTTTTATAAATAGATTGTGGAGGAAATAATAAACGTTTCTTACACTTTAGGTTTTCGAGCGCTCTAGAAACAGTCAGTTCCATCATTTTGGATACCAACGAGTACATCCAGAAAAAAAATGCAACAATTTTTTTAAATATTTTTCAAGAAATACTGATAACAGGAAAAATATTAGTCTACTAAATAAATACATTTTTCGGCAGGACTGATTTTAATTTTAATTTGAGTTTTAATTTGAAAGTAAAATCAAATTATTCGTCTCCTCTTGCTGCTAATCTCACTAATAGAACCATACAATGCTCTTGCCTTTTCATCCACCGAACATGATTCGACGGTTTATTGGAACGTTTTGTGCAAAAGCCATGAATTTGAGCCCGCGCACCGATCAAGGGGTTGGAAAATTGATTGAAAGTTCGGCATGAGTGTTCATCATCATTTCCCCCTGTACCTTGTCTACGCACCCGCACCCACAACGCCACACGATGATGGTCCGTGAAGGGTGTGGCACGTGTTTAATAAGACCGATTGCGTCTTTAAAACTCTACCCCAAACATCTCCACCCGTCTCATGGCGTACACGCGCGCCGATAATCGGTTATTGAGTGAGATCGAATGTAGCGCGTGCTAGTGTCTTCCACTCGTCGTCGACTCATCGAAGATGAGCAGAAGCGCCACTGTACAATGTTCAGTGTCATGCTTTCGTTTTGATTCGACGCCCAAACGATGGCGCCGCTGTTGAAAGGCTTTTTGGATTTCGAACCTTTGCGAGACACGAACGTCGTTACGGTGCGTTATTTTAGAGCAACTGCCGGCATTGCCGGCATCCGTCCCAGACGAGCACCCTTAAATGAAGAAACGTGCACACGGATACACGGAAGTATAAGAGGAACGTGATTAATCCTGGGAAGGAATTGATTTTACAGCTGCAACCTGGCCAAACGGGGAAACGGTTTCGATCGCTTGCACCATTGCACTTTTTCCAAGAATTGGGCATAATATAATTCTCTCTAACGGTGGGGTTTATTTTGCAGAAGAGTTTTAATTAACAAACGGGACTCGGAACAGGTATTAAATTCCATCGATTTCCGGGCCAACGCAAATAAAAGAATTAATGATAAAAAAGGATCATGATTTCACATTCAGTTCCTAGCAACTTGCGATCCGTATTATATTTAAAATTTAATCTTTTCAATAATCAATAGCTTTAAAATTGTTATGTGTAATTCATTTATAACTTAATTCTAGAAATTCATGAAGCTATTCAAACTAATTTTTTTTCTATTATTCCCATAAATTTTTCGCAGTTTGCAGGTACACGACGAATACTTTAAAAATTGTTTAATGCTAGGACGAATATATAATTGAACCACAATAAATGGTAATAAATTATTCATTATTGATTTGTTGGATGAAGTGAATTTAACGAAAATAAATAATTAAAAGCTTTATTTATTTTAAAGGAATGACGTAAAGGACTTACAAAGAGCATTTAAGAATTGTTAAATCAATCACAACTTTGTTGTTTCCAACAATGTGAATGACGTAGTTTGCAAACAATTGTAGAATAAGAGTCCTTATTCTTTCTTAAGCTAATGTTATTTAAAAGAGGTAAGAGGATGAAAATGAAATTTGGGGGATTGTTCGGAACGATGACTGCTTATTTCTTGCAGTGTACATGCTCCAAGAATAAGAAACCCTACCTACGGCCATTCTGAGCAGGACGAAAACACTTGATCGATCCTCTGCATAGGCATGCTATGTGGGATCTTGTTGTTCACCAACAAGTGCAATGGGGATTCCCTGAACTGATGATAGTTAATGTTTCATCCAAACCCATCGTCAGTCTATGGAAGGTGATGCCACGGCTACCTTTACATCCGGAAGTCTTTCAGCCATAACCCGACGAAGAGTTTTCAAACTTATTCCGGTTTGACTTGAGAGAGTCTCCAAATACTGGATCGCAGATTTCAGGTAAGGATAGATTACTGAACTAGACTCTACGTTCAGGTGGTTACTAGTATAAAATACGTGTTGTGTTCCTTCTGTATCTAATTATTAACTTAAAATTAAACAACTTAACCGATCAAAGACAAGAAGAGAAGAAGAAGAAGAAGAAGAAGAAGAACCGATCAAAGACATGGAATAAACATGAAAAGTAAACGAAAAAAGAAGAGAACGAAAGGAAGGAACACAAAGAGAAGTAAAAGAGTTCGGAACGACCATTCCAAGCTATCATCGTACTGAGTCCGTTGTTTATTATTAGGCATAGAGACACTATCTAAAAGAGCCACAACTGACGTAACGCATATTTGAGAAAATATTAATTTGCATTTACCCAGACCTTCATCCCGGCACCGTGCTCTTCTATTACTAAATCGAAACTACACGCGATATGGTTATAATAATACTGTTAACTCAATGTCCACGCCTGCGACTTGCGTAGATTGGGAGTGCGTTTATTTGGTTGTCTTATTTCTATGACATTTTTGTACCATTGTCCAAGAATGGATTTGTAAAGAGCTTGTTTTTGAAGTTCAGTGTTCGATTTTCGATTTCTGACGCAATACAGAACACTTGAGGTCTTAATGGCATTTTGTATTCTGCTGTCCATACTGGGTTTTAAAGGTTAATCTAGCAATACTTCAAAGTATTTTTCATAATTTTAAGTCTAAAAAAGCCTGAAATGGACAAGACCTTTCGAGACTGTATGGTAACACAACAATTTTACATCAATTTACCATTCAAATTGCTTCTTTTTATTTTACTAATTGGGAGTTTTCTTTGGCTTTCAACAGCTTGATGTGCAGTTTGCTTCGTACTTATTTTAATTGACTTTTATTTTCCAGTTTTTTTTGCAATACTTCGAGCATTCGGATTCGACCCATTGTTAACATGATTTATTATTGCATTGGCTTGGGCTTCAATTTTATCTTTTAATATTCCATGTACCTACATAGAAATTGGAGAAATATTTTCACAAAAATATATTTTAGAATAAGATCCTGATAGAAAGGGTCAACAATGTCTAAATACTTTTATCTAATGTCTTAATATGTCTTTAAACCTTAAGTAGTTTAAAGAAAAGATAACAGTTCGCCTAATATTTAACGAGTGACAGTAGATAATTCTTTTTACTTCACTTATAGCATGTTATACAGCACCTGGTGTTTCTACGACAACAACAAAAAACCACCTTAACACAACCATCATCCAGTACAAGGCACGTTTCCCATCAGCATTTCGGGCTAATAAAAATTCATTCCAATCGATAACAATGACGACCTTGGAAGGAATACCAATACTCCGTATCGTTTCGTTCGATAGCATCTTGTTTATCTTGTTACAATGAACAAACCCGCGCATCTATCCAATGGTCGGTGCACCGGCAGCAGCCTCCTCACAAAAAGGGAATTCCTTACACTCTAGACTGTAGGAAAAAAAAGGTCACCGTTATCGTTTTAGCGCACCGTGGAAAGCGTATCGAGTTTCCACTCAATTTTTCCTTTTGTCGTTGAAAATATGTGTATCCAATTTGTTGACCAATACTGGATGGCACCATAAAGGAGGCAACGGTCAGCCTCAGACGGACCTAAAGGGATGGTTGATAGAAATGGCCATCAATGACTGTGGAGCTGTGTTGTGAGAGTGTTGTTGTTTCGACACGATTCAATTTCACTCCCATTTGACCTTTTTGCTACACTCCATCGAGTGTTGTCGGCTTTTTCTTGTGCTCCAGTGGCAAGGGTTTTTGTGTGGAGCATATGGTGGTTTTGAGGGAGGGGGACAAAAAAGCCAATCGAAAGACCCTTATTTTCAGTGTTTCCCATTAGAGAAAAGTTCGTTTCTTGTGTGTATTGTTTTGTGTTGTGCATGGAGGAAAAACCTAACATACAGGGCACGCACTCATCCCGTCTTAAAAGGATCAACATAAACTTTTACCAATCGAATCGACCGAAAGATATCCTTTCGGAAGGATCACAGCTTCAAACAGCCCGCTTTCGAAAGTCGATGGCACTTTTGTCTTAATTTTCGTGCGAAGAATCCTCAAAGTGTCCTCGGGAAATGGGTACGTTACGATGCAAGATTTTCATTAGATAATCTTCGTCAACACATGCTTGAAATGTGCTACTCTTGGTCCTTCTTACTTTGGATTGGAGATGATAAATAAACAAGTACATTCCGACGCTTCTGGCATGTTGTCGCCCGTGTTTTTGGTCCCCTTTCTTCCTTTCTGTACGGGCAAATACACACCGCATCATCCTTCGGTCGAGAATGAGTGATGATGGTAGTGAAACGACTTTTCCTGAGCAAGAAACGACAACGATAATAAAATACACACTCAAAAAAAAAACGAGTCAAATATCGTTGAACGCTAAGCTACTTCATAGGTGGTGAAGTTAAAGGTGGGAATACACCAGCAGACGGAACGACAATTTTGACTCGTCGGGATATACGATACGGTCCCGAACATACCAAACGACTACCGAGAAACGGGAAGCTTTCGCTGATGGATGCTGCTTAAAAGTACTCTTCCCGGTTCTTTGCCATGGCCCGGCTGTGATCCATTAGTAGCGGTGACGTGACACTAGAAGGGGATCCATATCGAGTGACGGATTCGAGGTGCTTTGGTATAAAAGTCTCGAATTTTAAGCTTTTCAAGCATTTTCTTCACTTGCCAAACAGTGCCGAAGACAGTTTTTCTTGGGAAATGTCTTTTGGTTGTTTTTTTTATTATGGAATGAAGCTAAGGGATGATTCAGTATAAAAGGACAAGCAAAAAGACTGTTTTATGCTGCCGTTGAATTGTGTGCTTGAGACACACTAGAAACATTGGGAGCCATTTTAATCGATAATGACGAAAAGTTGGTGAAAGAATACTCGTTTGCATTTTATTAAGCAATTTTTGAGGAATTATTTAAACACAAACTACAAAATAAAGTGTTTATAGAAATAGAAAAGTAACATTCAAATGAATGACCTATTCCCTAATTCATTCAGTAAAAGAAGATATTTCATTAACAGTCATTGAAATTTTGTTTTTTTTTAATGCTTTAGACATAAGTTATTTAAAAACTAAGATCACATCTTAGTTTATTAGTCCTGTGTTACTTATTTTTTTGATAGTTTTTGTTCAAATACAATCAAGCAAGGAAAACACTTCAAAATTTAAATAGTCGATATCATTGAAGTCGAATCAAATAGAAAATTGGAATCTCAGTTTTTTTTTTCATTAAATTAACGTTTGCAAACAAAACAGAGCTATAAAAAGTTAACTAAATAATAACAGAAATATGTACAAAGAACTGAAAAAAATCAGAAAATGGTTTTAATAGTGCAAATGATTTAATGATACGATTCATTAATCTGTCCCATTCATTGAACGCACATTCAGAGCTGTTCTATTGTCCTACATGAGTAAAAAACAAAGAAAACTGTTTCCTCGAACAAAGCACATCTACAACCACCTAATGGGCACTCATATGCGCTGAGTAATTACCACCCATAAATGTCAAGCACATGTTGCACTGTTTCCTTCGCGTAATTTCTAACGCAAAACAACCACCTCGAACTGTAGGAAGCAAGGACGAAAGGCACAGAAAAGTTCCACCCAGAAAAAAAACGGACCGATCTGCTCGTTGTGCCTTTTTGGCAGGGCATCCTTTCACACGCCAAATTGCGCACATACGGGCGTCTTGTCAAAAGCATTCCTGTCCGTGACGTCATCTTGTTTTTTTTGCGCCCTTTCTGGTTGGATATACGCATCCCATACACGGCGCGATCTCAAGACGGGAAGGGATCTTTGGCACAATTAAGGAATGTATGGGTTGGGGAACTTAAGCAGCTACCCGAATATTACAGCCATTCCATTCCTAACCTCAATCGCAATCAAGCCCGAAACAAAAGGCTCCGTACCTGGGGAAAAACCCGTACCGGAACAGGTGCTTAGATGGAAACAATCCTCCACCAAGGTGTGTGTGTGTGTGCTTCCGACGTTTTGAAGCGTTAGCGCGACACATAACGAGACATAATTTCTGCCGGGGTAGCGCAACCGCAGCAAAGTTGTGCCACTGTTGTTTGAGGAGGGAGGGCGTCGGTTGTCAAAATTTTGCTGGTATGAAAATTTAATTTATATTCCTTAAGGTTCCTTTCGAGCTGCTTCATCTCTTACGCGGAAAGGTAATCTTTCATACCAGTTCTTTGATAGGAAAATGGGTATGAAAAATATTCATCCCCCATTGATGGCCACGTGTGTGTGTGTGTTTGAATAATGCAAAATTCACCACCTCACCCCACGTGGTGGGTAATTTTGACGTCTCGACTAAACGGTTTATTTCGCGCAGTTAGAATACACACGAGACGGTATTGTTGATCTTAAAGGACCGGTGTGTTTGATTTAGTGATGGGAAAAATCCAATTTTATCTGGATTCGAAGTAATCCAACTCCAGGACATTCTACAATCGAACTCCGGACCAACTCCGACATTTTGAGGATATCAACAGAACAGCGAATTACGGAAAACTAACTATTGTAAACTCGTAAAAAAAATTTGAGAAAATCTCTCTGAAAACTGTTTAACTAAAGCTAAGCTAATTGAAATCTATAAAAAATACCAAAACAAAAGTGTGGAAAAAACAGAAAAAACTCATCAGAACTCCAACTCGAAAAATCACCCCAAAAAACAACATTTCAAAAACTTGCGGAAATCTTTAAAAATTATGCGAAAAAGTGTGGAAAAATACCACAAGACCTGAGGAAAATTAGAAGAAAATTCTAAGAAAGAGTTGAAAAAATTTATTCCGATGTCGACTCCGGAGACGATGTCGAATTCAACTCCGAATTTGAATAACTCCGAATAACTCCGGAGTTATCCTTGAATTATGCGGAGTTGACTTCCCAAGTTGAAACCCCAATTTTGTTGGAGTTGAATCCAGGTTTTCCAATCCGGAGTCAAAGTGGATTCATGATTCCACCCCCACAGTTTCCATCGCTAGTCGTTTGATTGGCGAAAAGTCACCCAACAGCGTGCCTTTAAAACGCGGCTTTATAATAATACCGCCGAAAAGGAAGAATGGTAAACGCACGTTTTGGGACGGCCAATAAGTCACCCAACCCAATGCGGTCGAGTGGTTCGTAAAATACTTTCACCATTTGACCCCGCGTGGAAAATAAAAAAACCAAAAACCTCTCACGACTCAACATTAGTGGTGAAAACCCATGGGCAGCATAAAGTATGAACCGGTAAGCTACACGCAAATGAACTGCGAACTGGGCAAACTCATTCATACTGGGCCATTTTGCAGAAACAAGCGCACAAACAAATAAAGTCAAAGCGAAAAAATAAACGAAGGAAGGAAATTCATACCCACCCACACAACCTGCCAGCTGAGTGTAAGGAAAGGATTCAATTTTACCGACACGTAACAATATTTTGCGTAATGAATTTTCCGCTGTTGAAAATGAGAAGTTGAAATAAGCTTCTATTTTTTTTTGGTTGGTCATTTTTCCCCTGTTTTCATGGGAAAAGGTCCTAACCGTTGTGGAGTGTACCACCGGTGCTATGTAGTGTTGGAATGAAATAAGGGCCAGTTAATAAGCGGCAGAAAAAAAATGTTCAACACCGGCGTAGTCCATCCACCAGTGCCGCAAGTAAGATAATTAATCTTTGCCCTTTCGTCGACGGTTTTTCCCGAAACAATCTGTGAAGCGAACGCTGTTTTGTACTGTTATTTACGGTACATACAAAATGATGGCTGTTCGTTCTTTTTTTTTGGTTTTTTTTTGGTTTTTTGTTACCAGATATCATTTAGGAGAGTGTCTTGTAATGTACTTTTTCCCGCCGTGCGTACCGTGCACGAATCGTATTGATAGTGGCACCGTGATCGAACGACCGCCGGAACAGAACGTCAGCCCTCGCAGCTGGAAGTCATTAACGGTTTGGCGAGATTGTTGTGCTTTTTTTTCCTGGTACGAAATCTTTTCCCCAGCCTTTGCTACCGCGGTAAGCTTCAGTTACCGGTGGTTGCACGGTTGGAAAAGCTTTGCAATGAGCTGTTTCGAGTTTCGGGTTCTTTGCCGCTGTTATTCCAATTGAGTGTACCAGCAGCAGCAGCAGCAGCAGCAACAGAGGAGGGAAAGTGTCAAAACCGCAGATGTACGGGTACATTAGCCGCGGCGTTGGGAACCAGTTTCCAGGGAGGCTGAACTTGAGGGAAAGTTGATGGTTTTTCTGTTTGCTGACCGCAGAGCTGGTTGTTGGATCAATGCTGGGATCGGTCACAGCGGGTCTAAGGTAGAACGTCTCGATGGACATTTTGTTTTAATTGAGTTTGTTTGGCTTTTGGTTTGTTTTGTAATTAATTAATTAATCATTAGAAAACTAGGGGCAAAATCAACAATTTAAATAGATCTTTACCATCAATCAATTGGACCATGCAGGTGTCATAATAACTGATTTCCCAAGAAGCAGGGCTGTTAACAACATGTTCACTTCCGGGTATGAATCACGACTGAACATCTAAAATCTTATCTTATTTGCCCCTTTAAATTTTTCGTTTTTATCATCTATTTTGAACTTATTTCTAGTTTACTTGTGTTTGCTTTGTTTTAGTTTAGAGAATTTATATTTTTAACTCATTAATTGTTGGACCGTTTTACAAGGATTACAATTCCAAGACTTCAAGTAAGGCTCTTTTCAAGTTAAACTAGAATCTGTTAAGGTTTTTTATAGCATCTACATCTACATGTTCTAGTTCAATATGAAATAAATCATTAAAAAAATCAATTTCACCACTTCAACTTGAAAACTCTGCATCACACAGAATGTTTGATTTTTTAATCTTTTTATAACTGTTTATTTTAAAGTTTTGATTACTTTTTTTTCTCTTTTTACTACTACTTACTACTACTTCTTCCTATTATTTGTTTCTTCTTCTTTTTAAGCTTGTTTTTGTTAATTTATTTATTTTTACTATTTATTGATTATTTGATCTGTTCTACCGTATTAAAATTTCTAAATAATTAAAATTAAGTTATATAATTTTAGTAAAATATTGCTTAATTGTTTTTCACTCTTTAAACTATAGAATTTTTTTCGTGCTATTATTCTTTTATAAAGCTGTTTAGGTATAAAACAAGAATGACACCGAACGACCTTGACGGCTAACGGTACGCGAGTTGCAAAATGATAACTGATGATATAAAATCTTTTCACAAAAAAGCGGAAAATTGTTCTACTCTGGGGTGTACCCACATTCCAACGGTCACATTGACACGAAAGCTCATTTCTTTCAATCAGTACAATTTAATCAATTGTATTTACGTGTAACTGTTTTGTTTACAATTCATTACACATTGTACGGTGTGTAACAATATTTTTCAATTTCCGACCAGCCCATGAAAAACAAAAAAACAAAAAAAAACAAATGCAAACAAACAGCATCATAACAGCTCGTTAAGCGTCCATTCGCGAGATATGATAGCTATGGCGCAAAAACATGCCCTCACACGGCAGCAGTAAACCCCACTGTTGAGGGTTGCGTGGAAATTCCATTGTGGAAAATGGAAAAACATCGCAACATTTTCAGCACCAACCTCCACGCGAGGAAACGAAACGTGTACTAAATATATTTATATATCCTCACCGGATGCTACATTATTTCCAGCCGACCTCCGATTGATGTCGTATAATTTTAGTACCTTCATTATTTCGTGCCAGACTTGCACGATGAGTGAAAGAACCGCACACGTGTATGCCTTTTGCTGTTCCCCTCGCAACCCCTTGACGTGACTGGGCCATAAAGTCGTGCGAAATGAGCCCGGTGTATGTGCCGGGTGAAGGATGCTGCTGGTCATGTCCGTGTCAGGCATTGTGAAGCTATTTTGGGCATGGTAACATAATATCCTGAGGCACCTTTCCCAAAACGGGATAAAAGTGTCGGCCAAAGTGTGTGTTGCAACAGACACAAGTGGACGGGTTGTTGAAGTCATTAGGAGCCATTTATCCTCCCATCAGCTTGTCATCGGCGCACGTCGATAGTGATGTAGCTGTGAACTAATGCGGATATTTTCGGGTGTAAAGACTCCCGGATGGATCATCTCTTTTCTCGTGGAGGTCATCGCTCATGGAGATGCTTTTTGTACCGGTAATTTGGCGAAACAAATAATAAACATCTAGAAGAGTGCTTTTGGTTGTAAACTGGCACGACTAGCTTCAATGTCATTTTGGGAACTTTACAGACCACTTCTAGGTTCGCTTTTCACAACATTTTTCAAAGTGTTTTGTTGCTCTCGTGCTTTACTAATAACAAATTCCCATCGCATATACTGTTGGGAAGAGTTTTCCAGTTGAATTGAAACCACTGTGAGCTTGTCTCGTTTATCAGTTAGTGTTCTTTTTTTTACGTCCAGAGAACAAAATGGCTCCACTTATAGAAGATCGTCTCAAACAGAAAAATGCACAGCTTCTACCTGATAAGAAGGGGTAGTGAATTAGAAAAAAGAAACACGTAGCTACCATCGCTTCCTTGAATAAAACAACGATAAATGACGAAAATATGGTATGCAAATATTTGCTTCAAGTACGCTTTCCTATTGCCCATTTCTACCAAGCTGCCTGGCGCTGACTTGAGCAAAGTCAGCAAACGTTTCATCCGTCTACGGGTGTAAATGCTGTTTGGGGTGGGGAGTTGTTCTTTGTATTTCTCTTTCAAACCATTTATTTCTTCCGTTTTGCTAATGGTGAGCTTATCAACGTTGACGAACGGATTAAACTTTGTCAACTTTCAGCTGTCGGAAACACAATTGTTTAAATCAACTACAGCAAGAGTGAAATGAACTCTTTCCGCGCTTTTGTCAAGGTCGCATGAGAAAAAAAACTACAGATGAAGGGATAAGCGAATGGTTGAGAGTAAAAGTTTTAGTTCATAATTTAATTCTACACCACTGTCAGCCACAGTGTGATCCACCTAGCCGCAGCATCTGATAGGTTAAATACTCCCTCGTTGTGGTTGCGTAATGTATTTCTATTATGCCCCATCCCTATTCCATATCGATCGGTACCATAAAGCGATAGTTTATTGCTCTGCATGAAAGAGTTTTTGTATCTGGGAAGGGAATGAAAAAAAGGTTGTAACATAACTGTATCTTTACTCCCAACTCAAAACCGCTACCGAATCGATTTCCAATCTACCAAGTTTGGTGGACGGTTTATTTGAAATATAAATTAAATTTAAATACATATTTCACGTGTGTGGGCCTGTATGGTTTCAATCGTTTTGCTTCTTTTTTATAAACACATTAAATAGTACATTAATTATGCAGTATATAATGATTATTAGCCGCTACCGTCTAGAGCAAAGGGTTTTAAGCTTAGTTAAACGTGTTGCAGTTTTGTGAACAATAAATTCAAACTTAAGTCTACGCCCATAATTCGCCCCAAATGCTGCAGCTACATCAGCTGCTGAGAAGATGTAAAACCACCTCTGACCGACCCCGACCGACACGTGGTACAAACTCGCAGCCCGCGAAACAAACATCGCAACCCAACCCACCCCCGCTGCTACTAGTGCTAACGATGAAGTCATCTTTCCGTGCGTGTTTTGCTACATTGTGCCGATCCGGACCGGTGGCTCGGTGGCCTCTCGGTGGCGATATCGAAAGGTAAATAGCTTCCAGTATTTATTTCAAGGCACAGTACAGTGCCGTACATACGCCATGCAAACATGGTACCGAGTGGAGAGGGTTTTTTGGGTTACAATGAATCCGTATCGCTTCCTGTGCCCCGTCTGCGATCCATCAGTTGGAGGAGAGTGCGTTTGGAGAAAAAAAAGGTACATTCGGAACATACTAGTGAAACATTATTTTACATTTTTTCTTACTTTTTTTAAGTGCCTCATATGCAATGGGTACTTGCGTGGTGAAGTGGCTCACATTTTATGCTAAACAGCTGGCTCACTGTAGCAAAGCATAACTTAGAAATACGAAATAATACAAGTAAGCTTGCAGGAGAAACTCTATTTCAAATCTGTGTACAGTGCCAAGAACATAAATTTGAATACGGGGAAATAAAACAAATATTTGCCTTTGTGAGAGATTACTACTTCAGTCGAAACACACTGATACCTCTATAGTGATAACCAATTTTTATGATAACTTTGTTAAATGTATTTTTAAAATCTAATTTTACAATAACTCTGATTTACTTTAAACACACAAGAAGTCAAGTTTGTTTTCAAGTCATCTGATGTTCCTTTCCCGGTGTTATACATTTTTATTTGAGCTTGTGACAACATTTCTGGCGACTACAGTGGTGTATCCATATCTAGGAGAAATTAATTAAAAACAACAACACAATGATCATTAGGTCTCAAGTGATTTTCTGATTTATTTTTTTCTCCTCACATATTTTAACATTATGGCTTTATCAATCAATTAATGTTTGATGTTATTATCCATTGATCATAATCTAATATGTCTATTGACTGTGGACGTGAATAATCTTTTGATTGGACTATGTACACCTTCACAACATTCCTCAATTTTTTTACTATTAAATTTCAGATGGATAGATAGACCCACTGTGCAAAATAGGTGTCAGCAGAGGCTCTTTTTACGATCGACCCATCTCTACCTACCCTCTAGCTACTTTTCCTGTCTCGCAAGTTGTGTGTGAGGAGGATAAACTCAGTCGATTCCTATACTCGATGCGGATATGCAAGTGTACTTGCGGCCTTGGCTCTCTATAGATCATTCATTCTTCAAGATTGAACAGCGTACTAGCCTGGCCTGGCTTCGTCGAAAATGTGTGGCTGTGGAGTAGAGTTCCACGATGTGGACCATGTTCTATGAACTTAATTTCATGAGACTCACTCACTCCTTTGCGCTAGACAGCGGTCTTTCTTGTGGTTCCATTTCCCTACTTTTCCCACGCTTTTCCTTCTATTTGTTATGTTGTTTTTGTGATGTCTTTGAGAGTGCCATACTTAAATCTATAAGGAAGCAGTTGCCTCTAAGGCAGATATCATAGCCGCAAAAAAGGACACACATATCCACCTTTCCTGCTTACCAGAAGTTGATTCTATTGACCACAACAATAACACTAACAACGCCACCAACATACAAGAACATACAGGATACACCCCCGAAAACCCACAGTAGTAATAAGCAACATTATCACCAGCAACTCAAAGATGTAACCGAGTATGTCCGGCGCCAGGGAAAATACAACGAGGAAATTCTTTATACGATTTGTATTTTGTTCTGTACAAGCTGGCAATAAGGCAAAAGCCATCACAAGGGCAAAAAAATATTATAAAACAAAAAA
Source organism: Anopheles funestus (assembly GCF_943734845.2). Classification (NCBI taxonomy): domain Eukaryota; kingdom Metazoa; phylum Arthropoda; class Insecta; order Diptera; family Culicidae; genus Anopheles; species Anopheles funestus. The sequence goes on along the minus strand of NC_064599.1, from coordinate 25,115,179 downwards.
ATAATTATTTTTACACACTTTGTTGCCGAGTTAAGGTTAGCTTCGATCCACGACAGACGGTGTATTCACCGTCCAAACTTCAAGCTCAAGTTTGGGCTTCCAATCTTCAAGACACGCGATCATGGAGCCGCCTGGTTGAAGATCATGAAACTGTTAATAAATGTAGATTAAAACCAACATGCTGGGACAATCTACAAAAAGAAGCCAATACACAACAAACGTATGGCGGGAGATACTTGAACGAATTACTTCGGAGATGCTGTGGAAATTGCACAACAAGGTACACCTTCACACCGAGGTACAATTTTTGATTACCTACAGTGTTAGGGATGATTCATGTATAACGTAACGAAAAAAAATGTGAATTTTTGACCCGTTCCTTCCCTATCGTAACAAAACGTAACGCTGGCAGTATCAACCCCTATTCCCCTTCCATTGTTACGTTATAATTGAATGATCCCTTACAGACCGTTTCAGTGGATCACTTCTTACTTTAACCACTTCAAGATTGGGCTGTGGTTTAATCACAATGCTCCCTCTTTCGTTTGGAACAATGAGTGCAACAACGCCTCCTACATGTCACGCGCTCACCGATGTCATCATCCAATCAACCTTGCTCGTATGATTGGCCATTGTCAAAAAATGTATCATACTGTACCACATAGCATGAAGCCAGCCAGACAGCCCAAAATACCAACCCAAACCCGCTTCCTCCTTCATCCGATGCAGGATCATGCATCAGCAACGGATGGGCAAAGCAAACTATCGGATGCATAGCAATACTGAGCTGAATAATGCAAAAAGGCCGTCCATCTTGCGGGTTTTTTTTTGGTTTTGTCGCGCTTGTCTGGCTCGTTTCTTCGGCTCGTTGCACGCAATTGCTATGCAGATTTTATGAAAACAAAATTACTCAACTATCTCGGTCGGTACCCTGTAGCACCACAACGCTCGAATAAATTTGATGGAATGCAGGAAAAATAATTTAAAGTGTGTTCCTGCTTTGCCCGTCAGTATCCTTGCTTTTTTTTTGGCTTACGCCCATCAGCCCGATCTCAGCTGCGGGCTTATTTAAATCAAGAGACAGAGCATGGAAGTCGAAAAATACTTTCACACTCAGCTAATTTTTTTTGAAGTGATCGCTTTTTTCAGATTTCATTAGCTTCAAAAGGGGTTATTCTGTTGCAATGAGATGCAATTTGAATGATGGCTATTATGTTGAGTGGTGAGATGAGATTTTTCTCAAGTTTTTGAGTTGTCAACAGTTGAAGTTGCGCTAAAAATATTACCGTACCGTACCGTAGTCAGTGTGGCAAAGAAAGCATTTACTTTTGTATTGTTATTTAATCCCTCTTTTGAATTTTGGACAGTACTCTTAATCTGATTGCAATCTATTTATACAATCATTTTCCGGTGTAAACATTCGCATAATACTCAATTGTTTGGCGGCTTCATATACACAGGACGCAACCGATGGAGCGCAGCGTGTGATCGTGAAGCATTGTAAGTGTTTGGGAAAAGGAATTGCGAACAGTTCTGTTTGTGGTTGCTTCAGATGCTAATTTAATTTCCCATTAAGGAAGCCGTACGTATGAAAAAGGGCCCAAAATACTAGGGAATTAATTGCATGATACGGATTATAGTTAATTAAGGTTTGCGAGTTTTCCGGCTTGGGAAAGTTTTGTGGTACAAGGTTTTTTTTTTGTTTTGCACTATTCCTTAATCCGTGCCATTATTCGGAAGAAAGTAGATTAGCGAATTAATAGAGCAAACGGTTTGGAAAATCCATCATTGCCTAATCTTTCCAGTTTAACCCAAAGATAACAATTCGCTTGAAGTTGGATAACGTTACAACCCATTTCGATTCGAATTCAGTCCTTGCTTCGGTGTACATTATCGTGCGAAACAGATCTTTTATCAATAGCAAATAGGTTGTAAGTGTACCGTAGTACCATTGCTATCGGATTAAATCTGTGTCTTTATGGGAGTCTTTATTCCCTGCCAGCGACCTTGTCGAAAGATCCCTTAATGGATACTCGTTACACCACTTTCTAGGTCGGAAGGGGCCATTTTCCCTGTAACTCCAACTCTTCTTTACAACTTCCACCAACAAATCGTTCAATCCTTGGCATTCGGTACGCTTGTTACATAGTTCAGTGTTTCGCTTAACCTTTAACAAGCACCATTTCACCATTACAACTTCTTTACCATCTTTTACCGGATAAAATGGATGTGGAGTATATTACGGTGACTTAAGGTTGGATAGAAACATCGGGGCACCCGGTACGGAAGGGTGAGCGTAAGCTACGTTACAGACTGTTATAAAGGCGAAGTAAAGCAAGACTTAAGATGGCAATGGAGAGAGAGAGAGTTTTCATTTGTTTGTGGTTACTAACTGCTGGAGCATGTTTTCGGAAAGTTTGAATAACTTCATTGTGGAGCTCTTTGTCAACATGTGTGCTCAGTTGGAATGTTCTTTCGGGGCACGATACTTACGCAAACGATTACTGATGTATGAAAACTTTTTTTCTGCTATAATTAGTTTTATATAATAAAACAAAAGTGGTTTAATTTGAAATATTAGTTTTTTAGAGAATAATGTTCAAGTAGCGCTTAAGTGGAGAATAAAATTAACATTTCTGAAAGAATCTTCGCAACAGCTTTTGGAATTCAAAGTACCTTTTTGAAAGCCTCTCAGTAACTTGAAGCTCTGTATCCCATCCCCATTATCATGGTTAATGCCAGATACGAGAGAGTCTAATTGTGTAAATGAATATTCCAACGAGTGCGAGCGAAAACTTTTCGCAATAAAGTTATCTCCTTAGTTTTTCGGTGGAAGAACTCCCCGTACAAACAACCAACTTGCCAATTCTCCGCATTGCTATCTTTGTACCGGAGTAAGCCTACCAACTATGTACGTGACGTTGGGATTAAAATTACAATTAGCTCGTAAAACAATAAACAAGCTGACGCCGGTCGTTTGGTGCATTTTCTCGATGGTTATGTACTATTACGTGTAGCGTTGTTTGTGGCAAGAGTGAACAAATTGTTGAACGAGCTTATCCCAACGACATGACCTACAAGCCTGGTATCGTTGTGGTCTGTGAGCGAGTCACCGATTTGTTCATACCAAAATGTTGGAAATTTTTTGATTGCGTACGTGAGTTGTGTTACTTACCGTAGTTTGTAAACCATAGTCTGATCTGAATCAGTTCCTACTATCCGCCAATAAATACGGTTTTCATCTCCCTTCAGGAAGGAGCGACCCTTGATTGAACAAGACACAATTTGTTGCATCTATTCATGTAACAAGCATTCCAATTTTCTCGTTCAACATGGAATGTAAACCTTCTGCACAATTCACAATATAAAAAGAAGAAAAAAAACGGCCGTGTTTCTGGAGGAAGGGTGTAAAAATGGCGTTCCTCCAGAAATTCCACTACCGAGAGTGAATGTGATGGAGAGTTTTTCCCGGAAGTAGCTTACGGGGGTGTCGACGGGTGTTCTTGTCGACGTATGGTGTCCATTTTGTTGTGCCTTTCTGTGGCGTAGAGTTTTTTTATGGTGTTGCTTCACAACCACACAGTCAGCATCCGGTTCCGGGCATTTTGTTTGTGTGTGTGCGGACTTGTTCGACATTCCGGTGCACAGTGTGGTTATGCTTAGTACGTTACAAGACGTTACATCGTTGGTGTAAGCGTTGGTGCATCCCATTATGCAGCAATGTTCTAACCCGGTGAGCATCGCTTCTGTATGTTCCCTTCCGGAAAAGAACCTTCCGGGATGTAACCGCTGCGAAGGTTTCGTATTTTAACCCACAACCCAGTTACGGCAATCCGAAGAAAAAGGATGTAAAATGAAAATAAATGCTTCCGCAGGTGAGAATTGTCCGGATGTTAGGGAAGAGTTTTATCGATGCACGGTGAACCACAATTGGTAAAACACACACGGTGAACCACAAGCTAATTGTGCTCGACGTACATGAAACCACTAATTTATGGTATTTCCGGGAATGGACGGATGGATGGAATCGTTCTATGCCCCACCGAAAGGTCGCAGACCTGCCCGAATTACGGACATCCCGCATGAGCGGAACTTTACCGTTCCCGTTGGCGTCGTTTTACAAACTCCGTGACGTCATACGATTTTATTCAAATAAACCTTCGCTGGTACGAAACTCTGTCGCTTCATTGTTATCCTTGCTTAGTTATGCCACAGTCTGTAGCGCTTTATACTATTTATAAACGCTTCGCTGGCCCTGGAGCTACATTTAAATGGACTGCTTTTGCCGGAAGTTCATATCCATGACATATGGCCACTAGCTCCGTTTAACCTACTAGTCCTTTTTTTCTGCTGAGCTTTAAGGCGAAGATCTGGATGCTCGTTTTTGTGGGAAATATAATTTTGCCCTATCCGTTTGTTAACTCAAGCCGTTTGTTAATTTATTCATTTGGTGGAATTTTCCAGCAGCCAGCAGCTACCTTTACAGAGGATGGTACGGAATGGAAACCCTTTTGCGAGTTGCTTAACTTTGGATTGCTTTTTCGGATGTTAAATTTAGTCCTTAGTCCAACAGATTTTAGCGACGGTACTGGAGAGGACGATAACATGAGAGGCAAACGGGGGGAATTTAGGCGCTTTCATAGCCTCGGAATTTTCACCGTGTTGGCGATGGGAAATGTTGAAGACAAAATTAGCACGATTTCGGTAGGTTTGGACTAAACTTTTGGCAGGTTTGGCATGAAAATCAGAACGCCACATTGAAACCAGAAGCCAATTGGAAACGCGTGGGACGTGAAATTAGAGTGTACAAATAATTGATACGTCTGCTGAGTGACTGTTGGCGTAGGGTTAATGATGGAAGGTTTCTATCAGAATGGAAATGTCGCAAAGCGAAGTTCTTTGTATTGTTTACTGTTACAGTAACCAAATTGATCTTGTGTGGTTAAGGTAAAGGTTTAGAAGGACTTGTAGATGGCTGTTCAATGTGTTTTTTCCTGATGAGATGCATAAGAACGAATAAATAGATTGTCTGGAGGTGGAAGTCTTCGTCAGCTTTATACAGAGTTCATATTCAAGTTACTTGTGGGAGCCTTGGAATTCTGAATGTTGGGTAGAGCTCTTACATACGTTACAAAAACAAGTCTTACACAAGAAAAAATAATTGATTTTTATTAAATGAAACAAACCTTACTTTAATTAAACGCTTCTTCGTTTTTGCAGGATAACAATAGTTTACTTCCTATCAGACTGCCCAGAACCTTGGCAAATTTCATCAAAAACAAAGCTGTTAGCATTTATTTCAGTATTTTCGAGGTCTTTGTGAACACTTGCTTTTTCCGTTTTGGTTTCAAAATTGTTGTACGTGATCGCCCGTTTGTCGTTTCCCCTAAAAAACCTCGACATAACTGGTGGTCTGTAGTAAAACGTTATCCTTAATACATTCATTACTAAAACCTTAAGTCGCTCTATCTGGCAATCGCCTACTACCACAATGACCTTGGCTGACAATTCCTCCTGACTATTTGGCCGATTGCTTCAATCTTCTAGAGGAACGAATGCATCACTTTGATCTTGATCTTCATTTTTAACGTTTGCTGCATGTCATTACCAACATTTACAAGATCCAATATCCTGGAAGAGATTGGATTAATTCTCTTGGCTTTCCTTGACTTTTTGACCAACATCTGAATAAGCAGTCGATCGATTAGTTACGTTTTTTAATGAGGTTCAGTCCTCAGTCCTTCAGTCCAGTTCATTTAAATCTCAAGAAGTTCCGTTTTATAATCGTCTTGTGGCTTGGCTGTCAACATTATTCGTTACACCACCAGATACCACCTAATGAAATGATCAGTTTTAAGGAATTCTCCGGAATCTTGAATTTTAAAGCTCAAAAGTTAATGAAGCGTACCCCATAAAACCATAACACGCCATAAATTAAATTAATATCCTTCAAGAGCGTCAAAACCTTAGTCCATTTAGTGGCTTAATCTCTTCAGTACAGCTACGATAGTGAATGTCTGTTGGTTCTTTTTTTACAAATTCAATTCGCCTGTTTTACCGACCATAATTTATAAAAATTGCATCCACACGAAGGCGCCAAAGTCAAAGCATTCGTTTACCGGTCGGCGATGTGCCAACACAGTCAACATCGTGCACGGTGCCCGTAACCAAACACCGGCTTATTACTGCTTTTTTGCACTGTCCACCCTGACAGGAACGCCGTTTGCGTTTCTCCCATTTGCGTACGGGAAAACAATACCTTCGTCGTCATAAATATGTCTGTCACCATAAACTTTGGACCGATGGTCGTCGATCGCATCGATGATGCAGTTCGGTTATGCTGCTAGAAGTGCAAAATGTGTTGTGTTGTGTTCCGTTTTCAATCAAAGCGCACGGCACCACTAAGGCATGAAAACAGAGGGGGATGCTTGTTTTTCATCGACCAAAACTGCCACTGACCGCATGTTAACGCGTGTGTGAGTGGAAGTTTATTTTTTTGTTTCTTACCCACTTCTTTCCAATTACATTACACGATGTTGCTAACGGCCTAACCGCGAGTTAAATTTTTGCAACGCCTGTATGTGTCACATTGTACTGGGAGGTTCCAATGTCTCCCTGTTCGGGGTTTGTTTTCATTTTTAATGTCCTCTATGAGGGTGCTGAGGGTGGTAGAATATTGGTTCGGTGCAGGAAAAACAAACGGAAAGGAAGAATCTTATCAACGATATTTGTATTCCGCGTGTCACTTCCGTTCCCCGTCAAATTCACATTCTTACCGACACCGGCTCTGAGTTTGTGCGCCTTGTCAGCTAAGATTTGCAAATAAATGTTAGCAGTTTTGTCGCTTGTATTTTGCTCGTTTGGTTGTGTGTTTTTTTTGCTGTTGCTTTCTACACGACATGGCGTGTGCTCGTCGCCTTTGGCATCTTTTTTTGTCGCTAATTTGTTTATTGTTTGCAATTTTGTTGAGTTTATTTGTTCGTTTCGGAACGGTTTTTGCTGATGCTTTCTGTTGCCTGCTGATGTTTGTAGTTGTTTGTCTTCAAAAACCCCTTTAGACGGTGCAAGGTGCGGTGCGATATTGTTTTACTATTGTTTGTTCATTTTGTTGTTGTTGAAGCGTTTAACTTGAAGTACTTCAGGTTTGTATTCAACTTCTTCAAGTGCTGCGTGACAGTGTTGCAATCTTTATGACACTCGACACAGAGCAAATAACTGCACCGGTCGGGGAGAATGAGAAAAGTTAACCAAACTTCGATCGGAGTAATAAGCGTGTTCGACATACTTCCTCTGAACCGTACCGGTGACGCCCTTACAGCTGCTAACGGTGCCAAAGATGCGGGCCGCAATGTGATGATGTGTTGATCGGTCGGGATTATCTGTGTCTAGACGCGATCAGTCGCGAAAAGATGGAAGACGGAATCGATCAAGCATGGCGCCAATTGCAGTGAGTTGTGCTTCGTTTGGGTTTGGTGAATGAGGATGGGCACTAGTTGTTTGTGTATTGAAGAACAGCAATCAGTGACCGTGAACTTGGTTTTGGAAGGAATCCTTGAGGTTAAACCTAAACAAATATGACTTTCGCAACAATAATATCTACCAGAACCGTAACTAAATTGATCCAGTTTAGCTTCGTAAATAAAACCTTTATATCTATTTTTCATTAAGATGAAACTTGATCTCTAAAAAAAGTCTAGGTTAAAATAATTAAAATCAATTTGTAAATTGTTTCAATTGACTTAGTTCTATAGTATACAAACATAAGAATGAAAAAAAAAACCTGCTGGTAGTTGGCACGATAATCTCAGAGTAGCTTAATCGGCGTTAAAGCATATCTCTCGATGTGCTCCATGAACTCGGACATCAACTGACTCTTTCGCCCATCTGAAGTTACCTCAAATTTAGCTTTACTGTCATAAAAGCACAATCTAACCTCATGTTTCGACTTCAAGTTGCTTATGAACTCCTATCAGGATACTTTCAAGATGGGGTTGGATGCAAATTTCGACTAGACAATGTTCTCTTCAGAGTTTTTTCAAGAATCCAGAGTTACTGCTAGTTCATCGAACAATCCTTGGAGGACAGTTTGGGAAACTGATCTTCTTCTTTTGTGGCACTACGAACTCAAGAGGTAGTGGATTGCTTTATATTACTGGCTATTCTTGACTTGAGTACTGAAGTTCGGTCCGGATGTGATTTGATACTCAGTTCTGTTGTGTAGAGACTGACGCCATTACCATCTTCACCCCTCTGGGGCCTTCCCAAACTAATCAGCTCTAGCTTAATTTATTCCATAAATTCTAATACACTTTTCCATATTTCTGGACAGTGTGTACATGAATTTATCGTACAAGGTTTATAGAAAACCTTTCCAATTGTTCTGTTTTTTTTGTAATTCATCAGAAAATTCCTGAAGTAATACGAGAAGTTATAAGAAAATCAATTTGAAGAACAATTTTGAATTCTACTTATTTTAAGCAAATAGTAAATACTTTTGGTAAAATATCTTTGAAACATTGAACAGTATTGCAACAAATAAAATCAAACAAACCTTTGAACATTTATTTGTCTGCACTCTGTCTGTCTGTCACTCCACAAATATCAACCTTCCAAACTGCACACCAATTTGAGTGATGTGGAAGAAATAGTTTCATTTTCCATTTTTGTTCAATTTTGAACACTTTGGAAGCAATTTTGTTACACCAACTGTATGAACTATCTATTTCTCTCTCTCTCTCTCTCTCTCTCTCTCTCTTTCTCTCTCTCTTTTGCACACTCTTGGACCGTGGACCACTTGGGAGTAAAACTTCCTACACGGATGGAAACGAAATCGAATCGAAATTTCGTACCAAACTTCATGATCATGTAAAACAAATATGGTGCACAGGGGACATATTTCACGAGTGACTTACTACAGCACAATTTCCACCCCAAAAGCCAACATCATGTGTGTTCGTGTTTGTCGAGCTGAATGTCTGTACGGTGTACGCAAATCCACCCCAAAAAAAAAAGTCACACACGTGAGAGTGGTGGGGTCGAAAACTTTTTTATGAGCATCTTGAGCCTGAAGCAAAACGGCGATAAAGTAGCCTCGGTGTGAGGTAAAGAACGGTTTACGAACGCGTGGTACCATGGAAAGAAAAGGAGCTGGAAAGGACACATTCCCGTGTGTCGGCGGTGACCGAGATTATTTGCTAAGCTAGACGAGTGTAAGTTTCGTTCGTGCTTCTCATTTTACTTTTCCGTAAGCCGTTTTCCGTCCAGTTTCTTTTTCTCCCAGGGATGCTGATGGTGTCACACGCTTTAAAACTCCATTCATACTGTGATGGTACGTGCTCCATCCTTCCCGGAACCCGATGGGTAGGTGTTTTGCTGTGGTCCACCGAATGTATGTCCAGGCCTTTTTACCGCTTGCTATCTTTTCCGCCTCGGTCGGAGGGACGTTTTGTGGCATTCCTTCGATGGGCTTGTAAAGTTAAACAATTTTGAGAAAGTTGCAAGATTGTGAAAATTCCCTTTCGGTATATTGGTTGAAGGGAAAACCCGCTTCGCTTCTCCTTCAGCAACTCCTACTCTTATGCTCTTTTCTCCGCCCATCAGAAGCGGGAAGTTTCCGGGCACGTGAAGCTGACCGTGCGAACGAAAACCCTGAGCCCAACGGTTCGCAAGTTTGTAGCAAATTTTGTCAGCTGAACATTCTTCCACGGGAACGAAGCGATGCGGAGCTACCGAGTGATTGGAATAGCTCCGACTGGGATGGCTGGGTAGGCTCGTGCTTTTTTAGGGGAGGTAGTAGCAACATTCCTAAGCAACTGTGCTACACTACCGGGAACAATTAGGGAGGTTTGAAGAATGATTTTAAAATTAAATTTGAGCAATTTTGTGTGGATGGAGGCACAACGGTAGCGTAACGTGAGAATAATACTACTTGTGCTAAGTGTCAGCAGTAGCGCTGTTCAACTTTATGAATGAGTTTGAGGATGGAGTTTTACCATCAAGGCCACCATTGTTGTACAAGCATAATTAAAATATCAATTTAAAATTTAATCTCTCGCATACTGTAATCTCAATGACCAATTCTTTTGCTAAGTGAAATTGTTACTATTTATTTCATTTTTTCTCACAACAATTATTATGATTGACAATGACAATTTGTTTTGATTTTTGATTTTTGGATTTGATTTTTTAAAAACTTTCTACCTTACAACCTTAATAATGAACTTTACAACACTTTTCTTTAAAAAACGGAATATTCAACTGATCTAATTTCTTCTAATATTGCAGTGAAACATCAAGTGAGCCATTTGCCTGCTATTTCTGTGTTTCCTTGACTTTATTTACCCATATCCGGATAGTCAGTTCTGCGTATGGGTGTATGGTCTGGAAGGGATTTCCAGCCGATCCTGTATTATAGACGCTGGCAAAATCACCACATACATCACCGAGCCTGTAACTCCTATAGTAGCTAGATGTTAATTGTTTATTCTTGTTGAAATAACACAAGTTTGAGATTTAAATTAAGCACAAGAACAGTTAGAAACTGTACCTGTCATCACCAAAAGATATATAATTCAGATTTAGAAATTTGAATCGTTTATTTTTGAAATTTAAATTTGATAATATTCTGGAATTATTGTGGAACTCAATACTCTGATCTCAGATATGTCTTGAAAGAGGACTTCGATATCGGCTAGCATGGAGGTTTAATTTCCCACCTCATAGCCAAATATAGGTTTGAGAAAAACGAAATTATCTTTATGACATTTAAATTTTAATACATGGTGATATCAAGGAACCTTGCAAATATGGCCAGTAGCTCAGACATCAACATAGTGTAAGGGACAACATTCTAAAACAGAAGAACCAGAATTGTCTGAGATTAACCACAGACAAAATCCACGGACTCTCTTCAACTTCCATATTTTTTTTAAATTTCAGTTCCCAACAAGGATAAATACTGTGTTATTAAAATGATACCGGACAACTCAGAACAGAAAAGCCTTTCAAAAGCTATTTATACGAATAGACCTATCTCGAAAAATTTACTTTTCAATGAAGAAATGGAGGTTGATGCTTTCCTCAGCAGTAGAACAACTTTAAAAGGACATGTTTCTATTAATTTTTTCTCTAAGATCTAAGCTTTTTGTGCTACTAAATTGTTCTGTTTTCAACTACATTCGACCACTATAAGCACTATTGGAATGATAATATCCAAAGATCCAGTTATCCAAAGACCCAAAATAAGATATCTTCTTCGTTTGTATATCTGCAAAAATATTTTATTATAAAAGTTAGGTTAATTTAATAATATTTTCATACCAGGTAGCCAACAATTGCTGTGTGTTCTGTTGTTTCAATAAAAACAAGCATTCTACGGTTTTCCATGCATCGTTGACTTATCTCCAGCATTTCGTAATGTACGCAAATTAAGTTATAATGTATTTACGTTCCATTTTCCGATTGTATTTCATGTTCGTACATTGTTTCACCGTGCTACAAAACAAGATTGATTGCGGTAGCCATACCAACGCTGCGTACGGCAACGCGTGTACGCAACAGTCTTGCTCACACACTCACTCGGATCCATTTATATCGCCCCAGTAAACGGGGCCCTCTATCCACTATCGTTGCGATCGAAACACGATGGCACGGAAGCAACGTGTGACACCCGAACCACTGTGGTAGATACGTCCGACCGATAGCAAAAAGCTCCCATCCGATGGGTTGGGTTCGTTCACCAGCGCTTTTATATTTTTTTTGGCTTTCTGTTGTTACCCCGGCGCCTGACGTCTACATGAAAGCTTCATTTATGCGCCCTCGAGCAATCTATCCAGTGGCTGAAGCAATCCAATAAATTAAAAAAAACGGATCAAACGGCAGCTAAAAAGACACCCTCCAGCTGTAACAGAACGATCGTGCTGTGGCAATAAGCATGCGTTTTTTTTTGCCGTCGCCGCTACTGCTGCTCCATTCTGTCTGTCTTCATCTGTCCGTTACCCCTCCTTGATGTGGTTCTATTTTGGCACATAAATAATGACCATCGTACCTACGCCACGAAAAGCCAACGAACCTAGTTTTGGGATGCTCTAAAAATATTGCCATCCCATCCGTAGCCCTTCGTTGACTTCGGCACTCACTGGATTCAGTTCCAGTGAAGTTGAGCTGTTAGATTGATGGAAGGAAAAAAAAGGATAGAATCCATCGGCGAATCTACGTCCACCCGGTTCACGCACTGCATGGTATCAATCAATTTTCGTTAGATTTTGATTGATACCGCCTGGCCCGGGCGAACGTGTGCCAACGCGAACGGGGTGTCGGACAAGAAACGCCTTTCTACGCGAGGCGGACAAAGGGTAAAAGAGACACGTACATAAAAATCTGCCCGACCACCCAACTAAACACACTGAAAGTCGCATTCTTCTGCTTTGGCCGAAACAAAAAGCCCGAATGGTGAATCCATGCGGAAGGTACGAATGATGATGTTGTTATTAAAAGTGGCCCTTCCTGTTGGGCGTCGTTTTGGGGTGTGAAAGGCAAGGGGGTGGGGCGTGCTATTAGGGTGAAAACACTTGAAAACAGTCCGAAAACAGCCATCCATTCAAAACGAGACCGAAGCACGGTAGCGCGTTATGTTAATTGGTTTAATAAATTCCGTCTTGAATAATTAGCCCGACACGTCAAACTTTACACTGCTGCTGGTGTCCGAACACGAAAGCCTTTCCGAGGCGATCGTCATCATTTGATAGGCGTTTGCATCCCCTTTCGTCGGGCTTTACTATTTACGACCATTTAACGCACTTGCCCGAAGGTGAAAAAGATGACAAATGTCACTGGAAAGTTTGTGCATTTCGCGGACACTCATGTTTCCATACTTTTTTTTTCATACACGTGTTCACCATCATGACATCACGCTTCAGCGCCGCGTTAACACGGTGAAGGTGTTGTTTGGTAGGAACACGATCGCGCTCTTTCGAAGGCTGTGTCAATGGGAAAACAACCACCCCATCCGAATAAAACCGATGAAACGCATGTGTACATGGTATACTAATTGTCAGTAATTTACAGCTGATAAACATCGGCCATCGGCGAAGGTGGGATCACCGGGAAGGTGTTGATATTGGAACAAAAGGGAGAATCGATTTCATAATGTCGGTGGATGACAAAAACCGGGGAAAAGCGTTTGATTGACAGATGAATGTTTTTATGCACGATGAGCGTGGGTAATGATAATACAGCTTACGCAGAAAATTGATAAGAAAATTCATCATAATTCAATGAATACGTTTAGCAATAGCGGGATGTTTTGTTCCGTAAAATTGAGCGAGAAAAAAATTAGTCATACGTTTTTTCTTGTTATTTTGAAAGCATTGAACCTTAATTTTCAATAGAAAATATAAAACGTGAATAGGAAAATTCTGCCAAACTATAAATATCGACAAATAAACTCACTTTCTCTTGAATTTTCCTTTACTGATATAACTCTCATCTTTAACTTTTACGGAATTTGTTCATTTTTATTTTTGTCCTACAAATAGTACAAATATTTAGAAATTTCATTAGATTTTGCCTCAAACATAAATGGATTAAAATAAAAAAGAATCTTCAACATAACAATAAACTAATAATTCGAATTTTTCACTTCCGCTCGAACTATTTATTGGCTAAAAACATTCACTCTCTTTGCAATGCACCAATGGCCCAAAGGCTAAGCAGTAGGTCAAACACACTACGAGTGTCGTGGTTTCAAATCTCATTTGTATATTATTGTAACGTCTCACCATTACAAGCCAAAAAATACATTTGCGTCTATCTGACGCTGCTCTCAGCAGCTACATCCATAGGTGTAAACTTATGCGTACGACATTGGCCATATTAATTATTCCTACAGGCAGGGAGATAAATTATCTAATCTATTTATATAAACACATTCCAAACCACTGATAAGAGAACTTTTATAGCGCGTGCGTGGGTGGTCAAAAGCCAGTACGTAAGATACTCACGAAAAAAGTAATGGCGTCAATATACATATGAAGATCGCCATGGAGGTGTTTTTCCTTTGGGAGTAATGAATGTTTTTATTTGATGGATTCAGTTGCTTTATTTATTATTTAAAAATCATATTTTGAATTGTAAATTAATTTGTATGCATGAAAATTAATCATAACTCGTTCTCTCTCAGCAGTGACCTTATATTCTTGCTGAGCTAGAAATAGCGAACAAGTGTTAGTTTTCTAGTTTGTGAGTAAATATTTTAAACACACGCAATACAACTCCCTAGAAACACATTTGTAACGGCAATATTTGATGATTGTTTTAAAAAATAATCGCACTTAGAATTCCTCGAAACCATCCTTAAGTACTTCCATTGAACAGTTCCACAAATTGACCACGGTGAAGCATCGTTTCAACACCTTCCAATGACGTTATCGCCGGCACACACAAGAAGAAAAAAATCCCTCCCGGAGCTCATCAACCGACGTGTACCGTGCGCCTATTTGTTGTGCTTCTATTCTAACACCTGCTAAACAGTTTCCCATTTGCATTTGCAATACCCCGATGCCAATTCGCACCTGCGTTACGAAAGGGCACTCACACCTCACACTTTGTCCTTACGGCTTCCACAGTTAGGGTGAAGGGTACCGTGGAATGGATCCGGTAAGATGGACGGATGCTTTTTCGACAGTCCAATCTCGCGGACCGTTCTATAGATCGTTCCAATACATCATTGCCTTTGCACTAACAGCTGCACGATCGTTGGGGGGGTTTTTTTTGGGGGTAGAAGGAAGAGAAGCAAATGGCAAACATTTGCCATTCTGCGGGACCTATTTGCAAGATTTTGGGGATTGCTTTTTACGTTTTCCTCTGTCAAAGTTAGCTAATTCCAGCATCATCCGAATGTGTTCCCGCGTTGCTTTTTGGGTGGGGTGGCATACCGACAACGATGATGATGGGGATGATGATGCTGTCTACATGGAATTCCATTTTCTATTAACCTTTTCCGCTTTCAAGTAAAAACGTTGAACTTTTGCAGATTGGTACCATTGGGAATGGGTTTTTCGGAGCGGGCGGCGGAATAAAAGAAGGATCACTACCCCGAAAAATCCCAGGACAATCCTTACAATCAATCCAGTTGTTGTTTCCTGCAAGGTATGGGATTCAGGTCTTTTTTTGCCACTGGGTTTTTGTTTTTGGTTTTGTTTTTCGTTTTTCTGCCAAAGCATACAAAGTTTTTAATAAGCATGCAAACACAATGTTGTTTCGATTCGTTCGACTAGCGCTCGGTATTTTTGTACGTTTGGCTCGAGGGAAAGTAAATATGTTTCTCTTTGTATCATCCTTTTTTTCTTGCCTACCTACCAGAAGATTGGAAGTTTTTGCTTCGTTATTTTTGTGCTGATTTTGAGCACAATTGTAAAGAAAATATTTATTTCCATTTCGAACGCTTAAGCGAAGTACGAGTGCCGCTGCGCAATTGAAGAAACTTCCCAAGCTTTGTGGGAGAACATTTGGTAGGAATTACATATCTTTAAATCCTACTTTTTACGGAAGCTGTAGACTGTGGCGTCTTCCTACGGATACAATCCATCTCAAAAGAAGATCATTGGTATGCAAAGCGCCGTGTGTTCGTGGTGTTTTATGACAGGCCTTTCCTTAACCGTTACTGTCAGCTGATGGGAGCCCGATGAAGTCATTGATCATCTCGGGGCAATAATGGTGGATGGGTTTTCTTCTAAAACTCTATGTATCGCGTATCTCATAACGTATCGCGTTTGCACAAATTGGATAGCCAGAGTGGTCGTCACCAAGCAGTCAAGCAAGTTCGTTTATGAGATCGTTTTGAAGGAGACAGTGTAGGCAGTTTTGGTGCTAAAACCAGGGAAGGGTGGAGGCATCCATCATAAGTTCCGCCAGTTTTGTTTCGCTGATACCGTGTGGAATACAATATTTGTGGCAGTTTTTATTTATTACAAAAACCCCGTTCGCTCGTAAAACTGTTTCACTGTGGCGCAAAAATATTGAGCGATTGAGCTTCGCACGCCCAGACAGCAATTTGGAATTAAGCAGCATCGTTAAGTTAAGAACTCTCTTCGTCTAAAGAGCAGCAGAAGGAAGTAGCAAATTTCTTAGAAGCTTGGTCATCGATTTCATGTCTCAGGCACAAGGGCTGCTCTTGAGCGGGAAAAATCCTTCCGCTGAAAAGTTGTAAACATTTTACGGAAAGCTTCGAGGGGGTGGGTTTTCGTTTTTGGTTCGTTTGTCCTTGCTTTTTTGGAAGCGGAAGGAAGGTGGAGTTGAAGATTATTATAAATGTTGAAGGATTACAACTCTTAACTGCCGCAACCCCGCATCGGAACTGGATGAGTTTTCGGTTTTCCAAGAATCTGGACGGGGCACAATGGATGTTTTTTGGGTCATAAAACATTCGCTTATAGTTCGGTGATTAAATCACCTCAACTCCTTTACGGCGAACCTTGGATAAGACGCTTAACGGTGTATCGTTTTGCATTACAAAAGCATTTTAATTTAAGATCATGTTGTGTGCAAGTAGTACGCATTTGGAGTCGTGTCTTAGTTGTTGTTTTTTTTTGCCACTTCACCATTTATGAAAGTTGATCATATTGGAAGATGTCCGAACTGCGTCACAAAACCATGGCAAAATGTAATAAATGAGAGTATAATTTATGAGTTCCACAAGCAAAAGATCGAACCGCCAGTCGGTGCGCCATCATTGACGGATTGATTTCGTCAAAACCACGGCCAAAACGAATCGGTTTCGATATCGATTTTTCTCGAACAAGGCGGTAGTAAGGTGTGTGTTTGTGTGTGATATAAATAAGACAAACCATCACACCCGGTTAGCCCATCTCGGTGACCATCACCGGAACACGTATCGTTCTCTAATGGATGGTGCTAATTTCTTGCCGCCCCGCGCGGCTAGAGGAAACCTGGTTGCGGAGCAGTAGTGTTTGTGTACCATCTCCCGTAAAAAACAAACTCCCTGAAAGGAAAACAATTGCGTCACATACGCACCCACACGTGGATGAACCGCGGTGGAGTGGTGGAGCGGGCAATGAAAGAGTCAACATGGACATAAAATCTATTCTACGGTCGGGAAGGTCGTCAAAACCTCCGGGATATGGTTGCAAAACACCGGGTTCTGCTCCCTCGACCTCAAAATTTCCACCCTCAAGAGAAGCACTGGTATTGCTACGTCACGAATGCCACCGAACTAGGGTACAGAACGGGGGTACGAGGAAGGGAAAGAGAAGTTCAATATTTACATTTAGCGTAATCAAATTTTTGGCCGCCAGTTTTTCTACCTTTTTTTGGTAGTTGCTGCTAACACTTGTGTATGTGTGTACTTGGGAAGGTATCGAAGGTACTGGATGCCTTCTGGCAGTGCTGTAAACGCTTCCGAGGGCCTTTTTATCAGCACGTTTGTCTGGCCGATGTTTTCCATCTTACATACATTCGATTGCGGATGTTTTGGGACGAAACACTGCTGTGGGGAGCGTGAATTTTGGGGACAAAACAAACTGTAACGCAATGAATGAATAACACCGACAACTATGCTTCAAAAATGTGGCTGAAGATACATAGGTAGTTTAGTTTTGTGGCATATGTTTTATGGGAACAAGAGATGCTAAGACAATAAGACTTTTTTTCACGCTAGACCGACCGTCTACTTATAGGAAGTTGTATTGGCAGATTTTTTGAGGATCTAATGTATTAAAATGACTGTAATTATTGATATTTATATGCACAATAAGTATTAGCTAAGAAATTTGTGTGGACCTCACGGGTCCACAAATAAGTCATAAAAAATAATAATAAATTATTCAATCAGAATAAAGTGAATCTGGACTGATGGTAGAAAAGACTCTAGTAATGATTTACCCCAGGCTGCAAATAAATGATAAATTTTTTTTTTTAGTTGCGATGATTTATCGTTAAGTCTCAACTTCTTAGATTCAAACTATAGAAAATTAAGATTAAAAGCACCCAACTACCCTCGGTGAAAGTTCAAAAGCCTTTCAAAAAGAGCCTCGTGGAGATTTGGGGCATAAAGCATCACAGTAGTACACGGCACTATCCTACAAAGAGATCGTCTACAGAGATGGTAGAGATCAGATCAGGTGAAATTCTAGGCATTAAAGTCTGTGGTCGGTTAAGGGATAAACTTTCCCAAATTACCAGTTTCGTAATTTCTAATATCTAGAGATATTCACAAGGATATAACTTTTATCACTTATCGCCGGTATTTGAAAAGTTAATAATCTAACAAAAGGATAGCTCTTCGAAACCAGAGCTCATGATCAAGTTCCCGATTACTTGCTCATCTCGGTGACTTAAACAAAACAAATAGATCAGTAGCTCAGTTATAGCAGATACAATACTAATTCTGACAATCAGTCATGTCTCACTAAAATGTCAAACTTTTATGTCAAATACCTTCAGGTGTTTGGCATTTAACTACTTCGCACTGTTTTATGGTGACAACATCTGACGCGAGTGTCATTTCAATCAAGATTCTAAATCAATTCTTACAGCAATAGGTTTAAGTTGCTGTACTTCAAGATCATTAATTTAATCATTGTTTTTTTTTAAAAAAGACTGCTTAATCAATTAATTACAGTTTAATCTCTCAACAGAAAAAACGGTTTAAAAATATTAGAATGTATTTCCTTATGGTTATTTGTTGTTGTAAGCCGCTTTAGTCTCACTTTAATGTGATGTTAAAAGAGGGTATTTCAAATATCTTCTACCACAGCAAAGTCCTTTCTGGCAAATCCTCCCATAAAGGGGTTAAAAAGGTCACACTCACCTTTTCGCGTTAAATTAGTACTTTTACCTGTCCCTTCGTGAACGAAAGGGGAGAGCAAAAAGAACCGCAACCGTTTAAGAATATATCCAGCACATTCAGCTACATTTGCATGTTAGCATTTTCTCCGTGTTACAAAAGACTTGCGGTCTTTGTGACATTGTGAAAAACATCTCGTGCGGTTGTTTTTTTTTTAATCGACGATATCCTCCCCAAAGAAAACATAAAAAAAATGCGGAACCGAAGTAGGCGAGTGGCAAAAACCAACTGACAGGTATGTTCTCTCGGTTTGTAATGATATCAGACTGTTTCGGTCTTTTCTTTTTTTTACGCGCACCTCGCCACTCCACGTGGTCCACTGCTCTTACGTCGGCCAGACCATCGTTGCGAGATGCTGCTGCTGCTGCTGCTGCGGTATGTTGGCGATAGAGTCGCAGATAAAAACCCGCAAAACTCGCACCTTTAACGCGTTCTGCACCATGGCAACGGTAGTATGTGTGTGTTTTCTCTGAGTGTTTCTTTTTTACCATTTTAACAGGAAATCAGTCTCATCCGGGTGCCTTTTGCCATCGTTTTACCCACCCTGTGGGTGGGTGTACTCATCGCGAGAGGTGACACTTTAGCTAGCAAAACTTGCTTATCTAGATGATGGAAGCGTCCGTTTCTTTTTTCTTGCTCTCTTCTCCACCATTTTGAATGTTCGCTTCCTTTTTTACTTCTTTTCGAGCATTTTCGAGACTTCTACTGAAGCAGCGATAAGTGTCGCTGGTGGTAAATATGGTGCTTTCGGGAGGTTTTTTGTTTAGTTCTTCCCCCTTTGCGGCTGTAATAGAGGGATGCTATTAGAACCAGCAGGACGGTGAAGCAGGTGTCATACTATACCGACCATTATATCGGACAGGCAGCATAACTTGACCGCGTTGTGGTCACTTGCCTAGTTTTCGCAGTGGTGCATAATTTTTGTCACCGTAAATGAAATAAAATGTGAATGGTTTACAAAAAGAAGGAATTACGAAAAAAACTTCTTCAAAAGGAGAGGTGAATGAGGAAGAAATACCTGGAGGGGTTGTGTGAAAATCTGGCAGCTTTTCTACACCAACCGATTTGAATGAGGAAACTCTTTTTCCTTCCGCTCTTACCAACAGAAAACCCCCCTAAAAAACCCGACCCAAAATGTGAATGAGTGCACATAAAACTGTGTGGTCAAGCACAATTTCTTTCGCTCCATTCACTAAAGCAAATGAGAAGGGTGGCGGTTGGGGAAGGAAACCACCCCCTTCCCACATCATCTGGGAAAGGAATTTTCACATTTCACCAACAGGGGGAGGTGGAAGAGGATGAAATCCAACAAAACTCGTTTAGATTTTCCCACATCCTTCCGACGAAATGTTTGCCGGGAATCGTTGCGTGGACAACGATGGATTTGCTGGTAACCGCCAATACTCTCTCTCACACACACACGCACAAAAACAACCTTCGATGTTGAGATGATTTTGATGAGAAAAAGGATATTGGTCTTTTGGTTTACTTTTCCTTTTTTTGCGGTTGTTCGAAGCTATCGATGTAATAGAACGATCACGAGCTGTCCTGCTTTTGGGTACGATGGCACTTTATTTTTATATCTTTTATTATGATCATTCCAGCGACACGTGGTAGGATGGCGATAAAAAAAGGAATGAAACGAGAAAACAAAAACCAAAGCCTTTTTTGGGGTGGATTGATTTTGGTGGAATCCCGTCTGGTATGTCGTGTGTATGTCCTTCCCTTTGAATGTGGTTTTATGCTATGAGGAATGTTTTTGGGTGTTAGCACTAGCCGTCCAGCTGCGTGAATGTTCCTCCCTATTATGGGGGGGTGAGGAGTCCTTATGTGGGAAGATGTAAGACTAAATGACGTTTTCATCACACCGCTTCCGTACATTCGAGTTTGCTTTACCCACACCACCAACGTCAACGAACACGGTAAAGGGCTAAAGGGGCACATGCTGGGTTTTTGGCGATTTTTTTTCTCCACCCGTTTTGTACACGAACCATGCTTTATGTATTTTTGATGATGGTCGTCAATTCTGTTCGCAGGAAATCGTTTGATTGATTCCGAATGTCGTACGTGTGGGGGGAAATGTGGGGTAAGTTTGCAAAGTTTTGTGGGAAGTTTCACGATAAAACTAATCACACGAGATTTTGATGAATGTATCACAATTTATTTACATGTAACGATTGTTACGTAAAGTTAGTTTCCAATTAAAGGTAGAAAATAATAAGTTATAAATTCTTTTAGTTTAACGAAATTTGCTACGGGTAAAACCCGATGTAAAATTTTTAATAAAAGAATTCTTTAAGAATTCTTCTTAATCCTTTTTTTAAGAATAATTTTTCTGTCTTGTTCTCGATGGAAAAGATAACAAAAATATATCTCGGCTTATAATAAAGTTATCGGGAATAAAGTTATTGGATTTTTTGCATCAGAGTTCCAGCTGACTAGTAGTGACAGACTTGTAAATTTCTCCTCTTCAAACAGCACTATCACTGGCAATACACTTGAAGTTGATGTTTAAAGGATGGATAAAATTAGCTTATCATTTTGCCTAACATTTTAAATTATTGTGCAGCTACTTACACCAATGTATAGAACATTTACAAAAATGCAATTTTTCATTATTTTGTTACTCAATTAATTAAAAGGTGCAAATAATGCTAAATATTCAATCCAAAATCACTCGAGTCCGATCGAAACATTTTCCATTAAAAACGAATATGGGAGGAATACGAAAATTATTTCGATTGTATATTATAACAATTTTTTTATACTACACTTTTCTTCACAATCTTTACAGAAATTTCACCAAATTAACACAACGTTCTCGATAAAACGGATTTGAATAATAGTTGTGTAAGTCAACAACCCTTACTTACTTAACAACAACAATACTAAATGACACTCCAACACACACACTCTATTTAATATCTTAATTAATTAATAATATCTTAATATCTTAATAAACAAATAATTAATTTCATTTCGAATATAATTATAAAATTTAAGAAAAACAGAGTAGTAAATAGTAAAGTAATTAAAAGCCTCCAATCATATATCAAATTAATTTGATTAAATATTCACGTAGAAGTTGAAACGAAAATTTAAAATTATAAACTAAATTTAGAACTAAGACACAACACTGGTGGGAATGCAATCCACTAAAGTATTTCGCAATGAAATATTCTTTATCTTAATATCGTAAAAGCCACTGTATTTCACAGCACGACATTCAACACAATATTTCCCTTCTTTCCTATACCTGTGATCATTCCTACACCCAACAAACGAGATGATGTGTCACCATATAAGAATACTCTTTAACCTACAGGGACACGTACACGTGAACATAGAAACATTTCGAATTTGCATTCCGACAGACCGGAACAGACATTTCTTCCTTGCTTCGTGATTTTTCAATTCCCTCAAGGGATTGACCTTTTCGGTCGTAAAACAACGACAAAAAAAGCTTAACCTTCCCAATTGTGATTGAGTGAAATTGGAGCACTGGGAAAAGAGGCAAACACACTGTTCCAGAAAGGGCCACTAAGTAGTAACACTTGGCATGTTAGTAACGATGAGTCAACTGGTTTGAAATTGGTATTCGAACCGTTACTTAAAAGAGATACTAAAGCTTGATAATTTAAGCAACAGTAAAAGCAAAATCGCACTCCTGCTTAAAGTGCCACAAATGCACTAGACACAATAGCAAAGATCGAGCGCGTCTAGACGATTCTTAAGCAGGGCAGGATGAACACCAAAACCAAACACGGATTCGGAAGATGAACCGTCATGACCGTGAACTTGAAAACATCGCCTACTGCGCTGTTCCATCGCGTTGTGTTGCATTTGATTGAACATTAAATTATTCAATGCAAAAGCAGCATAATTTATGTTGTGCTTTGTCGCACAAAAAAACACACACTTTGTAGAGTGAAGTTTGATGTTATTTTTGAAGCGTTTACCTTTTTTTACACTCACTCTAAGGGGCGTACTTTTTCCACACATAACATTACTGCATTATTGCACTCTGCACGATTATCGGGGTTTTGTTACCATGTGTCGAAAGTGTTGTTTAATTTTATTGGTTAGACATAATTTTACACTCATTTTATGATAATATATTTACGTAAGAAAAATGATAAAAACGTGCACACTTTACCTGATTTTAAACTGCAATTTTTTTGTCAATTTCTGCGTTCTAAATGATCGTAACAGTTAATTTGTAGATCGATTATGGTTTTAACGCTACTTATAATCCGATTAGGATACTTAGTTGAACACAAGCAAATCAACACACACACACATATACACACATAAGCACTATACTTTCACTAGTGAAAACACTTCAACAGATACGCTCCCTTAGTGGGCTTTCCTTTATTTTCCGTTGCCTCTAGTGACTAATCACCTTTGAAGGACCTTTTCTTCGGGTGCGCGCCAAATTTCGCCACGAAATGGTATACGGTGGAAAGGCTCCAACCGAACCCACAAAATCACACACTCACACACTAACAGAATCAAAACCTTCCTTCAAATACACACATAGAAAGATATGTTGCAACAAATTCATTCGGTTCGCATACGAATTCGAATGCCAAACCGGCAACGGAAACTGATCACAGATCCGCGGCGATGCACTGGTTGTATCGATCTTAACACCTTGCGTACGCTCTTGGTCTCTGGTCGCGGTCGGAGCTGCGAGCTGCGAAAATATCGAACGGCCGAAAGCAACTGATTCGCTTTATCTGGCTAGTGCACGTTATAGGGCACCGTACCACGATGACGAACCCGGCGAGACCGTACGGGCAGCAGCATCATCCAGTGTATGTGTGTCTCTCCGTTTCGCGTGTTGCGTACATATTGGCCCTTTCGCTCATACCGGTTCATTCCCTCTCGCTTATTGCCGGTGTTCATTTCGGCGTAACGCTTTGCTAGTTTTGTGGTGCGTGCGTACATGCCGAGAGATGCGTCCCCTAGGCAAGAAGCAGCCAGGTGGAGCGAGCGAGAGAGAGAGAGAGAGCGCGCGAGCACAATTGTCAGTTCATGAGCGCAGTGTACCGGCAGTCGCGTTATATTGGTTCATTCTAGATCCGACTGATTTTTCCGCCGTTGCATGAACACAGTGATGTTACACGACGTTACGTTGGATACGAGATTGCAGGGTTACTGGGTGGGAAAATTTATCTTTAATTTTATCTATTTCTGCCGTGGAATAGTTCGCTTTTTTAAGATTTATAGTTTTATTGGAATGTACACTAACAATGTTTAAGTTTTTACAAAAATGCGAAAAAAGCGGTTCTTTACTGGTTATGTTACTTCTACTTGTATTGCATTTTACCATCGCGCTTAGCACTAAGAATAGCACAAGACCTCTCTACAAGATGCAGATTGTCTTAGATCAGTGTGGAAATCTTCCCACCAATGAATTTCTTTGCTGCGTTGCAGCCCTGAAACGCATCAATTTCGGTCGGGTTTTCGTTAAAATTCATCCGATCTACTCGCAAACATCGCACACAGGCACGAGAAAAATCAATACACGACCAGAGATGAGTGAAAGCTCTCTGTTTTGATTCACTCGTTCGTGTGTGTGCAATCTCTCCCCCCCCACCCCCACAACCTCTTGATAGGGAGGGGTCGATCCCCTCCCCAAATGATGACTTGAGATTGAAATGCAACTGCCAAAGCGCCATCTCACGCTGTGCCGTACTTCCGATGTTGTTCCGGTTCTACCCATGCCATGCTTCTGACCTTCTCCGAAAGAACCTACCCCAATCGTTGCGATCGGTGGAAGCCGAATCAAACCTCCATTTAACCGGTGAACTGCACCGGTTGGGTCATGCGTCTATTTATAGTGTGCTTTCTTCGCTCTCGCAGCTTCCCGTTTGTCTCGAGTCGACTCGACACGAGGAACGTAAGCGAATGCCCACACGAAACTCAATCCAATGGTAACCGTTGCGGTGAGTCAGCAAAGCAGCAAAGTGACACGAAGAATGGAAACTATCGACGATGAAGTGTCTGTCATGGAGTACCGAAAAGCTATTCCCGGGAAACCCTGGAATAGCACAAGAAGATAAGAAAAGTAATAAAAAAAAAATACAAATATAGCATAACGATTGCAATGCATGAGCCTGACTAGAGATCGTGCCTAGAATATGGTTTGCGTTTCCTGAGCGTTGGTTGTACAAAGAATTGATTTTGAATTTTCTTTTTCCTTGAAGAAAAACTTGTTGGACTTCGGCACAATTGTTACTTTAAAAAAAACCCATCCACTATCTGAACAATTTCCCACCCAAAATCAACACATTGTGCCCTTGATACGGGGGTTGATCACGCACGGTGCACATGTTTCGTTAATAGGCCAAGAGCACATCATCCCGGTATGCAAACGCGAAGGGCCATAGAACCATAAATTATTGCTTCTCACCCCCCAAAACAACAGAACGGCTAGCCGATTGTCAGCACCGTATGGGAAGCACATAAAAGGCTTTTTCTCTATGCGATTATTAATTGGATCACATTTATAAAATTGTTCTAAACACACAAAAAACGAGCATGTTGCGAGCATAGAACATGTTCGATGATGATGCAAGATGTTTGATCGTGAAACTAAAATTCATCCCTTTTCATCATCTATTGATGTCATCCTGGAGGGTCGTTTCTCATGCCGAAAAGTGATTCGTTAAAAAGTGATTTAAATTTCATTTTCTATTCAGCTACTGTGTCCAGATTTTACTTTCCGATTTTAAAGCATTACAGGGTGCCCAGGTTTTAACCTGGCCATCAAAACGGCTCACTTGTCTAAACAGCCATTAAAATTAAACGCTACTTTAATTTCACCTCATTTGTAACTGACCTGCGGGAGAAGGGTGCTTAAAGGGAGATAAACGGGAGGGTTGGGGTTGATAGAAATTTGTCCGAAAACCTTCAGCGATGCGCTCGGTATCGTTATTAATCATCATAAAATTGTTGCAGCCATAAAAGTCACTTGCTCACCCGGACAAAAACCGGTCCCTTCGATGTTGCGAACCAACCAACCCAACACCCTACGATGACGCCATCGGAGGATCAAACTGAACGGAACTGAAAAGACCCTTTCCACCGTGTCGCCACTTCATTAGCACGACACATTATGCATTCGGTTCGGAAACTTTGGGAAAAACAAACTTCCATACGCTTGCCATTTCCATCCGGTCGTCTTCGATCGTTTAAAATAGAACCCACGATCACGATCACCCGTTTCCACGAAACGATTCAATTCGTTTTTGTCTAGTTGCAGTTTTGCAAGAATGTAGCTACTTCTTACGCATCTTGCCACCCAAAAAGACAACAACACATTTTATGCAAAAAGCAGTGAATCTTACGAGGTTTTTGGGGGTCCTGTTTAATTATTGCGCCCTAATATCAACTTTCCGCAGCGTGCGTTTGTTTATTCAATCGCACGGACGGAGTTACTAAACACACAAACAGAGGGCGCGATTTCCTAGTTTGCTGCCGGAACGGTGGATGATAATCGGCGTGAATCCAAAAAGGGCTGTCCGATTGTGCGTGCCAATGATAAACATAAACAGATAGATTATCTATTTTAACGCACCGCTGCTTACGTACGCAAATATGTTGCGTGCTTTTGCTTCGGTTTGATCTGTTCTAACTTAAGGTGAATCTTGTTGCTAGGAACGATAATAAGTTTTTTTTTTCTATAATTTCATTAACTGAATTTTGCTTTCTTCATTGCTTTATACAAAAGTAATGTTCTTGTTTCTTGTTTGTTGTTCTTGTTTTTCAAACTATTCATTTCAATCTAGCTTGTTTCCAAACAAGCTTAAAAATTGCTTGACGATCGATTAGCTGATTCGGATTTCTTCTTCTTGTTTTATATTGTTTTATTTTGCGGCACAATATTCAATTGAAGGTCATGAAGCAAATTGCAAGATTATGCAATTTGAAAGAAGCAAAAAAAATCTCAAATTAACGTAGATTAAATTTGATGATCAATCAAAATTGCGATGCAAATATGATGTAATCAAGCAAAAATTTGTTTTTATTTCTTTCGTTAATGTTTGAATTTCTACCCTCTTTAGTTTCTTTTTCTTCATCATAAGAAACACTTTGAAATGCTGGATTATTCGAATATAGTGTTAAACGGAAGCTTTGCTTCTCGTCCAGGGAATCTTACATTTGGCACTTCGGTCCAAATCCTAAGACAAGACTTGGATTTTTTCTTCATGACTATTTTATTAATCTATATCTATAAAATTCTCGTGTCGCGGTGTTAGTGTGCAAACTCCTCTTAAACGGCTGAACCGATTTGTATGAAATTTTCGCTGAACGTTCGTTAGGTATGAGAATAGGTTTACCGCTACTTTTCGTTTCGCTAGGTGACCTCTGGCCAGTATTATATTATTTTATTCAAAAAATCGTAAAGTGGTGATAAGTAAGGAAAATGCAAGATACCTAAGTGTGTGAATAATTAAAAAATTTAGTGTAGTGATTTGTGGCTCGATGATACATTTGTAATCGGCGCCTTACACGGAAGCACCTGGTAGTAAATCCCA
Organism: Anopheles funestus; assembly: GCF_943734845.2. Classification (NCBI taxonomy): domain Eukaryota; kingdom Metazoa; phylum Arthropoda; class Insecta; order Diptera; family Culicidae; genus Anopheles; species Anopheles funestus. The sequence goes on along the minus strand of NC_064599.1, from coordinate 25,087,768 downwards.
ATCTTCAAGGAAAGTCAGAAATCCCTCCTGAAGTTTCTGAAAAGAAGAAAAAGTGCCAGAAAAAAAGAAAACTAGTCAAAAAAGAAGAAAAAAAAGGCATGAATGGTAATAATTTACGAATTTTCAATTGATCAACGATTTTCTCTTATCGATACTCTAATAATGTCATACGAATCCAGATTGAAAATATTTGCTAGAAAACTTAAAATGCTTACACAGTTTATCAGGTAAATAAAGGTAAAGGTTTATAAAAATTAAAAGTAACTCCAATAAGAATAGTTAATCAACAATCAGTCATATTTCCTATTTCAAGTAACCCTGTGCAAAAATTTAAAATTTACAACCATTTAACAATCAACCAAAACTTCCTTAATAAATTACACAATAATGGAGAAATGCTTACATAGAGCTGGCATAAACAGTCTCAGTAAAATTTGAATATTACCAATGATAAATGTAAAAGTATAATGAAGTATAAGTTAATAGTAATACTTTTCGTGCGCTACAACCCTTCGCGGTCTTGGTCTAATGCAGGAGCTCTCAAAAACACTCACAATCAAGCGCCTTCGTCTACCAATGCATTTTCTCGGCCTTTGTGGTGGACGTATCAACGCCATCACTCCTTCTAAGTTTGGTCCTACCAGTTTGCCTTCTCCGTCCATGTGGAGCACCTCAAAGGACTGGCTGGGTTCTCATAGAGACTTAGTGTACAACTCATAGAACTCGTCAATGTAGTGGCTTCTCTGTTGTGCCTCCACGCATACGGGGCCAAACGTCTTTCTGAACATCTTCTACTCGAACGCGGCCAAGAGCGTTTCGTCAGTTTTGGAAAAATGTCATGTCTCAAAGACGTATGTGAGTGCTGGTTATATAGGTTCAATATATATAGGTATATAGGTTCCATATAATCCTAGCTTCAATAGTTGCGACAGGTGTTTTGGGTGTAGGAGAAATGCCGGTTGAAAGCCAGCACTCTAGAGCATAGCTCAACATCAATATTGTTGTCGGTGTTGAACTTTGACCCAAGATAGGAGACTTAAAAAATGCAGTCAGAGAGCCGTGAACCAACGATGTCTATATCATCAGCGTATGTTAGGTTCGGGATCTGGACTTATAGAAGATGGCGACCATCTCTTTGGTGCAGACTCTTTCGATCTTTTTCAGATCACCACTTGTGATATGATCACCGCCTCATAAGAGAGCTGTAAACCAATGATGTGTATGTCATCAGCTTATAACAGGATCAGGACGATGATTTTCCTTGAAATTTCCACCTCTGAATCGTGCATGACTCTCTCTAGCGCTAGGTGAAAGAGTAGACAAGTTTGCCCAAATCTTTGGCCCAGACTCGTTGAAGGTGGCAAAGAGTCCTGAAATTTCTCTATACATACACCTTCATCTAACATCTGACGTTGGTCATTGTGATTCATAAAAGTCTGGTAATATTGGCCGGAATGACTTCCTGCTGCATCAACCTTTTCAATCATCGACTTTTTTTAGTGACAATCTGTTAATATCAACTTGAATAATCAAATCAACAGTTGTATAGATAAACCAAAAACAAATATATCACAATCGTCGGTTTGAGGCGTCCATAAACTGAAACGACACAATAATTCCTCATTAGAACACAATACCGGGTATAAAAACAAACGAACGTTTGATGAGCAATTAATTGAGATTTCCAAGGCAAACCTTAAAGCCCTATACCGTAGGCAAACTATTGCAAAACTACTTCCTTGCAAGATCGGTACACAATAAAACTACACTTAAATAAAACGTAAAAAAACCTCTCCATCAAACAACCGTCACCATGTTTCAATTGATGGTTTCAATTGAAATAAATATTTGCTCCAGCAAAGCCAGCCGCCGCGGCCCTAATTGCACAATTACCGTGACGCGGCGTGCGCCACTCGCCACTGATGATTTGTTTTATTTATTGCACTGCCCATTGGGAAGGCGTCGTGCGATCACTTACCGTGCACCTTGGTGTGCTTAATCTGCACTAAGGGCAAGTGGTGCTCGGCGTGTATCATTAGCGTAAACTATTTGCATAAACTATCGACAAAACGACAACAATCGGCAGGATAATACGGTACGGTGGCGTGGGTGCCCTTCGGTCGCACCTGTATGTGTTGCGGGCGCGAACAAATCAATCGTCACCCAAATGGGCTCAATGGGAAGAAAAAAAAGAGGAATTTATCGTAAGCACAAGGTGCCCACAAACGCAACATTATCCGACCCCGCGTCATGTTGACCTTCCTGCGGTTGGTGGTACGCTTCTCTGGAATGGCACACGGAAAATGGCAAACATTTTCTAAACACATAAATTCAATTAAAGTCGAACAGTCAGCGCATATGTGGCTCTTTCTTGCAGTTGCTACCGGTATTACCGGGCCACAACGACGTCGAGGACTTGTGCACCTGTTATGCTCGTTTGCTACCGAACCGTCATTTGTTTCATCTGTTCAATAGACTGTTTTTATTCTGTCCCCAGACAGTTCCATGTGAATTGAATCATTTAGCCCAATTTCATCGAGCAAAATTGAAACCATCTTCTCTATGGGCCCACCTTGTGTTTTCCCTTGAGAAAAGGGGACGCAAAAGAAAAGGCTTCACTTTTCATTGGATGGAAAACAGTCACGATTTCGAGCACCCGATGCTCGATGAAAGGAAAATGCGGGGTTCGAAATAGAAAGTCCGTAATTAAATAACGTACGAGCGTTTGGAAAAATATATTCGATTGAATTAATTCCAGATGTACGTTAAGTCTTAAGGGACACAAGCAAATTTGCGTTTGAATTTTGAAGCAAATATTATAACCAAATAACCCACTTTTTTTGATCATATGAAACGAACTCTCATTTTAATAAATTTATCAATGAAATTATTTTTTAAATCCTTGTTAATTTATAACAAGCAGTTGCTTTTTTGTTACTACAAAACGAGATCACAAAACAACAATACAAAAGCATCAGTTCTTCCACTCTTTCATTCTTTTTGGGTCACTTTTTTGCTGACCTGCCATACTTAATCAACCAACCAACGGTATTTGATTCCATGCTTTAATTGAATTTAATAACAAGCTCGATGTATAGATCCTTTAGCCCATTTATCGCTGGCTCTTGTAAAGTAAACGATTAAATTTACGCCAGATTTTACTCCGTTCAGATCGGTTCCAATTTCACTCCACGGTGCAAATGCTCCCGTTAGTCCTTCCGGTTGCATTTTCTTTTTTGTTTTTTTCGACCCTGTGAAGGGTAGGATAAAATGAGGGGAAAGCAGCAGGGTCATAACCCCAACGCCGTCAAATGTTTTATCTTGCCATCAAAAACCGAGAGCTGGATAAATCACCGTCAATAAATCATAATGAGTTATGGTCGGTGATTCAACGTAAGGAAGCTGCTGATATCTTGTCCGTGTGCTATCCAGTACACTTTCTTGATGCACTTTTTTTTGGTTTCTTATTTTTGTTGATCGTTATTTGTTATGCTTCTGTGTATTTTTTTTTACATTTCCAAAGATAGTGCTTCAAATTTACCTTTCGTAAATTTCTTCTCCGATCGTTGCATTCAGTTTCGAGAGCTGCCAGCAAATGCATCCGGTTAGCAAACGGGAAACGGCTGAAGAGTGCAACCGGAATGGCCAAGATTATCGTGCTCAAGTGTCGGTAGATAGCTGAAAGAAAAGCTGGTCACAGGAAGAAAAGAAGTTTTGCATAAGAAACGCGGGAAAGTTTTTTTTTTGGGTTACTCACTAATAAGAGATCGAAAGAGTCACAGGAAGGCACGTTCCTGCTTTCGGGTGGTAACTGCTCCGGAACGGATTGACCAGTGTCCGATGCTGAGAGTGAACCCGGCCCCAAATTCCATTCCACCGTGAAATGCTACACCAACACACGAGAACCGGGAGCAGCACACTATCGGATAGCGAATAATTATCGGGTTTATTTATCGTACCGCACGGTGCAGCCATACTGGGGAACTCTTGTAACCGGCACGAGGTTTGCATTTAAAGATGCAATCTTAACTGCCGCATTGTTTGGAACAATCGAAAATCGCGCCAGTATGCCGGCGGTGCTAGCGTAACGGCAACAGTCGCGTTTTATCGCCAATTGGCCTTTTGGGTAGTACGCTGGCGGTTTATGTTTACCCGCTGATTGTTGAGGCGTAACTAAACCAAAGCTCAGATCAATCGATTACTAGAAAAGTTGCACCGCATAGATGATGTACGGCTATGATCCGTTATCAGATCGTAGAAGCTTAGGTTGATACCATAGAGATCATGACCGAGAACTCCCTGACAGTTAATTGGACGCTGGGAAATTTCAAGAACATTTTAAGCTATTTTATCGTAAAACGACTTCTTCAAGGAATTGAAGAAGCCCAGTGGAAATCCGGAAAGAACACCATCTTCCGATATTATAGTTTCAGCAACAGAATGTCTGAAGGAACATAATAAAAAGCCAACATTCCGACCGATTTGTTCATTCAACTTATGTACTTTTGGGAAGCTGTAAACAAACAATTGTTGTTTGGCTTCAGAAAGAGCTGATCAGCAAGACGATCATGTATTTGTTACGATCAACAAGAAGTTTTGAAATGGAAAGATACTTTTGGCATATACAGCCAAAGAGTCACCAACGAATAACAATTATGCTTTAGGATATGGACGAGGGAATTGTATAATGGACAATTACTACTGGCAATTTGAGGATTTAATGTTTTGACACCCACATTGTGATCTAAAACTAATTGTAACAGTTACTAATCTGTGGAACTCAACATTTTGGCAGTGTTTGGGAGAACTTCTGAACAGGAAATCGCGGATCACGGATCCGAAAAAAATGATACAAATTGAAAACTGAATATCAGGAGTATAATGTTATCCACACATACCATTCGTTATTTTGTAGAACAGAAATAGCTTGGGACGAAACTCTGTCACAGACTGAAAGCGATGTTATTGGAATGTAATGGAAGCTGACCTTTAGCAGGGATGACCAATATGTGAAGATCGGACATTTTCGAAATAAATATCTGTTCATCGCGATTATCAGATAGGTACCCTAAAGAAAGGTAGCATCTTATATACAGTCCTTATCTATTCTTTGGTATGGACGAGGTTACTTACCAGGCACGTGAGGAATCTGTGACTGAGAATGATACAAAGTAGTAAACAGCTTCAAGTTGGTGAAACATGATTTAACCGGTGCTAAGCTACTTCCTGGAAAATTGATCTGGAATGATTTATAAACCTATATTGTCGATACCCAGGACAACAATGTGGTAGAGTACTTACACGTAATCATCGACAAACTTGGCGACCGTAATACATGAGATGGAGAATCTAGAAAGTAGGTGATTGGAGCTACTAGCATAACATTCGCGATCCAGAACATCAATTACTTAAACGGATTTTGAGCAGAAGTGTAAAATGGAGAGCAAACACAATACTAATTCACTGGCTTAGGTTTCGATTTAATATCGCTTTATTTAGATGATATTTGAAACGTATAAAAGTAGATACAAAACACTGGGTAGACAACTAAAAAAAAAATACTGGAACAAAAACAGTATTCAAACAAAGTATCAAGCGTTTCGAAAGAACCAAATTCAAATGATGTTGTGAAATGTGAAAGCGTAGTCCTGTGCATGTTTTTGATTTGAGTGTTATATGTTTAGTAAAATAAAATGAATAACCAAAAAAAAAATGGATATAAAAACGAATTCTTTTCCCAACGTTTCTCTTGCAAATGAAATGCATCAACCGATTTGTATGCACGGTTTTTGATTAAAGTAATGCTTTACAAAGGGAAATTTTAGGAAGAAAAAAACATAATAAAACCCTATTAACAAAGGCAACCTGCACCTCGAAACCCTCTAGAAAATGTTGTCCTCTTACCGGGTGTTAATTTTATTCAGGCACATAGCTTAGCTATATTGCCTTGCTTACCAATAGAGTAGTGAAAATTTACATGTGGAAAAGTAAGGATTATTCAAATTGATTCAATGCTCTCACTAGCCGATTGGTTTTCAAGGAGCGCTAAAAAGAACAATGGCAAAAAACGTTACGTTTTAAAAACGATTTCACAATATGTCAAGTTTGTAGTAATTTTCCGGCGTTGACCGTTCACCACTCCCTTTATACACTATTCCAAACAGTTTCGACAACGCTTCCATAGCAGCTGCCTTTCGGGCTAGTTTCCGTGACCTGCCACTACCGAAGAAATAGTAACCGTCCGTTCGAATTCCTGCTATATACTCCATCTTGGTCGGATCGCCACTTAGTCCAAGATTTTCGTACGTAACTTGTGGCCGCATGTAGGAAAACAGCATACCCGGATTGTATTCGGCTGCGTTCGGTGGCAGATCGGAAACGGTTTTGGTTACTTTAGGCATTTTCATATTGATCCGCTGATCAACCGTTGCCGCTGCTTCCGGTTTCAATTGCTTCATGTTTGCCATTTCCTGTGCTCTTCCTGCATTGAATCCTGGCACTTCCCATTCGGTGAAAAGTTTATGGATAGCAAACGGTGCCACACGCTCGATCGGCAGGCTCTCCAAGTTAGTGTGTTCGTTTTGCTTGGCAACCTGTTCAACGACCAGACCGCGCAACGCTCGCTCGGAAGCTGTTGCCTTTGCTAGGTTCTTGTTCCGCTCGATTGCCTCGTACTTGACGTTGTCGACCACAACTTCCGCCTTCATTTTTGGACCGCACGGATAGACGGCCATATCGGGTATGGTTGGAGCCCGCAGTTCGTTCAGTGTTGAGATCGCATTCTTCGGCAGTAACCACTTGCGGAACTGCTGCATCCTGCGTGCCTTGCCTCGCTTGTCATTTTTTTTACGTTGTATTTCACGCGGTTGTTTGGAAGTGTCAAGATTGGACTTTCGCGCATCTTCCACTAGATAGTTGCTACCGCTTTCCACTGTTGATCCAATGCTTGATTTATCACTGCACGAATCGATCGATGGCTCTCGGTGTTTATATTCGTAAAATAGACGATCGGTGTACTCATAGAAATCGAAATAATCCCGTCCTAATGTATCGGAAAAATTCTCACACTCCTGATTGCTGTCCATCGTCGCTATAGCCGGAATGAAAATATGAATAGTAGTTCGTATCTTTTTGTAACTTTATACTACGATTAACGTTTTAAGTTTTTTAATTGTCCGAAACATACCAATATTACACGTGTGGCGCGAGACACGTCTTTGCTAACGTATGGTAAAACTGTGGTGCTGAAAAGTTCTGCGTTGTTTACGATTGAGATGAGTTTGGAGTAATGCCAGTTCGAAGAAATTAGGTTGTACCAAAACGATTCACACTGTCGCCTTGTGTCGGTTGGGCGACAGTTAGGTTAGTTTTGAATTCGACGGAAAGTTATTATTTTATTATTAATTCATACGTTTGCATTTAATTATATTATGTGTGAGCTAAAGATTACAATTTTATGAAAACCAGCTATCTAAACAGGATATTTTCTCGTTATCACAAATTAAATAATAAAAATAACTTTGAACAATGGTTGGGTTGTGTTTCCATTGATGCGGTATATGTCAAATTGCGAAACGTCAAATTGCGTGTTTTCTACAAAATTGTGAATAGTAAACAACATGAAAATGGTATCCACTTTCCTTTTTTGGTATCAAATTTCGAAATAACACAACAGTTTTGTTATAGTTTTGGTATTTAATGATGCTGCGGATACATTTTAACATTGTTTTAGTGAATTGTGTTTAAATTACTGCGCAATATGCATGAGACGGAAGTAAATTACAGAAGTAACGTAAAGTTTAATCTAGCTGGAAGTGTTGCGCATGCTGTATTTGTCGCAAACATTCGACCTGGGGCGAATACTGAACAATCTAGTAATATAAAGGTAACATATTTTAAAGATATTTAGCATTGTTTTATGTGCGGTGAATGTTGGCATTCGTTAACATTTGATACTGAGGATGCACTAATAATACATATACGCATTTTATAAATACACGAAACTCGTACTAAATTCGCGTATGAACAGCTAACATCAATCAAATGTAGTATAAATTAGCACAACCATTTTTAAACAATGCACGATTAAAATGTTTCCAAAACGAAACAAACACGATTTGAGCGCACAATACATGAAAAAAATTCAGTAATTTGTATGAAATACAACCATTTGTTTCATTAGCTACCATCGAATTTTATGAGCATGTGGAATTTTCACATTTCATCTGTGTTCGATCGATGTATTGCCAAACGACCGCGTTCGAACAGAGTTTGCAGGTCGATTGTTCACAGTTTTACAACTTTTGTTTTTAACCTGCCAGTTTTATGATTATGATTGCGATGAGTTCCCAGATCGTGTTCCCAGTTTGTGTACACGATTGTTTTGTTTCAATTTTCTAGAGAGTGCCCGAGGTGTGCCGAAACGAAGACCAGCCAAACCACGATGCACAAATGTGCTGCGCGGACCCAGGTCTATCAATTCGTAACAATCGATCATAAAACATAAATAATAAAATTCGATTCATCCGATTGAACATTCCCGATATGGCCGGGCGCTGGGTGTGAAAACACTTGTCGCGTGCGATGCGAGAAGAGCGGCAACACTTTTACTGGGACGATACGGAAAGATCCGAAGGATTGGGTAACGAATTTCGCCACCAGCCTTGAACTTTGCAGTCTGCTACGAACAAGCGGAGCGAGTTCAACCAACCCTCCGGGACAGTTGCTCGGGTTTCAGTTTATAAGAACTGCCGATTTAACGAGCAGAAGAAGCGACCGCCCTAAAGACCGGGTTTGAGTTGAGTTTGAGGACACATTTCTGAGCTAAGTTTCAAAAATTGACACGTTCTTAGGAGGATCAATCGTGTTTGTTGATGGTATCATAACAACACAACTTACTAATTGACCTTTTTTTGTTATTTGGATCTTTCTTCTTCCTGCCATTCAAACTAGAGGAACGGGACCATGTCTAGGCGTAAACAACGATTGGATAGAGACATAAATTTAAGGGTCGTTTCAAAGTGTCGGTGATGTTCGGCGCCTAGAAAGTAATCACGTTCCTACCGTTCTTTAATCATTCATTCCGTCACCAGCCTGTACGCCGCTTGATAAGTACATTTGATTATTCATAAAACAAAGAAAAACAAATCAATGGCCATACACGTGTCTTTGTGTTATCGCTCGATTAAAGAGATTCATTGTTTCTTATGCTGTGCCTCATTATGGTGTAACAGTAGAACACTCTACTTAATTGACACAGATACTAGTTGTCTGCTGAAGGATGTGTTTGTATCTAAAAATATCAAAATTTGATTCTCTTTAGTTTTCTTTTTACTCAGGCTTTCCAATTGGCGAAAGAAGCAAGGTATGAGATTTACGTTCTCCCAACAGTAAACTTTCGATATTTTTTCTGCATTTCTGCATTTTTTCTGTTTTTGGCTGCCCAGTCTACTGGGCCTGGACGATGGCCGATGGTGATGGGATCACTTTCTGGAACTGAAGTGATTCCATGATCTGTTCATGGAGTTCTATTCGATGATCTTGTATCTCACAACCATGGCCCATCTGACTTAAAACAGTTTAAACAGTTCCTAGACCTGTTCTTTCTTTTCCGCTACTTCTCCCTAATTGTTTGAATATCTTTTGATGAAATGTTATAAATAAGATTTTTCTCCTTAATGAACAACAATTGATATAAAAAATATTATTATTACAACACTAATATAAATTCAAGAAGGCGATATTAATTTCAGGAGCAGCAATCTAACAAAAAGCTGTGATAAACCAGCAAATACTATTTATTTTAAATCCAGCACGAATATTTTTTTTTCATTCCCTAATCTTGAAGAATCTTAGCCTTCACCAAAAACCTCTTAAAATTAATTGTACTACATTCCTTATTCCACGTACCTGTTACATGTATTTTTAAACTGATTGGAATGCAAAAGTAACCACAAATTGACCGACAACCACTTGAGATGGCACAACATCAAACCCACCTTTCCTTCCCACGTGCGCCCGGAAGGAAGTGAATCAGACTTTTGTTCTTCGAAAATCGGATGATAATTCTCTTTCCGAATTGCTCTGCCAGCGCTTTATGTTCCGATGGCCAAACATACCGTTTACACGTGTTGCAAACACACACACACACACAATTCCCGCTGCTCAACCCGATTTTTAATGAACGATCACTTCTCGGAATCGGTCGAATTCATTCATTTGCATATGTGAATGATACGTCGATGCGTCGGTTTTGTTTTGCCACGCCAGCCGTCTGTTGGGCCGATTACGTCGTCAAGTGAAACACGGATCGTGTCCGTCTATTGCGTCATGGGCGCAGGCTCACACAGCTGACATCATGTGTCTCCATGTGAGCATGATCGCTCAAGAACACGCGACCACCGTCGTGTTGAATTACTATCTCACCCACCCCGTATGCCATGATGCTTCTCGTGCTCTCGCTGTTCTCGGTGCAGGAATTGGTCAGGGTCAGCAGTTTGGTGTTAAGTCATCGGTTAAAAATTTTCTCCCCAAAAACGGGCGCCCCCGTCCCGTAAGTAAAAGTGTGAACAATTTCACAGCAATCATAAATCGTGGCCATGTCTGCAAGAACGAAACATTGAATTGAGGAATTTGGGAAGAATTGGGAAGGAAGGAAAATCGACTGTAACTGTAACGAAAGCAGCAGAAAGAATAAAAAAGAATCCCCGTTAAAACACGTACGACACAAATAAATAATAAATAACATCCGCCACACTTTGGGGCCGGTTGGGATCGTACGTGATGGGACGCTTTAGCTAAAAACTGTGATGTATTTTCATTTCTCTTTCATTCCTCATGTTGTGCACGGGCTAAAACGTACCTACAGATGTGTGTATTTGACGATGAGTTTATTTACCCATCAGCTCGAGTAAGGGAGGATGTTATTTCAACCCGATTTTGCGTACTGCAGCAACGCGAAGGGTGATGGGACGGTGGCGCCATCGTGGAACCTCATCGATCATAATTACACGAGCGCGCTTATCGCGCAAGTCGTTTTGAAGATGGAGAAAGAAAACGATAATCGAATTAATTTGACAACATCCTGCGAAAGCGACGAGTTTAGATGGGATCGTGCGTACAAACGATCAGGTCTGTCGTAGAGCAATATGTGTAATGGCAAACAACGAAACAGTGAGACGGGAAGACATTTTTTATCATTAACTGCAATTAACGATTAGTTTTAGATAGTGAATTTGATTTGTTTTTTTAGGGAGAAAATTAAGTAAGTACCACATTTAAAGACTGATGATGTGATAGAGGAAATTATATTATTCTTCGTTTTTCGCTTATTTCTTGTAGGAGTTGCCTCACGGATGGAGGGAGCAAAGACACATCGAATGATTGTAAACAATTCGTCACTAAATCAGATATATTGAAATTCTATTGAGTCATCAAACGTTTGCAATGAAATTCACTCAATGAAATGCTGGAAATCGTACAAAATTTAGTGCAGAAAGGCAAGCTTAAAAAATGCCATTAAAATTTAGGTTAAATTAAACATGTGGAATAACACCCTGAGGCAGTAATCAAACGGGCCGAAAGCATTTTGAAAAATGGCATAAAATTCCAACATGATATTCGCTTACGCACCAATGTCTTATGCACCGGACAGTCTAAACAACATTCGAACCAATGGATGGTAGTAATAACATGGAAACACTCTGCACATTTGCCCACCCAGTAAGCTAAGCGCCCTAGAGGAAGGGCCCATGGCGCGGAAGCAGAAGTCGGACTATGATCGGTGTCGTGCTGCTAATTCACTGCTCATCTCATCACGGCTAATCGTGGCCAAACGTTGAATCATACAACCGAACGAACGGATCCGTCTGGTACGATTGGCAAACGGCCGAAACGCCACACAACATTCGGTCACATTTGCTACGAGAAATGATATCATCCCATCCAACGCGTTGCACTGACACACATCATCAGCCCTGGTCAGTGTTAACCCTGGTCATTCGACGAGGGAGAGAGAGAAAAAAAGAATAAATGATGAACCGTAGGCAAATCCATCGCACGCCAGTACGCGCGGTGGCAAACATGCAACTGCGTGCAGACACAACATGATGGGATTTTATTTTATTTTATTTGCTTTCTTTTTTTGCTGACCAGTAGTGTGGCCAGATGCGGATTAGCTTAATGTGTGCGTGGTCAGGGAAAGCGTTGTTGGTGGGTTTTATTCGATGCAGTTGGAAGGCGAGAAGAATTTTTCCCTGCGCCGTTTTGTTGTTTTACCTTCTGTTTCATGTCATTTGGTGTGCCACTCCATCCAGCCATCATGATCACACTTGACATCATGCGCATAGAATGCAAGCCAATGGGATTTGGTTTGTTTAAAAATATATTCTTCACATTGACTGGAGATTCAAATGGCCTAGTTATTAGGCCGCTTGTGTTTGTCTTCTCAGTCTTCTCATGTGTCTAGTTAATATTTTTATAGACATCGTTGCTAATGGAATGCATAACGATTATTTTAACTTTCATATCACACACCAAACGGGCAGGTGTTTTGTAAAAAAATCGCAAACATTTTTTAAAAAAGATTTTTAAATGCGCAATGAATACACATATTTTGCATTCTGAAATAAATAAAACTGAGACAATTACCAGAGTGCGTTAAACGAGAAACAAACAAGCAAAAGAAGAAGATGAGTTGATGAAAATCATAAATAGGTGGTTGAGTTGAGTTAGGTGAAAATGGAGTATTTTAACTAATTTTATTCCTCTCGCAATATTTCCTTGATAATACTAGGAGAATTATATTTTTCTTTTGTTGCACTCTAACAAGAAGAGCAATTATATAGAAAAGTATTATAATTTTTTTTTTATGATATAACGAAAATTTTAAAGTAGCTGAAAGTTTTCTAAATATTATTTAATAAGGAAAAACTCATTCATTTGCAGAAATAAACACATTGGAGATGAGTTTGAGTGATCGGTGAGTGATTGTTTAGCGCTTGAAATAGATTGTAAAATCGGTTGTTTTACAAACCTGGTTCACAGTACTTTCTTTGCTTTTGCGACTATCACGCTAAAGTCGCCCAACTTTAGAAACGGAAACGCATTTTGTATTATATAGGCAATAAATATGTCACCGTATGGGTATGGGTAAGGTAGAGCTTGCTTCATATGTTTCACTTCTTGGTACTGCACTCGTGGCACAACAAGTAACGAGCAAATAAAAATGAATGAAGGGAAGCGAAAAAAACGCCAACTTTTTGCAATTGCCGTATCGAAATTTTTATAGAAGTTATAAATATCTTTTCGCACAAGTGCAAACTTCAGGTCATCTGTATTGTCGACAAGTTGTTTTGTTGGGCGATTAAATTATTTCTTTCTTATCTACGTTTTGGACGGGTTTAAACATCATCATCTGAATGTATTTTTTTTCTTTCTTCATTTTTCGTTTTAGGTGGAATTTTAAATCGTCAAACTGTATCCGTAAACAAAGGCAATTGGAATGATATATTTGTGTACAGCCTTAGCGCATACCGCTCGTTGAGTAGAATTTGTGTAAGATGGACTGGTTCTAACTGTGTGCAAGTGACTGGTGAGTTGACAAACTTGTGCCTTGAAGCGCGTGATACGGCAGAAATGATATAGTATATCAGTAGCTAACGATCGAAGAACTCTCGCCACCGTGTGATGATCGTCTGCAGTTTATTTAACATTTTATTATTGCCTACAGGAATTCAGATTCACACGGGTTATTTTTAAAAGAAACTTCCTTCCAAAACATGTCAAGTGAGTAAAAATATTTTCATACGTTATATATTTACAAAAATTGGCAAATTGACCGATTAACATTTATTTTATTTACCCTTATTACACCTAACCTTAACCTCAACTGAATGTAACCTAACGATTAAAATTATTTTCTGATTAATTGTGATGCCTAATATATAAATTGATTAATGTTATTCAGCAATTTAACGAGGACGAATAACTTTAATCCATCACACACAAGACAAAGGCAAACGCATTTAAACATTATCAAATCGATTAGATAAACACGTGTAGGCAAATGAATTTACATGATAAGGAAGAAAGTGATCCCGTCTGTAGCAATTACGCAATCGCATGTTCTAAGCACCCATCCCCCCAAGCCCCACCATTCATTCCACTGGAATGTGAGCTTCAATCATTGCGATATCAATTAAGCAAACATCAGCGATTGCCAATCGTTGCCGGTTACGGTACGAAACACAAGGGTGAGCTCACCGTCCTCTCCCTAGCAAATGGTGGTAATTTAAGTGTGGTATCACGAGCCGGGTATCACATTCACGATGCGATCCTCACATGTCTCGAATTGACCTAGAACCGTACGGCACGAATGCCCCGGCCGCCGGGAGGGAGTCAATGAAACACGCGGTCCAACGTTCCATGCCCTACATGCTTGCAGCAGTCACACTTTCCAGTGAAAGCATCGTCTCTTGGTGGAGAATTACATCAGAACGGGAAGTATTGACCAATTGCGCTAGTGAATCAAGTAACATCATTCCACTTCGCGCCACGCAAATGCCCGAAGCATTTACAAAAAATGTGTGCATGTGTGCCAAAGCAAAACGTTAACCGTTCTGTTGGAGCTTTATCTCGCGTAGTTGCAATTATTTAATGAACTCTACCGATCGTGTATATGCATTTGCTCGCGAAACCAATGTTTTGTGTGGTTTGTTTGCCATATTTATTTTTTTTTCGTGTGTGCAAAATTGTACATACATTGCAATGGGATGAATTTATATCTCTTTTTAATAAATTAATTGATCACACACAAGCACGATCTCGATCCTCATGGCTTTTATGGCTCGCGCGTTACGTACATTGTGCTGTAATGGGGTTGGCAAACGATTAGATACGATGGGATGCACATGCATGTACCCATGCTGCTGGATGGGAATGGAATTGCATTTGGCAGCATGGGAGAGTAGCATCACAGGAGAGTGCTTTTGGTGTGGTGTTCTATGTGTGGCCTGTTGCTCGCGGTTGGGTTGTTGCTTCAGCGGTTTGAAAGTCACTTGCCACCAGAATGTAAACCCTTGCAGAAGTGTGTACTAATTATGGAAGATGCTCATGTTTAAATGTTGTTTAAATAATAGTAAAACATTTAATGGTCCAATTGCTTATCAATTGGTTATCATGAAACTGTTATCATACAATAAGCTTCAACAGACAAATAATTTCTTAGGTCGAAACTTTTAAACTGGTTTCACACTAAAGGGTTTTATTTCCTCCCAAACACTTCCAGCGAATTATGCGTTCGAATAAGGGCAACCTTTTAAAAGTCTTTCAAATAGTAGCGTTGCAAGTTCATTGCAAAATGTTGCAAAAAAAAAACTCCGTCGCAAGAGGAAACAAACCAAATGACTCTTAAACACAAAGCGACGGCACACCCGCGCCAACTGTCTGACTTTTGTGAAGAAAAGCTGATCCGCCAGCACCACCGAACAGAAGTTCCTCGTCGCTTATGTTTTATTTTACGAGGTGGCTCACAACAAAAACTGTGGAAAAAAAAACGACGAGATGCTGGGTAAGAGCAAAGTATCACGCGGATTCAAAATGTTGTGCATTTTGCCACTTATCAACCTCTTCGTTCGGCAACAGCAACAGGAATAGTACTGCAGGCGTTGAAATTGTGCAGATTGCGGTGCTTCAAGTTGATGGTAGATTCTAAACTTCTCCAATGCACCATCGGTTCTAATAGTGCTCAAGTTCAGGATCCTAGGGCAAAAATAGGAACGAGATTGAACGCAAGTGCACACACTCCTTCACACTTTAATCTGTGGCGGGCCACGTATACAAAAAAAAGGAAGGCAGAACTTGGAACCATATCCCGCCTTCAGGCCGGGCACGGACAGGGCATAAAAGGTTGCCCAAGTTTGGTGGGTAAACATCTTCTTTCACCTGGCAAAAGGAAAAAGGGGATGATAGTATCGTCCGTTCGCTCATCGGCCAAGGTGCCGACCCTTAATCACGATCCCCGCAACGATGCACGGGGGGAGGAAGGTCGAATGTTTTCTGCGATAATTAAGAACTCACCAACGATGTCGATAACAACAGTGGTGTCGATGGAAAGTGGTTTTATAAAAATGGGAAAGAAGGGAAATAATGGCCAGCAGCCCCATCATCACACCGGATCGAGGGAAAGGTAATGGTTTTTCGTATAGCTGTGAAATGTATCAAATGATGGTTTTTAGGGGCGAGGTACGGTGGGTGGTTGGCTAGATCGCGAAAGATTCGTCAATTTCTGTTAACTTTGCTTTGGATCCATTTTCTAACGGTGGCAAGTGATGATGTAGTGGGATAGGTTTCGTCGGTTGGATTTATCAGGGATGGCGAACGAGATTTTTTTATGGGGAATTTTCATCTTCATCATCATGAATTTGTTAATTTTTGCGCTTTTGAGGGATTTACAAGAAAAGGGCATAAATGGGTTTAGATATAGCTTAAAACATTAACTCTGCTTTGAGAGATATTTGGACTATTTTAAGCAATTTAGTATGTGAAAGCATTTGATTTTTTTTTATGATTTAAATATTATTTACTATAACATTCCTCCTCCTAATTCTCCTAAGACTCCTAATTCTACTGTAATCATGTCTACCAATAGGTCAAGAATGGCAGTAATGACATATTTTAATGATACTAAATTCGTGTATCAAAAGCATTTTAATATAAGAGGAAAACAAATAAAAATGTTTGGTGTAGTGGAATTCGAAATATTCGATCTCAAACATGACAAAAAATCATTCTAATCCGTCTGGTGTTAGGGGCAAGAAGATTTTTTTTAACTCAGTGAAATACACAATTTGAAAGATCATTAGTTGTCATATTTAAGCAGTGTTTGAATTATTTTACCAAAAGAAATTATTGTAGTTTTCAGCCAAAAATGATCTTTAAAGCCATTCTGGTGTTACATCATTTGAATTTGAATAATTATTTTCCAATAAAATGAATTGCTTCAAGACTTGATTTAGCTGCGTTTTGATAAGTATTTAGTACTCTTATCAGTACTATCATAGAAAAGTTCAGATAGTTATTGTTATTCGCAAAAATGAAGACATACATTTAAACTTTCATAAAATAAATCATAGCCATATCACCAAGTCCAATTTCTTTCCTGGAAGGCTAACCTCACCAAGGTTTGACGCTTCCGGCACTTTCTATCGATTCTTCAACAAAAGTCAAAAAGGTTACCTGTTCACGGGCCACTCAATCGTACGCTTCTAGCAGCGGCGCATGTTATCTGAAAGGTGTTGCCAAAGTGCTGCTGCTGCCGTTCAATTATCACGCTGTAATCGGTTTAGACGGAATCTAATAGATGCCATCATCATCACCGTACCACTAAGCGCTTTCCACGCCGTTTCAATTTAACGATGTGGCAATAGATATTTCCTACTCTGTTACATGGTTTTTTATTCCTTCTTTTTGAATGATCTTTAAGAATGAGATCGTTTGCTCGCATCTTAATGGGTATTGTTTTAAGTTTTCTCGTACACTGTTGCCCGTTTGTAAGGATTTGATTGGAATGGTCTGGTCTGTCTAATCTTATCTGCAATGTTTATGTGTCGCTCTTGGTACAACATTTACAAGCCACGAAACGTTTATTGACGAAGATTACACCGATCAACAGCGCGATACACTTGATCATAATTTGATTTCCAGACATTCCAAGGCTTTTTGGTTGGAAAATGAATCTAACCAAGCCTCTCGTTCGCATCTGTAAATGCACGAGGCTCCGCACATTCCGAGAGGATTATTCCAATTTCCGAACGCACCTCGTCTGTCGTGTTTCGTTCCTTGGGCACCCGCAGGTCATGATAGACGCTTCAATACAACGCCACTGACATCGTTGCACTGTGGAACGAAACACACGCAAGCTTAGCTAGTAATTTGTCACCGAAAGGTACGGACGGCAAGGTGTCGCTATTAATGGTCCCGTTCTCTGCACAAGGATGTCAAGCGTCGCTACACACCGCACGGCGATGGTGGGCTCACGCAATATTCCAAGAATACATCCATTTTGGGATGCAATTTTTGCTTCATATCCAGCGTCGCTTATTATCGTTGCGAAGTGGCAGCGCGAGCACTGCAAGAGGTATCTTAGCTAAAATGCATTTCCATAATGCTGCACACAAGTGTAGCCTGTCGAGACGTTGGTTTGATTTGCATACGTGGATCCAATCCCAGGTACGAAGGAGCCCGGTTGGTCCGGTGTCGAAGTACTGCCACGAATTGCGTCATGTTGTGGGGCGGCAATATGCATTGCACAAAACTGCACATATTGCACACACCGTCAAACCATTGTGGGCACTAGTCAACGCGTCCCAAAGAGAGTCGAGTATAATTATTGAGTTGAAACCTTGCGCGAAATAAAGCGGGGAACATGCTATAGCACTTTATGGGGTTGCCCCTAATACTATTCAAACATTTTTATTACCATCAAATGTTCCGGGTCTGGGAGTTTTGATCGAAAAATAGGTCCCCCCCCTTTGTACCGCGATTTCTGGGACATTCTTGGGAGGGATCAATTTTACGCTGGTTTTGATGTTATCGTAGCACAAAAGCGTCAGCGCACGTTTGCTGGCTTTGCTGCCGCAAGATACCTACGGCCTTAATGGTTGTCTTTGATCGTAACCGATGTTGTGCCTGAAGGGTTACAAGGTTTTGCGGATACGGTAGATTATTGTTTCCCTTGATCATCAAGTAGCCCGGTTTAGCCATGTCGAACAATTGGTGCGATCGTGGTCGGGGATTGTTGATCCTAATCGGAAAGTGAAACCATGTGGATGAACGAATGACGATTAAGATGAATCAGATCTCAATTTTCATGAATGCTTTTCGATGAAAATGGTTTTGTGACGTGCAATTATAGTTGAGTAACTCTATTCCTCCTACAACTTATCCTATAACTACTTGATTAGGAAACAGACCATTAAGAACCCTTTTGATAAGATCCCCAGGAACATATTTTAAAGCACTGATTAAATCTTATACTGAGACTAGTAATGCCTAAATCCGTCCGGTTGAGTTTTGTCCTCATCATAAATCGATCTCATTGTGATCGTCAGCTGCACAATGGTTGAGTCATTCATTGTTATGCTGGTAGAAGTCATATTTGTGGTGTCTTCTCCATACATCCATTCATATGGAGTTGGCTTAAGGACGCACTAGACAACTGGAATCTTCAATAAAGTCACAATTCTAACCGTTGTCTTGTTTTTAAAGGCTTACAATTAAAATTAGCCTGTGGTGGCTTACGGCAAACTTATGGGACACTTTCGTAGGAGTGAAATATAGATGTCTAAAATATTCTGTCAGTATAATTTCTTCGGGGATGTGTCATGAGATACATCCTGTGCAAGATCAAGTGAAACTACCACTTGATGTAACCATGAAGGAGATCATCGATTATCTGGGGCTCACAGTGGAGGATTCTATTGTTAAAAGAGATGCGTTGATCTAGCTATCTGTTCAGATGCCTCTTGGAGATTTTCTGTTGTCCTATGTCCTATGTTTAAGAGTTTCTGTCACTGCATTGGCCGTATAGTTAACAGTTAGGGAGGATCATGGAACATATTTGAGGTATTTCAGTCACTCAATTTGTTTGCAGATATTGAGATCGGTTCTGGGTTTTTTATACTGATGTCTCATATGCTACCGAAGGACACTCGGAAATGGAGTCTTGTGGAGAATACATATCGTCATTGCAGTATTGTAGTATTCCGCTTGATGATTTCTCTATAAATTCAATTTTTCTCTCGTTATTCTGTAATGAAATGATATCAGGAAAAACCATCATTTCTAGTTGAGATGTATTATTTGCACAGAAAATCTCTTTCCTAAACAGAACTCCTTCTAACAGTCTTTCTGTCACATGATCTTCAAAATGTCCAATTTTAAACTATTTGGTTATAAACTTGATTGCTGTCTTTTTTGGCATCGGCGATATTGATATTGAATGAGATATTGAAAAGTATATTTAACTCACAGCAGTATCGCAATTAGTTCCGCAATTTTAGAGCAGTTCAGGCCTGTTAAAACCGATTCTTTAAAAACATGAATAAATTCAGAATAAACCGGGTACTGTGATAATCAATTATAATTGCATTTGCAAGGACGTGATACTTAACGATATAACATGAATCTTGCTTGTATGTGACTAAGAAAATACTAACCATTTATTCACACAATTTCGTTGCAATGTTGCGGGCCCAGAAACAAGCTCCTCAACAATGCTTCCTAAATATGTTTTCCATCGGTCTGCTGCATCTACTGCACATGCAGATGTGCATGTATGAACTGTAAGCTGAACTTTTGTTTGGTTGCTTTTATTTTAAACCTATCAATCATTCCAGTTCCTGTTGCTGCAGTAGGGCGAACCCTGATTCTGATGCTAAGCGATGGGATAATTGTTTTTTCGTCGCGCCAAACTAAATTCGTTTGCTGCAGAAGAAACGCACGTTTGATTTGGCTTCCCATCACGTACCCTGAGGGTGTCCGTTTGTGAACTTTGGCGTTGATACATTCAACGTTGAGTGAATATTTTGAAAGTGGTTTGCAAATTTCCCGTCCCATTTTGCGATGACTAACTGCCCCCGGTGGCAATGAGTCAACGGTTGCAAACTCTGTTTTAGGGGATGTTAAAAATTAAGCAAAAGAAAAGGCAGACCAAACACCTCACGCCATTCCGAACGTAAAAGCCGTTTTACAGTTTGTGGCTCTGTGCGTATGACCCCAAATAATAATAATAAAAAAAAACCACCGGTTGATTCCACCAGCCCCCGGGGGGCATGTCAAAGAACGCCGTGGCATGTTCCGTTCTATTTTCATGCATTTCTTCAATACCGCTCACCACCTTTACCTTGGCCCGTCCTCTTAGGTGCCATAACGTCAAACGGCAGCGTTCTGTGACTGTGGGGTGAGGTTCGCGAATTTACCTCACATTTTCCTTCCTCCTTCTCTCCGCTGTCCACGAAACTGTCAGCCATGCGTCCATCAATCTGTGCGTGAAATAGCACGACACGACACGATGTCTGTGATGCAGTCGTCACCGGTCACTGTCGCGAATTGGATCAGTTTTTGCCAACCTTCTTTCTCCACCCTGAATCACACACACACGCACAGACACACGTATGCTCTCGTTTTTCTCTTTTGATGATGTGAAAATAAAATTAAAAACAAACAGAATCGTAAAGATGCCCGGTTGTTGGTTGTGGAATGCCGACGTTTATGCGTTCACTAGTCCTCCTGGGGGTGCATTTTGCGAGCGTCTTCCCATCGCAATTACGTAACGAAGTACAGAAGGGACCGACCCATAATTAAAGCATTTGTGCAACCGGAGGTCAGATGCCGACGGGTTTGATAAGCTGTAGCTGTAGCTGGGGACCATAAGGAAAACTTAAGCAGAACGGGGTGAATGAGAGAAATTATTGGTGCAATTAGTGTGGTTTGATTCGAAAACCAGATTTGTTTGTGACTTATTGTTTGGGTTTTGGAACGGTTTTATTCAACGTTTTACTCTTTGTTTATCATTTTGTTTTACACATACGGCGGAAAATTTGTATTCGTAGTTAGTTGGGTATGTTTTGATTTCAAATTAGTTTGGTGTTTTCTTTTATCATTTATTATTGGGCATTATATTTAACAATTTTATTAACACGCACTATGCATTATAATTTTTCTTCTTTTTTGAATTTCTTTTTTTTCAATTAATTATTTATTTCTGTAATTTATTCAGCTGAAATTTGTAAAGTAAAAACAATTTTTGATTTAAAGTAATTGAATCATTCTTCTTGGCTTTAACGACCTTACAGGTCACGCCGGCCATTTCTGGCTTACTAGACTTATATTTTTACCACGTCCATTATTAATTATCAAATATCGTAAAATTAGTTAAAGTATTAAATTTTTTGCAACTTGTCAAGTAGTTGACCTGTTGATGCTTGTGGATGGCCCAACATAATAAAGTCGATCGTGACGATGACGTGATCATTAAATATTATGTGCCTAAAATGCTTACTCTAGATTACTTTAGAATTAGATTCCTGTTTGAATCTAAGCGTTATAAAAAAATCATCCATACCAGTAAAGAACAGATGAACTGAAGCAATTTTTGCAGAGGCTCTTGTTTTAGTTTAACCTAATCCGATACTGTACGGTGGTATAGTGTCGAGGTAAACGTTCAATTTAACTAACTACATGAATCGAATCGAATCTTTACTAGATTTGGAAGCCACTCCATATGCAGCAGTCTCATATACATATTTATAATAGGAAAGCGCCTAAAGCTGAAATTTATAAGATGCATAAAAAGTTCACAAAATGCAATCCATTTTAAAAACAGGACTTTATCCTACTAATTGATATTTACAGATGATATGCACATTGAGAGAGAGAACATTTAAAAACATTTGTTATTTCAAACTCACGCTTACAGATCATAACAACTTAATTTTACACATGCAAAAGCATACAAACCTTAGGGTTTTTCCTCAAAAAACAACACAAATACTCCTTTTACGTGGATAGATTAATGTTAACACCTTTGAAATTGGTTTGACTTTAGGCGGAAGCACCGAACCGAGTGTTCGGAACTGCTGAGATTATATCCATTTTTGCGATGCTCACAGATCATTAATAATTTTCTCCACTCGAAACCGAATGGAAGTTCTTTACGCTTCTTCCCTATTTTCCCCCGTTGCTCATCCACCTTTCACAACGTAAACACCGACATACCAGCGACGCACATGTGCGTAACACCGAAACATTTTTGTTACGGGACAGAAGAAAAACGTTCGCAAGAGATTTGCAATCATTTTTTGCTGTGAATGGTGTATAGTGGTTCGGTTTATTTTTTTTGGTACGTTTGTCTTTATTTCCTCGTTCTTTCCAGGGCTGGTGAAAGCATTCGCGACCGCGAGGAACGATGATGAGCACACATCTGAATGCCACATTGTAGAAAAAAACCCGTAATGCACTGGCATACGCACACAAACCGATCAAACGCCGCCCAACGTTCAAGAGCGCGTTCACTCAAGGAAGTGTTCATAACAACCCCCAGATGTTTGGGGCCACATTCCGATACCGTCCCTGAACCGTACGGGGCCCTTCCTACCACTCAAACCAACTGGCCTAACAATAAACATGGCTAGAAAGAACAAACTTTCGCAGTGCAAAAACAGTTCCAGCAAAGACGCACCCAATCTTCCCCTGTTCGTTGGAGTTTGACTTCTGATAATCAATCAATTTGTTGCTCGCCACAACCACGTGGATGGGAAATGGTGCAACTAAGAAAAAAAAACCTTTAAAGTTGGCAACTACTTCAGACCGAGACACTGAGTGTCACATGGGATGGTGAAGTTTAAAAAAAAAAAAAAGAAAGAAATGATTCTTTCCCTGCCACGACCCAGAAACCATTTATCAAAAGATTTCCATCGACCATCAGCTTTGCGCACAGTTTGCCCTGATTTGTGGCACAGTAGGGCCACGTGGTCGCTACTCCAAGATGGGCAACAGGCCACCACAGTTCACGCTGTCAGCAGAATTGGGTTAGAATTTATTGCCTTTCGCACATTGTACGGTTGAAACGTAATCGTTCACGATCGCACAAATCCGTTCAGTGTTTATTTACGAACCGTATTTTGACAGTGTGTGCGATCAGTACGCGCACGGTTCTGTTTCCGGTTTCTGGCATTTAAAGACACCCTAGTTGCGATTGATTCCGGTGACATTGAAAAGACACGCTGGTGCTGGCTGGTGGTGTGAAACGAAACGATCGATTCGTGTGGAAAAGAATAAATAATTTGATATGAACCGAATGTTGGTCAAGTCAGTGTGTGGTACGTTGTTTTATGAATCAAAATTTGTTTATCTGTAATTCATTCACACGTAATGTGCTGGTAGGTTCATTTTTAGATAAGTTAATATTAATGTTTTATACTAATTAATTGAAGGACGACCAGTAAAATATAGTTTATATATTATTCATATATTCATATATTCTTCATATATTATTGTTTTGTTCAGTAAGTATTTAAATTAAGTGGGGGAAAAGTAAATAAAACTTAATATCGTAATGAAAACTTCTCCCTGGTATTCGAGAGGAAGATGCTCCGCAGAAGTTTTAGTCCTGTAGGTGTTTTACACACGAATTGAGGATCTACTGCAATGACGAACTCTTCGAGATATATAATGTACCCTACGATTGTGAATCGGATTAACAACGTAAGGCTCTGGTGCGCTAATTATGTCACGCGAAAACCACCAGACAATCCGACTCGTCAAATTGTTAGGAAAAATTCTTGCGTTAGACATTTTTAATATTGTGTCAGATATTCAAACTTTGTTAAACTATATCTTATATTTCTGAAGTTGGTGGGCCTAATATTATAAACTACTAAATTTGCTGAATCTCACTAAACTGAACTCTCTATTGATCATGCACTCACTATCTTTTAGCAAAAATACATCTTTCGTCCAACGTACTTTATTTCGCGTACCATCTCTGTCATAATTGAAAATTACTAAATGCTAAATGAATTAGTATTTGAAGCATTAAACCTCAAATTTGACAACGTCCTTTAACTCCACAAAAAGCACAATGTCTGGCAATGTGTTAATTGTCTTTCTCTGTTAGATATGCTTCTAATATCGAAACAAGTAACAGATGTAACTACATACGTATATGCAAAAATTCACAATACTACTCAAGTACAGTGGAGAACAAAAGCAAAAAAGTATTACTACGAGGGGAAGTAAAACAATTGCAATTGAGTCAATGAGCGTTGCAGGCTGTCATTTGTCTAGCGCCACTTAACGCTAATGGAGACGCTCCAAAGCCCCAAGCTTCACTGACAGCCGATGTCAAAAGTGGTCAGGTGTAAGAGGATGGGTCAAGTGTGAGATACAGTCCCGTCCATCGAAAGGCGCACCATAATTAAACACTCCATTACCGTCGCACACTCGCACCGCGACGTCACGTGGTTTCGCGATCACGATCATATTCGCATCTTAATCATCGGGCTTCTCGGTGATCGTTGCAATGACCCTCGAACGGTGGGTTAGAGCAAAGCGAAAGTAACGCGAAAATTAATCACCTTTCGATCGTTCTGTTTCGAGATGGAGTGATGTTGAGTCATGGGATTTGTGATGTTTGATTAAGTTTGTTTCATATGCTTCATGTACAAATCATCACCTCAACCGAGGGTGATCTACTAGCAACGAGCAGGGCATATGGCCGATGGAACAAGAAACTGCAATTAAACGTATCTAGTGACTGTAGCAGCCAGTAACTTTGGGTATTATGCGCAACATTTGCTTAAAGGTGGCCCGTTTTGCACGTAGCTTCCATTACAACGGTGCTTACCAGGTGCCCCTCCCAGTTCGACGGTCCCATTAACGATGAAGATGAATAGTTTTTGACTGGTTGTGTTGACACGAAGAAAAGGGGAAAAAACAAATCGCATCACACCAACCCGCGCATCAAGATCATCGGTGCGGTGTTTCGTGCAAACTAGTTGACACAATTGATGGCCGCACGTGATGCATATCGATGGCCTCAGACCTTAGCTTAGGGGAGGGTCGGGATGAGTCAGGTCTGCATCGTACCGTATTTTGCATACAAACAGGCTACCCCGTATGGAATGCGTCTTTCGATGACAATCGAACGACCGATCCGTGTGCAACCGGTATAGGACAGATCTAGCGGTAACCTATCGGTAATGACTCGGTGCGTTAGAACACCAAGTTGCGATGGAATGGTGGGTGGGTGCTGTTATTTCAGAAGGAAAAACAATCGGTTCAATGTAGCGTACGGTGAAGTGATTACTATCTTGCACGTTGATAAATGGCATTGTTGCCTATTCGATAACACCTGGTGCAAATTAACGCAGCGTAGGTAAACAACGAATCGGTTTAGAGGCAGACATTCTCGTGTTTGTTTCTATAAAATTATATAATTTATTGCTTTAGTAGTTCGATCCAATTATGCAACCATCATAATCCTCAAATGAAATATTAAAATGAGGTTTTGAACATGTACTATACATTTTATGCTGGTACGCCTTGTTTTTTGAAGAAATTGAAATCTTGATCTTGAGTAAATGTAGATCAAGATCGTTTGTAGAAGACAGTGACTAATTGGTAGTGATCGAGCATTAATGGTTGCTAGTCTCTACAGTGGAAGTCCTTGGTATATGAACTTTATTATTAGGTTTAGGTTTATAGACACCTTACTGAAGAATTATTTTGTTGAAGAATACCAATTGATTCGGTCACAATGTACGAGCAGAGATGAAATAGACATTTCAGCAGCGAAGGTTCTGCCTGGGACATTTGATACTATTATCGAAATACTTTCAGTGAGGAAAATCTACTCTCGATAGCAAGAACGAGACAATTTATTACTGTTAAAATTATTTTAAATTCCGTAAATAAGCTTAATTTCATTGTTTCGTGTAGAATATCCCACTGCCATTTTTTTATTGAAGCTCGTGCCAATAAATTGTACAGCACTAACACCCCCTGCAAAGGCGATGATTAGTTAATCAATATTTGTCACAGCTTGATTCTATAATGTCGATGTCGATGTCCAATCAAGACTACTTACATTTTATACAATTTTAAATTATCCCTGTAAAATGATATGAAGTATGAATTTTACAATTGTATAATTTGTTCTGTTAATTTCTGTTCTTGTAAAATTTTAATATTTTCATTAAACTGTTTTCCGTGGGCGAAATAATAATTCAACTGTTTCATTTGTTGAATTTGGCTTGATTTGGCTGGATGTTATTTTGAAGTTTAATTTTCTTTAAACAATTAGGAATTTACTTCCGTGAGGGAGTTGTAAATTATCTAAAAAGAATTTATATTTAAAGACAATATTCTGCCTCAAGCATTTCTGGCGTTTGCTTAAAGTGAAACGCTTGCTGTAATAGGTGGCGACCTCTAGATGTGAGATGTGATATTTAGCTTCACCACTAACAACGATGCGAAACAATGATCCGAAATGCTTTCTCTATTGTTTTTACAAATCAAATTTGTTTTATGATTGTTCATGTTAAAGTTTTATTTGTGCAAATGCATAATTTAACGAAAAACGCTAACCATCCTGCGATTCGTGAGAAGGCATTAACTGTCCACGTGCTACAAAATTATACTTCCTCTCCCCGTGGCTAATCACTAATTTACTACAAAACAAAACCTTATCTAACGCAAATAGGCCGCTGTCAACCCTCTTCGGGTTCGCGTCTATTTTTCTTTGAAATCCCTCTACCGGAGGGAGCCACAAGGCGCAATACAAGGAGGGCCGCCGTTACGTTCGGCAGGTTTGAGATACTGAACACAAGACTAGAGAGTAGGTGGTTTCGATGGATTCAATATGGTGGTTGGTTGAAGGTTCCAAATGACCGGTAAAATCCGAAGAACCATATTGTATAATGAGTATCCGGCGCGATACTGGTTACCTACCCATTCCAAACGTTACTTATCGGCGCTTGTTGATCGCCGTTATCAGAGTGCCGACTGCACGATGGACGCGCAACAGCAGCAGAAAGCCAAGTATCACACCAACAAACATGACGTAGCTGGCGATACCTTCGTAGATGAACCGGGGTGCAAATATCTTCCACACCATCAGATGGCGGCAGTGTAGCGTACAGGCAAACATGGCACAGAATATCTACAACAAAAAGCAAAACGTTAGATGGATTGTTTTTGATAAACGTTATTTGAAAGTTCCTTACCCTAAGGGATTGAAGCAGTATTAATTGGCAACCCGTTTTGAACACGGTTCCAAGAAAGAGTTTTTCATTTTCGTACAGATTCAGCTCACCCTTGGTGATGTCGAAATCGGCCACGATCGTTCCATCGGTCGATTCTTCCACCTTATTTACGGTTACGCTACGATACTCGACACTTCCACCTTCGGAAGTAGTTTTGCGCAGCGTATTCTCTCCTTTCGCGGCTCGCGTTGTCTTTAAAGGTGAGGACGTCGTTGGTCCTGCGACCGGTGTCTTTGGTGTGATCGTTAGCCGTTGTGCTAATGTTGGCCACATGGTGTACACACAAAATGGGACAAAAACAAGCAGTGGAAACAGCACCGACAGTAGAAACGTGACTGAGAACGTGTTGAGTAGTACGAGCAGACCGGAAAGGATGTGGCTACCATCGAAGTGATACGTACGCCCGATAAAGGCCGCATTCCAGTCGATCTGTGACAGGGTGGGTTGATGTGCGGTTGCGAAGAATCCGTACTGTTGCAGTATGATCCAGGTGAGCAGGGTCGGAAAGGAGGGTTGTATGCAGGCTGTCAGGCGGGTAGACGATTGTTCGTACTGCAGGATGGAGGCAATGATGCCGTACGCGACGGCAACACTGTTCACCAGTATTAAGCCCATCGTACCGTGCGATCCGAGCAGAAGGGCAAGTGTTACGGTGAGCAGTGCACCGGCGGAGATAAAAACGGAAGAGTATGCAGTGCCGAGACCGCAGACGATCGGTATCTCGGAAGAGGCAGCATCATCGGTCGATCGTCCACGATAGTTTTCCTTCAGCTGGCGATAAATTTCCGGCGCAACATTGCCTCGTTCGGCGTACAACACGTTCAATACGTCGGTGCGCTTCGGTAGCACGTAAAGTAGCAATGGTGTCCCGATGAGGGCGCCGATCTGTACCAACAACAGTCCGTAAACGATCCACGCGAGTGCATCAACGTGAAGCTGTGGAATCGCGCTCTGAACGCTCGTTTTCGACACGGTAAAGTGTGCACAGGTGCAAACGACAGCAACCGTTGGGCCGTACCGTGCTAATAGGACGTTCAGACTCGTACCGGTAAGATTCCCGCAAGCTCGCAGATACTTCCGTGCGCAAACAATGTACAGTACGAGTGCAACACACGGCACAACATCGATGTCTGCATACGAACCTCGCTTACGATGACCTTCCGTCGGTGACGTTGCGCTCGGCACCTTTACCAGATGGTCCGTACAGTTTGCTTGTTCCTCTCGGCATCGGAAATATCCACCCGAAACGCGAATCAATACCAGCGCAAAGAGTGTCAGCGCCACAAGCTTCACTAACGTTGACTTCCGCAAAGCAATCAATTTTAATCGTGGGAAAGCGAAGCGACCACCCAAACGGTGCAGTTTGTAAAGTGTCGTTAGGAAGAAACCCATCAGCACGTAGGACAATATTTTCTGCTCCTGCACAATGAAACTGTTCGCAAAGAAAACGCACGTGGTGAAGACAAACGAGGCACGCGTTAGTACATTGGCGGAACGCTTCCAGCCGGCCATATTTTCCGTGATCGATACCCAGTGGCGCATGGCGAGCAGGGCCAGCAGCGCAACGCTAGCGATCGATCCGAACAGTATTACACCGTGCTGGGCCGAGCTGAGGCCAAACACCTCGTGGAAAGCGTACCCGGTTTGGGCGGCAAAGAATACTAGCAAAAACGCGTACGATGTCGTTCCCTCCGTAAACATGGCGGCAAGCTGATGGGGTGATGAGTTCACGATCAGTAATGCCATCGCGAAGCAGCCGAGAAACGTGATCAGTAGACCGTGCGAAATGAGCTGCGGATCGAACTTAACCCACACGCGTCGATAGCCCTCGAGAATGCCCTTCAGATAGTGGCGCAAATCGCCCGAGAAGCTTTGAAAGGCGGCCTCGGTATAAACGCTGTTAACGCGCTGTGTCAACATCAGGAACATGTTTTCCTCATCGTCCAGCTCTTGCTCTTGGTCCGGATCTAATGCCACCGCATCGGTCGGTCGGGGTTCACCGTACTGCTGGAAGTAGCTCTGAACTTGGCGTGCATTTTGCCACAGGTGTACCAACGCCAACTGATAGCGAAGGAATGTATCGACACGTGCATCGGGTAGGAGTTGGAACATGATCTGACCGAGGTTGGAGTACGGTATCGGTACACCAAGCATCGTAGCAAGCGTTGGCACTAAATCGATCTGTTGCATCGTATCCGCATGACCATCGTAACCGCGCGTCAGAAGAGGACTTCCTTTGGAGTAAGCGAACAGCAACGATTCCACCTCATCTTCCGTTTCACCGCCGTGGTCACCCGTTTTCGTCATCCCATGGTCACCGATTACAAGCAGCGTCGTACCGTCAGCCATGCGCTCGGTAACGTTGCGAATGACGTCGTTCATTTCCCGCAGCTTACGACGCATCTCATCGTGCGACGGTCCGTACCGGTGTCCACAGTGATCCACTCCGAGAAAATGTGCAACGATAAGATCCCAATCGGTTCGTCCCATTTCACGTGGCAATTGCTTCTCGATCGCACTGTCAACCGTATCGAGATCGTAGATGTTAAAACTCGGATGAGGGTATTCGCGTGTGAACCGGTTCGGGAACAGTTCCGTCCAGGTGCTGTCACCGAGGAAAACCGTCGTGCGGTTCGCCCGTACCAACTGGTCGATCAGATTGTCTTCATTGATTTCGGGCGACGCAAAGTTGGAACCGATATCGATGAAGGTGGGCAAACTGCCGGTCGTTATGCCTTTCAAGCGTTGCATGGTTGTGGTGGGAGGATCGGCCACAAACTTAAGACGCCTGCTATGATCCGGATGCTTACGTAACAGCTCCGACATGATGGGTAGATTGTTTTCGTACGCTGCCGGATGCGTGTTGTCCGGATTGTACAATCCGAAATCGTACCGTAGTGCATCGATTACGAGCAGAATAACACGTGCCTTTGGTGGAAAACAGATGCCTGCGGCAATATCGACATCACGCAGAATGGAAGATACTTTCTCCGCTCCGCTGCATTCACTCTGTGGATAGAAAACATTAACACCCATTAAAAAACAATTCTGATGCGTGATTTACAAAGCCAAATTTTAAGCAACCTTCTGTGTAGAACCATTTTTGCCATCACTTTCGCACCGATACTGGTCGTAATTGATGCAGGTGCTAACGTTTGTCTGGGCCACCCGTGTTAGCAGGAACCCTTTCGAGAACAGATGTATACCGGCACTTATTAACAGTGAAAGCCACACCAGAACGAACACAAAATTTCTACTCTTTGCCATCGTTGTTGCCGGATTGGATGGACTTTCACTGTTTCACGGGCGGCACCTAACCGCAGCAAATCATCTGTAGCGATACAGTGGATTGCACAATAGAGTATGATTAGCGGTCTGCAGGTGGAATGATTGCGACAGGTGGTGGATTTTCTGTCGCAATCCACTATCAGAACAAACAAGCACCTCGCACAAATGCGCTAATTACGGCGATAATAAAGATATTAAGGTTGACGGAAGGTTTCCTTGCGGTTGTGTTTCTTCACTTTGATGAGTCTGTTGTTTCCCTCTCTTTTTATCTAATGCGAATGGGTAGAATGTTTACTAGCGGTGCTGGTATCTCTGTCTATCGTGTTTAAATTCAGCTGTCAATTTAATGCCTCGTTTAGCTGTTTAGGTTGAGAACTCGAAAATAGTTATTTTGCACTGTGGGATGGATGTGGTCAAATCCCATATAAAATAAACCGTTCGCAAAGAATAACAATTCTTTGGTTTGTGACCCCGTCACTAAACGCTTAGCAATTGTCGCGTTTGCGAAAGCAATTCAGGAAAAAAATTTCAAAACTCTATATAAAAAAATTACGAAAAGTCGCTATACGTGTATTTTCCGCAAAAATCGCTATTCGAAGCGCCACGAGATGCCATGACAGTTTTCCATAATGGCGCATTATTATAAAATATTGTATGTTAATGCGAATTTATTGAAATAAGTTTCTTTTCTCTAAAATAATGCTTTCAATAAAAAAAGAATACAAAATAAAAAAAATGTAAAAATTTGAACATTTCCCAAGGCTTTAGGTTTCGCTATTTTTTGGGAAATTTAGCAAAATTTAAAAATTGATTTGTTGTAATGCAAATTTGTTGAAATAAGTTTCTTTTCTCTCAAATAATGCTTTAAATAAAAAAAGAATAAAAAATATTAAAAACATAAAAAAAAGTTTTAAATTTGAAAATCTCCTAAGGCTATAGAACTACCTTTTTTTTGGGAAATTTAGCAACATTTTATAAATTGATTTATTTTAATGCGAGTTGGCTGAAACAAGTTTCTTTTCACTCAAATAATGCTTTATATTAAAAAAAGAATAAAAAATCAGAAAAAAATAAAAAAAAATAAAAATTTGAAAATTTCAAAAGGTTCATTTTTGCACCAATTTTTGCCTATAACTCGGTCGGTATCCAACGGATCGCCAAACTTTAACCTGTGGTCGGTAGATGACACCAATGGCTACATTTTCTTCTTGAACGGCCATGCCCTTAGATGTCTGTGTCGGAATTTATTCGAGGAACCAAGTTCCATACCCTGTTTGAGAAAATCTGAAATTTTCCTCATTTTTAACCAAAGTAACAAAATGTATAAATGTGATATATTTTATTGCGAATTTGTTGCAATAAGTTTGTTTTCACTCAAATAATGCTTTAAATTAAAAAAATAATAAAAAATCAGAAAAAAATTAAAAAAAAAATTCAACTCGAAAATTTCATAAGGCTTACCCCTTACGTTTTTTTGAGAAATTTTGCAAAAAAA
The DNA here is from genome assembly GCF_943734845.2 of Anopheles funestus. Lineage (NCBI taxonomy): Eukaryota > Metazoa > Arthropoda > Insecta > Diptera > Culicidae > Anopheles > Anopheles funestus. Next base: position 25,055,161 of record NC_064599.1, on the reverse strand, counting down.
ATAAAATTGATTTATTTTAATGCCAATTGGTTCAAATAAGTTTGTTTTCGCTCAAATAATGCTTTAAATTAAAAAAAGAATAAAAAATCAGAAAAAAATTTAAACAAATATAAGTTTGAAAATTTCAAAAGGTTCATTTTTGCACCAAGTTTTGCCTATAACTCGGTCGGTATCCAACGGATCGCCAATCTTTAACCTGTGGTCGATAGATGGCACCAATGGCTACATTTTCTTCTTGAACGGCCATGCCCTCAGATGTCTGTGCCAAAAGTTATGCGAGGAACCAAGTTCCTTACCCTGTTTGCGAAAACGTAAAATTTTCCTCATTTTTGCACCAAATTTTGCCTATAACTCGGTCGGTATCCAACGGATCGCCAATCTTTAACCTTTGGTCGATAGATGGCACCAATGGCTACATTTTCTTCTTGGACAGCCATGCCCTCAGATGTCTGTGCCAGAAGTTATGCGAGGAACCAAGTTCCTTACCCTGTTTGATAAAACGTAAAATTTTCCTCATTTTTGCACCAAATTTTGCCTATAACTCGGTCGGTATCCAACGGATCGCCAATCTTTAACCTGTGGTCGATAGATGGCACCAATGGCTACATTTTCTTCTTGGACAGCCATGCTCTCAGATGTCTGTGCCAGAAGTTATGCGAGGAACCAAGTTCCTTACCCTGTTTGAGAAAATGTAAAATTTTCCTCATTTTTCTGCAATTCAGCAAAAATTTTAAATGTGATATATTTTATAGCGAATTTGTTGCAATATGTTTGTTTTCACTCAAATAATGCTTTAAATTAAAAAAAGAATAAAAAATCAGAAAAAAATTTCAAAAAAATTTTCCACTCGAAAATTTCATAAGGCTTACCCCTTACGTTTTTTTTGAGAAATTTTGCAAAAAAAATAAAATTGATTTATTTTAATGCCAATTGGTTGAAATGTGTTTCTTTTCACTCAAGTAATGCTTTATATAAAAAAAGAGTGAAAAATAATAAAAAAATCAAAAAATTCAAAAATATGAAAATTTACTAAGGCTCATTTTTGCACCAAGTTTTGCCTATAACTCGGTCGGTATCCAACGGATCGCCAATCTTTAACCTGTGATCGATAGATGGCACCAATGGCTACGTTTTCTTCTTGGACAGCCATGCTCTCAGATGTCTGTGCCAGAAGTTATGCGACGAACCAAGTTCCTTACCCTGTTTGAGAAAATGTAAAATTTTCCTCATTTTTCTGCAATTCAGCAAAAATTTTAAATGTGATATATTTTATAGCGAATTTGTTGCAATATGTTTGTTTTCACTCAAATAATGCTTTAAATTAAAAAAAAAAAAAAATCAGAAAAAAATTTCAAAAAAATTTTCCACTCGAAAATTTCATAAGGCCCTTACGTTTTTTTTTGAGAAATTTTGCAAAAAAAATAAAATTGATTTATTTTAATGCCAATTGGTTGAAATGTGTTTCTTTTCACTCAAGTAATGCTTTATATAAAAAAAGAGTGAAAAATATTAAAAAAATCAAAAAATTCAAAAATATGAAAATTTACTAAGGCTCATTTTTGCACCAAGTTTTGCCTATAACTCGGTAGGTATCCAACGGATCGCCAATCTTTAATCTGTGGTCGATAGATGGCACCAATGGCTACATTTTCTTCTTGGACGGCCATGACCTCAGATGTCTGTGCCAGAAGTTATGCGAGGAACCAAGTTCCTTACCCTGTTTGAGAAAATGTAAAATTTTCCTCATTTTTCTGCAATTCAGCAAAAATTTTAAATGTGATATATTTTATTGCGAATTTGTTGCAATAAGTTTGTTTTCACTCAAATAATGCTTTAAATTAAAAAAAGAATAAAAAATCAGAAAAAAATTCAAAAAAATTTTCCACTCGAAAATTTCATAAGGCTTACCCCTTACGTTTTTTTTGGGAAATTTTGCAAAAAAAAAATAAAATTGATTTATTTTAATGCCAATTGGTTGAAATGTGTTTCTTTTCACTCAAGTAATGCTTTATATAAAAAAAGAGTGAAAAATAATAAAAAAATCAAAAAATTCAAAAATATGAAAATTTACTAAGGCTCATTTTTGCACCAAGTTTTGCCTATAACTCGGTCGGTATCCAACGGATCGCCAATCTTTAACCTGTGGTCGATAGATGAAACCAATGGCTACATTTTCTTCCTGGACGGCCATGCCCTCAGATGTATGTGCCAGAAGTTATTCGAGAAACCAAGTTCCTTACCCTGTTTGAGAAAATGTAAAATTTTCCTCATTTTTCTGCAATTCAGCAAAAATTTTAAATGTGATATATTTTATTGCGAATTTGTTGCAATAAGTTTGTTTTCACTCAAATAATGCTTTAAATTAAAAAAAGAATAAAAAATCAGAAAAAAATTTCAAAAAAATTTTCCACTCGAAAATTTCATAAGGCTTATCCCTTACGTTTTTTTGAGAAATTTTGCAAAAAAAATTAAATTGATTTATTTTAATGCCAATTGGTTGAAAAACGTTTGTTTTCACTCAAATAATGCTTTAAATAAAAAACAGAATAAAAAATTATAAAATAATAAAAAAAATTAAAAATTAGAAAATTGCATAAGGCTCATTTTTGCTCCAAGTTTTGGCTATAAGTCGGTCGGTATCCAACGGATCGCCAATCTTTAACCTGTGATCGATAGATGGCACCAATGGCTACATTTTCTTCTTGGACAGCCATGCTCTCAGATGTCTGTGCCAGAAAATATGCGAGGAACCAAGTTCCTTACCCTGTTTGATAAAACGTAAAATTTTCCTCATTTTTGCACCAAATTTTGCCTATAACTCGGTCGGTATCCAACGGATCGCCAATCTTTAACCTGTGATCGATAGATGGCACCAATGGCTACATTTTCTTCTTGGACGGCCATGCCCTCAGATGTCTGTGCCAGAAGTTATGCGAGGAACCAAGTTCCTTACCCTGTTTGAGAAAATGTAAAATTTTCCTCATTTTTGAGCAATGTAGCAAAATTTTTAAATGTGATATATTTGAATGCGAATTTGTTGTAATAAGTTTGTTTTCACTCAAATAATGCTTTAAATTAAAAAAAGAATAAAAAATCACAAAAAAATTTCAAAAAAATTTTCCACTCGAAAATTTCATAAGGCTTACCCCTTACGTTTTTTTTGAGAAATTTTGCAAAAAAAATAAAATTGATTTATTTTAATGCCAATTGGTTGAAATGTGTTTCTTTTCACTCAAGTAATGCTTTATATAAAAAAAGAGTGAAAAATAATAAAAAAATCAAAAAATTCAAAAAAATGAAAATTTACTAAGGTTCATTTTTGCACCAAGTTTTGCCTATAACTCGGTCGGTATCCAACGGATTGCCAATCTTTAACCTGTGATCGATAGATGGCACCAATGGCTACGTTTTCTTCTTGGACAGCCATGCTCTCAGATGTCTGTGCCAGAAGTTATGCGAGGAACCAAGTTCCTTACCCTGTTTGAGAAAATGTAAAATTTTCCTCATTTTTCTGCAATTCAGCAAAAATTTTAAATGTGATATATTTTATAGCGAATTTGTTGCAATATGTTTGTTTTCACTCAAATAATGCTTTAAATTAAAAAAAGAATAAAAAATCAGAAAAAAATTTCAAAAAAATTTTCCACTCGAAAATTTCATAAGGCTTACCCCTTACGTTTTTTTTGAGAAATTTTGCAAAAAAAATAAAATTGATTTATTTTAATGCCAATTGGTTGAAATGTGTTTCTTTTCACTCAAGTAAAGCTTTATATAAAAAAAGAGTGAAAAATAATAAAAAAATCAAAAAATTCAAAAATATGAAAATTTACTAAGGCTCATTTTTGCACCAAGTTTTGCCTATAACTCGGTCGGTATCCAACGGATCGCCAATCTTTAACCTGTGATCGATAGATGGCACCAATGGCTACGTTTTCTTCTTGGACAGCCATGCTCTCAGATGTCTGTGCCAGAAGTTATGCGACGAACCAAGTTCCTTACCCTGTTTGAGAAAATGTAAAATTTTCCTCATTTTTCTGCAATTCAGCAAAAATTTTAAATGTGATATATATTTTATAGCGAATTTGTTGCAATATGTTTGTTTTCACTCAAATAATGCTTTAAATTAAAAAAAGAATAAAAAATCAGAAAAAAATTTCAAAAAAATTTTCCACTCGAAAATTTCATAAGGCTTACCCCTTACGTTTTTTTTTGAGAAATTTTGCAAAAAAAATAAAATTGATTTATTTTAATGCCAATTGGTTGAAATGTGTTTCTTTTCACTCAAGTAATGCTTTATATAAAAAAAGAGTGAAAAATAATAAAAAAATCAAAAAATTCAAAAATATGAAAATTTACTAAGGCTCATTTTTGCACCAAGTTTTGCCTATAACTCGGTCGGTATCCAACGGATCGCCAATCTTTAACCTGTGGTCGATAGATGGCACCAATGGCTACATTTTCTTCTTGGACGGCCATGCCTTCAAATGTCTGTGCCAGAAGTTATTCGAGGAACCAAGTTCCTTACTCTGTTTGAGAAAATGTAAAATTTTCCTCATTTTTGCACCAAGTTTTGCCTATAACTCGGTCGGTATCCAACGGATCGCCAATCTTTAACCTGTGGTCGATAGATGGCACCAATGGCTACATTTTCTTCTTGGACGGCCATGCCTTCAAATGTCTGTGCCAGAAGTTATTCGAGGAACCAAGTTCCTTACCCTGTTTGAGAAAATGTAAAATTTTCCTCATTTTTGCACCAAATTTTGCCTATAACTCGGTCGGTATCCAACGGATCGCCAATCTTTAACCTGTGGTCGATAGATGGCACCAATGGCTACATTTTCTTCTTGGACAGCCATGCTCTCAGATGTCTGTGCCAGAAGTTATGCGAGGAACCAAGTTCCTTACCCTGTTTGAGAAAATGTAAAATTTTCCTCATTTTTCTGCAATTCAGCAAAAATTTTAAATGTGATATATTTTATAGCGAATTTGTTGCAATATGTTTGTTTTCACTCAAATAATGCTTTAAATTAAAAAAAGAATAAAAAATCAGAAAAAAAATTCAAAAAAAATTTCCACTCGAAAATTTCATAAGGCTTACCCCTTACGTTTTTTTTGAGAAATTTTGCAAAAAAAATAAAATTGATTTATTTTAATGCCAATTGGTTGAAATGTGTTTCTTTTCACTCAAGTAATGCTTTATATAAAAAAAGAGTGAAAAATAATAAAAAAATCAAAAAATTCAAAAATATGAAAATTTACTAAGGCTCATTTTTGCACCAAGTTTTGCCTATAACTCGGTCGGTATCCAACGGATCGCCAATCTTTAACCTGTGGTCGATAGATGAAACCAATGGCTACATTTTCTTCCTGGACGGCCATGCCCTCAGATGTATGTGCCAGAAGTTATTCGAGAAACCAAGTTCCTTACCCTGTTTGAGAAAATGTAAAATTTTCCTCATTTTTCTGCAATTCAGCAAAAATTTTAAATGTGATATATTTTATTGCGAATTTGTTGCAATAAGTTTGTTTTCACTCAAATAATGCTTTAAATTAAAAAAAGAATAAAAAATCAGAAAAAAATTTCAAAAAAATTTTCCACTCGAAAATTTCATAAGGCTTATCCCTTACGTTTTTTTTGAGAAATTTTGCAAAAAAAATTATTAGGTGTATTAATGTGTTCGTGCGGTTTTGGTATTAATGCTCCCATTTATTTATTACATATTTATTGAATCTGGCAACACTGCCAATTTGAAGTGTCATTATTGGGCTACAATATCCACTATCTGTCATTTTGATAAATAGTAAATAACATAGTATCTGCGAGCACCGAACATGGCATCATTTGTACCAAATAATGTGTTTTTGCGGGGAGTTTTGCTTCATTATTTCAATATGAAGAAAAAGGCTGCCGAAAGTCATAAAATTTTGGTAGAAGTGTATGGTGACCATGCTCTAGCTGAACGAACGTGTCAGAAGTGGTTTGCACGGTTCAAAAGTGGCAATTTTGATTTGGAAGATGAGGAGCGTTCCGGAGGACCACGAAAGTTTGAGGATGGAGAATTAGAGGCAATACTGGATGAAGATCCATCACAAAACCAAAAAACACTTGCACAGACACTGGGAGTGGCTCAGCCAACCATTTCTCTTCGATTAAAAGCAATGGGAATGATCCGGAAGGTGGGAAATTGGTTGCCCTATGACCTGAAGCCAAGAGACGTCGAACGCCGTTTGTTCACTTGTGAACAACTGCTCCAAAGGCAAGAGCGGAAGGGATTTTTGCATCGAATAGTGACTGGTGATGAAAAGTGGGTACATTACGATAATCCAAAACGTCGTGCAACGTATGGATACCCCGGACATGCCACATCATCGACAGCCAAGCCGAATATTCATGGCGCGAAGATCATGGTGGGACCAGCTGGGTGTGGTGTATTATGAGCTGCTACAACCAAACGAAAAGATCACTGGGGAGGTCTATAGACGACAATTGATGCGTTTAAGCCGTGCTTTGAAAGAAAAAAGACCACAATACGCCGATAGACACGACAAAGTCATATTGCTACATGACAATGCCAGGCCACATATAGCGGTACCGGTTAAAAATTATTTAAAAACACTCAAATGGGATGTCCTACCCCACCCGCCGTATAGCCCAGACATTGCCCCTTCTGATTACTATTTGTTCCGGTCGATGGAACACAGCCTGGCTGACCAGCAGTTCCATAATCACCAAGAAGTGCAAAAATGGATGGAGGATTGGTTAGCGGCCAAACCGCCATCTTTTTTCCGCGACGGGATCAGAAAGTTGCCTGAAAGGTGGAAGAAGGTTGTGGAAAGTGACGGACAGTATTTTGAAAATTGAATAAATTACCATTTCGCCAAAATAGAGCCCAAAACTTTGGTTAAAAACCGCACGAACACATTAATACTCCTAATAAATTGATTTATTTTAATGCCAATTGGTTGAAAAACGTTTGTTTTCACTCAAATAATGCTTTAAATAAAAAACAGAATAAAAAATTATAAAATAATAAAAAAAATTAAAAATTAGAAAATTGCATAAGGCTCATTTTTGCTCCAAGTTTTGGCTATAAGTCGGTCGGTATCCAACGGATCGCCAATCTTTGAACTGTGGTCGATAGATGGCACCAATGGCTACATTTTCTTCTTGGACGGCCATGCCCTCAGATGTCTGTGCCAGAAGTTATGCGAGGAACCAAGTTCCTTACCCTGTTTGAGAAAATGTAAAATTTTCCTCATTTTTGAGCAATGTAGCAAAATTTTTAAATGTGATATATTTTATTGCGAATTTGTTGCAATAAGTTTGTTTTCACTCAAATAATGCTTTAAATTAAAAAAAGAATAAAAAATCACAAAAAAATTTCAAAAAAATTTTCCACTCGAAAATTTCATAAGGCTTACCCCTTACGTTTTTTTTGAGAAATTTTGCAAAAAAAATAAAATTGATTTATTTTAATGCCAATTGGTTGAAATGTGTTTCTTTTCACTCAAGTAATGCTTTATATAAAAAAAGAGTGAAAAATAATAAAAAAATCAAAAAATTCAAAAAAATGAAAATTTACTAAGGTTCATTTTTGCACCAAGTTTTGCCTATAACTCGGTCGGTATCCAACGGATTGCCAATCTTTAACCTGTGATCGATAGATGGCACCAATGGCTACGTTTTCTTCTTGGACAGCCATGCTCTCAGATGTCTGTGCCAGAAGTTATGCGAGGAACCAAGTTCCTTACCCTGTTTGAGAAAATGTAAAATTTTCCTCATTTTTCTGCAATTCAGCAAAAATTTTAAATGTGATATATTTTATAGCGAATTTGTTGCAATATGTTTGTTTTCACTCAAATAATGCTTTAAATTAAAAAAAGAATAAAAAATCAGAAAAAAATTTCAAAAAAATTTTCCACTCGAAAATTTCATAAGGCTTACCCCTTACGTTTTTTTTGAGAAATTTTGCAAAAAAAATAAAATTGATTTATTTTAATGCCAATTGGTTGAAATGTGTTTCTTTTCACTCAAGTAAAGCTTTATATAAAAAAGAGTGAAAAATAATAAAAAAATCAAAAAATTCAAAAATATGAAAATTTACTAAGGCTCATTTTTGCACCAAGTTTTGCCTATAACTCGGTCGGTATCCAACGGATCGCCAATCTTTAACCTGTGATCGATAGATGGCACCAATGGCTACGTTTTCTTCTTGGACAGCCATGCTCTCAGATGTCTGTGCCAGAAGTTATGCGACGAACCAAGTTCCTTACCCTGTTTGAGAAAATGTAAAATTTTCCTCATTTTTCTGCAATTCAGCAAAAATTTTAAATGTGATATATATTTTATAGCGAATTTGTTGCAATATGTTTGTTTTCACTCAAATAATGCTTTAAATTAAAAAAAGAATAAAAAATCAGAAAAAAATTTCAAAAAAATTTTCCACTCGAAAATTTCATAAGGCTTACCCCTTACGTTTTTTTTTGAGAAATTTTGCAAAAAAAATAAAATTGATTTATTTTAATGCCAATTGGTTGAAATGTGTTTCTTTTCACTCAAGTAATGCTTTATATAAAAAAAGAGTGAAAAATAATAAAAAAATCAAAAAATTCAAAAATATGAAAATTTACTAAGGCTCATTTTTGCACCAAGTTTTGCCTATAACTCGGTCGGTATCCAACGGATCGCCAATCTTTAACCTGTGGTCGATAGATGGCACCAATGGCTACATTTTCTTCTTGGACGGCCATGCCTTCAAATGTCTGTGCCAGAAGTTATTCGAGGAACCAAGTTCCTTACCCTGTTTGAGAAAATGTAAAATTTTCCTCATTTTTGCACCAAGTTTTGCCTATAACTCGGTCGGTATCCAACGGATCGCCAATCTTTAACCTGTGGTCGATAGATGGCACCAATGGCTACATTTTCTTCTTGGACGGCCATGCCTTCAAATGTCTGTGCCAGAAGTTATTCGAGGAACCAAGTTCCTTACCCTGTTTGAGAAAATGTAAAATTTTCCTCATTTTTGCACCAAATTTTGCCTATAACTCGGTCGGTATCCAACGGATCGCCAATCTTTAACCTGTGGTCGATAGATGGCACCAATGGCTACATTTTCTTCTTGGACAGCCATGCTCTCAGATGTCTGTGCCAGAAGTTATGCGAGGAACCAAGTTCCTTACCCTGTTTGAGAAAATGTAAAATTTTCCTCATTTTTCTGCAATTCAGCAAAAATTTTAAATGTGATATATTTTATAGCGAATTTGTTGCAATATGTTTGTTTTCACTCAAATAATGCTTTAAATTAAAAAAAGAATAAAAAATCAGAAAAAAAATTCAAAAAAATTTTCCACTCGAAAATTTCATAAGGCTTACCCCTTACGTTTTTTTTGAGAAATTTTGCAAAAAAAAATTAAATTGATTTATTTTAATGCCAATTGGTTGAAATGTGTTTCTTTTCACTCAAGTAATGCTTTATATAAAAAAAGAGTAAAAAATAATAAAAAAATCAAAAAATTCAAAAATATGAAAATTTACTAAGGCTCATTTTTGCACCAAGTTTTGCCTATAACTCGGTCGGTATCCAACGGATCGCCAATCTTTAACCTGTGATCGATAGATGGCACCAATGGCTACGTTTTCTTCTTGGACAGCCATGCTCTCAGATGTCTGTGCCAGAAGTTATGCGACGAACCAAGTTCCTTACCCTGTTTGAGAAAATGTAAAATTTTCCTCATTTTTCTGCAATTCAGCAAAAATTTTAAATGTGATATATTTTATAGCGAATTTGTTGCAATATGTTTGTTTTCACTCAAATAATGCTTTAAATTAAAAAAAGAATAAAAAATCAGAAAAAAATTTCAAAAAAATTTTCCACTCGAAAATTTCATAAGGCTTACCCCTTACGTTTTTTTTTGAGAAATTTTGCAAAAAAAATAAAATTGATTTATTTTAATGCCAATTGGTTGAAATGTGTTTCTTTTCACTCAAGTAATGCTTTATATAAAAAAAGAGTGAAAAATAATAAAAAAATCAAAAAATTCAAAAATATGAAAATTTACTAAGGCTCATTTTTGCACCAAGTTTTGCCTATAACTCGGTCGGTATCCAACGGATCGCCAACCTTTAATCTGTGGTCGATAGATGGCACCAATGGCTACATTTTCTTCTTGGACGGCCATGACCTCAGATGTCTGTGCCAGAAGTTATGCGAGGAACCAAGTTCCTTACCCTGTTTGAGAAAATGTAAAATTTTCCTCATTTTTCTGCAATTCAGCAAAAATTTTAAATGTGATATATTTTATAGCGAATTTGTTGCAATAAGTTTGTTTTCACTCAAATAATGCTTTAAATTAAAAAAAGAATAAAAAATCAGAAAAAAATTCAAAAAAAATTTCCACTCGAAAATTTCATAAGGCTTACCCCTTACGTTTTTTTTGGGAAATTTTGCAAAAAAAAATTAAATTGATTTATTTTAATGCCAATTGGTTGAAATGTGTTTCTTTTCACTCAAGTAATGCTTTATATAAAAAAAGAGTGAAAAATAATAAAAAAATCAAAAAATTCAAAAATATGAAAATTTACTAAGGCTCATTTTTGCACCAAGTTTTGCCTATAACTCGGTCGGTATCCAACGGATCGCCAATCTTTAACCTGTGGTCGATAGATGAAACCAATGGCTACATTTTCTTCCTGGACGGCCATGCCCTCAGATGTATGTGCCAGAAGTTATTCGAGAAACCAAGTTCCTTACCCTGTTTGAGAAAATGTAAAATTTTCCTCATTTTTCTGCAATTCAGCAAAAATTTTAAATGTGATATATTTTATTGCGAATTTGTTGCAATAAGTTTGTTTTCACTCAAATAATGCTTTAAATTGAAAAAAGAATAAAAATCAGAAAAAAATTTCAAAAAAATTTTCCACTCGAAAATTTCATAAGGCTTACCCCTTACGTTTTTTTTTGAGAAATTTTGCAAAAAAATTAAATTGATTTATTTTAATGCCAATTGGTTGAAAAACGTTTGTTTTCACTCAAATAATGCTTTAAATAAAAAACAGAATAAAAAATTATAAAATAATAAAAAAAATTAAAAATTAGAAAATTGCATAAGGCTCATTTTTGCTCCAAGTTTTGCCTATAACTCGGTCGGTATCCAACGGATCGCCAATCTTTAACCTGTGATCGATAGATGGCACCAATGGCTACGTTTTCTTCTTGGACAGCCATGCTCTCAGATGTCTGTGCCAGAAGTTATGCGAGGAACCAAGTTCCTTACCCTGTTTGAGAAAATGTAAAATTTTCCTCATTTTTCTGCAATTCAGCAAAATTTTTAAATGTGATATATTTGAATGCGAATTTGTTGTAATATGTTTGTTTTCACTCAAATAATGCTTTAAATTGAAAAAAGAATAAAAATCAGAAAAAAATTTCAAAAAAATTTTCCACTCGAAAATTTCATAAGGCTTACCCCTTACGTTTTTTTTTGGGAAATTTTGCAAAAAAAATTAAATTGATTTATTTTAATGCCACTTGGTTCAAATAAGTTTCTTTTCACTCAAATAATGCTTTAAATTAAAAAAAGAATAAAAAATCAGAAAAAAATTTCAAAAAAAATTTCCACTCGAAAATTTCATAAGGCTTACCCCTTACGTTTTTTTTGGGAAATTTTGCAAAAAAAATTAAATTGATTTATTTTAAAGCAAGTTGGTTGAAATAAGTTGTTTTTCACTCAAATAATGGTTTAAACTAAAAAAAAGAACAAAAAATAATAAAAAAATTAAAAAAGTCTAGAGGCCACCTAGCGAAACGAAAAGTAGCGGTAAACCTATTCTCATACCTAACGAACGGTCAGCGAAAATTTCATACGGTTCAGCCGTTTAAGAAGAGTTTGCACACTAACACCGCGACACGAGAATTTTATATACCTATATAGATATAGATAAATAGTAAATAAGTAGTATTTATCAAAGAATAAATAGTGTAAAAGTAGTCATCCAAGCATGTATGATTAGCACTCGCATCTTTCCTTGCATTGAAGTCTTTCTTACCACAGGCCTGTAATATTGTTTCGGTTAAGAAAAAGGCATCGAAACGAAAGGGTAACACTAATTTCGATAACATGCAAGAAAAGAAAAGTATGAATTAAGATGTGATTGAAAGCAATTTAAATTTCTTTCAATTTTCCTATTTCCCGACTTGTGCAAATGTAATTGTGATGAGTAAAGTAAACCTTAAATCACCATATAATAGTCATATATTTCTATATTTTATTTCATTTTTTCGCATCGGACTTAAATGGGAAGTTGTGGGGGAGGAAAAGGGAGGTAGGTAGAGGGAAATTCCACATTTGATCGTGTGTTCATTTGTATTTGTATCCCTAGCTCTGTGTAGCTTTGTTCACGTTTATTTATCGTTATAATTATTCAAAGTTCAGTTTCATAATCAGTTTTTATCCACGTTTTGATCAAACACATTTACACTTAAAAACAAAACCTATCCGTAGAAAGTGCGTATTCGACTGCATCATCCACTATTCGTTTACGACCCCCCCAAATAAAGAAGATAACAGTGAATGTGCTAACCGTGCGCTAATGAGAGCCTAGTGCATTGAGAGCGAGTTATATATATATATATATATTTAGATGTATATGCATAAGAGATGAAAATTTTGCAAAGCTTTATACAGTTTTGTTTTGTTTCGTTTCTGTGGTCAGCGTAATTCAGCGTAGTTATTAAGGAAAAAAAAATGTTGTCAAATGTGTTTCCCTTACTCTGACCGCCGAACGACGATTCCTTGTAGTGAATCGAACGGCACAACATACAATTGGCATTTAATTCACTTTTCCGCGTTTCGATATATGCAAACGATCGCTACAATTAGCACTCTCCACGTTTCATGATTATACATGATCGCAACATATTTTGTTTTTCTTTATAATAATATCGCTTCCATTGAATTTGGCGGATTGCATGTCCGTGTGTGAATGTGTGACCGTGTATTTTTTTGTTTATTACATTATTTTTCTTGTTAAATACAGCTTTTGTAAATATTTTGTTGTTTTCCATCGTACATAGTAGGAGAATTTGTTGCATTATGTTTTGTATCTCTGCTCGCGCGCATTCGGTGCGAGCGCTCTCACGGTCCGAATTGAAGATCATTTTAGATTGGTAGCCTTTTTGTTTTTTGTTTTAAACGATTTCTACTCATATCATCATCATCTCGTACAAAAGTGTCCTCCTTTCGTCAAGCTATCGAATTCGGTTCGGAAGCAAATGGATAGAAATAGAATTGCTAAAACCAAACCTTAACCGGTGCTACAATAACTGGGGCCAATAAAAAGGGAAGGATGTGTTTGTGCACTGTTCCGTTTCACCGTTTCACGCTCTATCGTCACACGCTCTTTTAAGCTACTTCCTGAACGAGAGAGAAAAAAAGGACTGTACGAGTAGATTGTAACATATTTACACTTACATTTATAACATGCTTTCGTTTCGTTCCTTCTTGGGGACTGTGTGTTCTGTGTGTGTGTGTGTGGGAAGGGGGACGATCTAAAGAAACGGCAACTATCTGCTACGGATGATATAGAAAACGATTGTTTAAACACACGTACCGCGCTTAAATGTAAATGCACCCGCATTTTGTTTGTTTGCTAGCCGACGAGAGTAAGCGAGCCACAATGTTCGGTGTTCGGTGATTTCAATGCTTTACACACAATTGATTGTTCGTTGCGTCCGTTTTGCCTTGACACACGGGCAAATTCACAAATCTTGCCTTTTAATCTCGTTGTGTTCGTCTTGGTGTTCGATTTAAACTCAAATAAACAAGAAAAAACAAAGAATAGCAAGGAATCTATCTTTTAAGAAACAAAAAAAAAGCCAGACTCAGTACCATATTGTGGTTGTTTTCACACACACGGTTAATCAACGGAACTGTTCCTCTCATTTGGATTTGATGAACGTAAATTTTCCTAATTTTGTTTTGCTGCCGGAATGATACGTGGATGAGTTGGACCGTTTTACCTCCTGCGGCACTAATCTCTAAGCTTAGGCCTGCCAGCTTACACGAGCGGGCAAAGCTGCCCGGGAGGAGCAACAATAAGTGCGTAATTAAATTATTCGTCGCAAGGGAAGCAACACCCACAACAGTGGAAGAATATACAGGAAATTAATGGCTCCTATGCCAATCGTGTGATGTTCATAAACTAAAACAGTGAGTTTGATTAGGTTTTCCGATTACAAAACACTAGCAACAAAAGATGTTTTTTTTCTTTTGTATTTTTTTTGAAAAAAAAAACCCGCAAAATTCATGTTAACATGCTAAGTGTTCCGTAATTTCATCAAGATCAAGTATAAACGACACTTCGGTACACACACACACAAACAAAAAAAAATAGACCATCAAACTAATATTACAGCACGAAAAAAGAAAGAAGATCGCATCTATTATGTGTAATAACAAAACAAAACATAAACACGAAATACCTAACCAGAAAGTGTGTAGTCTCTTCGACATACGTACCACGCATGGATCCAACTTGATTGATCGGCGCACGATTGACATCAACCTAATATGCTTATGCGGCTTCTACCATCAGTCCGATTACGTGTCACTGCCACGCCACAAGGCCCCCCCGGGAAAGGGGGATGAAAAGTGCTTCGAATCGGGCCCTCAAGCTTCACTAACTAATACACACGCTTCGCTTCGTCCATCGACCGGTTGTGCGCGCTCGTGACACTTCCTACGTAAACCTATTTAATACGCAATTACATATGTAAATGTATGAGAGCTAATGTGACTGAATGTGTGTGTGTGTGTGTGTGTGTGTGTGTGTGTGTGTGTGTGTGTGTGTGTGTGTGTGTGTGTGTGTGTGTGTGTTGTGTGGTTGTGGGTCTCTACGAGATGAATTCGCGATCGTAGAAAATCTAAATAAATAGTCCAAACATACTGTGCCCACTCTGCTGCAGCAGAGATCATATGCTCCCGATGAGTGATGTTGTAGTAGCAGCAGCAGTATCCGGAAACAGCGGAAACATCAATCTGGATATGGTGGTTACGGGAGGACAACAACGGTAGTGAGCGGTAGTGTGTGTGTGGATAGAAAAGAGAAAAAAACGGATCCAGAACCCGCCTGTTTTGTTACTTCCGGCGGGGATTTGCTACTGTCCCACCGTTGGCTGTAACCGCGTGGCCTTGGTTGTTGCTGATGACGGTGATGAGAGACGTGGTTTTTGTTTCTGGCATCGCGCTCTGGGCAGCGACGATGGTAGATCGTTAATGCGGCAGGACATTTATCAGAATGGTGCCGCCTCCTTGTATTCACTTGGGTCCATGGTGAAGAAATCTTCCAGCTTCCACTGGAGCGTTTCGAACGTGGGCCGTCGCATCGGATCCTTGTTCCAGCACTCGAGCATTATCTCGTACAGTGGTGTGTTGCAGTTCTGTGGCTGTGGCATGCGGTACCCGTGCTCGACCTGTGTCAATACTTCCGCATTCGTCATGCCTGGAAAATTGCAAAACAAAAAACAGAATGTTAGTAAATAACCCGAAAACAATGCGTTCAACACGAACACTTACCCGGATACGGTATTCTGCCGTATGTGACCAGCTCTGTTAGCAGAATGCCGAAGCTCCACACGTCGGATTTGATCGAGAATTTGCTGTAGTTTGCTGCTTCCGGGGCGGTCCATTTAATCGGGAAGCGGGCCCCAACGCGCGCCTCATATTCATCTTCTTTGATTAATCTAAACAAATTAATTTCGAATAAGTGTCAAAAGTACTCCATCAGTAACATGCTCTTTTGGGGGAGAATGTTGAAATAAATCCACCTACCTAGCTAATCCGAAATCGGCAATCTTTACGATATTATTATCACCGACCAGCACGTTACGTGCGGCCAAGTCACGATGGATGTAGTTCTGGGACTCGAGGTATGCCATACCGGCAGCAATCTGGGCCGCCATATCGATGAGCTGTGGCAACTTCAGTGATCTGCCTTTACCTGCAGAATATAAATCCAATTTAAAATCACCTCTTTTTTATGTTGGAAGAATTATTTTATATGGAAAACTTACCCTGCAGATAGTCTAGCAATGAGCCGTGCTTCATGAGCTCTGTGATGATATAGATCGGTTCCTCCAGCGTGCAGACAGCGTACAGCTGGATCAGCTTGGTGTGCCGCAGCTTCTTCATGATCTGTGCCTCGGCAAGGAAATCTTTCGGATCCATCGTGCCTGTAAAGCAATGGGAGAGTTGTGTTACGAAGGTTCGGTCACGTTTTCGGACGTGTGCCAACACAATTAAACTTACCCGATTTGAGTGTCTTGATTGCGACCGGCGTAGTGTTGTTCCAGAGACCTTCCCAAACGTCACCAAACTGTCCGGAGCCGAGCTTGCGCACGAACTTCAGGGACGTTCTATCGATTTCCCACTGATCGCGTGTGCGATGAGATAGACCATCCGTGACAGGTTTCTCGATCTGCGAATAGAAAGGCAGTATGATATTAGTGCTTAGGTGTGCTGTGGTATTTAGTGATGTAGGAACGAGAGAGCGCAGGTTATTTGTGGGGGGACGAGCAAAGGAGAGTAAATACGTTCTAACATCGAATAGAAACAGGAACACAATCAAATTACACTTTCAACGAAGGATACAGATACAGAGGAGTACAACGATCGAGTGGAAGTCAAGCAATTAATGCAAAAGAAACAGATATAAATTTCAGTTTGATGTATGAACATAAAATTTAGAAAAACAAAATCAGATGTCTTCATTATAGTGATGTGCTCTTCAACTCTTTGCAAAGAGTGAGTGCAAGAATTCAGTAAATGAGATTCAAATCTTATCATTCTTTTGAATTACACTTCAAATTTCAATCTTTTGAAGAATAAATATAAGAATTCTCGTATGATTCGAATCGAAATATTGACCCTTGTATCAAATCTTCAAGAGATCCAAACTTCAGCAAGTGAATCAATAAAGAAGATTCAACTCTTTAAAGAGTCACTTTAAAGAGAACACTCACAGGAGAGTATAGTGAGTGTAGTAGAAATGGAAGAACAACAGAGAACGATAAAAAAGACATTGTAAGCATTTAGCTTTAGGTCTTTCATAGCCTTGGCAACTGATTACTGATTCGTTTTCCCCTCAAAATTATTGGAGAAGATTCTCGATTTGAGATATAACAGAAAAAAGGTCTACATGTCCCATATTAGAACCAATGTGAGCATTCAGTAGACCTTTATCATTACCAGTACACCTTCTCCAGTATGCTCTTGATAGATTTTATATCTATTTGGCGAATCTCCGAATGCCCTTAAGGAAAGAACACTTTGATGACTTCAAAAATTGAAGAATCCTTTTTGAATAATATGGAGTGCAAGTCTTTAGCGGTTATTTCCTTGGCGCAGGACATTGAATATCCGTCCTTCGCCCAAGGTTTTGGATTCTACTGTCAAGAAGATCTCTTCATCTACCACAGTTCTAACGATCAGATACACTCGGACTGGATTATAAGTTTAATATAACAATTTTTATCTTGTCCAAATACTTTTTCAAAATTTAGTCGATAGTTTGGAGAAACGAAGAGATCACTTTGCCATCAATCTTCATGTTAAGCATCTGCTGGGTTTGTTGCTGCAGAAGTGAGAGTATATTATAAATGCCAGATCAGCTATATTCTTAGGATCTTTAGTATCTCGTGATTTATTGTCTAGCTTTGGAGTGAAATCTGTATCAAAAGCTGTTCGTCGAGTCAATCACTTTTTTCCATAGAATTACATTTTTGTATTCACTTCAGTCACATTATTACCCTTCGTTGTAAAGCAAAGACAAAATGCGACTTGCTTGTTAAAGAGAACACCATTACGAACCCACCACAAATGGATTAGGAACTATCATTAGTCACTGAAGCGGTATAACACCATGATCGTGATCTAGCATCGCTAAATACTCTCCAGAACGTTTGCGATGCCATTCACACTCCGTCATTCGTTGTACACTGGTCAATGTCCAGCAACCAGGTCACACATCAGCCCACCCTCTGGCCAAGTAGAATTCGAATTCTATTTGCAAAAAAAAAAACGGCAAAGATCCGTTGCCAGTCAGACCGAGTTCGTTAGAATCTATCTTTCGCACATCGATGCGGGATGGTGCGCCTGAAGCGAAGTGTAATTAAACTTGCAAAACGATCGCTGGCGGTAGGAAGAAAGTCGTTTGAATGCAAATGCGGTACGGTGCGGCAAAAGATCGTGTATCTTGTAGCTGCTTCTAAATTTAAAAAAAAAATCGTGCGTATGCTTTACACACAAACACAACATGTCAACTAAAGTGTACAGAGTTTGTTCATATAAAAAAACCTTCCATTCACCATCGCCGTTGTCCGTGCGTACACGCGTTGCTTCTTCCGCTAATGGGCAAATAAATTCGTATAATTGTGCACCCCACAGTGACACAGGACAGAAAGAGGAAGTGCATAGCGGTGGATCGTTTCCACCCAAGTCTTCACCAGGTTGGAATGTGCACCGTTGGTCTTGAAAGTGTGAATTTCCGCAATCATTCGCCCCACTTGAATGGGGTTTTTTTTTTCTTGCGGCGTCTTGTATATTGTTTGTGTTTCTTTTATTTTGTCACTCTCCAAGCTACGTCGTTTTCGGCATTCTGACAATGTAGCACTATTTACTCGGTGAATGAAAGTGAGAGTTATTTTTTTTTAGCGCAACCGGGACAACACTTTTTTAACGCCACCAACTGTGCTATTTGCATCATTTTTATCAAGCGTAAAGTGTTGTTCGTTATCGTCTCAATTCTCGCCTGATTCCGTAGAAGAATTTCAATCTCCATTTACTTAGCTCATTCTCATGAATTGTGATTGCATTTTGTATGCACTGTACACCTTTACGGTCGATGTCGATCATGGTCGGTGGGCCGTTGCATTTTTTTTTGCCTTTGTTTACATGCCAACCCGAGGAGGGATGATCGCCGCACGAATGTTGATGCGTACGAACGGAGATGTATTTGAATAAACGTCCGTTTCCGGAGTTTGTGACAGCTTTCCATCGCACGCTCCTTCGGCGATCGTGTGCTGTACGTCCAATTGGCAAGATTGAGCTTCAAGGGGGGGTTAGGGATTGGTGATTGGGCATCTTTAAAAGCGTTTGCCCTTTAGAGATATCTTGCTTATAATAGAATCGGAAAAACAAACATAAGGTGTATTTATATTTTAAAGATACTGATGGAACTCGACAAGGGTAGTATAAACGGTTTGTTTGTTGATCAATTTATAGAATTCAATTAGAGTGTAAAAACGGAAAACGGGCAGCGAGTCTGTCGAAGGCTAGAGTTTGCAACAAAAAGTTGAACTAAGAAATAAAATTGCTAAAACTAAATAAAACCCAACGGAAGGATCTTAGATTGTCGAATTTATTAACACGATACAGCATTTTGTACCACGACCAACAGATACAATAAGTAAGAAATCGATCGTACTTGGTATAATGCTCTTTATTACAATATATCAAGAAATTCATTTTTTACTCATCAGAAACAAGCAACAATTACAGTTGAATGATAAACAATGCAAGTATTCCAGCACAATCATATGTTGCTGCTGAGTGTGTGTTATTGATTTTTATGATAAATTGTACTGCATTTATCATTTGTTTTTGCTGCAGGCATGTCTGGCACGATACTGCGAAGCATTCTGTATCAATTCAATGGGAATACATTGCGATTTTCTTGGTGCCGTTTGTATGATTTATGCTTTCGCTGCTTCCGTGTTTTGTCCGCAGGGTACTGCATTTTTCCATTGACAGAATAGCACTCAACCAGGAAGCATATGCAAAAGCACATAAGTTATGACTTAATTAAAAAAGAAAATACTTGGAGTTGTTCATTACAAAAAAAAACAAGTGAACATGTGTAGCACCTGCTGGATTGTTCTTAACAAGAATTTATTCTAGGAAATGACACCATGATCATGGCGGGGTATTTCATTCTCGTTCATGGTTTTACCCCTATCGATAAACCACAACCGCAACGATCGGGACAGTTTGGCCGTTAAATGAAACAAACAAACCCGTCGATATATGCACGGTGCGTAACATTTTACTTCTCGTGTCAAGCATCGCATATCCAATGAGATGATGATGCTACACCGAAATGTGGCTCGATCGTACGGTTTTAGTGCGACAGATCATCATCCAACCATTCGTACCGAAACGAGCACACCCTAGAGCACAAGGAACCACCCCTAATACTAAAGAAAAGAAAGAAAAAAATGTGCGCGGAATGTGTTTCTGTCTTTCTTGCGCATGGGCAGATACATTTAGCCCGGAGCCCCACGGAAGCAAGCCATTGAACGTGTGGTGGTTTTGCTTTGGCTTTTTGTTTTGTGGTTCTACAGTTGATCGGCATTTTTTTTTTGTCCGTTAGGATTCAAGGACGTACGACGGTGCATGGAACGCGATCGTCGTCATTCGCGAATAATGACGTTTTGGGGTAAGTTGTTGGCAAGCGCTTGTGCCAACTGGTACCGTTAATTTAAGGTGGGGAAAAAACGCGCAGTAAAAACTGCACAAAAGAGGGAAAATAAAAAAAAGAAACCTTCTACGTTTAAATGAAGATATTTACAATGCGAGAATTTGACATTTTGTAGTATTATTATACTTCTTGTACGAATGCTACTATTTACAATTTAATTTGATGCAGCGAGCATTGAGGGAGCGATAAGTTATATATAAAACTATAAGGAAAATTTGGTAAAAGTTGTGTATAGTTTCCTTAAATGGGATTTGAAGCTACCCGTTAAGTTTACTGCGCATTAGTGGAGCGATTACAGTTGATTAATCTTATAATTGATATTTAGTAATTTTTTTAAATATTGGTTATAAAATATAATATATTCAATAAATAAAATTATAATAATAATCAATTACTATTATTTGAGACATAAATTAATTGTTTTCAATGTGTATCTTATCATTTTGTCGATAATCAGTTGTTGTTGTAATGTCATTCAAACAGTCAAATTCAACGTTAAGTTGATCGTAAAAAAGAACAGATTTGGAAATTAAACTTTTAGAAGAGTTTTTAAGGCTGGTGGCAGTGCTCAGTCGTGCACATTTTTTTTTTTATTTTAAATATAATATATTCAATAAATAAAATTATAATAATAATCAATTACTATTATTTGAGACATAAATTAATTGTTTTCAATGTGTATCTTATCATTTTGTCGATAATCAGTTGTTGTTGTAATGTCATTCAAACAGTCAAATTCAACGTTAAGTTGATCGTAAAAAAGAACAGATTTGGAAATTAAACTTTTAGAAGAGTTTTTAAGGCTGGTGGCAGTGCTCAGTCGTGCACATTTTTTTTTTTCAAAATTCTGTATGGGTATGGGCCAAATAAAATCGGATGACGATTTTGGCTGCTGTCAAATCCCATACAAAATTTTGAAAAAAGAATCGTTTACGACTGAACACTGCAGCCAACCTAAAGCATTATATTATTGAAAGTGATAAGAATAATATTTAAAATATTTTATTTGTATGACAAATTTAAAATATTTTTTATAGTTCCAAAATTAATCGAAAGCGAATATTTCAATCATTGAGCCAACAGTTAGGAACATTTTAAAATTAAATAAAATAGTTTAAACTTCCATGTTTTCACATTTCATTTCTGTCCTTGTACTTGAAAATAAACTAGTGTAATAATTAATTATCTTTATGATTCAGTTTGAAATTTTGTAGATTTATTAATCGTTTAAATAATTAAAATAAATAAAAGTTTATTACCCTTCACTCATCATGTAATAGTATGCGATCAAACCACCGTGATACCGTGCAGTAAATAATTCAGGGTTACTTCAATACCCCAAATAGCAGTCGGATTGCATATATTTTTTGTTCCAAAATTATTAAATACAACCATTAGATATACTATAAATAGTAGTAAACACACTAAAACGAGCTATAAATAAACGGATATAAAAAATACGATTTTCAGACGGGAAAGGGTAAAAAACGTCGAGCTTTGTACACTAAGGACTCATTACTATTTACAAACGATTGAGAAACATTAACCAACATGGAATGGTATTTGTTTTGTTTTAGCACTGTACCAAACATCTTGGTTCTAATTGGACTAAAGTTTCCAATTGAAGGTATATAAAGGGTGTAGGGTATATGATTATGGTATGGCTAGTTTTATTGACTTGGTGTTGGATTTATCATCAACCCGTTGGCGTATGATTGTAGTCATCAGAAAACATGTTTTCCTACCTCAAACAGCTGATAGTAACGACTTGACTGTACAAATGATTGATGTGATGTGATGGTCAGTGATCGCAATGTTGGTTGATTTAATGGTTGGTTTAGAATCGAGTTTGGTTTATCGAGGGAGGACCCCAAAAAAAAACAAAAAAAAATTTAAAATATTTGTCGTGAATTTATCGTTTTCCGTTGTTGTTGTTGTTTTCGTTGATTTACCACCCAACCCGGTGGGCGGTTTTTGGAACGATGGTGAAAATGTTGAACAATGAAACAGGGCGTGTGAGGGCGCGAAATGCCAAAAAAAAAACGAAGATAAAACCCCGCAACCGAATGTTATAAAAAGAGAGAGATAGAAAGAGAGAAAGAAAAAAAGAGATCTGGTTAGAAGAAAGCGAACGCCCTTGAAAGGACAGCGAGGGAAGAAGCTAAAACTACCGATTTGAAGTCATATTGCTTTTTAAGAAAAACCCGCGATCGACGTACAATCTCTTTCGCGAAATCTCGATTTCTTGGGCTGTCCATTTGACGTAAGATTAACCCTGCACTTATTGGCTGGTCTGGTGTTAAAGGTACCGTGTGGCGCGAGACGAACACGTAGGTTCGCAAAACATTCGGTCATCGGGACAGCAGGAGCAGCACTAATGGCGTTTCGGTTCTCTTCTTCGTCTCAACAGACGCCACCACAGGTGTTGCATAGTGTCAGTTTTACGATTTGCCTTAATTGGATTTTTATTTTAGAAAAAAGATACGGGAAGGTGATCCAGCGACAGGTCGATTAGGCACTAGGCCGCCCCTTCGGGAAGGCGAAACGGGGAATTTTTATTGTGCCTAATATACCTATCTCTGGATGACAGCCACAAAACTAAACTCGCCAGAGAGGAGATGGATGGATGGTGGTGGTGGTGGTGGTGGTGAAGAAAATGACATCGAAAAGAGATTTATGTAAAAAGGAAAAAAAAGCGAGAAATACAAACCCACAAAACCTAAACTAACCGAAAACCGGTAAGAGAAAGAAAACTCAATAGACAACCATGCCGCCTCCTTCACGCGCTGTCTACACGAACCGGTGGTGGGGAATGAGAAAATTTCGTATCTGGGTGTGAATTCTTTCTTTGTTTGGGAGGTGTTTTGTATGCAAAATTAAAATGTGCAATGAAGCTGCCCGATAAAAGGCACCATGAAACGCGTTTCTCATTCCCTTTGGTTCACATTTAAACATGGAAAGCAGTTTGGAAATACTCAAAAATTCACAAAGTATGTAAACAAAATATGAAAAGCTCAACTTAAAAAGTTTGCAAAACAAATCACACAAACTCTGGACCATAATGCGAGAAAAGGCTATGGCAAAACCAATGGCTTTTCCTCCGACAGCAAAAACGTAAGCAAACGATGAGAAAGAAGAAAAAAAACAGTGATGGAAAAATAACAAAAACTCCTTCGATAGAGGCTTACTGAACATAACAATCTTGAAGCGTTTTCATTTCCATAGAGATTTTAGATGGAAAAGTGCTAGAAATAAGCGCTCGTTCGCGACCTACCTGTACACACGGTTTGCAGAGGTTCACGCATAAACCATCCGAATCCTTCGAGTAGTGCTCCACTAGCTCCTGCAGCGTGCGGAATGTCGTCCTTCGAGCGATAAAGAAACCGCCCTCGTCCAACTGCCTAATGCGGTAGTGCTTAACCGTATCGCCATCGCGTACTGTACAGCGTCGAAAAAAATAAAAAAGCAGTTTATAATTAATAATCGTCAAACCATCAGTTTCGTTGCAAAGAAAAAAAAAACCTACCGGATAGGGAATAATCGTTGTGACGGCTTTCCGAGTCGCGGATCAAAAATGCACCGTGTTCATTTTCCGGCAGCAGCAGCTTCTTCTCCGCCTCTATTCTTTTGATCTTGCGGAAGTACCATCTGGGGAGGGAGATACAAAAAAAGTTAATATTAAAAGGATGCTACTATTGAGAGATGTTTTAATTGTTACACTGCATTGCAATGTGGCTCGGTTAGGATTTTAATAATCATAAAAATGTATTTATACAATTATTAATTTTTTAACATTTTTATAGTGAGATAGTAATCAAAATTTCTTATCAAATTAAGCTATTATACAGCTGTGTCATAAATTTTTCCATATTGCTTTTAAAAAAACCCCGTGATCCTTGGACAATCTCTTTCGCGAAATGTCGATTTCTTGGGCTTTCCATTTGACGTAAGAATGTCAAATCGCCTTTGAAACTGTCACGATTACTATTTTATTGACATTTTGTAATACAGTGCGTTACATAAGTAAATGTTTCATTCCTATTACATTCTTATAGATTTTTTTTTGCGCATGATTGCGCATTACACCAAAAATCAAAATACACGACATTTCGCTTCGAGGTTGTGGTGATGTAATGGCAGAAATAATAAGGAATTTAATACAACATTACAACTAAAAATATATTTGAATAATGGTTTAAAAAAAAAACTATGTCCTTATGAACTACTAGTATTTTTAAATGAAATGATTAAAAAATTCTATTTTTCGTAAAAGTCCTTACACGCTCCATGGAAAAAAATGTTGATCTGTCAATAATATGTAAAATGTATTTTTAAATTTTTTTATCAAAGATAAAGGTAAAAAAGTAAGGATTTGTTGAAGATCTTCCATTATAAATGCAACCATAACAGAAACAGGGTGTAACATTACGATGGGTGTTAGAAATTTGATTTCAGCTGAAGCAAAGGGACGTCATTTTGCTAAAGAAAAACCGCCTCATCAAGCACGCTTGAACTCCCCGAAGTGCTGGGAAAGTTAATTATTGCCTGCCATGCGAAAGATCCAGACCTGCCACCGGTATTGCCGCTACCGTGGCTGCCGTGGAAAATTGTCCATTTCGGACAGGTGACTATCATGCAGACGGACATGGCCAATCTGGACCGGCAATGGCCGGGCGTCCTTATACGGTGACGATGGACTTTTCTCTCTCCTTCCCCGTCCGGTACACTTCTCCCAAAGGAACGCTTGTTATGAAGAAAGTCTATAATTACGCTGTTAACCATCTCTCTCTCTCGATACCGGCAAAGTGAACATATACATTTCCCGTAAAGCTCCTTCCTCTCTGGTGCTTCACAAAACCCTTCCTCCAACTAGCAGGAGATTGGGTTTGTTTGACACCTAATGTCTAATACTGGTTGATGTACTCTGGAGCCCTTGGGTGATATGAAGAAAACGAAGCAAAAAAAAAACAGGCCAACCAGCGGAAAATCTGCATCCCTACGGCGAACACGGTTAATAGCTAATCACACAAATACGGTTGATGCATAATTCGTTGCGATAAGGCGCGGGAAACCGTGTGTCCCTTAATTGGCATCAGGGCAGATGCATTTTTGCTCATTTCGCAACAAAATTGGTCTCCCAGCCGCCAGCCACTCGGGTGTGTGACATAAGCCGGTACAACCACCCTTGGTCAATGCATTTCAAGCAATTTAGTTGACTTGCTACTGCATCCGAAACATTGAATGATGCACCTTTTATCGTTGCAAAAGCGGCTTGTAACAAATCGGAAGGGAAAACGGTTGCATTTTTAAACAGAGGAGAAGCAACATTTACAATCGAGAGATGGTGGTGTCGCTTTTATTATGGCAATTGGTATGGGTTTTTATTTTCAATTTCAAACAAAAAGTTATCGTTTTTCTCCCCTATGCTTACATTCACATTTAATTGGAAACAAGTCGCATCACGGGGGTGGTGGGGCGATAAGCGTGCGTTACGACGTGCGCCAATTGAGGTGACATTATTCTGAACCGCATCTTTTGCCATCTCTCGCGTGAGGTGAAAATTTATGTCCAACAGTACACCCGGGAACAGAGTATCGGATGGGTTGGACTATGTTTCGCATAGGCAATGGCGCATTACATCGACGTAGGGAGTTTTGTGCTAGGCAACCACCCCATGATACGATCGATACGAATCGGATCATATTCATGTGTGTTTCTCACGCACGCCAATTTACACGAATTGTGTTTTTTTTCTCTCCACCTCTCCGATCAATTATCGACATAAACAGGTTAAAAATAGCGATACAAGGGATCGGGAGAAAGAAAGACAAGATGAGAAAATAGTTGCAACCACACTAAAGCTCGTAATGTATTATCATCCGGTGGCGTGCAGCGCACATCATGTTAGTAGCAGTTCCTGTCGATTGTATAAAGTAGTGAAACACAAAACGCACTGTTGTCGATGAGAACACTAAAACAGGAAGAGCCATTTTTTATTGAATCGTGAATAAATAATGAAATAGAATACATATGTAGTACACTGTTGCAGTTGATCGCATTTGAATCGTTAATTAAAACACTTTTTTATTATTATTTTGCAAAAAGCGCAGATAAATTATTCCAAATAAGCGCATTAATTCGTCACGTCTGATTAAAAGTTTATAGCGTCGTGGAGTGCAATTAATATCTTTTTTTTTTCCTGCTGGACAGAACAACTATTACTTACATCGACAAATTGCGTCCCTAAGGTTCCTCATCGAGAGAGCGACAGTCTGCGAGATGGCAGTTTGTTTTGTTGAGCTCAATAAATAAAGAATTAATCGTGACTGGCGGTTCGTAAGTGATGGAGCATAAATTCGCAAACCCGATGAACTGCACAATTGCGAGGCAAACAGTTAGCGTGGTATCGAATGAGTCGCATGAAGCACCATCGGTTGTCTGCTGTTAATTTTAATTTTAAGTTTGTTTTGTTCTGTCGATGTTGTTTCTATTTTTATGATTTGCTACAATAGACTGATAGATGGTAGAGATGAGCAAAAAACAACAGACAACAACCATCATTCATGAGACTATTATTCCTTGTCGGATTGTTCACAACAATCACCCGGTAATTATATGCCTAGCGTAGCGCTTGTGATGTTGCTGGTAGCAAGAGGCTCCCAACAAACCGAAATTATGTTTTTAATTTTGAAACAAATAAAAAAATTGAATTAAAATATTTTTCATTAAAAAAAATAAAATTGAGGCAGTAATGCATGGAAAATATTAATAATTAATTAATTTAACACTAGAACTACCAAGCGTTTCAAGTGTTTTTTGTTATTGATTAATTTTTAAACAATTTTACAAGAGTTATTTTATTGTTTATTGGAGATCGTACTGTAGAATGTATATGTAAAACTTATGTTTCAACTTTTAAAGGATTATTTAACCCCAAAAAATAATGTAATGAAAATGAAGGGTTCCAATCTAAATGACTGGTCCGGTAATTCTAGTGTTAAAGACGATCTTGTAGGAACCACAGCCCAGACAGGAAAAATATGGGAAAATCAAAGCTAATGTTGCCAATTTCGTAATTCAATAGCACGTGAATAAATTTGATAAGAATCAGTCCAACAACTCATCAGACACACGAGTTAGCAATTTTCCACTTATAAACGGTTCAAGAGTCTGTCTCGCGGGGTGAAATTTTGCCTTTTATCAATTACAACAGTCAGTCTAAAAATAACACAGCCAGCACTTACATAGAGGTGGAAATTTTTCTACCACCATTCATCATACGTTCAAGGGGTGGTAAACGATTGTCACCCGCGATAAAAGTGTGAAAACTTTCCACTGTTTTTCCAGAACATTTCATGCCAGACACTGATCGCAGATAGATGAGCGCTTGTGTGATGTTGTTTTAGTTGTTTCTTTTTTATTAAGGGTTTTAAGGGCAAAGGGCGGGGCGGTCCGGTGGTGCATGTGATAAACGGCGCCAGTCCACACGGCCGGACCGGGTTCATATCCCATCCGGACCGTTCCCCCGTAGCAAGGACTGACTATCCGGCTACGTGGTAAAATAAGTCTAGTAAGCCAGAAATGGCCGGCGTGACCTGTATGGTCGTTAAGCCAAGAAGAAGAAGAAGGGCAAATGGAAAAACAACTGGAAGCAACAAACCCGCACATGTATGCGAGGTATGGTGTGTTAAAATAAGTGTCACAAATTGTTGTGTTCTGGAAAATGTTAGAAATGTGGGAAAGTATTTTTCCCAACACACATAACTCATTTAGATGATCTGTTGTTTAGTCTTTTATTGCTATTACAACATCCATAGAAAGTATGTCGACTGGCAATAAAAAGCCATTTAAAAAAAATTCTCATATTGTACCCATTTGGTTCGTTTGTTTGTAGATACCACTCACATTACATCATCGACAAGAAATTATTAATATTATGAGATCATAAACAGCTTTGTTGTTTAGCAAGCGTAATTTACAATCCTTTTTTCTGTTGTTGCACCAATCACTTTACCGGATTCTGAAGACTCATCGATCTATTCTGGTGCGGATTTCTTCCCATTCGTCGTTTGTTTGCTTTAGGGCATCATTCGACAAACCATTCGGGTGCGAAATGTTTTGCATCCGTCTTGACGCAACTGTTTAACGATCCGGTACCATCGGTAGGATTGGTCCCGATAGAAGCAAACACGTACAGTAGCGACCGAAAACTTCAAATCCCGGCAAACCAGGATGAGGAAGAAGAAACACCTTTAAAGCAGCTAATTATACGAAGAGAAAAAACGAAACACGGAAAACGTGCTTTGCAAAAGAAACCATCAGTGGACAGCCCAGATGTTGAAAGCGAACGTCTATTGGCCGGGACGATGAGATGATGTACACGGAACAGTAGTAATCTTGTAGCCGATTAGTGGAATTTTGTAAAGATCATTCAGTTTAATTGAATTATCGTGGGTCGAGGTGTGGCGTAGTTCTTTCCGGAATTTCCAACGATTTAATGGCCGCTTGCGGATAACGCTTTGTTTGAAACTTTAAAGTCGATAAAACATTCGTTTGGTATGATTTGGTTTTGTCGTGCTTCTTCATTGCGACACAAAAGTTGCTCAATATTGTAACATAATTTTGCGATTTCGACGCAATTGATTGAGCTGTCAAAGTTCTTCATGTACACTATTTGTTTACGTTTTTAATTTGGCCCTTAGAAAATAAGCGATTTGGTACCAATTTAACCAGGAAGAAGAGTTTAATGCTTCTTTCCTTCCCTGAAATGTATTTTAGATATAGAAAAAAATTGTTATAACAAGAAAAAACATTATTTTTAGTCGCTATACAGCAAATAATACATAAATACAGAATGACAGATGCACTGTCATCGCACATTCAAGCGATTATCGCTGTCATAAATTGCAGCGTTTTTTTAATTAATTTTACAAACGCAACTCGCGGCCAGTAAAATATTAAAATATGTCACAAAATCGTTGCGATAAAATGACATTTCTAATTTAACTGT
The DNA here is from genome assembly GCF_943734845.2 of Anopheles funestus. Lineage (NCBI taxonomy): Eukaryota > Metazoa > Arthropoda > Insecta > Diptera > Culicidae > Anopheles > Anopheles funestus. Next base: position 25,025,618 of record NC_064599.1, on the reverse strand, counting down.
CAAATCTGTCATATTGTTGCAGATTGAATTGCCTTGTACAAAACTAGAAGAGTATATAATTTGACAGTTACATCACAAATGCGACTTGGACTTAGTATCCATGTATTTGCACCGTGATATAGAGTTTATCGCACACTTTTCACAAACGCGATTATCGCTGTACATCTCAAAGAGCCTAATCAACCGGTAGCAAAAGCGAAAGAATGTTTTATGCTTTCTTTAAGATTAATGTACTACAAACAAAAAAATAGACAACGAATGAAATATTTTTTTCAAACTAATTAATTCTTTGCATTTTGTCTTTAAAAAACAAATCAAACGTAAGCTCATTTCACACACGTAGATAAGCTGTTATAAAATGAAATGCTAGTGAAATAATTTTATCGCGTACGAGCTACAAGATAATCGCTTTAATTATGTCCGGTTCGAATGAAAGGACGACTGCATTATAAGTTTCGCCATCCTGTTGCACACAAAAGAAATTGTGTTCGGTCCAGAGAAGATGATAGCCCATCGAAGAATGCAACTAAGAAAACAGTCCCTCAACAGCATAATCCAAACCAGAACGCTCTGTCGGTGGTCGCCGCTGGAGAATGAAGCCAAAAAAAAAGACGCAAACTTCAGCCCGATGTGCACCGGGGGCCATCATAATTCACCCATGGCTCGTTGGGAAATGTTTGTAGCCAGTACCCCATAAGTACGGCAGGTGAATGTGCCAAAAAAAAACCGAAGTCACGCACGTACAATTCCCTCGTTAGGTTTGCCAATGCCAAACACATAGATAACGAAAGCAACAGATTGTGGGGCTTGATGGTTTTGGGTTTATTTGCAGTGCATTTGCACACAGGGGCACACAGTTTGGCACAGTTTTTGGTTGGCTGCAAAACCATCAGATGAGGGTTAAACACAATGCCATAAACACACAACCGACTGATGTTTGTTTGTAGCGAAAAGAGCCACTTCAATTGAAAAGATGGATTGCTATTTGTCTATTTTTATGTTTCGAAATGAGGGGAAAAATGCAAAGATAGTTTCTTCACACAAAAAAGGGTTATCCAACGACGCGTGAAACATTGAATGTTTTCACCCACCCACTGGGTGATGTTTTCCAATAGAAATATGAATTATTTTGACAGGGAGTGACAGAACACAGAACTCGACTGACGACCTAGAAGCGTACCGGAGAGCATTGTGCGTTGACCTCGTTTTCCATCGTTGCAGCCGTGGCAATAGTGGAGTTGAAGCTACACAGCTTATATGCAGTTTCTTTTTCCCTTTTTTTTACTCTTTTCGTTATGTCGTTCTGTGTTTTTTTTTTGCATATCAGTTGACGCGCCACGTGGACGATATGAGTAATGGTACAGTGATGAGCTTGTTTCCCTTTCCGCAAGAGGCCATAAAACGCGTCGTACCCGCCGTAGTGTGTGATTGCTGGTCGATGTGTCACCGTGACAACGGCGACAACGTGCACTGACCTTCCACTGGAATGGTTTATTGTGCGATTATGATGATGATGATGATCGAGACGGTGATCCATAAAGATGGAAGGTGAAAAAAACGAGGGAAACTTTTAAAACAAAAAATGATATGAAGAGGAAATAAATGTTCCTTTATACAAGCAGGAGGACGAATGCTGCACATAATTGCATCACTACCACACGCTTACAATCCCGCCTCGTGTTTGGTTGAGGGTAAATCGAAATAAAACGTGCCATTTGTGGGTAACTTTAAGTGAACGTAACGTGTGCTTAAATTACCAAAGGTATATGTCGTTAATCGACGTTACACAGTGCTGCTTAATGGAATGGATTGCATTTTGTTTGCAATGTCATTTTGTGAGATGCACAAAAAAAGCCGCCTTTAAAACGAGTGTAAATGAGCAATGCAACCGTCATATTTATGGTGTAAAACAAATCGATGAAAATTGTTGCGATATTTATAAAATTGTTGATTAACAGGCGTTACAAGAACGATCCCCATTTAGAGAAAAAAAGCCCATTGATTGAGTGATATTATTTTCGCTTTATAATTTCATTACCCAGTTGACTCACAGATTGTGATGCTCATTAGTAGAAAAGGTTAGAATGTAGAAAAAAATACTGACAAAACAACATTGCCACTAAAGCTTGATAGTTTGCAGGGTTTCCCCCGATTTAGTTTGAACTGGTTTCACACGTTTCCCCGCTAAAATGATAAATTATGATTTAATTTATGAAATATATTTTGCGAAATAGGGTTAACAAATCACAGATAAAACTTGATACGATCAGGCCGTTCTAACCGAGCAAAAAAAATCACAAATAAAAAAATATTATCCAAAAAAAACAGCTCATCTCTACATAAAGTATAAATCGATCTTCTACCCGAAAGCCGGGTTTTTGATCGCTTTTTAAATAATCACATCAAATGAAGGCCAATTCATTTATTTTTTTGTATGAAGATAGTCCTCGAGATACACTATTATAGCAATACATACTAATACAGAGTGTACAGAGTGTGTATTGAAGTCCGACGTATATTGTATTTTGTTTAAAATTGACAGTTGTAGAACCCCATTTTGTATTGCTATCGAACAACTTGTAATGCTTGTAATGTATACAACTTAAAATATTTTTTGAAGATAAAACTTAAGAAAACACCACATAAAAACAAGATTAATTGAAGCAGAAGACATTCTAAAGCAGATTTTTACTAATTTGTTTAAATTTCTTGTGCTATCAAATCTCTGAGTTGTACCGACAAAACCATAAAAATCCGATTTCTTCACAAGCCTGTTGAAATTAATTTTATTCTAGTAAAAATAAAAATTCAGTGCGTGTAAAACTACACTAACCAAAAATGATTTGTGCATTTTAGCAGAAAATTGTGACAAAACAGTTCAAACGAAATCGACCAACCCTGCACAATATGACGCACAGCATGATTGGTGTAGCATTCGCGTGCAAAACTCAGTGTGATGAAGTTAAATCAATCAAATCAACACTAACCTACTATTAGGTACGTCTCAGGTACGGTTATAGAATGCAAAAAAAAAACAGGGATGTGAGGAAAACACGATACACACGGTTAATAAGCAGCCCGCGACACGAGCGACGTTTGGTTTAGTTTGGTGCAATGCAATAAAATAGGAAGGGGGTTTGAACAAATCTAAGATCGGCAAAAGAAGAAGATAGCCCTCCTTCCCCGGGTGGAGGATGGGACCAAAAAACGATCGTACAATAATTGCACACAAAAGTCACATTTTCAACCACGTTTTGTTGCTACCAGGCGAGTCATAATTGGATTGAGAGTTCTTCAACGTCGCTCACAGTACACAAAACACATCATCCTGTAACGGTGGGGCCGCGTTTTCAAAATGCGTCGTTCAATCGTAATCATCGATGGGCGATGGGAAAAATAAATCGCAAACAAACGATTCCCCCCTCGCTTCCTTCCAGTGGTTACTCGTTTCCCCCCATTTGTAGGGCTCGATATAATCACCGCCAATCGCACAACACACAGTTGCTGCATGTGCGTGATAATTGGCGAAAAATATGCCCAACGTGTAAAGGTAATCGGAGATGCACCAGATGCTAACGGAATAAGTGTAACATTGCTTTCAAACAATCTGACGACCAAACGAAGATCGCGATCGAACGGGGGTAAAAAGGGAGTGAAACCGACGCCATTTGATTTGATTCGTGTGAATTTTTTTGCGTATTGAATGTTTTTTTTTCACTCTCTTCGCTTTTGCTTCTAGCGCTACGACACGGTACGATTGAACTTGCCCCTTTTGCAGCCACACGTCGCCATCGTCACATCGTGATGAAGTCAAGGTTGACAATGTTATGGCGGGCGGGATGAGCTTTTTTTGCGATGCTGAAACCGAAGATCGTACAGACACACATAGAACCGTAACAATCGGCCTCGCCACTTTTTTGCGGTATCAGGTTTTCTGACCTGAAGCGAGGTGCCACAAAACAGAGCTGTCGATCGAAAGGCTACCGTATGACCTCAAAAAAGACATCCCACAAGTAGCGCCACCTCTGGCGCCAATCGACAGGGTCGACGATATTGGTGGTGTGTCTCGAACATGTCCTCTACCTTATCTGCGCATTCCTTCGCTACTAGTGGGTGGAGAACCGTCGATTAAGATTTCAATGTTTTAAAACATTTTATCGCCACGGATAGCCACAAAAGCACAATGCGCGAAAATCATATCGGAAGGGGGGGAATAAAAAGAAAATGGCAAAACACATCCCGAAGGAACATCTAGTTTATGGATCTATTGAGATAAACAAATGCAAACCTTGCATGTGTGCTGCTTCTGGGTTCGCTTTAGTCCACCGATCGGGTATCTAATGTGCTTAAGTGGTGTGCTTATTTCTTTTGCACACTTTATAGCACCCAGCGGACAATCGACAATACTAACATTAATCCTGAAGCAGTACTTCTCTGAAGTGCGCAATATAAAGTCCCACAAAGATATACAGAAGGAGAGAAAAAAAAAAGAAAATACATTTATTCGATTCGATCAGATAGAAATAAATTCCCTTATGGTGTACAGCAGCGAACAAAAACGGTACCTCAAGGAAGGCACATAATGATGCAAAACGTTCAATGTTGTTTCGTCTTTAGACGGCTAGCGGATGACGATGATCGAGCGAAGAATGGTTGAATAGGAAGGACAAGGAAGGGAACGTATGGTCAGATTTATTGAAGAATCAAATAAACAGAAGGAAGAAAGTAAGCGCAAGATATAATCAATTGTGGAATAAATTTATGTTTACTTTTGACATCGAAACATAAATTGAGGAACGAAGAAAAATCATTCAAATTACGGATTATAAGAATATCAGCAAAAGGTCCATTATCGGAACATTTCTTTTTCAGCCGAATTTCCGCTGCGAAATCTGCTAATTTCGTTTAAAAAAGTTTCATGTACTATGTTCTATTTGTATTTTTCATAGATCACCGCAGTTTGCTATTAAAGAATTGTTGCAACATTTTCATAGGTCCGGACCATAGAGACACTTCACTATATTTTGATCGATCGTTACATCCATCTACTCTCATTGCGTCGCAACTGTTAAAATGGTAGCGCAAGTTACAAAAAAACCCCAAAATGTATCATCTAAAGACAACTTTACAACTTACATCTTTCAACCCGGACTCCTAAACTCATAATGGATCCTGAACTGTCAATTACATCATGTTAACTTTTTTCTTACTTGAAGTTGTTCTTCACTATTGTTATTAAACATTTTTACCCGAGTTTAATAACTTGAACCATTAATAACAGAACTTTATTTCACATAAGTTTGATAAGAATAAACTGACAAATTCCTTAAAATATTAAACACAGTTGTGTAACTGTCACTATCAAAGTCACGAATAATTCGCCCACCGGATAATCAGGTCCCGGATAATCAATATTCTACTGTTAGTGAAGGGTAAATCATTATTATTTGAAGTTAATAAATTAAATTATAAAATAAACATAAATGCGGCTTCTCAAACATATTAACATAAGTAAATACACATTATTTAGCTAAACAATTTCAGCTGGCAAACCAAACCGTTCCCAAAATTCCTAATCTTTGCGGAATCCCATTATGAGAAAGGTAAACGGTGATGTTGTCACTGTTTTGTGGTGCCAAAAAAAAAAAGATGCCGAGACACATGTTTACCAATGGTTATTATGCTAACTTCACGGCACGGAATTAATGAAATTCTTCTCACACGCACAAGACGCCTGTCCCAGCGCGTGTATTCATCCGAATCGGAAAGAATTCTCATGTCCAGCTGTCAAACGATCGAAACCGAACGTTCGATCTTCACACGTCGGGTTTTTGGTTGGGTGGGTTGATATGTGTTTTTCAGCGCGTGTTTTACCACAGCAACAGGGAAGCTCGTGCGGGATGGAAGGCAAGAGTTAGAAACGAAAGAAAAACGAACAACTCGCTCTCCTCTCCAAACACACCCCTTTTTTGATCGCCGTTTTAACACTCGCACACTCTCCACATGTTTCGAACAAAACTAGGTTACGTTCACTTTTCTTCGTCCGTGTCTCCGGCCGAATGGAGCACGATACATACTTTTCCTGCAATGTATCGCGATCACTACAGCATGTTGTATCGCTGTTGCAGCAAACTTCTGACCGCTTCCGGTCCACCGGTTTGGGCTTTTTGGTAAGCCGGGGGAGCAACTTTTAAGTGTCGAGCTCGTAGCGAGAATACATTGTACTGACATCGAGAGGAGAAGAAATAACCCTCCCTCAAAGTTCCACAAACACAGCTAAACCATTTCAACTATCCTACAAAAGCATCCAGACATATACTTTATTACAGGTGCGAATTGCGAAATTAAAATCAGCAACACACGCGAACAAATGTCACAAAGGAAATGAACTGTCCGCGATAAAGATCGGCGAACAGCAAGCGGCACGCGGTCGCGCCAGTCCTCTGTGTGTGTGCAAAAGAAAATGTACCGCCACGGTGTAAGCCCTCGGGGCAGGAAGAAAGTTATAATGATTGCGGGAGATGAAACGGAGATGCCTACAAAACGGTGATTCGATGGCCGGTTTTATAGTTATGTGTTGCTGAATTGAGAAGACTTTAAGGAGGCAGAAAACATGTCGCTTGTGGCCGGGTGTGGACGCTAAAAATAGCAAATTGCAATTCGCTTGTTCGACATGATGAGGGAAGCAACCGTCATTGGGAGGAAGGGATGATTGTTTGTTGTTACTGTGTTAAGTAATGTAATTTGAATCTGTCACGCTGATTGGTTTTTGGACAAGTACGGGGGTTCATGAGAAATGTCTCGCCGCAAAAAAACACAACCAAGAAACAGTTTCATTCATGTGTGGTTCGATGATACATTTATCGCCAACCAACTCTAATTGCGAGACAATTACGGACCATCACCTTACAGCAAACGAAAGCAAACTCTTCAGCACAGGCGCTTATCACGATCGCGAGGGCTGATCGCAAACTGTTGTGTGGCAGTGTAAAAGCACCGTTAGCAGTATTGCATTTATGCTTCAACACCGCGACTAGTAGGCGACACGTTTATTAGGCTTTTTTTTTGCTTTGCCTCGTGCCACTGTGTTGAATTATCGTTTTTTTCTCTCTTCTTTAACTCACCGTATGGTATGGTAGAATTGCACAATCGTAGCCAATGGCTTGCGGGCGAAATCAAACTAATCGGTCACGAGTAACGAGCCTCAAAGCAAACCAGGGAAGAAACATCTTGTGGACCTTAACCTGAAGCGCACATGCACCGAAAGCGCATGGATCGCCAGGAGAAAGAAGAAATACACACACACATAAACAGCGATAGCTCCTCGCGATCGTGTGGATGGCGGAAAATAGGCCATCGGCAAACCTGGGTTGTGTGTATCATGTTATCATGCTCTTCTGCCCTGATATGGCAACGGACGAGCAAACGGAACATTCCAATCACGAGGCAGCGGGAATGAGGTTAATGCGCAACGAAATAAATCCTTCCTAATGTGCTGACCATGGTTCCTGTTTTCGAATGATTTTTTTTTGCATGATGAGTTTGCGATCTTTCCTAAAGTGAGAAGAAAAAAAACAGTTGTAAGAACAAATTTTTTTGTGTTCAAAATGCGTCGCTTGAAGTATTTCGTTCCAATATAAGAACACGTTTTTTTAAATTGTGAGGTTCGTCGCTTAAAGTCTTTCGTTCCAATATAAGAATAATGTTTATAAAAAAAGTTCGTCGCTTTAAGTCTTTCGTTCCAATACGTGAGAGATTTGGTAACGGCAAAGCAATAATTGTGCTTTACGAGAATGTTGTTTTTACAACTATCTTCTAAATGTATTATTCATCAATAAAACGAATCAATAGCGAACGTCTTTGAGAAGGACGTTGGATGCTGTTGGGAAAAAAACACCAACCACGGGGACGTTCGTCAACATCGCGCGTTCCTCTGCGTCTCACCATTACGGGGGACGCTAATAATTTCTCCCGAAGAATTCCTTTTTGCTACAGCGCTCAGCAGCAGAAGGCGGGATGTGTGTGAAAGCGCCTGGCGCCACACCAGATAGTTGACCCATCGGTATGAAGCAATAGCAAATGAACGAATAAAAACGTACCTAGAGCCCGGACATTGGGGCGTTTCCCGAAGGCCACTATCGACGGCTCGTAATTTTGCTCGCAAATGATATGGAATTCACACAACAGACACACACAGCAACCTCGAGAGCAGATTCTCAATTTGGTTTCTCTCCCCCTCGCCGCGTTGCATGATGGAATCTGTGCGCACCATGGCCAATTGGATAGTTTTGCTGAACGTTGACCGATGATCGTCAGGGCCGTCAGCGGAGATGGCGCCAAAGAGATACGAGCGAAAGAGGAGTTTGAATTTTTGCTTCACCCCTCAGCAAACCGTTGGCGGCACAGAGACGATGAACTAATTTCTCGTGTTGGGGAAATACGCCAGGCTGGAGTTTCGCGGAATTGCCGGCGCGCGCGTATTGCGGATGATGATTACATGCTGGCGCGTTTGTCATCGATGAACGGGGTTTGTTAGAAGCGCAGAAGGTCCGGTTCGGATAGGGCAATCAGATTGTTTCCGTTCGGTTGGGGAAGGTTGAGCTGTTTTGCTATCATCATCTAGGTGATTTGCAGAGTTTGTTGATTGAATTATTTGCATGCCTTTTTTGTCAGCTGCATGTGAACAATGCCAAAGGGCTAATGTGTCATCTTTCTCTCGTGAGTTTTGTCCTAGATAAAGTTCACACCAATAGAGAAAGTGATTTACATCGGTTTGCGCAGTACAACCTAGAGTATGGCAATTACTCTCTCTCTCTCTCTCTCTCTCTCTCTCTCTCTCTCTCACGTTGGTTGTGTTTTCCTTTCAAAAAATGTTTTTTCTTGTGCCATTTTTTGTCTACCAGCAAATGACATTTTCATTGACTATCGTGACACTACGTTTGGCACCCTTTATTATCTACCAGCCGCATCGTTGCGAATCCCCTTTCACGCATGGACACACTCAAGCTGCGGGTGATCATTATAAACCCATTTGCTACAGGTCGAATCAATGTGAGCTGCAGCAATTGGCAAAAATTGTTTTACATTGCGTAACACAAAAATAGCTGCAGAAACGCTAAAAATTAACCATTATACTGCACACGAGTACAGCGCTTCGTTCATTTTCGGCACACGGTCTAAACAATACAAAACTCCCCCAAGCACTATCTGAACGATCTGTGATGGTTCAATTTTCCATCCATCTCATTCCAATGCTGTGATGAACGATGGAAACCATTCGTGGTTGATTTTGGGCACACGCTTCACTCGGACACAGAGCGGTTTTATGTTACGGTGGATAAATTTATTCAAAAAAGCTCTTAAACGCAGATCTGTGTCTTTCAGTCCTCTGAAGTAATCCGCAGTGCAAGTGCACAATATCTTTGGCGCCAGTAATTCAACAGTAACAGTTGCCTACTTTTGATCAGTGTATCAGCGAAATTGCCGACCATTTTGTCTGCATGCACAAGCCGACGCACCAAAAACCTGTACGCTCCATCCAATCCAAGACGGAACGTCTTTCGGGTTTTTTTGCATGTGCGATGATATGGGAATTTGGCTGAAGCCAATTGAATTTCTATACATGTGGCTATCGCGCGACCAAACGCACGGTGTGCAAACGATCGTGATTCGCACTACTTAAAAGCTTAGCAACACAACACGGGTATGCAACACGGGACTAGCAGCTGAGCTGGTTAACCGATGGTAAAAAAACGATGCGCCTCAGGCACACTTGACCATCTAGGCCGAACCGGGAAGACAACGCACGGGTGTGGCTCCAGGAGGGCTATCTCAGTTGCGTAATATATATTGCGAGGTGGATAAATTTATCAACCTGTCAACAGTATCGATACTGTTGCTGCTGCTGCTGCATCACGATGCACTTGAACCGGAAAACCGCAGCGACATTTATGTACCGCATTAACTGCCACTACTTAATGCTGCTTGGATGGTAGTTAAAGCAATATTTGTGACATCATCTTATAATTTTGTTTTTTGTTAGGAATTCTAGTTTCTGTGTTAAATTTTATTCTAAATACAGTGCGATTCCGATCATCCGGGTGTCATTTAACCAAATGTATTATCCGTGCAGCTTGGAAATGATAGTTTTAAAGGTGTTTTGACAACTTTTAAACCCATTTTTGGTAAAAAATGAAGATTTAACAAGTGAATTATACAATATGTTCACATTTGAACAGACATTGCAGATTTTTTAGAAATACAAAAAAAAGCATCCATCATACATTTATACACTAATATTTATCAATACAGGCAGATATGTCTGTTATCCGTGTTAGCTACTTATTCGGTTAATGTTAGCTTTCCATGAGCACGGATAATCGAAGATATTTCCAGAAAAAATGAATTTAATATCAATTCTTGTTTTTTCTTTAGCGCCAATGCAATTGCTTGCCTTTTCTGGCTTTCCTTGACTTTTATATCACCGTAGCTGGATCGTTAAGTCCTGTGTACGGGGCGGCGGTCTGGATGGAATTTGATACCCTGCCCTCTCGTTTAAAGGCAAGCTACGATCGTCCCAAATCATTAATTTATAGGGGGATAAAGGCTCAAGGGCACAACAAAAGCTTCAATTGGCGATTCGTCAAATACAACTTAAAACTCCAGCATTTGTTATTATATTGTTATTGTAAAAAAGTGATTTCGATTGACATGTAGACACTATAATGCTCACAAAACAAACAGAAACCAATTTAAAGCAAAAAAAATCTCGATTAGTACAAGTTAATGGTGTGAGGATCTTCTGATTCCGAATTTAAATCAATCAGTTCTCTGGTCTTCAAGAAATTCTGGTATCGATTTTGAAGACATCGTGTTAAATAAAACATTGGTTTTACCATTGGGCAAATTGGAGTCTTCTCTTTCAGCTATAAATTTGTTGTATGAAAGTAAATTGAGAATTAAAAAATTGGCCACACATTTCTAAAAGTTTAAACTTCCTAACCTGGCAACGGAATTGTATATTTCCCCTTAAACTACAAACAGCAGCAAGCAGGAGAATAAGGCAACTAGTCTAACTAATTCAGCTGAAACCAATTAGCACAACTGAATGTAAATGGCAACGTGTGCTTCCTCATTGGTAACTTCCCAATCGAATAGAATGAATGAAATTTCCGCAGTAGCCCGATGGAGTCTTTCCCAAGCATTGCACCTAGACAGCTGGTAACAACACTGGGTGTCTTTTCAAACATTTCATTCATAAAAGTGCAGCAATCCGTCGCACGCAATCGTGCACAATCGTTTGTTTCAACCTCGAATGGCAGTTAAGTTTCTCCATCGGAAAGCGCTCACGACAATACCCGTGCGCTGGAACTTTGCGAGGCATAAATTAGGTGGCAGAGCGAAGGAATAGAAGAAAAAAAAATCGCTCCTATGAATCACAAACCTGGCGCTCAATTAGCAGTACAACGCGATGTGCACGATGAGCGAAGGTGACGATGGTGATGATGATGATGATGGAGATGATTAGGTGATGTTCTTTCTATTCTGTTTACCAGCCACTTTTGCTTAAGTAAACACGCGATCGCGAGCGTGAAACGGTGAATTTTTAGTTAACTTCACTGCACATCTCGCACGAGCTGACAAATGGTACTTTTGTTCCTGTAATAGGGCTACGGAAAACCGTCAGCTGCATATTTCGTAGCGGTCGGAAAGTGAAACCGATTGTTTGCTAGCGTCACCATGCCCGGCCGGAGAGAAACCGTTCCGAACTGGTGACCTTCGTGATTCGGGTATGAAGCTTTTTTTTGTTGTTGCTTGGCGGACAAAGAACAAACTTTTGGAATCGTTTGCTCGAGTGCTTGCGAAAACGAATTCGCCTCAACGACCTTAAGTTTTGGCAGCAGCGTGTGGTTCATAACAGTGCAAAACAGTTTGTCCGAAACAAGAAAATAATAAAACACAAAAAAACTCCACACGATAGATTCTCTGTCCCTTCACCTTTAGCAAATAGCATCGAAACAGTTTCACGAGGTTGTTTTTCTGCCGTGTCTAAAAACGATCTCTCCCGTTCCATGTGTCAGTCAAATCAGCTGACTTTGACAGCGCTACTACTTGTTGATCGATCGCGCATAAATTATTCTTCACTGTCCCCTTGGATGCTTCTGACGTTTCCCGAGCGATTTGCTAAAAGCACACTCGAACGATTGATTATCCCTTTTGAATTGCGAGTTGGCGAACTATTTATGGTACCATCTCCTATAATCGTAACCAAACAAAAACCGGCAACCTGTTAGTGAAGAATGCATTAAAAAGGAAAGTTATTGATATCGTCGTTTGATGTTGATGAAGCAGCAAAGAGCGAACCAGTTTACATCTAACGTGAAGGCAACATAAACATAGATGTTGAACATAAAAAGAGTAAACAAATGAAATTTCCGTTACACAAACATAAAAACATCCCTATTTCGTTATTTTGAATTTGAAAAAAAAGTTCAATTCTTGGGGTTTCAATGTTTTTCGGATAATAGTCTTGTCACATTTAAAATAGGATTGTGACAAAAAAGTCTTCAATAAATCTCTTGCGATGTATCAAACATCGGAACATTATTTCAGAATAAATCCGCGGTTTGCGACTGAAAAATATGGCCAATATTTCTTTTTAATGGCGCCCTCTGCAGTCAAACCAAAGAACTATTTTAATGATAGATACTGTCAAAATATTCACAATTACTCAATAGTTAATAGCCTTTAATTGAGTAATGAGATCTCAAAGTAGTCTGTTCTGACATGGACATGATTATTTCTGACACTTAGGCATTCTTGGTGAGATATTATTCAGGACAAACTGTACTGTGGAATAGCAATATTCACACAAATGATGCTTCTGTTAAAGTGAAAGAATATTTCCTCCTATGTAAATTTATGTTATAATCAGAGGCCTAACTGTCAATATGGACTAGATGTTTATCTATGTTCGGTTTAGTCATTCTTCAATATCGATACCTAACTGTCATTTTATTCTTCGTTACTATTTCATGAGATGTCAAAACTCTTCTGTTACGAGTCCTTTTTATTTAAAGACACATGCAGCTACCGTTATTGAGGTCGATCATACTTTAGCATAGAATGCTTCAATCTTAAGATCTTGGCGCTATTTCTGATGGACGATACTTTGTAGTGAACCAAATCCACATTATTGATACTTCCAGGCAACGGCTATAACATGAAATAGAAACTGCTAATCTCATATTTGTACTCCTATAAATATATTTACAAGCGATCGCTTCTATTTCCTCAATGAGTAATTGGAGACGTTCCATACAAAACAAATTGTATCTATAAAGATCATTTTCACGATCATCACGATCAGAATTAAAGCCATCATTCTTTTCTACTAGGACAGATTTTCAAACTAAATTGTAGCTAGCAATATTGACAAGCAAAAACGGCCAAATGAAGGTAGAGTGAATAACACTAATGACTCATGTAATGAACGATAAACGCATAAAAATGAATTTAAATCAGGGGAAATCTCGTAAGTTCGTCGAAAATATCTGTCATACAATCGCGCAAATATCGAGCAATGAATTTCATTTTTCTGTTTTTTTTTAAAGATCGCATTGGACTAATTTCTTGATTTTTGTAATAACAAAAAAAAACAAAATCTACTAGATTATTTAATTACAATAATGCTAGAATAATGATGAATATCCTGTTCATAATAATGTGAATAGAAATATAATTTCTATCAACCTTCAGCTTTTGTTTAGTCTGCCTTAAACTGTAACAGGTCATTCGCTTCACATCCGCAATGGCACGGTGCATACACACATCAATTTCCATTTTCACATGAGTTTTTTTTTCAAATCACTACTCAGAGGAATGCACCGTTTGAGCATATTTTAAAGCTCCAAAGCAACTACCAGCAATGTTTAGTGAAAATTGTTTGCAAAAAGAAGAATGTGCCCAGACGAGACGATGTGTTCCCTCCCATCTCGTCAATCATCAGCCCCGTCAACAATCGGACGGGAGGGTTGTTCCGAAGCGTTCGAAGAAAACGGGAGTAACTTGTATCGTCCGAAACCGGACCACGCATAGACACATAAAAAAACCAACGCCGATGGTCGATAAATATGCAATAGATAACTAATAATATCTTCCCCTTTTCTCTCCTTCTGCACGGGCGCACGCGAACTAGAGAGGGCGCCAACTGATAGGGGCGCCGCTCAGGTTTCGATCGAACGCTTCACAACAAATCGATCTACGACCACCATGATCCCTCAAAGTCCGTCTCGGATCGCTTGTGCGGGGATCTCCATTCAGCTGGAGAAAGGTTGTGCAGACTGAGAAGCATCCCGATCACTTGCCCCCGGGGGGCTAGCTATTTTTAGCGATGTATTTTTCTAATTAAAATGCAGCAAATCGTCGGATGATAAGCGCTCGGCAGGAAATGAGGTGCATAGAAGTGACATATGCACTGAAGCGTAACGGAGGAAAGAGGGAATTGGTGGGGCGGGCTGGATAACTGCATGTTTATCGTTGCGGATAATTAAACTGTTTTATCTTCACCATCACAGTCTACTGGTGATGGCGCGCAACCACGGACACAGTCGCCAGACCGGGAGTCAGCCACAGTGACAGATGTGCCTTCTCTTTCTCTGGGATTTTAATTTTACCTTGCAACACCTCTCCCTCCCTCCGTGTACTCGAGACTGTACGGGACAAGACACCTTCACGCCTTCTTTGTCCGTGCTGTGCAATGAGTCTCCTCTTCAGCTACGGAGAATTATGCCCATTAAATGAAAGATTAGCCACGTCGATCGGTACAGCAAGCAGAAGAAGAAGGCCAACCGTTTTGGGGTTGGATAAAAGACGCGGCAGGAGCTGGTTCGCGCATAAGGGCGCACTTCCACAATAATTTGTTGTTCCCATCCCGCACAGCTGACGTGTGGAGAAAAACGTGGTACACTTCGTCATAAACAAGCGCCCGTTTCTTTAACATCGATCTTTTGCAACACACTCCTGTAGTTATTTTCCCTTTTTTTCCCACCTCCCATCAAAGCGCAATAGAAATGCTTCCTCATCCTAACATCCTGGTTGGTGTGCGGATCAGTGCATGCCATTTCTAATTACCATCATATGCCCCGTGTGGCCCTGAAACACGCCTTGTTGCTCGTTAGACCTGCGGCACAAGGTCCATCTTCGAACACTGCTGCGAAAACTATTTTTAGCCAGAATGGAAAGCAAATTCTGCAAATCACACACACGTCGGTGCGAAGGTGCGCACAAGAAATGCACCGTTTTTGTGGTGTGATGACGACGGAAACTGGCCGTGTGATCGATCGGCTTTTATGCTTAAAGGGACAGACAGTTTAGATTTTCAAAGTTCCGATCCATATCGAGAAATGCGCTGCCCGGGGTGGATATTTTTAGACGACCACCCAAAGCCACTCAAGAGGTGTGCGTTCGGCGCTTCGCGATGGTCACATTATGGAAAGTTGGTGCAGTTGTCCTACATTGCCATCTTGACGGCACCTGACAGATGTTAGACTGATGTGTACAGATGTTAATGGTGAGTTAAGACGGCCAGAAGAACGAGTCATCGCTTTGATGTCGTTTTATATTTCTTCCTAGAGAGAGTTGCGTTTAGTTAAGCTTACCCGATAGAGCCACATTGAATGTATACACAAGGGATGACAAAGAATGTCAAACTTACCTGGAAAAGAAAAGAAATAGAACTCATTAATATATTGTTTATCAAAGAAATGTTAATAAAAATACCGGAATCCCGATTATCCGTGCTTTTAAAGGTTATTGTCATAAAAGTGGATAACACGATTAAGCCACATATTCCTTTTGTGATAAATATTTGTGTTTTTTGTAAGTGTATGGCATTATTTTATTATATTTATTTATTACGGTAAAAAAATTGATCTGTAATTTTTATTCAAACTTGAAAATTAAGCTATTTTAATTGAACCCTTCATTGTTTTGCCGTCACCGGCTTTATAGGTTCAATTTGTTTTCGTCATTTTTTTACATTTCTATAGAATAATTTATTTGTTCCATTTTTGAGCTTTTAAAGGAAAAGCGAAACGAAATTTAATGATGATTAATTTTGTGCCACTAGAACACGATGGCAAACCTTGGTGAGGGAACGCCCTGCCAAGTGAATGTTAGGGCAAGAAAGGCAAAACATTTTTTTAACAGAAAAAAAAATCAAATCAAATTTCTGTCATTTCCGAGCTGAAGGGATAATCCAACATCCAGGTTAAATGTCATCCGGATAATCGGAGTTTAACAATTATTTAAAAACAATAAAAAATAATTTAATATGTATTTTAAAAAATCGTTGTTCATGTATTTCAAAAAGTTTCTAATACAGAGAATATTTAAAAAAATCTGAAATTAAATTTCATATGAACATTACTCAAGACATCGCTTGGAAATAGAAAGTATCGAAGGAGAACAACCAAACCGGAGCGCCTAGTTGTTTGTGATCGTAGCTGTAGCTAATAAAGTAGCTACAAAGTAATGCTTGCTGATCATTATCCTATCACTATAAAGTACATGCGTGTAACATCGTGCCCGTGTACCGCAATTAACATAAGGATATTAACTTATCCCTTTCAGCTATGTGATGTTGTGGCAACGGAAGAAAGAAACACAAAAAAAAACACCGTTCTATTCCTGGAACACTGCTTAAAGTTCGTTTGCCCTTGGTAATGGAATTATACCTTGCATGAGTACGCCTCCCCCTTCACTACAATCTCGTGAACACGTCCTGCATCGAATAGGGCGAATGTGTCCGAGAAAAAAGGGATTCCGAGATTCATTTTCGCTCATTTGTTGAGCGACTTCATACTGGACACGCGTAGCTAATGCTTATCGGAGGAAGGGCTTGCGTACGCGTTATAAATTATGATTCGTTTAATGTGATCTGATGCACTCCGATCAGCCCCGATACCAAAATGGGACGAATCCTGGTGCATCCCGCATTGCATCATTCTGCCCTGTAGGGTGTCAGGGTAAAACCAACGCGTGAAGCAAACGATGTTCTTGGTGGGGGCGGCAGGTGGGTATGGATGAGGAATAGGTTGACCATCACCATTAGCAAACTCACCAGAACACAACGGCATCAAGTCCGAAGATGGTGTAAGAAAATATCATGCACCGCACAGAGAAAAAAAAACATTGCCCGATGCAACAAGCGACGAACCTCTGGATGGTGTTACTGCACTCAACCGTACCCTGTGCATCATTGTGTACGGCACCAGCAAGCTAAGGTGCAAGCGCCTACCATGCTGCAACTGGTTTGATGCAGACTAAAGTATGTTTATTGGCCGTATTCCTTTACGCCGTGCGCCAGGCAAAAAACAACACATACACACTGTATGTCGCTTTGTCTTTCTCGACGAACTGCATCGTCTCGCAAGTCGATCGATGGCATAACCTTTTTTTTCTTCTTCTCATCTGTTTCCACCTTGCAGCGTTCGCTTCTTCCTGCCTTCACTGCTACGGTGCGTTTTTTCGAACCACGGCTGTACATTGAAGGCTTTTGCTGCCTGCATCCGGAAAGAGTTCGAACTGCGGATGAAGCCACACAACAACAAACACAACAGCAGCAACAACCGGACTGAATCCGTGTTGTTATTTTGCTTCTTTTCTTCTGCCATTGCATAATAATACCATCTCCACACCATTGGTCCGGTACCGGCCAATGAGTGCAGCGGCCAGCACCGAGTCTCGGTCATCGATACGTTGAGTCCGGTCTCGTGGCGGACGATACAATAGGGGAATGCTAGCGATGCAACACCATAATGCAAAGGCAACATAATCATAGCCGTGGTGAAGAATCAAAAGAGGAAAATAAATTCTCCCGTTAGGGATTGATGCACTCCCCCGCCTTCCCCTTCTCCACCCACCCATCGGAGGAGAGATGTTTTGTGTTCGATAATTTTATTCTTTGATATTCTCTATTAAAGAATAATGATGGCCGTGTTGTTCAGCGTACAGGTCTTTGTAATGCATTTGCTGACTCAATCTTCTGACTATCATACGAAGAAGAAATAAAAATCCCTTGCAGCATGCATTCCAACTCTAAGGAATTTTCTATAATAAATGACAGCGTTTGATAACGTGTATTGTTCAAAGGAAGGAAATTCCCAAACCTCGTTTGAGCTCATACCCACCTGTTGCTATGGTCAGCTCATTAGAATAAAATATCCATTCAGCTTGAACCGACACAGCTTAAGCTGGTAGTATTTCCAGTTTATCGGTTCGGTATGCAACAGCAAATGAAACACTGTCGTCGCTGATTAGCATACTATGCCGAAGAAGAAAACGTAACATACAATTAAGAAGCGTTTCCGGACACACACTGGTAGCTTATGGGTAGGGAAAAATGCATCGCTTCTTGTGTCGTTAAATATGTAAGATGGCCTAATTTTTGATGCACTGCTCGTGATAGTTAGGAGATTATCTAAAAGCAAATTAGGACAAAATAAAATGAAAGAATCATCCACCGATCACATGCGCATGAAGCTTGCAGCGAAAGTGTAATGTTGTTTAATGAAAGTTTGCAATTATTTTCTTCGCAACCTGTTTGATGCACTTTTCTATTGCCTTTTCTTCACACCTACAGTTTGCAGGATGCATTGCACACGCTGTATACCTTAAGAATGGGAGTCATTTTCGTTTAACCTACATTAGCGCATCACCCGATAATGTTGACACGGAGCCCAGTGAAAGCGTCCATCTTGCCAATGGAAAGTGATTAATCACTGACTACAAGCCTGACACGACAGGTTACGAAAGCTTTATCGCAATTTTTAAACACCGGCCACTTACACTATCAATGATACATACGACTGCATCATTCTCGAGAAATGAATTATTGCTCACGCCAAAACTTAACTGTAGGCGGTTGAGTTAACCATCAACATGACGCATTTGTTACAATCAATCTACATGATTGGAAGAAGATATGTCTCTGTGACTATGTTACATGGGGTGTGACAAAATGGCTTTCCCTTTTATTTTTTTTTTCTCCAAAAATTGCCACAAAACAAGAAAAGAAGATAATGCATGTTGATTTTCGCTTTTTTGTTTTTTTGCCTCCTAATTGTGGACTTATAGAATTGATTGCTCACAATTAGCCAAAAATGAAGAAATCATACTCAAACTGCAATGCTGATCGTAGTGACTTCCTTGAAGAAAATCCTTGACGAATGTGATGATCAGCCTGGCTCACTCGGCTGCAGAATTTCCATTTCCGCACGGATATTCGGCCACTGTTGCAAAGTGCTCCGGAAGATGTTAAAACGTTGCCAACCTCAGAAAGGTCGCGGTTGCTTTTCAGTTTTACGTTTATTGGTGGCAACGAACAGATACCCCCAGTGACTTCCTGCAGTTAAATAATCGAACCGCCTGGAGGACAGCAACGACTCTCCTCTAGGTGATTGTGCCGAGATACACTTTTGTTGGGTGCAGTTGAGTGCACTCGCGTCAACAAAAGCAGCACAACTGCAAATTGGTACGAAAGCATAAATAAAAAAGAGAAGCAGCAAAGACTGTCTTTACCTTGGTTGCCAAGGTACAATGCGGGAAACCCGTCAAGCGTACGGGTTTTGAGAGAAAAACCTGTTTTCTGCCGAAAAGTTGCACCCAGCCGTACGGAACAATATTCACTTGCGCTGATATGGGAACACACACACACAAACATATCAAAGTAAAAACCCCATCCACAAGTCTATCCAGAAGCATTTTTTTTTGGGCTATAGAAAAGAGAAAAACCGGGCTTGCCAGACTGTCCAGCCCCGAAAAGGGAAGAGGAAAGAACATGAAAAAACACGCTTTCGTACTTTTTGACATGATCCTCGTTTTGGACAACCCCAGCCAAGGCAAGGCCAAACCGAGTACGTTTGCCCATGAAAGGCAGACAAACCAGGGCCAAGATCATGTTTTATCCCTTCTCAGAAAATTAATATTTAGCAACAACTTGTGCACCAAAAGAGCACGAAATTCTTCATACTTCTTTGGCAACATACGATCGTGGACACGCTGTTTTCGCATATTTTCTCTATGTCCCACTTATTATGGTTGTTTTTTTTCTTAAATTCATGTTCGCCCTCGAGCGTATTTTTTTTAATCAAACACCACGATTTCATGGGTGGAAAGAAGCAGAAACCTGCCGGCCTGTTCGTGTCAGAATGGAGATTTAAAAAATCAATATCCTTTTCCAAAAATACATCTTCCCAGGAGGAGGGCACCAATTTTGCATTGAAAGCAGAAATTGCATTGAAAGGGTCTTAATGTTCTTTTACACACTAATGAACCTTTGGTGGCCATTGCCTTTGGGATTATTTATAAAAATTTTCGCCTACCAAAAGAGTAATAACTTTTCATTTCGTTTTGGAGCATATTTGTACGATTGCTCTCAGCGAAGCAACCGAAACAAAACGCCTCTCGAGGGTGAGTGCATTATTCATATTTATTTTCATCTGACGATTCTGCACAAGCTGAAATGAATAACTATAGGTAGCACGATCAGGGGGATCGCCAATCGCGCACCCCCCGTAGTGATTTTCGGCCATGTTGGTCCGTGCTTTAGCAAAACCTGAAATTTGATAATTTGGAAGTTTTGCTGCAGGAAAAGGTCATAGCACTGTCATTTTGGTGGATTATTCATGTGATCGCTTTAGAGTGTTTGGAATAGCTTTAAAGCAAGTGTAAATTGCCATTCAAATTTTTATATTCGATTTCGATACAGTGCTGCAAACGAAATTAAGAGCAAGAAAAGGAATGTATCATTCACTTTACCGAGTTGACTTCGTTATTTGATTTTGTATTTAAAATATAATCCATTAGCTATTTTATGGCAAAGTAATTAAGTGTTCATGTTTATTTTGAATACCCTTGGTTAACAAACACCATGCGTCTCCATTAGCTGGCTTAGGTAAAAATTAACAAATTATTTTTTTAATAAATAATCCCAATGATAATTTATTTCAAGAATAATAACGTATCCATTTTAAGGAAAAACTCGTTTTCCACACAAATGTTGATATATTTTTCCTGTAAATATGCTTAAAAAATTTAAATCATCAAACATCAGCGAATTATTTCTATTGAGAGTCTTTAGAAAATGTTCTGCTTAAATATTAACCAAAGAAGCTATACTTACGGTTTCTCGTTGAGAAATTCACCCCGCGTAAACTCGGACAACCGTCGCGTACTCTTTTTTTGATCGCCTATTCCGCCACCCTTTTTCATCGGCATGATCAATGGCGATAGTTTGCGAATGGGACCGCTCAACCCATTTGCCGCATCGTGCATATGCTTACTCCAACGTGCCGTTCTTGACAGCTTCTTGGGTGCGAGCATATCCAGCGAGTTGGATTTAAAAATCGTCCCAGGTTGAATTTCATCCGCCGGGCCAAGCTCTCGTCGCTCGGGCACATTCAGATGATGCCGCGCACGGGTAGGTTGCAGTGGTTCCAACACTTTAACCGGGTCTGCCAAGTTTTCGCCACCTTCACCGATAACTTCATCAATTTTGGTGCAAAGTGCCGACGAAACGGTGGCTGATTTTCGCAGCTTACCGATCCGCGCGTAGAGCTCATCCACGGAGAGTTGATGGCGCTGAACCTGCTGCTGAGCGGCACGCAACTTTGCCGTGGCACTTTTGTACAGATCCTCATCACTAGCCGCTATCTGCTTTAAACGGGGACTGTCGAGGCGAGGTTCTTCAATGGTGGGCGGTGTGAGGTTGGTCGTCACACTCGACGCTTTAGGTGAAGTTGTATGCGAACTGTACGAGAGAATGTTCGAGAAGCGTCGCGTACGGGCAGGTTTTCTTGCCTGTCCAACCGATTTGGGAGTCGTATAGTCGGGAGAAGGTGGACCACTGTCAGCTGCAGTATCGGAAGTCTTCGGTGAGCTATTCGCATCCAGCACACCTTTCGTAGGAACTGGTCCGGATGTCAAGTTAAGCTCGTTACGGTTATTTTCGTTACTTAAGTGTAACTCCTCTTCAGTGATTTTCTTCACCAAAAATCGATTCTTGCCTGTCTTATCTTTAGGCGATGAAGGATCCGCAGCTTTTTTCGAGTGTATGATGTCGTAAATCGTGGAAAGTGTTGCCGGCGGTAATTCATCCGGACCGGGTGCCGATTTTTTCCGCAAGCTGGAATCGATCTGTAGTTGCTGATGTTTGCCTTGCAAAATATCGTAGATCGTACCCAACTTTACCGAACCGTAGTGGGACGCCGTACCGACCTTGCGTTTGGCGTACTTCTCCGAAAGGGCACGCTTGCGCAGAAACACATCCTCGGCAGCGTCTGACTTGCGATGCAGAATCTCGTAGATTGTACCGTACGTCATGTACTTGTCGTATCGCTTGTAAGCTTTGCTACCGTACGAGATCAGCTTGTCGTAGATTTTATAGTTTTTACGATAGATTTCATCCGCCGTTCGGGTGAGCGCTAGCGGTCCGAGATCCTTGATCAGTGGACTCGGCACGGAAGGTTTCCGATCGCTACGAAGAATGTCATAAATGGTGCTACCCCTCACCATCACCTCCCGACCTGACTCTGACCGTTGGATATCACCTCCCGTGCCTCCAACCGTGGAAGGTTTCTTCAAGCTGAGACGTCGCGAATTTTTACGCTTCATTTTGAAAAGATTCCCGACGGAGCTGTTGTTGGTGGTTGGAGATGCGGGCAACGTTGCCGATCGTCGTGTCCTCGGGTCCTGCTCACGTGTTCCATCCTCTTTCTGTTCCTCCTTTTCCGGCTCCTCCTCTGCCGTCGATTTTAAACTGCTAAAGCTAGTATCACAAATTTTGACTAACGCCTTGAACTCTTCGTATGACTTGCGTCTTGCCTTAACGCTTTCCTTCTCGTCCACGCTCGGCAGTGGCAACCCGGCCGTGTTGTTGGTGCGTCCAGCGTGTCCAACAGCATCAGTTGCCGGTGTTACTTCCTGCCGAAACAGTGACTTAAACTCTTCGTATGATTTGCGCCGATTGCGCGATTGCGTCACTAGACACTCTTTGATCTGCACACGGGACAGATCATTCAGCCGATCGCTACCATCGTCTTCCTCCTGTTCACTGGCACCAATGCCTGCCGGCGATTGTTCCTCTGCGGCGCCGGGACATACTTTCAGCTGCTGTAACTGCTGTAGCTGCTGCTTAAGCTGCTGACGCTGCTGCTGATCAATAAAGCCCGAATCCATCGAACTAACCGTACAGGTGGAGTCGAAGCTTGTCTTTCTACTGGAGCTACCCAGCGGTTTTGTCGACGATCCGGACGTTCCGGTGATGAAGATTTCCGGCAATGGATTGGCAACTTCCGGTATAGGATCTTGCGCTCCAAGCCCTTTCCCCATCTGTCGTGAAACGCCACTACTATTGCCACGCTCTGCACGTAATCTTCGACCACCGGGACTACCTTCCACCATGTGACCACTACGTCGAAGTGCGTCCAGACGTGATTTAAGCTTCAGCTTCTTGTTAACGGTCGCGTACACCGGTGACCCATCGACGTAATGCTTCTTTTTAACACCTCCACCACCACCATCGGGTGAGGTACTGAACCCGCCAGCAGTAGTATCTCCACCGGACGAACGATCACTTCGACTTGAAGTTTTGCGTATTACCGGCCGTCGACTTTTGGTGATTTTGTAATTAATGAAGCGTTTAAAGTATAGATTTGAAATACTATAAACCGGATCGCAGTATAGCCGTGCCTTTGCACGACCGTTCAGTACCCGGGACAGCAGCTTGGAGCTGTTGTTAAGCGCTGTTAGGCTGCGTGTTCGATGACTCGGCATATTGGAGCAGCTAGACGATGGATCGTTCATACATTTGGCACAGCACAAAAATTCGTATAGGAGTTCGGGCCCTGCCCCTCCTAGGGATGAACCCATTCGTTCTACTGCGCCGGGTTCTTCACTTTCCTCCTCCTCTTCTTGCTCCTGCTCTACGCCGTCGACATTAAGCTCATTTGGACGCGAATGTTTAACGTCTACTTCGATTGGAAAATCAATCTCCCGCTCAACAGCACCCAAACGATCGTCTAGATTTGTTTCACCTTCACCATTACCACGTTCCATCCTTTCACCCCCATCCTCACCCTGCACCCGCTGAGATACCGTTGCATTTGGCTGATCCGGATCAATGTCCCCACCGTCCAGCTGCTGCTCGAGCATGACGCGCAGCTTCTCGGTCGCTTCCAGCCGCCGTTCCCTATCACTAGTGGCTATTCTATCAGACTCATCGCTACTATTATGATTATTACAGTCTCGTCCGTCGACCGGCGACGGTACACAATTATTGGCCGCGGCAGAACGGTACGGCAGAATTGATTTATGATTACCGACAGCGTCATCGTCACCGTCACTAGCGTTTGCTGCAGTCTTGCTGGATGCCGCGGCAACCTCTTTGCCCGCCTTACCCTCGATCACCATACTGCCAATACTGAGCCCACAATCGAGCAGGACAATGGCACCATCGGTAGGTAGCAGCAGACGACCTTCCGACGCAGCATTGATCAATTCCTTCATCGCGAGCACATGCTTCTCCGTAATGTTGCCCTGCAGCTGGATACCCTGCAGCGCAAACGGTTGCTTCTTTTCCGACGAGTTCGGATCGGAACACCAAACGACCGGTACCGCTGACATGATGTGTGTGTGTGTGTTTGTAGAAAGAATTTAAATTCAACCCAAAATCGTTATCGTCGAAGGGCTTTACGCCCCGCCACAAATGCGCGCGCACTGTATTTTGCAGGTTTTGTTTATACACTTTTCACGATTTACGCTGTGGCCACGCTTTTATTCCACGCAAAATTACACTCTTTCATCCAGCTTCGATTGGTCCGCATTGGCACTCAACGAATCAGTCACATTGGAATGGGTCACCGTTGATACGAGCCGCTCGAACGGAATTATGTTGAGAAAAATCAACTTGCTGTTTCTTTTTGTTTGCACACGATCAATTTAAAAAAAAATACACACTAACACACGACGTACACACACAAACACCTAGGAACGACCGGGTAATTCCTTGCAGGAACTACGGCTAATGGCAAGATGGTTACTGGATGCGTATCACGAATGCTGCTGTTGCTGCTTCAGGATTGTACTTTTACACTATGGCCGTGTGGCAGGTGGAGATAAAATAACCATTAAAACACGGGGGTTCGTCGCTTATCGTCGTTTGCTAAGTATTGTATCACTGCACTTTCTTCTCATTCGTCAAAACAATGTCCGATTTTGGCCGGATGTTAATGTGGGTTCTGTGCACGTTGGTTGGGTTGGGATGCAAAAAAGGATTAGTTTCGATATCATCGTTTTAATACCGCTTTTCGCAAATAGTGTGTACGTGTCGCGCAGTAGACCTAATTTTTTCACTTTTAGCCAACTTCCTGCTGGTGTTTCAGATACTTTGTGTAGGACAACGCAAATCGATCAACCTACTTTTTTATGTGCATTTAAGTGTCGAGTGTGTTCAATCTAAATATAGTTTCGTGTTTGTAGTGAAGAAATTGGTATGCAACAACGTCCATCGGCTGAAGCAACCCTGCAAACACCCGCTGCGAAACATCGGTTAAAATTCATTCATTCGCGATTATTTTTCTTCAACGGCGGGGTTTGTTGCGCTCAATTGCCAAAAATTATCTAACATTACTAATTACGTGACACCATCTGTCATGGCGCCCCGTTGGGTGGGTGTGCCACTCACTACATGTGATCCTTCAAACGTAGGCAGGCGTTAGTTGAAATTCAGCAACAATAGTTTGCGATTATTGTGTTATTACCAAAATGGTACCTTCTACGTTTTATGTGTATTTTACTAGTTTACTACAGAAGGTACGTGAGGTTTTACATACATACAGTGGAGCGCCGATTATTCGTGCGCCTCAGGATTCAGTCCTACCCGAATTATCGAATATTACGGATAATACGTGTATCTCACTTTATTGATAAAAATTAGTGTAATCTGTGGGTGATTTTAAATGCAGGAGGCTATTTTTACTACTTGTTTATCGTTGAAACTTTTTTTTTGTTTGGCCAAATTTTATGATTTACAATTCCTTTACAAGACCTTGATTATTTGCCGTTTGCAGTGTTGGAACTGTCATTTCCGAACTGCACGGATTATCCGACATCGAGTTAAAAGACACCCGGATAATCAGCGTTCTACTGTAGCTGTGTTGCGTTTAAAATATTTTTTTTTATTTTACTATTACCAACTTGCCATATTACTTAAAAACAATTTAAAATATCGAAATAAATAAATAAAGATAATTTCATAACGTAATAGTTCTTTATAAATCTCTCACAAAAATGTATATTTTATCGTGAATATGAAATCAGAAAAAAGCATAGGAAATGCAGTAACTCTTTGTGAAATAACAATTCATCATTCACGCCATATTGAATCAACTCACAACTGGGACGAACGCAAGGCATCCACCACGGATGATTTGTGCACGGGAATCAATGCACATTTCCATTGTGATGCCATTATTTGCCTATCGGTGCGATATAATTGGTGGCGTGTACTGCCTGCCCAAAATGCTACTCGCCACTAAACCACACAAACACACACGTGTGAACCGCGTGATCAAGTGAAACCCTGATTGTGATTCGTGTACTTAGTATTCCAACGATGAGTTCTACCGATTCACTCCCACCCTTCCTCCTCTTGCATACCCATTCCCCGCTACCGTTATTAACTCTGTAGTGCTTCGATTTGGCATTGCAATGCTACACACTCGATGTCGATGTTGCTTCTTCCTGCCGATCGTAAAGCGAATCGATGTAGCCGTACGATCGTTCGCCGGCTTTATAGCTGGCCATGGATGGCTGGCGACTTGAGCAAAAGCAGACGACAAGCTGCTACTCACCCCCTTCACTATTGCACTAAAGCGTGAAAAGCAAACATTAACTTACGGTGAAGTCGAACACAGCGCCACCATACAATCGATCAGTGCCGGATTGCGATCGCCATGCAGTGGAAAATGCCGCTTTCGTGTGTTGCTGTGGTGTATGTCAATAATTTTGTAAATATGCAACACAAAAAAACCCACCACGGCACGGTGGTAATGTGTAGGAAATCTTAAAAAATTATACTCTACAAACACTCACATCGTGTTCGAGCCAAAATCGTTCGAATCGATCACCCCCAACCAGTACACACAAACTTTGAGCGCCAATGCGGCTAGTGACAGACACCTCTCTTCAACTTCGACGTTACCTCCAACACCGCCATCAGGTTGAATCGGGCGCGAAACGATTAGCCACTATGTGTGTGTGTGCTGCACGCGTGTGCATTCAACGCGAGGTTAGCCAATTTAAGATGGTTTGGAAAAACCTTCAACAGGTCATCTAGAGGAGGGTGGAAAAAATGGGGAGGTCCGAAAAGATTTTCACGGCAATCGTGTGTGTGTGTGTGCCTGTGTCAGGTCAAGCCCCCAAACCATTCTACGGACACTGTCATGGTGGGTTGCTTTATAGGCTGCAGATGAATGTGCAAACATTGTTGCTATCGATGCAACGACTGGTTGCACGAAACTTTCTGTGGACCAACCAGTGTCGCAAGCATCGGCACCGAACAACATATAAAATGTTCCAAAATGTATAAGATTTATGTGAAAACATGGATATTTTTTGTTACATTTTCTCGACGTTTAAGGAATTTGATTTGAAAAGTAACGAAGTTATAGGCTAAAGAGGTAACTCAACCAAAATCAAAAACGTCGAAATAGAAGTAATTTCCCGAAAACCATTGAATTGGTTTATTTGAATTTTGTATCAAGAGTTGTATAAACCATTTCATAAAAGATCTAGAGAGTTTTATTTAATGTAAATGAAAGAATCAGAAAGATTGGATTTTTGGAAAAAATAAAATAAATAAAAAAAACGTTTGCCATTTTGTTTCTAATTGAAAATTGCATAGTCCGATTCAACGATAACTATTTTAATCAATTATTCTTTTAAGTACATTTTTTTATTGATTTTTATGTTATAATTACTCTGAAATCGAACAAAAAAAAGCGATTTTTTTTATTTTAAAATGACTTTTTCAACGTACTCTTTGATACGTGATAATTGATCTTTGATATATCAGATATTTTTACTTTAAAAAAAATGTCCAAATTATCTTGGTGTTTCAGCTTATGCTTTGAATATAATCATAACAAAATGTTAACAATTTTTTACAAATCACTGACAGTGTGTTTTGTCATTTAATTCATTTCCCTGAAATTTATAATTTTTAATAATAAATTTTTTTTAACACTAATATAGATAAAATTACTAAAAACATAACGAGACAGACACATCCACCAACAAATGTTCATTTTGGGACACAAACACAGAAAAACCTCGATCATGAACTATGAACGCCATGTACCAACAACACTCCGCAAGCATTACCACCCCCTCAGCGCAATGGCGAAATCGAAAATGTGACGCAGGAAGCACGAATGTTCCACAAAACGGAAGGGAGGTTGCTGGTGGAAAACGAGGGTAGAGTCGATGGTTCGAGTAACTAAAATTATTGCCTATGCCCCGTACAATCGATTCCAGCACCGAGTGACCTTGAAACAGTTTCATACTTCCCTCCAACCAATACCCAGACACACACATGCCATGCCATCACATTCATGGCGGCTATAAGAGGAACCCAGACAGCTAACTCGCTGCACTCCAACCATCAAGATCCGAGGGCCCAAGTGGAATCTGGTGGAAGAACCAGGCAGAAACGAAAAGCCCGATGTGTGCTGACTGGGCGAGTGGAAACCTTGCCGATAGGGTGGCCAAAGCGGTTGGCAAACTTTTTCGTCCCATATACCCGGTTGGACGGTCGAACCGGCGGAGAGGTGGGCATGGGTCAGGTGGTGGGCAGGTGTGTGAAAATGTGTGAGTAGAGTTGTACGAGCGGCACAACCACCACTACAGAAGAAGGTTTGTCTCTTTCCAATCGGCGATCTCTTTTTCCGGGGAACATTGCGAATTTCGAGATCGAATCTCGAACGATCGACGGTTCGATCAACTCCCACAGAGTCAGTTTGCTTTTGCTAGAACTAGAACAAATTCGTTACTATTAGAGGTAGAGCGTTATTCTTACGAAATAACTTCACAAATAAATCGAATCGAAATCGATTCACTCTGTTGCCACATCTTCCGTACAATTTTTTTTTAAATTTCTTCGCAAAACAAAACTAACGCGAACTAAGCATGCCAAAATGGGAAACTCAGCGTGTTGTCACATTTGACGAATGGCATGGATCTCGCATATCGCTAACAACAATCATTAGCATAAAGAGCCAACGAATAGTTCTGTTTCTGTGGTGCGAAGCATTGGTGGGAGTGGGAAATCAAGATTACACTGATTTGCATAAGCTCGCAGTTGGTCGAATAGTGGAAAAGGGGGCGGGTGGGAATGGGAGAGAGGGTGAAACAAACTGGTGGCGGTGGTGGTTAGGATTAATTTGTTGCTGCCAGCCAAGTCTACCGGCATATTGGATCGTCGGTTGACTCATAAGAAGAAAAAAAAAACTTGTCTCAATCTGCATTGTTGGGAGAGACATTGGGGAGTTGTTGGACGGGAGTGTCTCCGCCGAGAAGTAGTTCTCGTTTTTCTGTGACATTTTTTTCCTTCTACTGCTGCAGTTTCCCGCCGTCTACGCGCTGCTACCGGTATGATAATCGAATGCAAGCTAAGGGAGTGTTAGATGCACATTAAGTCAAACGTTTATGCGTTTACCTTTTTTTTTGTCTTCCCAGATACCGTGTGCCGCACGCGCCTATTGCCTTTTGCCAAGCGAAGCGGAAAATTCTATCTAAACTGACAGCTTTTAACATTTTTTTTTGCAATTATAAGAAACATATAATAAGTTTGTTGTCAACAAGATAATGAAGCACAATATATTAAAAATGTCATTAGTGGAGAATAATGGAAGCGAGTGCCTGCACAAGGAACAACATTTAAAGCTTAAGTTCATGTGAGTGTTTAATTCTGAGTTGCCCTTTAGAAGCAATATAAGCTTCTAAAGCCACTGATAGAACACCTCATCATTATTTCACAATGTGACACAAGACATTCATTGCGTTGGAAAGATATTATTCAACCCAAACGAATGTGTCCAGTGGCGTCTGGGATGGCAGGAAAGCTTATCAACTGAACGTACGTGTGCACAACAGCTCAGCAACTCATCAACAGCAGCAAAACAAAACAAAAAACTCTCCAAGAAGGCTCGTTGCTGGTTGTCTCTGTTCATACCTCCTATAAAGCTGCAGAAACCATTGGGAAGCTTCGCCAGCGACCAGTTCACTACAGTTTGGCGTCGTATTTAACCTTGAAAATCAGCACCAAATCGCGCACACACATACAAACTCCGGGTCGCGCCAAGACGCGAGAATTAGTAGGGCCAGATCTGCGCCCAGTAATGGCAGTAAGGCCTCCCCCCCCCAACAATGTTGGTATGAACCCAAAAAGTCATAAAAACCTCTACAGCCAAAAATCGTCACCTCAGACAACGATATAACACTAGAACGGCAGATGGTAGTATAACTTATAGAAGCTTAACCCAACAAGTGCAGGTGCTACACAGCAGATAGTTCTGGTCTTTCGCATTTTTTTCTTTTGTTTTATACAAAATGCACGAGCGTTTTAAAAATCAGCTGTTTCTCTACTGATGGTATGTATGGAGCCACTCACTTCCTCGATTAAAGCACAGCACAGCGATCGACACCAACACCGATAAAATTGTAAATAACCACACCAGCTCACGATCGACATAAGCGCGAGAG
This sequence comes from Anopheles funestus, assembly GCF_943734845.2. Taxonomy (NCBI): domain Eukaryota; kingdom Metazoa; phylum Arthropoda; class Insecta; order Diptera; family Culicidae; genus Anopheles; species Anopheles funestus. The sequence continues at coordinate 24,994,796 of NC_064599.1, read as the reverse complement.
TCTACAACAGTGCTCAAGGATAATCGCGAAACACGACCCGGCTTCGCTACGGTATGAACTTTCTACCAGCACCGAACGGTTCAGGTTTTGCTTTGAAAGGCGTCCCATAGCCCGCGTTCCAAACGGCCGTCCCGTTTCACCCAACAAGAACGGGCCTATTGGAGGATCGGAAGATCAACAACGAGCACAAAGGCAGCCACACACAAAACGGTCGGTATCGCTCACGAGCACCGATTGACGCAAAAAGGGTGAGGGCGCACAGTAAATGTAAAGAGGCATTAGACGTCAACAAACACCCAACGGGCGGGGACAACAGACAGGCAACGCAACAAAAACCGGGACTGGAGTGAAAAGAGAAAATTCTAACATTCATTAGATTTATGCTAATTGATTTCACTGCGTGCAAAAGGTGCGGGACGAGCTCGATGTGCTAGAAAAACAGCGTGAATAAATCGGCAACTGAGGCAACTTCCAACTCCGACAAGAATCAACGTTTAATCTGGATACCATAACTATCGCTGGAACGGAATACATTGAACTAGGCAAGGCCCCCAACGATTGAGGTGACAATCTTTTTACAGTTTCCCGCAAGCTTGTCAAGTTGTACCACGAAATGGGTGAAATTTACTCAACCAATTGATCTGCAACATTGTATGCTTGCTTTGGTTGTGCCCATAAAACGAAAGCATAAGGCAAAGAGGCTGGCCCTAGGTACCGTCCTGCTTCCGGCCGGAACCATGGGGCAGTCACTTTGCACAAACAATTTAACCATTTTCCCTTTCTTTACAGTGTACTGTTTTGCACATTACAGTTAGTACGGTGCGCACGACTGTTGAACGAGCGTCCTCGATTTTTCCTTAACGGTTGACGCTTTTCTCGCTTAATTGTAAATTGCGAGATCTCTTATCTTACTCTTTTTTTCTCTTTCTATCTGTCTCACGGAGAGTGAACATTGTGATCATTATCATAGGTTTATTAACAGTAGAGCTACCAAACGTTTTAAGCGTTTTTCCATTGATGGTTATTTTATAAATAATTACAAAGTGTTGAATAAAAATTAATATTTTTTTTGGGTTCGTATTATAGAAGATACGTAAAAGTCATGCATTAACTATTTTAGAATGTTCAACAATTCAAAAATTTCCAACAATTAATGGGATGAAAATTAGGTGGCCGGTTCGGTAGTTCTAGTGTCAATATAAAGCAGACAAAATCAATTCATAAAATAGTGTCATGCTGCTTCTATATTTTTAGTGAATTAATTGCATTCCATTTTATAGCAGATTTTCAATAAAGTTTCAAATAAGAAGATATTTGTTGATATTTTTGCATTAAAAAAATCACATCATCATTTCATACATCCATCTTCTATTAAATTGCCTTTTATTTGGATTTAGCGCAAAATTGCACCAAAATTCCTGCTACTTGCTTGTGAAATCGGTAATTATCGGCACGTTGTTCAAATGCAAATTGGTATGCCATTTTGACTAACAACCAACAGCGCTAGGGATTTGAGAGGATTGCGAAAGGAAGTGGTATCGAACACCGGAAGCTTAATTGCGAACAAAATCGCAAATTGCTAGGAACTGTTGCAAGTTTTTTCACTGTGTCTGTTGCCACCGATTCAGTTCGATGGGTGGCAAAAGTAAATACCCTTTCTTGCCCTACACTTGCGGGCTTTAAACATAGTAAAAAGGGGGAAAAAAGAAAAGTTCAAAGACATCAAGTTGAACAATGTTTGTGGTGGGTTAAACATTAAAATTCAAACGCATTGTGGTAACGCTACCGAACCGATCGGTTTACTAATTAGCTAGCATTCACTTCGCATGTTATTATCGGAAAATACGATGCGACAATCAAAAAACCCCGGTGGGAGAAAAATTGTATACCAACAAACGAAACGAAAATATTACAAACTCAGCTCATGCGTCGACCAGTGTCAAAGAGAGATCCCTTGCATGTGTTTGTAGCTTTACGTTTGGTGCAGTGACTGCAAGCTGTTACTACAACTCTGGGTGTGGTGTTTCTGCAATGAGTGTAATTTACTAATAATACGATTTGACGATCCCCGTGGAACGATCCCCACCGAAACATTTCCAACAGCAACAAATTCACTCAGATCAATCGGGTATAGAGAGCTTTACAAGGTTTGCCGTGCCTTTTTCCTTATGTGTTAAACTGAAGTTCGATTATGATTGCGGTTGTTGATTCGTACGGAAAAATTTTGCGTCAAGCAACAACTCAACAATACGAAAGCTTAGGATACAGTGCAAAGCATAACATTAAGTCAAATGAATGTTTAATTTTGTTCACACGAATGAAAAGCGCAAAAACTCTGTTAAATAACTATACAATTGTATCTTTAACATTAAAACTAATAAGCGATTCAGAAATCTTCATGACTCTATTAGCGGAATGAATGAATCTGAGTCTCTAGTCTGAATATTTATGAATCCTCACAGATTTGCACAAAAGAACTGGGTATCAAATCTCATCTCGATTTTCCCCTCGTACTCAGGACTGAATATCCTGCTACGGCTAAATAAAGTCATACACATCTATTAAAGACCTGCTGAGACATCCCTTGAGGTAGTAGTGCCACAAATGAAGAAGTTGTTAAAAAACTAAAGTTCAGCTTAATGCTTTCTTCTGTTGGTGAACAATAAGAGGTCTTAGGTCTGGCATTTTAAACTTTTTTTTAAATTTTATTTATCTACAGCAGGATAGTCGAGAGTAGAGCCAAGGTGAGATTTGATAGAGGTTAAATCGTGTAAATCCACTTAATTAATTGCAAAATTTGAGTCACTTTTCAACAAAGTTCTATTCCTCAATTCCTAACCTCACATTACCGTTTATCAGTTAAAACGTTAAGGATCCCTTTAGATACTTTCTCGTTTGGCTTCGAAAATTGTTTACTGAAATCAATCAGATTGCAAATCCTATGATTACGCCTCTTGCCTTGTGGTGACGTGCAAGTGTTAAGCGTTCCCAGCTACGTTAGTCATGAACATTCGTCAACGATATCCCACGGGTGGTCACGAACGATATCGTGCACGGTCCGCAACATCTGCGCGCTAGGGACGCGCTGGCTATTAATGGGTGCCGATGTGCGGAGCTAATGGGCAAATAAAATTATCGTTTTGATTGCAATTCTTAAAAACCCGTGCCCAACCGCAGCTCAATATTGCCAAGCGTCAGTGAGACGGTGTTGCATCTTCCCGCTGTCTGTGTTATTGCGTTAATAACTCTCGCGGGTTTTTACTTCGACTTTTTTTATTATTATTATTTTGCAATGGATCACGTTAATACCGGGATGTGCAGCCGTACACGTAGCATTCGATTCGCACGATGCATTCCATCACTAATCATTCGACAAGGCGGCGTACGATCACGTTTGATAGTTGGTTGAAGCTGTGCTCGATGTCGATTCGCTAGTCATGCGGGATGAATTCTCTCTTGCGTTACACATTAAACACACGGCACACTTAGCAAAGGAGAAGAGTTTTATCGATACATCGCCTAACGGTTGTTGGGCGAACTGTGTGCGAGTGTAAAGTGCCCGAATCACTCGGGTGGTAATTGCCATTTAATGCTTTCTTTCCCGATTGTTGATGCAAACACACAAAACAACACAGCACAATTTTATCTATTTACAACTGTTCGAGTTCATGTTTCCGGAATGCGTGAGAATTTCCCGAAGAAATGCAGCACGCAATGTTTCATGCTACAGTGAAAAAGGTTAAACGATACTGACACACTGTAGAAACTAGTAATTTTGAGAAAGAAAAAGCAAAACAGTTCGAAACACGCTACTAATAATGAAATCAATTGGTTTACATAAAATAAAGACCATGGAGAAAAAAGTCCCTTAGTGGACAGTTAGTGGTAGTATTTTTCTCACCAAGGAATCAGAAAAGAAATAAAACTATCCAACATTTCCACATCCGTCTGGGCCGTCCCGGAGACGATTGTCCTATGGTAATATGGAAAGTACAATAAAAATGCACATATCCGACGGTGCAATAAAAATAAATCTCTAACCACACACATACGCCAACCACTGCCCATTGGTTTTTGGTCGTTTGGAAGGTCCCCTACGAACGAAGCAAATAAATAACCTTGCACCGTAAGTGAGGAGGTTGTGGCTTTGAAAAAGCAGTGAAATTTTTCAATTCTTTTATTGGTTGATTTGACTTTAAAAGGCAAGGAAGAAATTCTTCACCTTCGCAAAAATAAAAAAAAATGGTAACCACTTATGGCTTGATCGGTTTTCTATTTATTTAAAGCATTAGAAAACTTTATATTTCTATTTTTACCCACATAATTACACCCACACTGGTGTGTTGCAGGTTAGCAGCGTATTACAAAATCGCCTATCACCAACCAAGCGTACCCAAATATTTCCAACCCCTCGGAAAAGGGGGGTTTTAGGGGGTACTTAAAGTTGAATGGCACATGTATTTCTTGTTGCAACGCATACTGACTAGGCCGGTTCGTTGGGCTGGACTGATGGTTAAGCCCGTACACAATGCGGTCAGTACGCGTTGAGCGCATTAAAAACGCATGTCACATCGCGAGAGGACGCATCGATCAAGGGTGTACTTATGGAGGAGGTTTAGAGTTTTGGGGGTGGGATGGGAAGAAAGCTAACGAATCCACCATTACATGTGGTAAAAGACGGCAAAAAAACAAACGCCGGTTCAATAATCGCAACAAGGTGGTAAAAGGGGTGTCGAATGGAATTACTTTTGCTTTTATTTAGAAAATTTTATTTTTGTTTTCGATTCACTCACTTTGGAAGATTTAAATTTTTATTTTTTAAATTTAAATTTTTTAAATTTTTAAGAAATATTTTGTAATTGTAAGCTGAAGAGATACTACTCCCAGATAAATTGAAGTGGAAAACGAACTATTAAAAGTATGGAATTAATTAATTTGAAAGAAAAATATATTTTTTGCTACGACTACTAGGAGGTTTGATTAATATTTTGAATTTTTTTTTCTTCTCCCTAGTAGATAAATCTCATGGAAATCGATTTACAATTCCACATTAGAAATGGCAAAATATGCGCTTATATAATAGACCCAACCAGTAACAACGGACTCAGGTCAGTTGGTTGCAAAATGGCCTTTTTAGCCAACATCAACCTACGCCTCGTTGGGAAGCCATCACATGTGGAGGGAGGGTGGAGGTGGGGATCAAAATATGCCAAATCAAACCTCGGCAAGTGCAATTTATCTGTGAGTTTTCCGTGTATGTTGCAAGTGGAGAACAAAACTACCAAACACCTATGCTCTCTGTCTCTCTTTCTCTCTCGTATTATCGTTTCAATTCAAAGTTAATGATTGATTAGCAAAACAGCGATGTCGTGGGGCGTGTACAGACACAGGGTAGAACCAACAAAAATAAAGGTGGGAAAATATTTTTTAAACACATCACGTTTCGTCAAAAGGTCTTGAAGGTCAAGCTGGCTAAAAAACAATTTGATTCACAGCTCCAAACCCGGTTCAATGAAGGCAATATAAAGGAGGGAACGTTAAATAAAACGGAAAGTAAGAAGCAGAAATCTGTTTCGGTACAAGTCTTCCCAAAAATCTTAGCATACTTTCTCGAGATGTTGTATATACGCCGCTAGATCCAAAGCCACTTGTGTACACAGGGGATTTGTGTACCAGAGAAAAAAAAACATAAATACAAAAACCGATGCGTCTCCCTGCTTTCCTCCTTCACCCAGTTCTGTTTTAATCAATTCATTTTTCACTCTTTTAACCCTGTATCGAACGCAGACGGAGACAGGACAGCACCGGTCCCGAAGCGACAGCTCAGGTTTTCGGTTCTCATTTACCCCTTGGTTGGTGTGGCTGTGCACCGTTAATCATGCAGTGCTTCACGTCATATGTGGCCACCCCAAACCGCCACCAACAAACACACACACACAAAGAGACGGCAAAATAGCTCGCTGCGCAGCCGCACAAATGGAAACAAATGGAAGATTCCATGTAGGCGAACGGTTTTGCCCTTCCTGCTTTGGCGTCACTTATTTAACAAAAAAAAGGGTGCCTTGTCCATCATCCAAGCATGCATTCGGTCAGCTTTTCCTCGACGTCTTGATGCCGTTTTCAAGACGTGACACTGTACGGTGTTGAAGCAATTTTACTCTGTACAAAGCGGCACGCCCGGTGTACCGCTGTTAGAGAGAGAGAGGAGTGTGTGTACTTTTCTTCCTTGCTTACTGTCCCTCTTCTGTTGCTTGGTTGGTCTTTTAAGCGGTTCTCTTGGTTTCATCGTACACGTACCGGGCAAGGCCTGTCACGAGATCGAAACCGGATCGAATCACTAGATAGAACATGCGAGTAGCACTACGATTATGGAAAACAGCTTGGCCTGAGAAGCGGGCATAGATGGAACGGCTCGGTTTATATTTTTTCCAACCCGCCAAGTTTAACTAGCAGCTGACAAAACCCCTTTTGCTGGGTTTCCTGGATAGTGTGTATCGATACGAGTGTATCCATTACAACCAGATTCTCCATTCAGCCCCGCTTCTCGAAAGTGGAGATAGACGAAGGTATAAATATTCAAAAAACCTCTGCCTGATTTTTCGCACCTTTGAGGCTGGAACGATTGAAGCTCGTCTAATCTTACGCAAACACAACAGTGTTCGCGGTTACTACCACTTACTCGCTAGACACTATTCTAGCAGCTTCCTCTATATTGCAAATCACAAACTATCAACGAAACGAAACATGAAAAAAGAACTACACATTTCAACCTTTTCTGCGCCAATATCGCACGCGAAATGGGTGCAGCGCGCGTTGTTTGTTTGCTTCAAACATAATCAAACAGTCCCCAGTGCACACACACACACAAACAGTCCCTCGAACACACTGCACATAAGTCTCACACGAGAAGAGTCAATCAAGCATTACCTATTACTGTTTTCCATTCGTGATGGTTCTGTGTCCATGTTTGGCCATGCGGGGTTCGTCGCTTTGTGTCTTTTGTTCAATATTTGACATTTTTTTTTAACTCACTCGTTTGTCGTTTGTCGTGTATTTAATTTTCTTCACTTTTTGTTGTTGTTGTTGAACACGATAACCTGGGATAGAATGGAATATATTTTTTCAATGGCTAGACTAAACTATTTTGTTGCACGAAACAGTTAATTAACGAAACAGCTTAGTAACGTTCGATAGCTATTTATTTGGCTTTTTCATTCTCCACACACTCTGCCCAAGAGTTGCGCTCTTGCTTAAGCTGTTTGATCGAGAAGCATATCATAAAGAACTAATGCACACAAAGGCGAAGTGAACCCGCTCTTGCCCGAAACCAAAAACTGCACACGATTTCACGTACACACTATGCGATTCCGTGACTGTTGTGTTGTCACCGTGGAAAAGTGAGGTGGAAAAGCGGTTGGCGACGGTTACAAACACTGGTACAAAATAGAAATATATCTTAAGCTGCATAAAGCACACGTACACGCGCGCAACTCACAAAACATGCCCCTCCCGCCCGGTTTGGCTGCGTACTGCGCGAACTTTGCAACGAAAACTTGGGTCGAACCGAGAAAGGGGTGGTACGGGTGGCAAGAACCGAAGTGGGAAAGCGCTGGTACGGTGGTGTTGCAAATAGCCACGCTGTGGTATGGGCTCAGCCGTCACATGAACGCAACCAGTAAACGAACTGTAATTTTGGTTTTTGGTGTATTATTATGGAAGAAACTGAGACCAACAAGAAGACACAGAAACGAAGCGAAAAAAAAACATTCACAAACACTAACACTGACTTAGATTTGTTGGCACTGTTTTGGACGTTACAGGGTTGTCGATGGTTCGCGCGTACTTGGAAAGCGATGCCGCGATGGAAAATTCGTACAATTCCGACAGACAAAACAAACAAAAGCGCATAAATGCAGTCACCGGGAAACCGAAGGGAGGGAGTGAAGAGAACTTGAGAGCGTTGGGAAAAACCGTAAAACTGTCGCGACGCAGACGACATACGTCTTCACTGAGCGCGCCTCCGATACTGACTGAGTGGAACGGGCGCTCACGCATGCACCCCTATAGTCATTTGCTCTGTCTGGGGGGGTTGGTGGTAATTGTATTCGACAGGAGAGCCACACCACGGGCGCATTCGGGGCGCAAAAGCTCGAACGAAAAGCGAGCGCGAGAGTACGGTGCGAATCTCGCAGCGGCCCGGGAGAAAGGCAATCGATCGGTTTGCGCTTCGGCCGATGTGGGGATTCGTATGCGCGAAGAGGTCTCTAAGCACTTTATCATCGCGAGATGCGCGATGCAGGTTTACTAACTCTCGCTGACTTTAGTTAACAGAGAGCAAAACGAGCTCTACTCACGAAAGCTTTTCACAAAAGCTCTGGAAGTTCTTTGCCTATCGAAACGATCGATACATGCGAAGATGAGCAGCTTCCAACCGATGAAGGACGGTTGGCACGCAAAAAGCAGATCTTTCTCACAACCTTTGCACATTACAAGCAAATTCGATACACGCTGTACAGTTTGCAGCTTCTATTTCCACTTGCATCATGGGAAGAAGTTTCATCGGGGGACCTTAGTCTGCCCTTCGATACATTTTTTAAAATGACGAATCAGTTGTTGCTCACAACGATCAGACAACAAACGAAGTTACAATGATATTGAATTGATGAGAGTTATGGAAGAAAAACCCGGGATTAATTACTTTTCGGGTTATTTAATTTAAAAAACGTCTTACCCGTACAGTTGGTATGTAAAAATTATTTCAATCCGAATAAACAGTTCAACTTACCTGAAAAGAAACAAAAGGGAAAATTATTTTAAAATTTTGATATCGTTTAGTTTGTCATTAAAACAGCAGAATAGATTAAGAACATTGAGGGAAACATAATAATTTGAAGATAAATTTAGCCCTAACTAAAACAATAATGAGATTAGGAATACGCATGTGTCCATCAGTTTTCATATTTGTTTACACCTTTCGTACAACTTTGTACAGATTTATCACAGCTTCGGCACGAGCCGTCGCATCCGTTTTGCATACATGGAAAAGAGGCTCGTGTAAACAAACTCCTCACGATCAGGATCTAAAAAATCTTGGAACACGAATCACTGGGTAAGTGAAGCAATGATGTCACTGACAGCGATTTGTAACGTCATACGTAACAAATGTTACGGAATTGCACGGCCATTGACGCCACCCAATCAATACAACATTTACATTGGCATAGGCAATATTGATTGTAAATCGTATCATCCCTTTTCGGCGAAAAGCAAATGAAGCCACCATATTGAAGTATTGAAGACTTTCGCTATCTGATCTGATCTGTAGTAGTGATGTGCTCACTGAGTGAATTAAATCTCTCTGATGAGCGAACTAATTCGAATCTCCACAAAGAGTAGTAATCTCGTTTACGATGTAACTCACTCACAGAGATTTCGTTTAATAATGATTTAAATTCATTCACTAAAGAGTCGATACTCTTTGCGGCAACTTTAGACTCTTTAATGTAAGAGTTATATCACTCACGAGTTAAACATCCCTTGAAAGAGTCCCTTTCTAGCCATGACTCTTCACGGCCACTTTAGACTCAATAAGCCATTAAAGAGTCATTTCACTCTTTACTCACTCACTCGTGAACGAGTCATATCACTCACGAGAGTGTCATTTCAATTCCTGTCAAGTTTATTATTACCAATAAATACTTTTTCTATAAAAATAAATCTCATCTAAATCGTCACCCCGTCCCACCCCTTAGCAAAGACTGCCTATCCGACTACATGGTAAAATTAAATCTAATCTCGCGCCAGAAACGATCTTGACGGTCGTTAGGCCAAGAAGAAGGCTTTTTCCAGCCTTTGAAAACAATAATATCCTATAATATTGCGAAATAAACCAAATAAATACAAAACAAAACGTGTCTTCTTTATACTCCTAATTAATTTGCAACTTTCCAAGCGTGTAAATAATCACGAATTAAAATCAACACACAAAAACCAAGACACTCTTCTTCCTGTAACAAACCTGCTGCTTGTCACTAAACAACTCCTTCTTCATGCCAAACGTTTACCAAACAAATTAGCAAACATCAGCAGTCAACCAAAAACAAGAAGCTCCCAACAGCCAAAAAACCAACCCTCAAACGAACTAGACGAACTATGCGAGCCCACGAAAATGAAAACTAAATACCGTAAGCTGCGATCTTCCGTTACCTTTTTTCAATGTCATTTTGGCGATCGGAATGAATAATGCTCACCGGGTCGAGATGCTTCCACCTTCGCTACCCGCGTGTCTTGTTTTTCGCCCATATCCACATGTACAAGTTTGCATGTAATCATTAAAAAAAAATACGATCGATTGTTCTCCCTCTACTCCTTCCTTCTTTGTTGCTTGTTTGCGGTCTACCGAGACCCCGTTTAATGTATCGCCGAACGGGAAGCACACACAAATGAACTGTAAAAATCTATTGCTTCTAAAATTCGAAACGAACCAAATTAATGTATCCCAAACATGACACACGCAAAAGGGAGTATAAAACCACCATTAGGTGGAGTAACGACCAGAAACGAGTGGCATGATATGAACATACAGCAAAACAACACACGCGTCTAGCGGGGAAAAAAACAAACACACTTTTGCTCTATTCTTCTCGTCGATGATTCACCACGCAACGGATTCAGTCAGGTCAGGCGTGGACGGAAAAATGCAGTGCAAAAATGGCACAACGAGCATGAACGGTACCAACCCACAGGATCTAGACTAGCGAGTGTTGTTAAAGGGTAAAAATTCTCGCAAACCGGCACGTACGGAAAGAATATTTCGAACTTAATGATAACAAACAACAGTGCTGTGCCCCACCTGAGCCGTACGCGATCAACCGAGATGATCTCACAGCAGCTCTCCGAGTGAAAAGAATTTTTTATGACGCTTATCGACGTCGTGTGTTTTTCTTTTTCGACAGCCATAAACGAACGAATCGCTACCGGCTTCACATAAAATGTAAATTTTAGGCAGACACAGTGTTGTTAAAGCATAAACGGATTTATGACAAAGGGGTGAAAAGGGAAGTGGCGAAGTGATTGTGAGTGTTCGGCCATATTTTGGTGACCCAATTCTATTCGAAATCCAAAATGCTTTTTGATAAACGGTGTGCCAATTTGCACCACGAACATATCCTGCCTTCTACCGGAACGTAGACCATTTCATCCCGGGCTGACCGCGCCCTAAATCGATAAGTGTGCCACAGAGTCAGCTGTTTTAGCGCATTGTTCTCTCTCAGTTCATTCGACAGTGTTTGCATTTTATACACCATTTCCAGGAAAACAAAATTCACTAATCGAGGTCGGGGTCGGTAATCATCGTGGTGGAAAAACGAACAGCCATCGGGACGAAAAGCCATATTCAGTGCGTAAAGAAAGAAGCAAAAAAGCGGTAGTTCTTTGCGTAAACGAATTGTATCAGCCACATGTGGTTTTTACCCCGGATTTTCCAACCCGTGTGGCGTGGCACTTGTTGTAAATAGAAATCATCTGGCGCAAATATCGAACTATGTATTTTTCTGATTAAAACAAATATTTAACTAGATTTCGATCGTCTAGGCTTACAATTACAGCACTGTTTTTCCATAGAGCCTTGGGCGTGTACTCGATTGTTGTTGTTGTGGGCAATTCACTCGAGAGAACGGAGGTTAACCTGTTCTATCGATTTTCTTCAATTAAACTGTTTGACATTAATCAGACCAGAAGCCATAATTGCCGCCTAGCTAACGAATTATTTTCTCATTTTATATGATACACGATGGAAAAATATGCCACGGCGAGCAATTGTAGAAAGCTCCTCAAACTAATTGTATGATTTGTTTTATGTGAAATATTGTTTAGATGCTATGATTTATTTAAAAAAATTGCTTACACTTATCCTTGTTTGTATTATTAAATACAATACCTGTTGGTTACTATCACACAGGTTGTCTATACAAGATGCGCTTCGAGGCGTATTTTTGTAATTTGTTTTTTTTTTATATTAACACTTGCTCCACATTGGGAAAAGATCATAATGATGATGAGTCATAATTTATTTCGATATAAATATTATAATGAGGTGGATCATAATTCAAGTTAGAAAGCTTAAATCTTTACACGGTATGCATAAAACAATGGAGGAAATATTTTTTTAGACCGGGTAAGCCAGAAATGGCAGACCAAGACCTATTCAGGTTATAGTGTTAGAATAAAAGAATAATTTACTCGAACAGCAAACGGTTATAAAAAAGAAAATGTTTATATGCAATTTATAAGTATAAGAATCATTGCTGAGCTAAAGTATGATCAACCCCAACATTCTTCTTCTTCTTCTTGGCTTAACGACCTTTTAAGGTCATGCCGGCCATTTTGGATTATTAGACTTATTTTTAGCACGTAGCCGGTACCACGTCAGTCCTTGCGACGGCTCGAAAAGGATTTGATGCCCGCTTCTGTCGTGTAGAACTGGCGCCATTTATCACATACACCACCGAACAGCCCCACAACATTTTAAAATCGTATTTGATTCTTGACGTTTCAAATTTAATCGTTGACGTTTATTATTTAAATAACAATATTAATGCAAGAAGTTACAAGAAGAATCAAATTTGTCCACACTTTTTGAGCATTGTTGCTCATAGTGCAGCAAAAAAGTGTGTGTAAAAACACCCATAGTGCGTTCTGTGTGATGCCAATTTAGACGCGCGCTGGTGACATTTATCCGATCGTAATAATGCGTTTAAATGGATGAATGAGATAATTTGCTTAATTATCTAAGATTTAATTTTATGTTTTTTTAAATCTTAATAAAGCTAGACGTCAACAAATCGCTGTTCAACGAGGAAAAAGAAAACAAAAATTTGATTTATATTAAATTGCTAAGTTTTCTTTTAGCTTTTGTTGCGACAGTCTATCAACCAACGAAAGAAAAATAAACAAAAATAGCCAAATTATTACTCATCAGTCCACAGCATGTCTCACAGCAGTTTGAAAAAAGCGTCCGGATATCACCGCGGCCGATCAAAAACGGGTCCCCAGAACGAAATGGACCAAATAGAAGAAAGAATAATATTTACATTTTGGTTCCATCGATGTGCCAAAACGCGCCATTATAACAGACTGAACATCCCTACCTACATTTTGCGCACATGAAAACAGTTTTCTTGCTTTGCAGCTGTACAAATCCATTCGTCGAACGAATCAAACCGATTGTCTGCCGATAGGAGGGTCTTCACGAGACTATCATAATTAACGCTTTGAAAGTTCTATCGCTAATCGGGCTAGAATTCTCCAGAAAGAACACCTAACTTGCAGCGTCATAACACTTTGCACAAATGATAGCTTTTATATTGGGTTATTCCAACAATCCATCGCATTTCAAATAGTTTTCATTCACTAAAGCAACACTTTTCACCGCTCCATCGAACCATATGAGCAATCGCACAATGATGCGATTGATCGCAGCACTTAGTCGCGCGTTGGGTGGCACACGGACAGAAAAGGGCAACAACCACATCCATCGCGAGACTTTACCCATATTATTTAATCGTTCGATCATCATCCGATGCATTTGATCGATAAATTGTGTTCGTTGAATGAACGGCTCCATGGTTTTTTTTATCGCATCTCAGGCAAGATGTGTATGTTGCGGGAAATTTTTTTTTTGTAGAACGATGGCCGGTACCGTACGACAAGCCCTGCCAGGAGGTGCAAATAAAGATGACGTCGCCGACATTTATTGTCGCGGCTAAAGCATGCCGTTCTGCTGCTGTTTAGTGAAAATATGCGATTCAAAGATGATTACTTTTCACCAGAAGTCGGCTTCGAAGCAAATTCAATAGAATTCAATTGCCGGACCCTACAATCCAATGGCCGCACACTGCTGACAGACGCGATGATTTGTCTTACGAGCTGACAAATTGCATAATATATGCACAATGCATCGAGGTCGTTGTGAAGTGATTTTTTACGCAATCGCCGCTACCGGGAAGCTTAATGACTTGGTATGTCCCATGCTGGGGGTAGCAACGAATGCCGCGAGGTAATCGATGTAAATGCAAAGTGGGCGTTGTGGATTCTAATAAATATAGTGTTCTACTAAGGTTGTTCACAAGCGTCGCTTCTAACGGAGAGTGCTTATGCTGGGATCATCGGTACAGCTTTAAACGCTTCATGCTCCCGTTTTTCGACGATAGATTTCAGATTTTATACTTATCATTTCTGCAAAAAAAACTGTTACACAAACAAAAAGCGAAAAGGCATAAAAACACTGCGTATTTTATGATTTCCGATAAGCTCCTACATACAGGTACATAATCTTTAAAGTCTACACTAATGCTGAAGGAGATGCAAGAAGGCGAAAGATGAAGAATATAATCTCATACTTAGCGCGTGTCTAATGCTTAAGAAATTCGTTTTGAAAGGTAGGATTCTACAACATGGCACAAATCCCTAGACAAACCGAATGATATCACTTCGTACACCAACCATTTCTTTCGACCATTACTAAACAGAAAAAAAGCATAAGTAATCTTGACGTCAGTAAAAAAATGCCATTTCCGTAAGGGATTGTAATGGGGCGAAACACTACTCCTGAGATGGAATATAGAACATCGACTGACGGAGATATGAATACCTGGAAAGCAAAGGAAAACACTCATTTGCTGAAGTGCAGAAAAAAAAAGAAAAAGAGAAAGAAGATTTTTTTCTTCACTTGCTCATCACAGAAATGGCAGCAATGAAGACGAAAGGAAATGGAATTTTTCAACGTTCACTTTCTAGGATGCAAAAGAGACGATGAATTCACATATTCCGTCAACTTAATGACATTTCTTCATCGTCATGTTCTTCTTACTCCACTCATAGTTAAGAATATCGTGCTGACATGACCAAGTTACCAAAGCGTATTCAATGCTTCGTGCCGAACGGGTGGCTGGCGAGCACCTTTTTGTTGGGGTATGAGACCTGCATCCTCATTACGTGTCCCAACCATCGTATCCTTCCGGCCTTTATCATCGTCAGAATGTCTGCTTCATCAAATAGCTCAGTTAGCTCGTGGTTAATTCTTCACTCAACATAATATGCATCTCTCATCACTCAAATATGACGAAAGTTGTTGACGTCTTTCACCAGTATCGTCCAAGATTAATTGCCGCAGACGACTTCTGGACGCATCAGAGCACATCATATACTGCATTTCGTTTCTTGGTGAAGTTTGGTGGAACTTGGGAGTTTCTGGAGTATATTCCTCATCAAATCTTAAATTGTTAACCAAAGTTACGATAATACTAGAACTCGTAATAGAACGGCTATAACGGCTAAGGCCTCCAACAAGCAGGAACTTTATGTTCGATGCATTGATCATCAATTCGCGTTTAATCGCGTTTTAATCAGATGTACACTTCACAGACCGCCTAAGAGATCCTAAGTCCGTCCGTCCGTGTATGGTCTCTTATTAATTTCTTGGTATTGCTTTTTTTTTTGTTTTTTTTCAACCTGTGGAGCATTAATCCGCTTTGCCTTGAGGATAATATGATTATAATTGCAATTATGCCTGGTTGATTAAACAAAAAAAAAACCCAGGCTAAATAAAATAATTGGCAAGATTTATTATGAACTTCAAGTAGTCCCGGAGATACACTACTATACCAGAACGGAAAGATTCACAGAAATTCGCATACCTCGAACGCCCACGAATATCGAGTCGTGGTTTTTTTTAAATTATTTTGTTGAATAATGTTTATGCATTTTATTCTAGCATAATATAGATTTTAACTTCCAACTCTACAGCAGCAAAACTTCCAGAAAGATAATTAAAAAAACACTTCCAAGATAGTGTCTCACCTACGACGTAAGGATGCACTAAAGTGTACCGAGCAGATCGCGAAAGTCATCAAACATCAGCATCAGTGCGCAAATGGTGCGAAAGCAATTAATCGCAGAATGTAATCAGCTGTGTGTTGGTTAGCGCAAAACCAAACCTAAAAAAAGCACAACAAAACACTAAAAGCACAAAAAACAACGAGCTGTAAACAAAAAAAGAAAAAGGAAATCAGGATCCAGGCGCAACTTACCGACGGTGTAAACGAGAATCGATTTCAATTAAAATGTTTCACTCGACTGACTGAGTGTAGCCGGGTGTCGGCCGGGCGTGAATCACCCGCCACAGCTCCTCACAGCTTTCGCGACAAATTATTCGTCCGCACACACGTTACGGCCTTCCCTGTTCAGGGGCTTGCGGAAAGGGCAGGGGAAAAAAGGAGACATGCCAGTGTCGGAAGGATGATATTGCAATTTAATCGAGCTCAATAAATACACGGAGCGAAATGGCGGCACCAGTATGGCCGCATATGGGGCGGTGGCCGACGACCTGATCTCTGTTATCTACCAGCCGATCGATCTCCGGACACGATAAATCGGTCGCAAACCTTTTGCCCGTTGGAAACGTGCGTTGGTTCACTAGGTTTTAGTAATTTATTGAACGTTGGGTTAGCACCTGGATCGTTCCCTTTCTTTAGCCGAACCATTCTCATAGATGCATTGCCATAGACACAAATTGCCTCAAGTTGAAATTGCAACCGTGCTCAGGAACAGCAGGGCAAAAATATTGAATTAACAGGCACAAGATACATTGCGATAATGAGAGCATTCGGGAAGTACAATTTGCATAGAAAATGAACGAAAAAAGTTTCACGAACAGCAGAACGTTACGGTAGAATGTCCTTCACCGTGGTACAGAAACCCAGCAACCACACAGAAACAATCAAACCAATCGTAATTGCACATTGAATGCCAATATTTACGATGTACTTTTATGCACTTAAGGATCATGCGTATATTCGTTTGTTGTTTTTTTGCTACGTAGCTGTCCCGGTCCGAACATCGGAGGACGGTGCAATAAAATAATATTTGTCCACAACAGAACAATTGCACAAATTTCAATGTCGAAAACAACTCGCCTACACCCGAAGGATACATATTTGCATTTGCAGTAGTAAACCGATATAATGCATAAGCACCGCAGATATGATGAACGTTGACGTTCGCTTACCGTTTCCTAGTTGCGTCTATATATTCGTTCGACGAAAAATATTTACACAATTGTTTTGCTGATGCTAGCGTGTCCCCGTGTTGCCGTGGAGCTGCACGAGGCCAAATTACAGTGGAATTAATTACGATGCGTTTTGCGATCGTCACCGTGCGGCGAACACATTTTAATTATGATAATGTACACGATATAATATTGATGCGCTTGATAAAAAGGGCAATTCTAATGCTATTGACACAGCGAGGGACCAATCCACCCACACCCAAATGCTGCTCAATGTCGGCACGAGGGATGGCGTTACGGAAGCAACATTTCGTTTGAACGACAAAACTTCAGAGTCTCCATAGTCTTAATAACGAATAACTCTAAGAAATTGAACTAAGAAACTTTTTAAAAACACTAAAACAGATCTCCACCAATTCTATTGTACAACTTGAATTGTCCAATAAATCTTTACTAGAACGTAAAACCCCATTAATCTAAACCTCTTTTTTCCACAGGTCGTTCTTGTAGCAAAATGGATGCCAGGTGGGGTGCGATCCCAACCATCAGCAGCAGACTGGATTATATCGCAACGTCACTCGAATTGATCATATCTGCTGGCGAAGCATAACGGCAGCATGTGCTTGCAAAAATCGTCCGACAATAGTACCGTTAAATTTGCCGTATCTATAAAATGGACGTAGCGAAGGTGCCCAGGATATTGTAGAGAAGCGAAACAAAGACAATGAAAGTGGACAGTTGCGAGGTCAAAGGACTGAAGTGGCTAAGTGTTTCGTCTTCTCCATCTCCCCCGTTCAGCAAAATGATGCTAGAAGTTGTTAAACATAAGTTCAAAATTTTGATCCATAAGTCGATATACAGAGATACATATAATTCGCAATGTCTAGAATAACATCTTTCTCTGCCACAATTACCTCCGATGTCGGAAAAATGGGAATATACGACAAAAACAAGCAAAGACACCACATCTTCATCAGTGACGCTATTGAACTGTACCAACAAAACAATTATCGATCGCCACGTTCCATCGCGGTCGGAATGCTTCCACCAATTGGTTGCCTTGTTGAATGTTTAAAAAAAACTTCTAGCGATCTGGTCTGGCCGTACCCGAGTAACCGTCGCCATGACATTCGCGTTGTTGCACGTCTCATTACGTATGTCTCGGAAGCTCAAGCTCTGTCATGTATTCAGTAACACACAGACATACCGACGCACACTTGTTAGAATGGAAGGTCAAATGTGACCCAACAAACATTCTCCCCTCCGTCTCACCGCGAGCGACAAGCAAGAATATCTTCCACGGTACCAGAAATCAAAATTGATCGGAACTGCAAAAGCCTGATCATACCGAATCCACGCTAAGAACGCATTCCAACGCAGAGCAACCTCCAACGTTGAATCCAAGTTCAACAACAGCAGCACACGGAGTACAGGAGTTGGTACACAACGTACAACATATCACCTCCAAATCAATATTACGGGTGAAGTAAACCGGTGGACCGTTTGGCACACGTGACAAATAACGCTTCGGTAACGGGGTTTTAGGGTGGTGCGAAATTCGGCAGTTACCCCTTCTCATCCGGTTGACCCTGAACGTAGTTAAGCCGCATCGTACCGATGCACGGCACGCAGGATCCTTCTGTGCAGGTATTTTGTCAAAAAAAAAACTCCTTCCGAGTCGGTAATGGGCAAACACGTGCGCCGGAAGAAATACACCCAAGTTGAGTTTTGATTGGAGGTTTGGTTCAATGGTTTATTTCTTTATCTCACATTAGCGTTGTTGCTATGAGCTCGGGAAGGTGTTTGAAGTTTGAAGAATTTGTGATAGAAATTAAACATGGATGGTACCATTTGTTTTCGATCAGCAGAAGGACATATAATCGATCGGTACGAGTTTAGCATACGGAATGGGTCTTAAGCAGCGTATTGTTAATCAACAAGGTGAATCGAACGACAACACCTTAATTGATTTTCTAACTCTCCGAAACATACAAAAAACAACCGAAACAACATATCAGGGTGCGGACATTTTTCATAACTTTCATAAAAAAAGATGAACTAAACACATTTTTTAAAATGTCAACCTGCTTGGTAAGGTTTCCCCCAGAACTCATTCTGATGTTCCCTCTTCTAAAGCACGAAAGTTCAATTTGTCTTCCGTGCGTATTGCACATAAATTCGTACAAAAATTGGAAAACCCCATGGACAACCCCATGGGACGGTAGTTAAAACACAAAAACCCGCAAAAGGCACCGGGTCAATAACGACACCAACATGCCACCATCAGCTGGGGCAAAAGCCCAATCATACTGATTGATCTGAGCAACTGACCGACTTCAGGGCCGAAAATTGTCTCTCGAACCGTTTCCCCGCCGCACGTCGGACGAAATCATACCACCTGTCAAAAGTGGCTTTGCACCGTAATCCTCATGCGCCAAAAATAAAAACGAGTGGCTGAAAATGTATACTCTGTACCATTCCGTTGGTCATTATCATGGAAGAAAAGCTCTGCCCTTGACAGTGAACTTCGAAGGCGAGGACGAGGGCGGTACACGAAGCTTGTCCGCACCCTTTTATTAACGGCTTTTGTTCGTGACCGAGAAAAGGTCGTAAAGTGGGAGACCCTTTTTGGGGAGGAGTGAACACTTTTTACTACACAACGAAGTAAGAGCGATACGTAAAACGGGATGTTTTAGTGAAGTGATATAAGAAGAACCTGACCGGTGCTTTGAAAGACATAAAAAAAAAATCAGAAACATGAATTAACAATTTTGTAAGTGCAAATTGAAATGCTTTTGGTCTGTTTCCACGTTATCTATTTACTAAACTAACATAACCCGACCATGCATGAACGAATTTTAGCGAAACGATCTGCATGTACACAGTTCGGTGAACATATTTTAAGCCTACGCTAATGAAAGAATTGGACATGGAAAAGTTGTTCTGGGTTTCCCGTGGTCGAGTTAATGTTAAAATTCTTTCATACGCATCGAAACAAACCACAATCGCGATGATGATTCATTGAATCAAGTGTATTCTCCCACGCTATCTCGTCACTTCGACTTACCGGACTGTGAGAGCGGCCGCATTTTGGAATGCAATGTAGTGAGCAAGTTTAATCGAACCGTATGCGACTGAATATCGCTGGTTGCCTACATTTAGGCGCGTGGTTCGATAAAGTATAATACAGTGATTGGCCGTTTGGTTTGAAATAAATTTATGTTAGGTATTTTTTTACTAAACGAAGAATTAAACAAAACATTCCTTCTACAAATCTGTAAAATATATAGCAAATAATATAGCTATTTGTACACTGTCCACTTCAATCAAATAATGTTTGGTTTAAATTTAAAAAATGGCAATTTCGATAACTTTGCTGCTCTGTTTATATGAACTTTTTTTGTTTCTTCCACATGTCAAAGTGTTAATTAGTATGTTTCAAAGTATTTTACTAATATTGTGATACTTGTAAATAAATTATGATCATTCTTCATTATGATCTTTACGCACCGTAAGGCATCTGTTAAAATAGTCAAAATGAGCTTTTCGCAGCTTTAAAGGAAACCGTGTGAAAACACCGTAAGGCATAAATGTAGGTAATTATAGCGCCTGAAAGGATGCAATAACTGTAATCGGTATTACTTTTAATAGTGTTGGACAGGGACAGTGTTAAAAACTTTAAGTCTAAATTTATAGATTAACCCCTAAAAGAAAGTATTGTGACTATTCCTAAAGGTTAATGATAAACGTTAATTTTTTTCAAATTGATTTGATTTAATTATTAATTAATTAAACAATGTATTAAATTTCATGTTATAAATAAATATAAAACATTGAAAAAAGATAAGAGGTAAATGTAATCTTGTTTTCTAACTACATTCTTTATCGGACAACGATTCCTTGAACTCAATAATTACTGATGACAAAATCAACATCGTACTACTACGACGTTTTATCACAACTTTATGAACTAGATAATGAAACGAACAATGACGATTAGACTCGGTACAAAGTGAGAATTGCATGTCACACGACAATAAGGCACACATCATTACATCTTTCACTGCAAAGTTTCGTGTTGGCACTAATGAAAGATTTCACCATTTCAAAATCCGTAACTAAATGGTAAAGATTACACGCAAACAGATTAGCAGATTGCTTCTTTGCTCAGTAGGTCAAAGTTTAACGCATATCGGTTAATGAGGAAGCTACAAAATTTAAAACCACTGTTATATAAAAATCGGTTCACAAACGGGGAAGTGAGCGGATTCGCTATCGAATTCGCTACGCTACATATTTAATAATGCTCCGACTCCGGTACTAATCGGCTGGATGAGCACAAAGGACGTGCTTCAGACGCAAAAACGCTGCGATACGCTACGTGTACACGCTACACTGCCTTAACTTGGCAGGCAATCAGGTAAACGGGCAAATATTTCGACAATCGTTTGGCACCACTACCCACCCACCCGGTAGCAAAAGCATGCAGCAATCGCAACAAAAGTAATTTCAGCGAGTTCGACAATTTTCCAGCACGGCGTGGAGAAGGAAGTGGTTTCGTAAACACTCATAAAACGTTAAATTTCCCATTA
This sequence comes from Anopheles funestus, assembly GCF_943734845.2. Taxonomy (NCBI): domain Eukaryota; kingdom Metazoa; phylum Arthropoda; class Insecta; order Diptera; family Culicidae; genus Anopheles; species Anopheles funestus. Next base: position 24,973,139 of record NC_064599.1, on the reverse strand, counting down.
GTTCGACCAACGTCTTGTATTAGATGGTGATGAACGCATGCAATCACACACGCTCCCACTAGAAGGTTCGATGTAGCTGAGTGAAGTAAGTAGCGGTTAATTCGAAGCGGAAGTTACCGAGTAATGAAACCGTGGCATCAAGGCAGCTTCGTCTTTAGCGTCGGTAACGCTGGTTGTTCTGGTACAACAACATCCCTCTATTTTGCATACTTTATATGACGATAAGCTCCAATAGAGCACAACATGCAATGAGCGCAGATCAAGGACTAGTAAAACTAATAGGATAATCATCATCGTGGCAAGAGGGAGTAGAAAATGCGCGATGGCAAAAAAAAAGTTGTATAAAGTTTTACAGGAAGGTGGAAATTTAACTTTAAAAACGTTAATAATTTTGAATTTCAGTTTGAAGTTGGCTCAAAATCTGTCATATCCTTAAACTGCTTCTTTTATGACAGTGGAATCTCGGATGTTCTGGTCCGTCACCTATTGTTTTTGTTGATTTTATTTATTTTTGTTTTGCTTTATTATGTTCATATTAAGAAGATGTCATAGTCCAGTGATAACTGGTCGCGGCCTGGAGGTGTATCTGTTAAACGGCCTCGGTACACACGACAAAACCGGGGATCAAATACACACGACAAACCGGACGGTTTCTCGTAGCAGGGACAGACTTTCCAGCTTAGTGGTAAAAGTCTTCTTCTTGGCTTAACGACCGTACAGGTCACGCCGGCCATTTCTGGCTTACTAGACTTATTTTACCACGTAGCCGGATAGTCAATCCTTGCTACGGGGGAACGGTCCGGATGGGATTTGAACCCGGTCCGGCCGTGTGGACTGGCGCCGTTTATCACATGCACCACCGGACCGCCCCAGTGGTAAAAGTAAATAAACTAGAAATAGAAAGTAAACTTGAAAAAAAAAATAAACTAGAAATGGTAACCTCAAAGGTCGTCAAGCTAAGAAAAGAGACTCTCTAGTGATCCCAAAAAAGGGTTATTTTTGGGATATTTGTGTAAATTGAAAATTAAAATTAACAAAAGTAAGATTAAACATTGTGTTGACCTGAAAAACTGAAAATTGACAACGTTTTAGCTGATTGTTTGAACAATTAGGGTTTCGAACGTTAAAATAAACAAACAAACTAGCATAATTTTTTAAGATAAAAAAACAGCTACGTATGATGCTATCATCATCATAAAATGATGCTATCATCATTAAAAAAAAACAATTTCGAAGAGTTGAAATATATTTTATTGTTTATTGCGGATCGTACTATAGAATATATATGTAAAATTCAGGGTTCCACTATTATAGAATTATTTACCCCAAAAAATAAAGTGATGAAAATGAAACGTTCCAGTCAAAATGGCCGGTCCGGTAGTTTTAGTGTTAAAGTTTTGAATTGTGTTTGGGGTTATTGCTACACTGCTTCGCTTTTCGGTCTAATTTTATCGGAGTGTCTCATGAACTTTGGCTTAAGTGTACAGTATACGCTATAAACAGCCCAAAAAATTGATTAAGTAAAAAAACTTGAACATTACACAGCCCCCTTTAAATTAACTCAATTTGTTGCTTAGCTTTTACGGGCCAATAGATGTATTCTCATTTCATGGCTTACGATTGTGCCGTACAACAGTATGCTTTAGTACCTAAACTAGATGAACTGTTTCTCATTCACACAGCGATGAAAGGGAAGGTGAAAATCAAACACAATTTCCCGCAACTCAATGCTACTCGGCATAGTTCGTCTTATTTCGACGCTTCGCCCCGATGGACCGATCAGCTAAAGAACATAAACAAATGGTTTACGCTTTCTGAAACGGGTATTTTTACGCCGGTACTAAACTCTTTTATGCATGGTGGAAATATTCTGTTGCCATTGTTAAACACGTAGAGAGAATCAAGGAATGTTCAAAAATAGTTTTCCACTACCGCTTTTCCCGCAAACGAAATTTGAAACCCAAAAAAAACAGTTCACTGTGCGATCGATTTTAGTGTACAAAAGAAGATGGAAAGTTTTTTTTTATAATTTTTATGCTGCTTGATTCCCGCTTTGTAAGCAACATCTTGGTCATCATCATCATCATTTATCAATTACAAGTTCCATCACCGCACTAGGGGATGTTACACCCTTCCATCGGTACATTCGGTTTTACTACACATTGAACTAATTTCTCTTGCTCTTTCACTGGGCTGAGGAGAGAAAAAAAAGATTTCCAATGATGAATACCAAGCACATGGGCCCAATGTTGGACCAAGGTTAAACATCGTTTCTGCGTTCACGCAAGATGCAAACAAGCTTCACGACGTGGTAAAACGAGGATGAACTGATTTTCATCCCGTTTTTCAGTTTTTCTATCAAAACTAACGGACCATTGAAATGGACACATTTTTATGTGAGTTGAGAAAAAAATAAATAGACAGAAAAAGAGAATGATTGTTACAGATCGGGGAAAAAATGGATGTGCAAAGAAAAACAAAACTCCATGAAAACAAAAAAAAAATCACTGAAAAAGTGAATGCATGCAATCATTGCCGAAACCAACATTTTCAGTGTAACCCGCCGGCATCATGTACACGTGGCTAACGGCTCTCTCTGCGCTTAAATGTTTAAATTATGCTGAATGTTTGAATGCACTTGTGCCACGGCCTTTCCAGGTGGTGCATGACGATGATAAGCTCTCGCTTTTCTTCGCTCCATTTTCATCACACACACAGACAGAATGAGGCGCAGCAAGGTAAAATGTGTGTAAGGAAAGTTTTACTTTAAAATTTAATTTTCACTTTTCCACAGGTCGTTAGCCTCGTTTAATGACAACAAGAAGAAGAGAAGGGAGTGTGGGGCGTGCGGCTTCTTTTGTCGGTCGGCGGATAAAGGCAAATAATTAAGAAATGATAAAGGAAACGGAAACGAGCAAAGGGTAAAATTTTGCTTCGGAATGAAATGAAACAAATGATGAAGATGCTGCTTTTTGTTATTTTCGTTTTGATAAAGTACATAAAAAGTACCTTTGCAGGAACATTGAAGATGTAAAAAAATATGAAAAAGGAAATAAAGAGTGATTTCTTTAGATTAAACGAGGACATTATTTTCTAAATCAGTATATTAACTAAGTATTATTTTATTACTATTTTGCAATTATTAAAAATTTCATCCTCATCTTACTCTAAATAAAAACAAAAAGCATAATAACTTGCACTAGCGTTGTTTAATTTGAAGAACATTTTTTACATTCTACCCACGCTCGTTTTTTGTCTATAGACAGAGCAAAAGCTCAAGTTGCTAGACACGAAAACGGCCGAACAAATGGCACCGGCGATCAGCAATTCATGGAGCGTGCGAACCCACAACCTTATCAGTCCTTAGACTTTCGTTTACCTTAGCATATAATCGAAAATTTAATTATTCATCCTTCAGTAAACTCCGGTCCGGTACATCGGATGTGCTATCGTGAATGTCACGTGGGAAATTTAGACCAAGCGACCTACATCCCTCTCACTTCAATGACCTTTCAGTACACAACTCCTTCACTCTATACAACAAAAGTGAATAAAGTTTAATTTTACTTTATGGTCACCTTCCATCTTGTTTTGCGTTTTTGCGTTCCACATCTTAATTTTCCAAGGAACGGCTTTTTTTTTTTTCAAAAATACATTCCAAGCGCACCGTTAACGAAACCATTCGTTCGGCACGTTTGACCCAACCCGAACCGACGATTTTATGCAAAGAAAATAGCACCCAAATAAGCGTTCAAAAATATGCCACGAATATTTTCCGGTGTTTCACTATCTAGGTGAAGAGAAGGAGGGAAGAAGGAGATGGTGGAATTCTCCTTTCGGTCGAAAACTTTCCGAAGCATCCAAAATCGCGGGTTATACTCTGTTGCATATTTATCTTTATGCTGCTGACTATTCGACTTGCTGGGTGTTTATGCTTCTCGCACGAACACCAACCCAACAACACGGCTCAACAACACTGTGCAACAGCTGGCATTTTAGTGTGTTTTATTTTTGTTTCCGATTTCAGAGACTCGTTTTGCTCCCTTTTGTACTCTCCCCTCAAAAAGCACCCTTCGACAAAAGAGTAAACTTTTTTGTTTGGAATTTTGCCTTTTTGGACAAACGTACACACACGTCCAAATGGGCAGGCACAGAGAGATCGGGAGCGTGGATACTGAGACGGTAGACCAAAGCCACTGTCGAGCACATTGCGTTTGCTAGCTGCATCTTGTTATTTCGGTCGGTTCAACAGACAAATTGGCGAGGCATGCGGCTGTTGCTTCTCATTAATACCGATGTCTTTCCCGCGCGGCAGTAGTTTGCTCTACTTTGCGCGATTACAGCGATGAGCCGAAACGATTGTACGCGCACATTTTTCATCATCCTTCATCGCGGGTCGTTGCACACGTGTGCCGCTCGGTATTTAGCCGCCACATGGTGGAATGTTGGTATTTGTTGTTTGATTTAAAGATCTGTTTGAGCGAAGATCGCTTTAGAGAAGTGGAGATGATTTCAATACGCTTCACAAGCAACCACAAGCGCAAATGCAAAAGAATGCACTTTCCAGGAGATATTCATGCAAGCCCACTGTGTACTTGTGTGAAAGTGATGTTTTGCTGACGGCAAAAGGCACATTTATCGTTAGCAAACGCGTGTTCAAATAAACGATTGAATGGCGAAAAGATATAACTATCGTATTTGACTTTTCCGGGATGGAACTGCACATCGTGTAAGATACAATTATTTAATGGGTGTACAAGAAAGTTTTGTCCTTAAAAAATTGTAGACTTTGCCGTGATTTTTTTAAAGGGATTACATTTAAGGGATATCTATCAGAGACCACTTCGTTTTTAAAGATTATTAGCAAACTATGATTTTTATTTTTATTCATGAGCAACGGCCTGCCCGTATTGCTAAAACTGTGAATTTATGATAGAGACAAATTCTGGTCTTTTGTAATCAACAACAAATCTTGAAAATTTGTGAATTTTTCCACTGTTTCTGCATGGATAGAAACAACTAATTGTCGAATGGTGTCAAGTCTAGGTTGTAACGAGAAGGTGGAATTTTCTATCCACTATTCTTCAAGAAAGTTTTGTCAGAGTAACAACATGTGACCGATGACCGATTGACGTGATGGAAAATTACTGACTGGTCTAGTCTAGTCTAGTCTCATATTCTAGTTGAGTTATCCTACATTAATTTATTCGTTCCAATCGAATTAGGTGAGGTTGTTAGCGTTCACCACTGACATATGATCATTAGGAAGCGGTTCGTAATATATAACTCCATTGCTAGTCCCACCATATGCACAACATGACTTTCGACGAGTGAATAGTCGTTCAGATTGTCCACCCGATTTGGTGTATGTCTTTTTTTACTTCTGATCCAAAATTTTTGTAGACCAAACCACAAGTCTCATCCACATTTTTGATCGTACCAAAGAAAAGATAAAAATGGAACGGGGAAGCGTGAGCGTGATGATTTTTTTTTTCAAAACAACAAATTATGTCTGATAGTACTGCCTGTTATCTACCGGAGGTGTAAATTTTTGTAAAACCCTTGAAACTTACTTGTACACCTAAAATATCGAAAATCAAAGATCACCAAACGAGAGAAGATAAAAAAAACTACACAAACCGTTAAGACGATCGTGCAATAAACAAGATCACGATCATAAAAAGGTGAAAAATAAAATTATTAGACCGTGATTGATAAAAAAAAACATTAATTTTCACTGCGAAACGGGCTTTTGGTTACAGCTGGACGCAAAAGTGATCAGATTAGAAAAAAGAGCATGTCGCAATCGTCCGGTGAATGGAGTTTACTAATACGCCTTTTTTAAAACAGACACTAATGAGTGGCTAAACAGAGGGTATTAATTTAATACGATGGCAACAGCAAACAAAAAACGATCAAACTATCTTTGCAGTAGATTAATTACTTTATACGGCAGACATTAACATAGATATGAATCTTAAAATTTTAAGTTTAGTAATGATTTAGTTAAGTGTTTCTGGCACTTAACAAAAAGTTGTAATGTAATCCTTACATACTGTATAAACAGACAAACATTAAATAATACTTACGGTTCCGCTTCGATTGATTTCAATTTGGCAACGTAATTTGACGGAATGTAGCCTTCCTGTCGTGTCTTTTTACTTCGAGCTAACCACCAATCACCCTGCAAAAGAAAGAACGAAAAAAGGAAACGTGTTAGTTGTTGACGACTCCAGAAACCATTAGCGTGAAGATAAAATCGACAAACTACTCAAATCGGTTGATCATCGATCGATTCATTAAAGATTCGAAATCAGCAATTAGAATAACGAGAGAACAAACGGCTTTTTAGCTGAGGGGAAAGCAATATGTGGAAAACGAAGCAGTTTGAAAAAACATAAAACGAACGACGGATGGGAAAATAGAACCGATCCATTCACACAGCAACAGAACGCAACGGATAGTTTTATGTTGTACTCTCTTTTACGCCGATCTTTTGAAATTATTTACTATAAAATCGAACATTTTCTTTACACATTCCGAATGGTGTTTCTACCACGTGTTGGGGGTTTTTCCGTGTGGCCGTGTGTTCGTATATCACCACCACTACAACCTCAAAGCGACATTCAGAATACACATTAAGTTGTACAGGACCGAGATGGCCCAGTGGCTAGTGGAAACGAGCACCACACAACTGTTTTTGCAAACCGGAAACAACCACTTGTAATTGCTGCCCCAACGGAGCTTACAAGTGCGTGTGTTTGTGTTATGCACTTATTACGAACGTTGCGTTACGATTTGCAATTGCCACCCTCCGCATCGGGGTTGGATGACGTGCGCGGGTGCATTACTTTTTTTTCAGTGGAACAAACATTCGTCAACAAATGCAGCCATGCTACTTCCTACACACGATAGACTTCTGGAAAAGTGACGGAGCAACTCAAAAATGTTGTATTTGTCCCGGTTTCCCATTGATTAACAATTAATATCATAAATAATAAAATTAATTGAATCACATACAAATATCGTGCATTTAAAACATAATTACAAATGAGAAAAACAGAATGGTTGATAAATAAAATGTTTTTGTATTTTATTCACAAATCCTTTAGAATTACCGTATAACGTCGATTATCAGACTTCATCGGGACTGGTCGAATAATCGAACGGGATGGGTAAACATTTTGCAGATTAATGAAATCAATGGTCTAATTTAAATGTTGCAACAGTAACGGATTTAAAATTGAATATTTAAACAAGTTTTTCATAAATGTTGTTGTTCAACATTGTGTTCAATGTTGTTCAAAATGATAAAAAAGTACAATAAAACATTTATTTTTTCTAAATATTGCATGAACTAGTTGTTAACTATTAAAAACAAAATCTAAGAAAGACATTTTTAAGCTAATGTAATCTCTTTCTTTAGCTGGAGAAATAACTGAAAATGTGCTTCGCACTAACTTTCCACCACGAATCTTTCGTCGACCGTTTCTCGTCCCTTTTTTTGACAGAACATATTATGTACATTACATATGTGTTATTTTTAGTAAGAATTCTTACTGTACATTTTATAATAGAATTTTACTGATTTAAAAATTACTTTTTCCACGATTTTTCATGTGATTACAAAAAGTGAGATGGAATTAAATGCAAGGGAGTTTTTATTAAGTTTGTTATAGGTGGTCTATGTTGTAAAAGAGATTTGTAATTTTAAACCATCCGTTGTTGAAGACTTCCCCATTCAACGACATCTACTTTGCAATTATTGTGTCAAAACGTCTTTTGAACTGTCATTTCCAAGTAGTACGGATTATCCGACACCCAGTAAATTTTCACCCGGATAAACGCCATTCCACTGCATTGCGATAACGCATGTTACATGAAAATGTAATTATTGTAAAGCGTTTGCCATACTGCAAGCCAGCAGTAAAACTACGTTTCTATTGCCTCCAATTAATAAAATTGTAGCAATACGGCCAGGCCGTTCTTTATGAAAAAAAAAAAAATTAATAAAATTGTCCCAATAAAGTTAACAAATGTCTACACAACAAGCGTCCTCTTTTATGTGTCAAATTTCTTCCACACGTGTAGCAAAAACAGGCTGTATTGTTTTACACAGTGAATTATATTTTACACATCAATGCTTATTGTTGCAAATCTATTTATGGTACGTCCTCGTCCTCACCAATTCAAGAAGAAACATCAGCCTCATTCACGCAACTTCCTGGAGAATGGGAACGAACCGGGTGGACAGCATAACATACAAGCTGATTTCGCAAACGACCTTGCAAGTCAGTGGTCAGCGCTATATTTTATCAACCCCATATGAACCGTATCAAACCAACCTAGGAAACGAAACGGTTACGATTCGCTTTTTTTTCTTTCCCTCGTGCAAAATGTATGCAATTGTTGCAACGCTTGTTGATCATTGTCATGCATTCGACGGTCTGTCTTTCTTGACTCGTTTCTGCTTCGCCAGTGGGCTTTCCGTCTACTTTCCGTAGCCGAACAAGTGGTGGAAAACAATGCAACAGTGCACTTTTGTGCACACCTTCCACACCGTGAGAACTAACCCAAACCCACACGGACCAATGCTGGTGACAACGTGTTACTGTTCCGTTTTTTTCCTGTTTTGTTTGTTTGTTTGCTCCATTCTTTTCTCATTCGATAGTCACCTGTCTTTATCTTATTGTTATTACAGTACAGTTTACTTTTTATCAACACAAACATAGTATACATTTTTTTTATTTTTGCATATACACAGTTAATTGTTGTCAACAGGACAATTGTTGTACTGTCCTTTGTGAGAATGTTTACTGTTTGTTAATATTGATTATTTTATAGCATTGTCACCTCGTCATTTTATAGCATTGTTCCTAAAGCATGGCATAACAACCTGGCCAATGTAAGTAAAAAGAATGTCTGATGTCTGTTATGAGTAATTCAACTCCCAGTACACGCAATTTCTAATGGTCCAATATCGTCTTCTCCCTTTTAAAAGTTTGATTAATTTTTTGTTAAATGAAAGTAACCATGGTTAACCCCCCAAAAATTATGTTAACGCAATAAGCACATCCTTAATATTTAAAATGATTTTTTATCACTGACATAAACCAAAATTGGATATATATACTAAAAGAATGTAAATAATAGAAGAGACTGCTGCCTTCCCTTACCATGAGGCTCAATCAATGAGTAGTAAAAAGATGGGACGTCACAGAGATTTCGGCTTCTTCTCGTTGTGACGTCATTGACCAAGCAGACCAAACCAAACCGGAATGAAGCCGAGCGATTTTCATACAAATGAAGCACAAAATGACAAAGTAGAAAATTCATATTTCAAGCATCTATTCTCATTTTTACTTATATTTTAAATCACAATTAACATCCCTTTTTAATCTCAATAAACTATTATTGAGATACAAATAAAATTGTCACAACACGGCGAAAATAGATAAATAACATTTTACAGAAGCAATTTCAAATATCAATTTAAATATTTTAAAAAAACTTACTGTTTCTAATCGGCTAACTTATTTTTGAAGCTCACTGTCAATACTGAACCGGATATCCATTTGTCACGAAAGAACATGCGATCCAGTTGGCATCAGAATGGGCTAGCAAAGCCGCTTGAAACAAAATGGTAGTGCAACTGTCAATCGACAAGGATGACCACGATGGCTACTACCACGACCCATTCGGGTTGCTGAAGAAAGAGTTTAGCAGCGACAAGTAGAACAAAAAAAATAGAAATGATACATGGACCAAACATAAGACATAAGTATGTAGCAACAACAGACACAAACACAAACACATACAAAACAATATATTCAATAACAAAACGCTTCTCACACACCGATCATCTGCATCAGTGGCTGTTGTGGCATCGATACAGCAAAGTACAAAAGTCACCATTCGGCCAATGTCGAGCGTGAGTGGAGTGGTCTTCCGAAACCGGTTCCTTCCACCGTCATCACGTTGACGTGGGTCTGAAACATGGTCGATCGGAAACGTTCGCATGTAAGATCAGGTGGTACTGCCACTCAATCGCTTATTCGCTCTCCCTCCCAAAAACATCAAGCGGACTTCAAGCATGTGTGTTTGAAGTTTCGGTTTTATCAAACATCGCCGACGCCAAAATATATGCAAAAGTGACCAAAAGCCAACAAGAATTGGCCGTGCTAGTGTTAGCGACAATTGAAAAAATAAACTCCACCTCGGAGTCAAACCACATACAGACTCGCACACATTTATTGGTGCCAAACACCATGGCGGGATCACAGCTATGCTCACTTCTTCCTTCCCGGGATGCAAACCCTCTAGCGCATTGTTGTTGTTTTGTAGCACTGATCCCACACTAATACATACACGTGACGCACACAAATGTCGGGGGGAAGCACATCTTAGTGCGGGAAGTGCAGTTGTTGGTTGGTGGAACAATCGTGTCCGTCTCGACATTATTATAGCCGTACGCCATTCACCATCCAGACACGGAAGGCAATAAGCCGCACTTGGCAAATGGATACACAACAGCGAGCCAGCATGGTCGCAAAAAGGAAAAGTCCGGTTTGGACGGAAGTTAGGCTGCATCTGCGTCACTTGCTTCATTCTCTCACGTTCTGCCGGGTAGGGACGGAATACGATCGCAACAGATTGGGTGGCAAAAGATAAGGAGTCGGCAGGAGAAAGCGCTGAGGCTAAGAGAGATGACGTTGTTTATGTCAAATTAAGCGCATAAGAATGCAAAACATGTTTGTTGCTTGTTTGGCTTGTGAGCGAAACTGTAGCATATGAATAATACATTGTGGTTGTACTTATTTTAATTTTGAAAATTTATTACACTTTACTATTATTAAACATCTTTCTGCGTGGCTTCATATTAAAGAAAAAGACTTTGAAGATCTTGAAGATGTTAATATATTGGACAGCTGAAGGAAGAATTTTACAATGAGATTTTTTAACAAGATGGTGATGCTGCGAACGAATTGGATTTTGGTGAAGAAGAATTCTTGAAGAATTCAGTTATGTAGATTTCGACCAGTTGCATCCTAGTAATAGAAGTACTGACGTGCAAGATCTAGAACTAAGGTGAGAAGTCAACAGCAAGGCACAGCGAACGTGTACACAGAATATCAGAGAAGTTCCGGAATTCCCTAAGACCCGGTAATGTCTCAATTTCAACAGAACCAGCATGTACTTAGGGTGATATACACTGATCGTAGTGATCATGAATTATGTATGACTGGAAGCTGTTGAAGATGAACTAGAATCTCATAAAACCAACGAGGTAACTACCGAAGTCTAGGTGGGTTTTTCAGGATTGGATTACCAAGAAACTACTACTGCCAGTCGGAGTTCAATGGAAAATGCTTATTTCAACAAATGTGTGTGAAAACACCGCTTCTACCTGAAGTTCCTGAAGATCAAACTTCTCTTGGAATATCAGTAATATTTGAGGATAGCAAAAAATGTGTTATAATGGCAATGAATCTTGAATGTAAGAATTTAATTAAACATCATTTTACGCGAGACCATATTGCACAGAAAATTTAACAGTACAATCAATTTCAACTTTGGATCAACTAGCGGATACTTGAACGAAACGATTGGACGCTAGTCGATTCGAAATATTAAGGAAGATACTAGGATTAAATAATCTAGAGAGAGTATAAACGAAAAAGGCTTTGAACCATATAAGATTTTGAAGATTGCAGATTTGAAGTTGTTGTAGTAGACGTTAAAAACGATCCTTATAGAAAGGATCTTTTTCCTTCGATGATTTTGATTTTTTCAACATCTTTCGACGAGATGAGTTTCTGAAATAAAATACTTCTGTACTATTATGCTTAATAGCCATTTACTTTAAGCCAGTAGCCCATAACATATACATAAACAGCATAATCGAGTGTGCCAAACAAACCAAAAGCTAGCTGGTGTCTGGCCATGCGGCGATAAATTAATTTCATTCACGCCTAACGCTACCCAACCAACCAACGGTAATCGATCCGCGGCTCACTGGTCTTACATTAAAAATGCAAAATGGCCGCACTTCCGTCCATCCAGCGACACAAACCAACTCCCTTTCGGGTTAAACTCACCACAAGCAGCTGAAAGTAAGTTGTTTGACGCTGTTGGCCATAAAATTAGTGTTCGACCACTTTGGGTAACAAAGTATGGTTGTGGTTCTGGCCCTGATAATGCTATTATTCTTCCATGCTTCCATTCTGTACGACACACTGGTACGAGATGAACGCACCGTGTGCAAAGGTCCCAGACTAGTCATGGGCATCAACGTCGCATATGGTGGTGCATCGCGCATCAATCCCTGTTGGGGTTTTCCCACGGGAGAATATGGTTTATTAATCGTTCCAACACGTACGCTAACCGCATGCATATGTAAAAATTAAACTGAACTATTGCATCTTCATTTGTCTCAACTGTTTCTGAATAATTATCGCTTTTGCAATGTGATTTTGAATTATTAAAAAAAATATATATTTTCTAGTTGAATCTCATTTTATCGCAAACACCTCATCCTGGTGTTTTATTCCATCGAAACAGCTCTTACTACCATGAAGTAACAAAAAAAGAACAACATTATCCAGCCGAAGGAGAAAGTAAAATGCAACGTAGCTCACTTTCGTTTCCCTTTTACACCACACGACCCCATCGTTAGTGCGTGGCGGCGTTATACTCTTCGGCCGGCAGAGGAACTCGCTGCCACAATCCGTCATTTAGCCCGACCATTATCTAATCAACGCAACGGGTCCGGCGGTTGATGGTTAGGAGACGCAGCCGAGCAAACGAATGCGCTATATGCGTTGGAAAAAGCACGGCAAATCAACGGGCCTTGCCGTGCTAAGCGGCGTCTCACAAAACCGTCCGATATGCAATCGTGCGACTCATCGAGGAGGGAGGAAAAAGACGAGACTCACAACACAATTTGATGTCCGACGATCCCGACGGTACGACCAATCATCATCACCCAACGGTTTGGGTCGGTTTTTCATTGCAAACTTGGAACGGTTTTGCTGCCGCACGGACTTTTCTTTTGCTCCCATTCCGCGCTCTTCCGTTGCGCTTTTGCGAAGTACCAAATGGGGTACATCAATTCATCACACGGGGTGAAACTTTCGTTTCCGGTGCAGACATGGACGTCCTGCATATTGCTCATCGGTGCATACTCTGTACATTGCTTCATCAGTGCGTCATGAGAAAATTATTTCTTGGTCTTATCAAGATATCAACACGAACATCTCAACAAACAAACGATTGCAAATAAGATAAATATTTTGAATAATTTAAATAAGAATGAAAAAGAAGGAAAGAAAGAGAGAGATGGAGATTAATTAATAAATAAATTACTCATTTAATAAATTTTGTTTTTTAAGCTCAACTCGAGCTGAGGAATCAATAGGCAAACATTTTGTAAAAGCAAACCATTTTTCAATAAACAAAACTATGTTTTTTTTGCATTTAATCCCTTTATACAATAAGGATATCTTTACATGATGCACTTTAAATCGTTTTTTGCAGCTCGCGCTTATATTTTGACATTTGGCAGTTTGGATCATAATGATGAATGGTCACAATTTACATGGACATACATAATATAACAATAGAAGTAAACTATGTAATTAACATCATGCACAGAAAGATGAATGCATATACAAACATAATTCATTATATTTATAGTTAAATTAACATTTATCGCATTTAGTAATATAAAAACAACATTGACAATACATTTTGTGTAATGTTGTCCAATATGCAGATGGAGCAGAAAAGCGTAAGCAGCAGCAACGTCCCATACAGACACGATAAAGCATGAAGTCGCTGAGAAGTGCGAAATACAAAAATCATTTTTGAGATTTTTGGAAAAATAAAAGTAACTAAGAACCAGAACTAAAAGAATTTTTAAAAAATTGAAAGATACTTAAATCTAGTAGTAAATCGTTGGAGATTATCTACATTTTTTAATTATGGACAAAATGTTGAACTTCCTGATCTTGGAAATATATTTATACGAAATAATGGTGGACGTTGGCACATAAAAGCAAAACAGAAATCAATTTAAAGAACAAAGTTCTTGAATACAGCCGGATCTCAGTGGCCGGGATATGATAGCCTACCAACTCACTTCCAATTCGATTGTTTGACGGCAATTGCAATGAAACATGAGGAAGAAAATCATGTTAATCAGTCATATTCACTAGCCATGATAACCTTGTAAGTAGGCATGCGACTTAACTATTTAGGTATAAATTAATTTCTTATCCAACAAAACAGACCAAGTCACAATTCGTGACTGTAGTACTAATAAATCTTGCATAGAATATATGTTGAAAATTTGAAGTCAATTCAATCTCTTCTCTGAGAGAAATTCTTTATCGATTTTTTGCAAAATATTGTTTTAAGAAAATCGCATTTGAGCATTAAACATTTGCGTTTTTGTATGAAGATTTGACTTTGTAATTTGCTCGTCTAATATTTCGAAGTTTTTACCTTATTCGAAAAAATTACCTTATGTTTATCTTGAAATGGTGAGTGTACATCTCCTCTTAGTGACATAACAACGACTTCAGTCACTTCTATTTGTTATATTTCAATGATAACTTCACAATAAATTAACCTACTTTATTTTAAATACAGCATGATGAGCATTATTAAGCCTACTACTGGGGAGTTTTGATTACTACTAAACAAACAAAAAAAACCGTTACGAAAACAAGGGAAAATAACTGTTCATAGAACCTATGCACACGTAAAAATAGAACAGAAAACACCAACAAAAATCAATACTTATTGCACACCAGTCTAGACAACCAGTGGCTCGCGTACGAACCGCAAAACAGTGGTAAAATCTTTCCACAACCGTTACCGACCAGTGAAGAAGTTACGGTTCATTGCAGAACACCGTACGGCCGTGTATGATACATGCAACATAAAGCAAAATAAGTGTATTTGTGCAACCCCAACGTAATTTGCCCGCCCCAGTGCCCACACCCGTTTGCTGTTAGCTTTTGTGTGTTTTGCGTGGATTGCGATTGTGGCAAATGACGACCGGGGCGAAACTGGATTCGCAA
Organism: Anopheles funestus; assembly: GCF_943734845.2. Taxonomy (NCBI): domain Eukaryota; kingdom Metazoa; phylum Arthropoda; class Insecta; order Diptera; family Culicidae; genus Anopheles; species Anopheles funestus. The sequence continues at coordinate 24,958,053 of NC_064599.1, read as the reverse complement.
CTGATAATGTTGCTGATGATTAACAGCATTATGCTTTAATGATCTTACTGTACGATACGCCGGTTGCTGCTACATGGATGAGTAAATTAAACATACACTGAGGATGTTGGAATTTTTGGAATAAAACAGGCGATATGACTATGCCATGAAACATAGTTATGAACGAAGCATTCTTAAATAAAAAAATGATATCCAAAAGCAATATGATTCAATTGTGTACTGGAGTGATTCGCTTTAAATCGAAAAACACACATAAAAATGACTCATGGATGTGGAATGGGTGTTTTGTGGTCAGCAAATATTATAGTCAGACATTTTACTAAATATAGAAATATACTTTGTATAAATTTTATTCAAAAAAGCAAATGTGTAACTATGAAATGTTTGTAAATGTCTCAAATCATCGAACATGAAAATAAAAAAATAATTTGCCCAACACATGCAAGAACATTAGTAAACGAAACAGCAAAGAGCAAAAAAGGTAGTAAACAACAACAATAGTAAGTGAAACGATGTTTTTTTACTTTAACTATTTCAATTTCTTGTTTGTTATGTTCATGGTCTGATGAACGCACCTAGTTGCTTGTCACCAAACTATGCCACGGACGAAAATGAGTTTTTGTTTGGTCACGGATGAATTGCCTTCAAATTAGTGTGTGCCTTTCGAGATTCGGTTTTGCCGTAGCTAAAAAGCCTATCCGCTACACTGGTACTATCAACAAAGTGTAACAAGTTAATTTTGCTAAACAGCTGGGCTCTAAATTGGACGAAAAGCCTCACGAAACGTTTGCTGTGTTCTCTTTCGGAAGCATCGATCAGGCCTCGCGGATCATTGGAAATTAGTATCTAATAGTGTTCAGGATCCTTAATATAAATTATGAGCAAAATTTATGAAATTAAAAAAAGCATTTTTTTATGATTTTTAATTTAGTCAATGTGACTCCCATTACAATTAACTTCTCACCCAGATAAACCTAAAACAGCACGATGTTTTTTATGAATCTTTTCACTACTATTTCACGCTTTTACTCAGGCTGCGCCGACTAATGACTCTCTCTCTCTTTCTCTCTCTATTTATCTCTCTCTGTCTCTCTCTTTCGACTAATACAAGAGTGAAGCGAATAAAACATTTATTTTTTTAAATCTAATCTACAATAACTTATAACTCCAATAAAATAATTTAAACGCAAAATGGAGTAACAAAACAAATTTATTCAGTCTTATTGAGTTTTTGACATTCCAAAACAATGAGTAACTAGTTAACGTAGAGTCAAATTATTTTATTTTATTATATTATTATTTTATTGTATTATTTTTTCATGAATTACAAAAAAGAGTAACAGATTTGAATCCTTTTTTGCCACTCTTGTACTCTGTTTTAAATGACTGGATATAGAGAAATATTTAAATTTTGCTGACCCTTGGCAGGAGATTATTTAATAGAATTGTTCAAAAATAAATAACTCATGTCATCTTGTCAGCAATATGCCCAACCAATCAGAGGATCGTAAACGTTGCAGGAAAGCTCACAACCCACATTCACTTTCGATCACACTCAACACGCAGATGGAACGAAGTTAGTTTTCGGCCGTACAGCAACGAGAGAAAAAAGACAAAATGGGTATGAAAGCGAATCATCAGAAAGATGTAAAACTACCTCGATTCAATCTGCAACACTTTTCATTTCACAGATGAAAAGAAAGACCCAGCAAAAAAAAGAAACACTCTTCTGCCTCAGCTTCGAACCATTAGTTACTAATAATGTTAATGGACTGCCCCAGTCAGTGATGCTTTGACGTGGTCGATTGGAGTAAGTCCGCGCGAAATGCCTTCGCCTCGTAATTGGCGCCACCTGTCGTGAACCCCCGTAGTTGGCAACACCAGGGTTTTGGCACACACAAAAAAACCGATAAAAGAAAACGGTCAGCGTCCTATCAGGACAAGATAAAGGGAGAGGTGAGAAAATCAACAACGAAAAAAAAAATCATTAACAAACCAAAACGCACTATGCATCAATGCGATTATACGAGCTGCATCAACGCGTTATCAGTCGACAGGTATTGCAGGAGACAGTTTGCTCTGAGTTTGCAACTGAACACCAGCCACAGCCGATAGTTTATCACAGATTCGCATTCAACCGTAACCAAATTGAAAACAACATATCAGCTCGGCACGTGGGACTCCGTTGGATGGAAAACTTTCCCTTTCCAACCATTCGATGCAATTGGCAGAAGAAGCTGATATGTTGAGCAACAAGTGAATAGTAAATATTTACAAAACATTTGCCAAGAAGCAAACAAAACGAAGAGAAAACATCGATTCGAACAACATAAAAAAGTGAATATCTATTTATTGCTACTCTTGCGAAATAGATATTCTTGTTACAACATAAAAACATTAAAACTTAGATTGATTTTTAAAAAAATATTTGTACAGAATTGAAGCAAATAATAAAAAAAGGTTCGAATATCGTGTATCCAGATGACATTCATCCGGGATGTCGGATTATCCGTGCATCTCGGAAATGACAGTTTCAAATTTGGAAATGACAGTTTCAAATGCAAAACATAATTAACAAAAGAATGTACACCTGTTATCCGTGTTATCCGCTTATCCGGCGATCGCTGAGTCGTGATGAGCACGAATAATCTGTTTTTTTAATTTGTTACAAAAATCGCATGGATTGCGATATTAATTCATTCAAATCAAATAAGTAAAGCAGGGTTTATAACATTGAATTATGCTCCTGGATTCGACGTACGTGTAAATTCTAGATACGCTAATCTCTGGAATCCTCGTTAATGGTGTATTCTAGGGCAATACGTATATATATTTTCTATCTCTATTTCACATCATGATGTAAACACCGCAACATAACCATACAACGAAAATATGCTCATCACCATCATCAGTATCGAATGGAATGTGGTCGATCAAGAGCCACATCCGACCCTCATTATAGAACATTCCACCCATTCCGTCCGAATGAAAAAGAAAACAGTCAGCCTATCGTTCTTCATCCCTAATGAGGTTTGAAAGTCCCTCCTGTTAGAGTTCTCGTTCTTCCATTCGCATTTGGCTATTAATGCAGGCCAACATGGTCGACCCGATTGCCAGTGATCAAAGTTGCGAGATCGGACGACGCCTTTGGGATAAAATTAACCTCCGAAGCGGAACCAGATGGCACCCGCGGGTAAACCATTGCATATTACATCGTCGTTAACGTTGACTGCTTGATCGGGGTTCCGGCTTCTCCGGTTAGCCGTTCTCTCAACTGTTTTGTCTGTATTACGATCGGTCGAGACGATGATAGACAAATTATTTACATGCGATACGATGCGGGATTGGGTCGGGTTCCAGTTGCACAATGTGCATTCGTTTCATTTTATGATGTTTACATGTGGACAACGAGAACTTTCAAAAGGCATTTCCACATTGACAGGAGCACTTTCATCACATTTTCTTACGCAACCACACTGGAGAGGAATTTTGGTCGTTGAAATATCTGATAGTAATTGTTATTAAAGATCTATTGCTTAATTAAAAAGCCAACAATATCTAACATTTACAGGGAAATACAAATGATAAGATGCGGAGAGCCTACTGGGCAAGCGAATATGAAATATTTATCTTTAGCGAATCACCCCAAATTGATAAGGAATCCCGTGCAATTGATATGGAATGTCAGATTCATACGATTTTCTTCTTATGCACGGTACGTGTGATCGTTTGTTCGTTACACTGTTAGTTTTTTTTTTAATTTCCAGCTTCAAATTGATGAAAACTAAGCTTGTTGCTATTGTTTATTGTTAATAATAATTTGTAGTCCCTGTTTTGGAATACATTTGTATCAAATTTCATTTAATTTTTTTTAATCTCAACTCTTCAATTCTACCACATGTAAACAGCCCGCTTGTTTGACATTCCATATCAATGGCACGCAATTCCATAACAATTTTGGGTGATTCGCTAAAGTGGATCCTCCGCATCTTATCATTTGCATTTTCCTGTATTACAAGAAATTCATTGGAACAAAAAGTTCAAAAGAACTTTGATTTATCTACCTCTTGTCAGATGTTCTTATGTATTGCCTAATTATTTAAAAATGAAAATGTTGTCATCAAATCATGAAATAATTTGTACAAACAAAAATTTAAACCCTCATAAATGCTATTTTTTGTGACAAAAATGAAATTAGGTGGTGATTTCAACGAGCGATTTGTGACCAAAAAACAAGTAATAATGAAACAACGGAAAAGAGCAAAAAAACCCAACTATTAAAGGTTCCAAACACTCGACCTTACACCAACGTTCGACACGGATTTCGTTACAGCTCTCTGCAAAGCCAACCCCAAGCCCAATCATTCCGCCAAAGTTTCAGATTACCGAAACCAACTAAAACAACACCCAAAAACATAAACATATGCAACGCTGCCTATGTTTATGTGAGCTTACAGTGCTGTCGTTGTGTTTGCTTGGCTTAATCACGAAGCTCTGATCGTGTCCATCATGATCAATCGCATTAAGGGTTCCGAATGGAAAACGACGCCGGAAAACAACAAAGACGATAGAACAAACGAGCACATTAACCGCGCGTATACCCGCTGGTGGACCTTAATGGCGCAGATTATTGTCTTGCCAGTTTGTGCGTGTGTGTGTGTGCGTTTTTGGGATTGTGTTCTATTCACTACCACCGTTGAAAAAGCCCAAAATTTCAGTTCCCACCCTAAGATCCGTGCTTTTACACACAGACGGCGTTTCAAATACAACTTTTCATTTCTTCGTGTATTTGTTGCTTTTAATGCTTGCGGGATAATTTGAGATGAAAAACATTCTTGACTTATGCTTCACTCCCTTTTTCCCGTGTGGACAACAGGTATTTTCGTGTGCGTGTGTGGGTATTTGTTTATTCCTCTTTCGGTTCATTTCTTTACGATCGCATTCTTCCACTTTCATCATTCCACCGTTCCCTTGGGAGTTTCGTTTCCTTTCACTCAAATCACAACATTGTGTTGCGCAGAGCAACGACGAGAGATTGGTTCACTTCAGAGGCTTCCTTCTCAACACGGGTCCTTCCACGTCCATCCATCTCAAGGAAACTTCCGTGTGCGAGGTTTTTTATTCGATCCTGCACACATTAAGGCTTTTTATTCAACAGAACGATCATGATGATCTTCTCGTGTGGTCCTTTCAAGTCCATCGGTTCAATTCCCACGGGATATCTTGTTCTCCCTCCCCACCCCAGGGCAACAACTTACCTGAGTATCGTTAAGAATCTCCAAATGTTCGCCCTTGCGGAAGCTAAGATCCTCGTCCGTGCGCGCATCGTAGTCGTACAGTGCGACGAAGATTTTGGCCGTACTGATTGAATCGTTGCCCGGATCGGGCAGGGCCGGCATTGGCTGACGGATTGCTTCCTGTGGTGGTGTCGCCACCGGATTCCCAGCCAGCACCGGCTCACTATCGATCGGTCCGGGACCGATCGGATCTTTCGGATCGGCCTTTGCCGTACTGCTGAAGCAATTGCCCATTGTTAATGTAGCAAAATCACCAAAAAACCCTTACGGACACACTTTACCACACAAACCGGGATGGTTTCGTTTATTCCCTGATTTTCCTATCACCACACGTGTAGCCTACTTGGATAGCTTTTTTTCCACTCACAAACAAATTCCACCTTAGTTTCACTTTATTTACCAGCTCATTAAAAGCTTTTTCTTAACCTTTTTATTGGTTTTGGGTTTCTTTACGCTCCGCACACTCTTTTTTAACACTTTCTTCACAGCACTATCAATGCGGTGATACTACGACACTGCCATTTCAACCACTGTTGGCTAGAGCTACGGTACAAAACATTGAAAGCACGTTTTTATTTGTTGGTTTTTGCTTTCTTTTGGAAACATTTACCACGGCCAAGTTTATGGCTGCATGGTTCACTACGCATCACAACATACACCCGCGCACAACCAGTTGACACACAATTACATTTCACACACAGAGGAGCGCCTCTACTGCTGGAAATGGAAGATATTTAACATTTTCTTTAAATAATTTAACACAAAAATTAAGTAGCTTGATTCACACCTGGGCGAGGTCGAGAAGAACGCCCCCGTTACACCGGACAAGAGTGGGTGGGTGTGTTTGGTCTATTATTTTGGAAATTCTTCACCACTTTTAATACACTCACACACGTGCAGAGGATTTTGATTGTCATTTCGTCCATCAAAGTAAGCACAAACTTGATGTTTGTTGCTTTGACTCACTCGAAAATGGTCTGTAGATTTGTGTATCAGCATCCGACTGTTTTGCTAATCAAAATCTCATTGATTCAGAGAACAAGAGAGTACCAGCAAAACGATACAGGTTCTCCCGCGAATGACCTCGAAATTTTCACACACCTTAAATGCAGCTTCCGAAAGCAAAACAATCGAAGGCTAACTAAAAACACAAAACTTTCTGTTTTAATGAAAATTCTTAACTTTTTGTTTGTTCCAAAAATGATGCCAAAAAATAAGAAAAAAAAACAACCACTCGTGCTGTGTGTTTCACTTGACTCATGAAATTTCCTATGTTTTGTGACTGTCGCGTCCTTGTACAAAAGCTGCACCAGCAGCACTGCTTATATTCACTGCCAAAAACTTATGCTTATCGTGTACCACACATACACACAGACTCACGCAAACGCACGCACAGAACAGTAAGCATTAAAAACACAATAGAAAACTATGATTTATTGTACGCTGAGGAATGCAAAAAATGCATCCTTTTCCTACAGCCACTTGTCTACTCGTGATGCCGTATCACACACTACCGACACTGTATTTTGGATAAAGCGAGAGCGTTCCTTTCCGCTCCTGTGTGTGCTGTGCGGAGTAGAAAAAAAGGGAATCTACTCCTGGTTGCCTTTTGCTGCTGTTGCTGCTGCTGCTGCAATCACGCACCCCAAACACATACACCTCACTCACACAGCTGAACGCTTCCTAGCCGGCACGCACACACAGTTGCATGATTCAATCGATTGCTTTGCAGGGGTGGTGTATGCTGTCTTCAATTATTGAATGAATAGCAATAGTTAAATGAAAAATATGCATATGTGTATAATTAAACAACTTAATCGGAATTAATTATTGTTAAATTTCTCTTGTTTCTATTTGGAACTTTGATTTATAGATCGTTTTTTAAACTTCATGAAGTTTCAGTATGACTAACCCTGCAATCTTGCAATTCACACATATGCACCCACACACACCATTTTACAGCTACTGTACGCTCTATGTGCCCCCTTTCTCGTCGTTGTGTCGTGGCTAAACCTTTTTTTTTTGGTCACTTTACAGAACCTCGAATCAACTAATTTCTTCTGCACCGAAACATAAACACGTAAATGCACTTTATTGAATTAAAACTAGCGCACATGGTCAGACCGAAGTCACCCACAAGTAGCCCGGATGTTGGACAACATTCAGTCCCCTTTTTGGGGCAACACTACCGGGAAGATTTTCACACGCACGCACGGGACAGGTTTTCTTTGGCCTTTCACCACAGAACTGAGAGCCGTGTAGCATTAGTGAAAAACAACGATGAGCGTTGGCAATTATTGACCAACTCGCAATCATAACCATGCACTTTCACACACAATACATAAGAAAAGGGATTTTTTTTTTCATTCACTTCATGTCACCACCCCAAATGGGAAATATTTGGGCGACCGCGGCCCATCATATCGCGATCCACACGCACAGCTCCCTGTCAAAATTGGATTCAATTCTGGAAGCCACGGGGAAGCGACGATGTTACGCACTCAATGATATACCATTTTAAAAAACGCACCAATGATAAACTTGATTGATTTCTTTTACCTCGTTCACGAAATTGCACGGCGCGCCCACCAATTGGTGTTGTTTTCTATTCTCTTTGTGAATTTTGCTCACGTTTGCACCGCACGCTGTTCCGCTGGGCTGCTGATTTTCTTTTGACCTGTTTGGTCTGGTTTTGTGTTTACTGATTGCTTTTTGTATGCGTGTGTGCGTTGGTTCGGTAGGATTGTGTCATGCAAAAATGTCAACTGTTTGTGGGCAGTTTATAGTGGGGTGTTGTGTAGCTTTAAATAGATAATCGAAATTTTTCTATTGGAATTGGCGTAAAACGAACGATTATTTTATTGGAAAGTACTAATTCCGTAATTTTTTTCGCTCTTGAAAATTTTCTTCCAAAAAACCTGCTTTAGTTTCTTCGAACAAATTGAAAAGAAACACCGTTTCGTTTTTAAATATTTGACCCGCTCTAGTACTGCACGGAACAGCTGTCATTACTGAATATTTGTAAACATACGTTCCTACATACATTCTCGTAGAGAAAATCGGCGTAGAAACTTGTTAATTATTTTCATATTGGATTTTATTGGTTGATTCTGTAATTAAGGCTCAGTACAGTAAATGGTTTAATCGAGAAAATCTGTTCATTTGTGAGGAATACATCAAAATGCAGACTCAACCACAGTCTGGTACGGCAAGCTGGATAAATTCACCTCCGGTACGGTATGAGGCAAATCCGATGCACTTTGCTACAACAATAAAGATTGAAAACGCACGAAACGGTAGCATTGGGTTAGATAGTACCGGAATCATACCACACATGCAAATAAAAAAAGAAAATCAATCGCAGCTAAACAGTACAAACACAGAAGATGTTCCTTACGAGTTTGCAACAAATGCAGATACAGAAGAGGATACGATGGACTACTCGTTTGTTGACGAAATTGAAATAGGCGAAACGACGATCGTGTCCTCCCTAGGTGAACATGTGCAAGTAAAATTGGAATATATTTCAAACGATGACACTTCTGTGGAACAAAAGATACAAGGCGCAAATATATCTTCCATTCATGAAGGTAAGTTTTTGTTGCCATTAATTCACTTTTACAAAAAAGCTTTATAAAATCTGTTTACTTTGTAGATCGACGCATAACAGCTGCAACAAATATGGAACGTTTGCAGGAGAATAAAAAGCTACCCTTCAAGTGTGACTACTGTGAGTTATCATTCTTTAACACCCGCCAGCTGAGCAATCATCGACGAAACCATCGGCTGGAAGAGTGTCCGGTTTGCAAGAAAACGGTCATAGTCCGCTACCTGAAGGAACATATCGCACTAAACCACCCGAAAACAGATGTACTGCCCGACAAGCGACTGTACAAATGTGATCAATGCGAGAAGATTTTCCACTGCAAAACGCTTCTTATCGATCATCAGCGCAACCATCAAACGAAAGAGTGTCCGATTTGCAAACAGGTTATAAAACTGCGCTCGCTAAACATGCACATCGCTCGAAAACATTCAGCCAACGTGTCACTCTCCGAGCGACATGCATTTCAATGCGATCAGTGCGATAAATCGTTCGTGTCGAAACCTCACCTGGTCGATCATCAGCGAGATCACACGGTGAAAAGCTGTCCGGTGTGTAACGTGAAGATATTGGCACGTTGTTTGAAGAAACACATGGCCCGAAAGCATCCACCCGGTGGTGGAAACGTTAGCTTAGTTCGCTTGTACAAATGCGAATGGTGTGAGAAATCTTACGCTAATAAACGTTCGCTCGTTAGTCATCAAGCGAACCATGAACAAATGGAGCTAAGTGGTGAATGAACTTAAAGTTTGTTGCACGAAATAAAGCTTCTGCAGCGAGCGTAAAACTGTTATTTACTCGATACCAAAAATGAATTGGTAAAAGGTTATTTTTCCACTGAATAAATAGCCCCTAAATTGCTTTATTTTCATTAATTGTCTTTTTTGTGTAGCTTTGCAGACCAATTTTCTAAGCCCCTAGCTTGATGAATTTCTTCGTAACAACTAAATCCCTAAACCAACGTAACAGACACGATTCTTCCCAAAGGATTTCTCTACTTTATCCATATGACCGCGAATCTTGCTCTTGTCGCTGTTGTCGTTCCTGTTGCTTCACCAGCTCGTAATAGTAACCCTGCGCCCTTATCAAACTGTCATGTGTGCCCACCTCAACAATCTGGCCCTGGTCCAGCACCACGATCACGTCCGCATTACGAATCGTTGACAACCGGTGTGCAATGATCAGCGTCGTTCGATCGAGTACGGCCGCATCGAGCGCACTCTGTACGACCGCTTCACTAGCCGCATCGAGTGCGCTGGTCGCTTCATCCAGAATAAGAATCGTCGGTTGCTTTAGTAACGCTCGCGCTATTGCAATCCTTTGCCGCTGGCCACCGCTCAGTTGAATTCCACGCTCACCCACCATCGTATCGTACCCGTCCGGCAACCGGCTAACGAACTCGTGCGATTGGGACATTTTTGCAGCTTCCATCACCTCTTCCCGGGTAGCATTCGGTCGACCGTAGCGAATGTTTTCGTAAATGGTTGTGCCGAACAGTACGGGCTGCTGTTCGATAAAGCCGATAAGCTCGCCCCGTAGCCAGCTGGGTGAAAGGTGGCCCAACTCGTAACCATCTATCGTAATGCGACCCGCCGTCGGTTCGTAGAAACGTTCCAGCAGTGCGGCGACGGTAGATTTTCCACTGCCACTAGCTCCGACCAGTGCCACCGTTTGACCGGGACGAAGCACAAGATTGAAATCCTTCAGCACCCGCTGGTTGGGTCGAGTCGGATACACGAACTGTACTGCTTCGAAACGTATTTCTCCTTGCAAATTGCTCTCCGGGATGATTAACCCATGCTTCAAGTCCACCCTTGGTTCTAGGCTAAGAAACTCAAACACACGAGCACCGGCCGTCATGCCACGAATTACCGAACCGAGCAGAATGGAACCTTGGGCGAGTGAACGCTGCACACCTTGGGCCGCCACCAGGAAGGCCATCAAATCACCGGCACTGATGGAATTTGCCGACATAAAGTGACCACCGAGAAGCAGCGTGGTCAGTACCATTCCGTTAAGGCACAGGTTGCTTAGCGCCTGAAATACGGCAATTCCCGCTCCAAGCTGCTGAGAGATCACGGCCGACTTTTCCGTCTCGGCACGGAACAGTTCCACCTCGCTGTACTCGCTAGCACTGGCTCGCACTGTCCGTATGTTCGACAGCGCTTCCTCACTCACCGAGGTAGCCCGTTCTGACTGGGCCTGGGACTTTTTGCTTAGATGGCGCAATGAACGGCCGAGCAGGGAAAACATTCCGACCGCTAATGGAACCGATACGAGCGCAATGCTGGCCAACTGGGGCGAAATCCAGAACAGCGAAATGCCTCCACCGACGAGCTGGGCAAAGCTTCTCAATCCTTGCGAAATGCACTGCTTAAAGCTGGATTTAAAATCTTGTACATCCGCCGTCAGGCGGTTTACCAGTTCGCCCGTACGGTTGTGGTCGAAAAATTCCAGATCCTGTATGATGATTTGCTTGAACAAATCCTGCCGTATGGTGGCTGCCATCTGTTCACCGATCTGGCTGAGCAGTAGAATGTACAGGAAGGTGAACCCAGACTGGGCCAAATACATCGCAAACAGCTGCAGTGCTGGACCTCGCATGTCGCGAAAGAAGCTTGCAGTGTTAATACTACAGGCAGAGAAATGGATGAGTTCCTTATTTTTATGATGCGCTATGTTTCAGTGAATAATACTTACTCCTTCAGGCTACTTCCAGCGTAACGGGCAAGCTTGTTTACGATCACACCAAGCAGATTTGGTATTTGAATGTTGAAATACGCTACGGCGAGAGCAGCCTGTAATTCAAAAAAAGGTTATAAAAGGTTACAACAAATTACTCGTTGTGTTTGCTTAAATTCCTCACCAAAACTGCACCAATCAGCTTTCCTAAATGATGCTTCAGGTAGCGCCAAAATTTCCACCAATCGAACCGCACCGTCCCATCGTCCAGCACACTTCGCTGACCGGCCAACCGATTTACGGACGCTTCACAGTGCACAAACAGCTTTCGGTACTGATAGCCAAGTGTGAAACTTATTGCAGTTCCACCAAGCAGCACTTTTATCAGTCGACCACCAACTTGGCTGCCCGTTTTTGTAACCGTATGCGAATGGCGCACGGCACGCTGGGTAGTGTTGCGAAAAGGTTGCAGTAATCCGGACCGTCCGGTACCGAACGATTGAATCGCTTTTCGTACCAGTACATGCTTACTATCCACACTGTATGGGGAAGATCTAGAATCGGGGGAAAAAATGGAACCAGGGTTGAGGTTATGCAATCCCGTACTGTGCCACTGGTATCAGCTACTAACCGTAACAATCCCTGCCAGCAGCTTTGTCGATGTGGGGACAGTAACAACTTAAACATGCTCACAGCGTCCACAAAATCACTTCCGGCGTAGCTCGAAAGCTACCGATTGCTTCCTCGCAATGATACTTCTTGTCGTATCGGTAGAAAAAAGTGCACAATATTGCGTAGACTGTTTTGATGTTTTCTTTTTTGATGTTTCTTCCCATATACATGTCAGAAGAACCGGTGTAAACAACAGCTGACTGTCAAAAATGATACACTGCGTATTCGCATCGGTCATATCGTGTGACACGGAAAGAATGCAGGGCTATGCTGGGGCGAATTTGATTTGTAAATTCAAATACAAATCAGTTGAAAGTTCCGTTTATTTATGAAAATATTCGTGATATGTCATGACGATGCAATCGACGCTTTTCATTAAGATTATGCTGGTTGATGGTGGGAATGCTGGTTGATCAAATGCTTACGCGACTGCAATACATACATGAGAGAAGTTTTATTTATTGAATATTTTAAATATTCACACTTTTAACTTTTTTTCAACACAACGAACGATTGGATAATACATGGAAAATGCGTCTGATGATTAAAAACCAATTTTGAGCTATTCTATGTAATACAGTGCTGTATCAACTTTTTTTACTAGAACTAGAGCATTCTGTGGCTGATCTATGGTGGCAATCATATTATTAACTGCTTAATAGTGACTAAAACAGGTACTCATATTAGTAATATTGATATCATATTTGTCTTAATACTTAATAGCAGTCATATTATCCTTAATAGTAAAACATAACATATCTACTTTTGCACAGGATCTCATTCTACAGGATCCTTCTCCACAACTCAAGACCCAATCATTCTGTTGAGCGTCTTCTTGCTGAGGTCTGTTTTGGACAGAGATACCGTTACCATATAGACAAACAAATTCTCAGGTTGTGGAATGACTAGTTGACAATTATACGCGTTTCTCAGTACTATTATCAATTATGATCTTTACTCGAAAAAAGGCAATAATTGATATTTTATATTACATTAATGACACGATCATTGGTTTTGTTTCTGTTACCATTTTTATCGCCATTGGTTTAATTTTTATCTCTTTAATCTCCAGTTTGATTGCTGAAAACTAAAGTGATTTAAATCATCGTTATTTATCAACCTCTGTTTTGATATATAGTAGAACTTTCGCATAGTTCCATCCCTGATGGCCCATCTCGACATTTGTCTAAAAAGAATCTTGAGATATTTTGTTGCCCTAGTTAAGTTGATCATTATCTTTCTGCCCAACCTAGAACGAATCGTGGCCGTATTGCTGCATATGTCTGCATAAATTAAATTAAAAAAAAATAGAATAAAACTTTTATTATCTCATTATTTTTTTAGAATTTTCCACAAGGTAAAGATCACATCATTGATTCATTTTCGGTATGCTGTTTGATAGCCATACACCATTTTTGAAGCGATCTTTGATGAATTTGTGGGCATATATTTGTACACAGTATACAATATCGTAATTCTCTTGTAATTGCATCCTACTGTTTATGGAAAAGACGTGTTTAAAGTTCCAATTTCAAAGTACTTTCGTAACAAATCAGGAATCTGTGGAACAAAAGAAAATATAACTTTAAAAAAATCTTAATTCATCATATATTACACGCTTATATTAATCAACAACAATTTATCGAGATCGACGCGCATGAAAGTTCGAGGAGCACGAAAAATGCGCGATCCCCTGTTTTTTATTCAGTGCAATAGTTTCAACAAGAACACAATCATTACGCCTAAAATTTTTAAATTTCTAAAAAAACACCCCCGTTGCAACATAATTCAATATGCATTGTTTGCAATAGTTTTCTTTTATTGTAATTGAAACACCCAAATTCAATAGCATGTGGAATGTGCAAACTGCATACAATTACAACTAGAACTGCATCCCGTCCACAGGCTGACACATTCTCCATATGGTTGCAGGTTGTTGACGATACAACGCCTAAGGCACACAAAATATTCAAATTCAATTGCTCAATGCGTTCCCCTTGGTGACTGGCACACCGGGGGTAATAAGTGGGAACTGGCTGAAGGATTTTTTTTTGCAAAAAATATCTTTTGAAAATTAAATAAATTCCCATAACTTCACATGGTGCACCAAAACCCGCAAAAATCCTGGTCAACGGTTTGTGTACTCCACAGTGCCACAGTCTGGACATACATACCGTTCCGATGCACCAGTACCACCATACAAATACTTGCTGCTGGACGATGGGCTTTCCGGCAAAGTGGTAAGCAAAAGGAGTGAATGTGGCAGGCTTGGCTTGGGATAGAAATATTATCTCCCATGGGAAATTCGAACGCTGCACTGTGTGTGTGTGTGTGTGGTTTGGTCTGCATTATGAGTGTAGTCCGTTGGGACTGTGCACCCCGTGTCTGGCATTGTGGGAGGAGAACATTTAAAGAACACACCCCACCACAAACACACACATCGAACCATACGCATGGGGGCGATGCGTTTCAATCTAGCCAGAAATAGTTGAATGCAATTCCTGACTTCATTGCCTTTCCACCCCGGTTTGGAACGAGGGGAATTGGTGGGTCGAATTTTTCCCATGTTTATATGTTAGTTTTGTAGGTTCATGGGTTGTGTGGTATGGAACCGCACGTTGACACACGGCCTTTTGCGGTTGGTCGCAGCGCGCTACCCTGAAGGGACGCAAATGTTTCGCACAAATACGGCACAAAAGCCGTTTGCCTACATCCTACATCCAGAAAACCACACCGGCACACTAGGCAGGCAGGCACATTTGCACATAGTTTTGGAATGCATTTAAATAGAGAACTTTTCCCACGGGGCCTACGGCCAAACCGAACCGAGGGTAAGCGTATCGATTCTGGCGGTAGTATTGCTGCTGCTTTCGGGGGGTTTTTTTTATTCATTCAGCAGCTGAAGGATGGCAGGCAGAGCAACAAAAAGAGAAAGGTAGAGAAAGAAAACACACCTCAGCAGAGTGTCCAACCGTACCGGGAACGCGTCACGCGTACGCGAGCAAACAATTTCGATACGCATGAAATGATATGAAAATATTCATAATACATTTCAAATTGACATATTTTCCGATTTTGCAGAGAATGCGGACACAATACAAACCGGTGCGTGCGTGTGTGTGTGCGTTTGCCGGTTTGGGGGTAGTTTTTTTTTCGTCCTTTTTCTTATTCAAGGGTTGCGGCCCCAAACACATGCGACGCAGCTTGAGTTCGATTTTGGGTAGGTTGGCAAATTCATGATCACATGGTACCAATATTTGTGTCTGTTAGTCGGTGTGTCTGTGTGTGTATGTATGCTTCCATTTCCGATCAGTCTGCACTTCGGTTAGTTAGTAGCGGCAGCTTGATTTTTTTGTTTAATGCAATCAGTTCAATATTTTGCATTTTGTTGTAGTGTGTTCATTGGAGTAGAGTGTGTTTTTTTTTGTTTCCCCTATTTTATATGCCTCATACAAATATCAGCTGCAAAGCAGAGGGTGATTTTTTGTGTCCTCTCCGTATTGCACTGGCTGTGTCATACATTTTTGTAATACGGATCGGCAATTTCAGGCTACAATGATTTAATAACGATCATTCAAATGTTTCCGCGTGCGAACAGTGGAATGTGTCGGGCCCATCCCGACAATGTACGGTGCTGATTGGTGGATTATTTTATAACGATTATTTTATGGTCGATGTGTAGAGTAAAATTTCACGTTCGAAATTAGTGCACAAGTGTGCTTCATATGATAATGGTATTTAAGGTTTAAAAAAATGATAGATTTTTTCTGTTTGTTTCGGTAGAAATATGTTAATAAATAAAAATCCTTCACCGTGTGTATTGTGTTATTGGGATTTTTTTAAACGATGTGACGGAATCGGTTTCTGTTACGATATTTTTCATTCGTTGTCCGTTTTTTCTTTTTCTTTATAGAAATATTACTGTTTTGAATGAAGTGGAATTCCGTTCCCACATTGCATTATTATGATTTCAGCAATTTTTTTGTAAGAGATAAAAAAACTATATTTTTATTGTACAACTTTTTTATCAGTATTAAGTCTTCTGTTTTGTTCTTCTGCATAATTAAAAATTCCCAAGATCATTTTTGTATCGGTGTGGTGTAAATTACTGCTAATCCAATAATTGCTAATTTTAGTTGTTACTTAAATTTTTAATTTATTTTTGTTTTGTTTTAATTTTTGTCGCTGACGAGCACCTTCCTGATGTGGCATGGCTTTAGCAACCGTCAGGATATTTACACTGCCAAACAGCTCAGCTAGTTCACGATTCATCTTCTTCTCTATACGCTCGCACACACCTAAAAAAATACTCCTTCGAAATAGAATTCGAAAATGGTGTCCTCCGTTAGTACAGTTACAGCTGATGCTTAAAAAAGGCAAATAAAAAACTGTTATACAGAAAACTCAAGAAACATCACTTCAATAACACTTCTGTAAAACTTAGCTAAACTTTAAAAAAAACAATAGTTTCTATACAAAATAAATTAAAACCATTCCTGTGTCGTCGAATAACCCAAGAAAAATCCCTAGAAATTTTCCTTCACTAACAAATTATCAGTACATGGTACACAATTGTGACAGTTGTGACTAGGAAAGGAAATAAGTAAAGCCAAAGAATAACTACTGACATATTTTTTTAAATGTTACAGATGGACAATTTTATATCCTTCTTTTTTCTGTACCTGTATATGACTCTAGCTATGCGTTATTCTTAAGGCAAGGGTCACCATCTTTCATTATCAAAGGATTTTTTTTGTTATTTTTCCTTATTAAATGGGCCTGCAAAATGAAGTTATACTTTCTCCTATGTTCCGTGCAAACAGCATCCACTTTCTCCACGTTATTGTAAATTCCGACGCTAATAAAAATATGCTTTTATGTAAAAACTCACTAATATAAACACATTAAATACATATAATAATAAATTAATCATTCGTATCATATTCGAATCATATTATTTAAAATTTTCTTATATGGGAATACAAAAGGTTTAAAAATTGTTGATGCCTTCGGTCTTCTGTCATCGACTGATGTCTAGCAATGAAATGGAAAATGCATTAGAGCAATGATTTAATTAGTAACTCTGTTTTATTTCAAAAAACTCTTTTTTGTTTAATTCAAATAAAATTAATGTTTATTTAAACCCAAGAAAAATAGTAGAAAGCGAACTTAAATTGAAACGATCCAACACAATTCATTCACAAAGGCAAATAATGTACACACTTACAACACAAAGGCAAAGAAAAAGTAACAAGTACAACAGAACAAGATGAACAAGTAACAATCTTGTACGCAAAAGAACTACTAAACCGCCCGATAAAACTGTCCCGTGAGGTGTGTTAGAAAGCGTGTCACTCAACGGCAACTTTGCTACCACATCGAGCATACCGCGCCGCGTAACTACAAAGTGACAATAAAGTTGTAACCCATGTTCCGCAGGACTGCTGGACATAGAAAACCGATCCACCCGGTCTCGGATGAATCCTTTTTATCAGTAACAATCCCAGCATACCGGTGTTCGGGGTAAAAGTTATGTTGCTGCGTTGATTCTAGCGGTCCGGCAGGTGCTGGGAAAGTGTGTTCTCTCTCTCTCTCTCTCTCTCTCTCTTTGTCTCTCTTTCTCACTCTTTCGATTTGATTCACTATTTGCTCGGTTGCATTAGCACACTATGAATGAGTTTTTGGGTTGGAGGAAATTGTAAGGTGCCGTGCAACCAAACGCGTGCGCTGGAAAAAGCATAGATAAGTTTTATGCTTTTACACAGCTGATTTTGTACGTCGTTTGAAAAAAATATCGGTTCGTTTTTGCATAAAGAAAATAAAAGATTGTTTAGTCTTGTTCTCAAAAGATGAATTAAAAAAAAGAAGTTTTTAACAATATGACTTAAATAAAAATATATAAAAAATATACAGAAAAACCGTCATCATTATTTACAAATTAAAAAAAAATAATTCTTTTAAAGGATTCATTCATTTCAAGCAATTTAAATTTTTTAATTACCTTACAAATGGCCTTCATTAGCGTTCTCATCCTGAAACAATTTAATTATATTTAATGCAGTGGTTGTGAACAACTACTTGCAAGCTTTTCTTTCTCGTTTCTTTTCAACTACGCTCAGAAACGCACTCACGTAAGATATTATCATTTATCATGGGATTTTGAGCATCAACAAAAAAGAAAGCAAATGAATCTTCCGTAGAAATTCTTCAAGTGTAGAGTACAGTGCGGCATTAAAAGTCGTGCTTCACCAGAAAGTCATTTATATTTATTAAGAGCGTAATAATCCTGCTCGTTAGTAAGTGTTCGCCCATTAGTACGACTTGGCCATCGATTGGTATTGACCATAATGGTGGCCGTGTGCGCGCTGGAAAGAAGATTGTAGCATCAGCAGTGGGAAATGTTAGTGAAGAGAATCTAAAAAAAAAAAAAAATCTGGCATTGTGCCGGTGTGCCTCTGCAACATTGCCACCGTTGTTGTGGTTTTTCCACCTTCCACTCCTCCCCAACCGGAAGCTCTCCGAAACGGAAGTGAAAGTGCTCGATGTGTGGTTTAGTTGTTGCAGGAAATTCATCGAAAAGATGAATGTGCCGTTCGTTGACTTTCGAAAAAATGTAACCTAGGCAGTAGCGCTATAAAGTGGAAAATAATGGTAATACCGCCAACGCTTCCAAGACAGGATATGATGTGGCCAAACCATCACAAGACTAACACACACACACACACACTCGTTTGATGTTCACTAGCGAAAGAAAATGAATCGACCAGTCTGTAGTAGCATCATGACTCGTCAAGCGTAAAGACGGAAAGCCGGCCGCCCCTTTGCTGCACTGATGTTGCTCTAGTTTTGTTCAATGGATTCTAGCGCGTATCCTGCTGGTAGATGATTATTCGGAAAATGACTTGCCCACTCATCCAGCTTCTGGGCGCGTACAAACGGTCTTTCTCCATACGGATACACCAGCAACCGGGCGTCTCCATCGTGCACACACGTGAACCACCGGGCGTCTCCATGGGCTGTTGTGAACCACCAGGCGTCTCCATCACAGTGTCCATTACGGCGGAAAGCGGAAGTACGGGCGAAAAGCAACGCAACCATTGTAAGCGTGCGGGGACCAACCGGCTGACTGATGACAATTTTCTCATCTTGCTAGGCACAACCACCCGCGTGGGGGGAAAAGGTTGAGGCAAAAATGTTGAGAAAGCCGTTTATCATTGGCGCAAACTGGGACCACAATCACGCCGGTTCGGTTCACGAAGAAACTACGCTCGGGTGGGGTTAAGTATGCGTGCGTGTGTGTGTGTGTGAGTACGATTGGAGGGTTTGGAGCGCTGTGATTGAATGGCATACGGGGGCGGCAAAGAGGCAAACCTTCGGTGTGGTAACCAACTAGCGTTCATAGCACGATGGACGTAGGATGGTTTCACCTCCCACGGGAGGTAACACCGAGGAAATCTGTGCGACCGAATGCCTTCAGCAACGTGGTACGGACGCACCGGGATCGTAATTTTCCGGCGAAACGATAGATATTATAATGTGACAATATATTACGACGCTCGTGGAGTGGTACCAAACCATCCCGCCTCTTCACCCTTCCCTCCCTTCCAATGGAAACAGGCGGAAGGAAACGCATGATCGGTCGGCTTGAACAGGTTTTGAGGTTAGGGCAATAACGTGTCAATTATAAAGTTGGCTCGATGGTTGACTTTTTGGGGCGGGTGAATTAAAAGACGTGAAGTTGGCGAGATGGAAGGTGGTCCGCATCAGTATGGTTGGCTCTGCAGAAGGGCGATAATTTTCCCGTAATGAAGTAGGTCGGTTGAAAGTTCGGAATATGTATGCATTTAGCGTACCGTATTGTCTGCGCGTGTGTCGCATGTGTATTGGTTGGTTGGGACTGGGCTTACATGGGCTTTTCGACCATGTCGATAGGCGGTGGGGTTTGGGGATGGTTAAACAAACATGTTCAGCATTGCTGACTGTGCCGACCGTTGGAGACCGTTTTTCAACACTAACCTCAATCATGAAAAGTTCACTAATTGAAAGGATGGTTGGGCACTGGCACTGGAACGTTCAAAACGATGAGTGTCATCAGTGGTGTCGGGAGATTTAATTTTATATTGGTAACCTTTATTGCTTTTAGTGCCGAGTTTTTGTTTATTGTTCGCTTTAGCTACTCTTACCATTTGCTGGAACGTTATTTGAAACGAATGTACCACTGAAACATAAATCATTAAAGCTCCAGTCCTGGGTCATACTTAAAACGTTACGAGATAGTAAAATTATTTATAGTTAAACAAGCATCATAAGAAACCAGATGGTCGAGAAGTCCTACTATGTTTTGATAAATTCAACTCGTTTTACACTCTGCTATCAAAACTTTATTTGATGCCTGAATAACTATGCTGAATTATTTGCAATTGGTTACATCCAATGATGTGTCAAAGAAGGAATTTAGATAAAAATTCCCAATGAAATTACAGTGAAGTCGCTACAAGCTTCAACCTCCCGAAGATGGAAAGTTTCTGTAAGATGATCATTTTTGACAGTCTATTCATTTTCAATATATTTTTAGTTTCTTCGAAGACGAAAAGTCTCTCTGAGATGGAACTCTTAGAACTTATTAAGGACTCATCTGTTCTCAGTAGACCCAACGAGAGGGAAAAAAAGTTTAAAGATTAGACTTATCGCTATCCTATTACTTCACGATCTAGTGAAGAGGAAGAGCGTTGTTAAGCGTCTGTATCTGTCTCGTTTGCTCCTGTAAGAGCATGCAGATAAAGTAAGGATAAAGATGAATAAAGTACAAAAAATACAGGAAATACAAGGAATCTGTTGGAAAAAAGAGATTAAGAATTTGCACGAAATATCGTTGGAATTAGTAAGTAAGAAAAATAAAGTTCGGCGGAAAACCCCAAAAATATTATCAAAGAAAAAACAGATAAACACAGAAGAAGAAAAAAATGTGTGCCAAGGTAACATGTAAACGAAAGGGAGTTATGTGAAGGTAAGTCTTTCTATTTCGTTTGGCTGCGTTTTAGTTAGTTTACTTTCTATCTTCTCTCACCTTTGGTCGATGTTTGATACTCGAGTCCTAAAGCTCAACGCGAGTTTATCGCATTCCTGTGCTGGGAAGTTAATATCATAAATAGGAAGAGAAAACTAAACATCACTCTTTTCGTATTTCAAGTGATTTTAATATTTATGTCAGTTTAAATTGCATACTGTGACACTTTAAAAATTAACTTTGATCAACATTTTTGTGCATTTTTGACAATTTTAAAAAATTTATTTTTTTCACAAAATAAAACCAAAATTAATAAAAATTTGTTAAGCAACCTAAAAGTAAACAGATTGCAATTTACATAACGATTGATTGCAACACTCGTAATTTGTTACGTATTTGTTCAAACATTTCAACATTTAAAACTAGTAAACAGGAAAAAAACGTCCTTTTTCTTGCTTACGTTTCAAAATTTGCATTACGCCATTGATATGCAGCTTGCACACAACTACTGCAGATTGCATACGCTGCACGAAAAATCCGTCATTTTTTGTTCCCGAATATTAGCATTTTGTTTAGCTTTTACCAATCAAGTGTTCGTAGTAGTAGAGAGACAAAAAAATCCCTCAAACTAGTACGTTACTTTCCGACACAAAAAAAGAAAGAAAAACGAGCACAATCAGCACCAAACGCTTGAACGCCGGCTGCTGAATCGATGCTCCCAATGGACCGATTTTATGAAACAGCGGACGCCCGGGTTGTGCTGCAGTGTTTGAAAACTTTCAGCGGGATACCCGTGGACGGACGCACTGGACGCTTCCTGACATTCACGGGTGGTCTGCTTTTGCTCCATTATTCATCTAACAGTGCCCGCCCGTACCGAAAAACCTATCAACTTTTCTATTTGCGCGAATTGGAAAATAATCATAAATTGTAATGAATATTTTCAGCACATGATCCCGATGAAATTTTAATAATGCTTTCGGTACGCCCATACCCTGGAAAGGCCTCCTCATCCCCCCCCCCCCCTTAGGGATATGGGGACCAGTGTGCTTACTTACTCAGAAATGCGTTACGGTGAAGACCTCCCTTCGGACCGCTGGTGACAATTTGAAAGCGTTTTTCATCGAAGTGCGTGGTGTGTGGAGGGACGTTGGTTTGGGGCTCTATCTCCATTTTTGGGAAGAGTTGGTTTTTAGCTGGGTTTAAACGCACTGGGTGGTATAACAAAGCCATGCGGTTCGCGTCAGTGTGCGGTTGTGGCTTAGAACGGCTTATACGTGGTTGGGTGTGTTGCTTTTGCTTTCTTGTTTTTTTTGTTAACGCTGTGGTTCCATCCTCGAAACGTGATGAAACATTTGTGCGTAGAAAGCAGTTTTACTGTACTAATCCTTTACGGTGCTTTGATGAAAAGTTCTACGCCAAATGTTCTACAGTTTCATCCGACAGCTGCGGGCGACGGTATGATGGTATATTGAGATTTATTGATCGAGCTACTTATGTGCTTTCCTACAGCATTCTCATGCTAATGTTGTGCCATTATGCCATGCCAGGCGTTTTGTTAAATGTTTCATTTTATTTTAAGAAATATTTTTGTTATAGATACAATATTTTCCACGATATCTTCT